>NC_084594.1:22209756-23409756 GCF_033807715.1 Cololabis saira | reverse complement strand
ACCAATATGTATTAATACATTAGGCTACTGCTTTGTTTGAAATGTAAAAATGAGGGGAAAAACAGGGGTAGCTTGAATTTCTTATATTCAAAACAGAATAATCCAATCATGGTATTTTGCTTACAAATTTACAAAATACATAATGAGAACTTTTACAAAATACATGATGATGATTAATTCCCTTAATACAGTCTCTGGTATAACATAATCCCAAAATGTATGTATATGACTGCCAAAATACACATCCAATACCAATTTTGGCAATAACTTAAATAATATAAATAAGATTTAATCGCATTTAATCGCGATAAGATACAATCGCAACATCTGCGTAAGCAAAGTATGACATGATGTTAGATACCCATGACTAAGAATGTTCATGAATAACTCCCCGGCCCCAGTGAAGAATAAAAATACATGAACATTACTTCTGTTCATTTTAAGGTGCTATTCATTTGCTCTCTTCTTCCTTATCTGCCATGTTGCCATTAAGTTACAGGATTTCCTTTTTTTTTTTATTTGGGTTACAACCTAAATGTGACCATAGCAATGAATGTGGTGGGAAGGAGGAGGAAGGTTGTTCAAAACAGCAAAAAACTGCACAATTGTTTATGTAAAGATACATTAAAACTATGATAAAGTCCCACGTTTTTTTCCTCCCTTTTCCAAGGTTCAAAAACCTTATTAAGGAAAGATGTTAAACACACCTTTAAATGGCACTATGGTAATGATGGTTAACTGTTACACTCATATCACAAAACTATTTTATTAATTATCATACAGTTGCTTGTAAAGACCAGGAAAGGATTGAGGATTATGTAGGAAAGTACATGATTCAGAAAAAAGAAACTGCAACATCACAGCTACAAACACTGACATGCAGTTCAATAAGGACAATATTAATAATATACCAATAACAGAAATGTAAGAGCTTGTCCATACTCTTCAATTATTACACTGTGAAACATTTGGTGCCAAATCATGAGGATATTACAAATTACTGCACCTCAAAGGAGACGCTTTTTCTTTCAAAAAATAAGCTAAGATTATTTGTAAGCTTATGTTTACTTACCGAAAGGGTGGTCCTCCGCGAGGTCCTTCCCACATGTTTGCGAGTGTCCTATTTATAGTTTAAAAAGAAAAAAGGTTGCATAACTGTAGGGAAGCAAATGCATACAGCCCTTGTAATTCAGGACAAAAGAAAAGTGTACAGGACTGTCTCAGAAAATTTGAATAAAATATGTCATACATTCTGGATTCATTATAAATCAATTGAAATATTGCAAGCCTTTTATTATTTTAATATTGCTGATCATGGCTTACAGCTTAAGAAAACTCAAATATCCTATCTAAAAAAAATTAGAATATTCTGGGAATCTTAAACTGTAAGCCATAATCAGCAATATTAAAATAATAAAAGGCTTGCAATATTTCAGTTAATTTGTATTGAATCCAGAATGTATGACATTTTTGTTTGTTTTTTTAAATTGCATTACAGGAAATAAAGAACTTTATCACAATATTCTAATTTTCTGAGACAGTCCTGTATATATAAATCAGAAGAAAACATCAAATAAATAACTTAAAATCACTATGGACTACTCTTGAAGCACATAGCATGTTGATAACTTGTGTGTTTTTGTGAGTAATGTTGATAGCACAGTGAGGATTTTGAGAGGATGGCTGCAGCACAGCCTCAAGCCTGAATTATGGCTCCGCGTTAAATCGACGCGTACCCTACGCCGTATGTTATGGCGTGAGGTAAAGGCGACGCGCAACCTACGCCGAAGGCTCTGCGTGGGTGTGACGCGGAACCATAAATCAGCCTTCACACACTGAATGCAAATGGAGGCAAACAGAGGGGTGGCCCGCTAATTTTAGCCTCCACGGGCCTCCCCAGTCTACGACACAATACAAGCACACAGCCTGGGAATCGCTGTACTGTTCAAGAAGTCAAAGAAATAATTAAATTTCAAGCGCAATACTGCTTGGACTTGATACTTGATTAAAAAAAACCCAAAAAAAACTTAAATCGCCCAAAACCACGAAAAGAGACACTGAATGACGCGTTCAGTTCAACCTGACCAAACTAGAAAGACTGGTACGGCATATTTCACTGTCTTCGATTGGACCAGTCTGACTTCTATATTTTTTCCTGTAAGACTTACCGAGACTGGCTCTAAAGCTCGGATCTTATTTGGGTGTAATTTCCCCGAGCGTCGATGAGCGAACAGAAAAATGGAGAGCTGAGTCTTTCTTCTTCTTCTGCTGTTGCCGCAGAGGACGAGGACGCTTCTTCTTCGTCTTCTTCTTTCCGAGTTAAGGCTGATTTATAGTTCCGCGTTACACCAGCACCGTACGGTGCGCGTCGCCTCGTATCCTACGCCATAGGATACGCCGTCGATTTAACGCGGGACCATAATTCAGGCTTTAGGCACGCTTGATTGTGCACCACTGTTTTGCTGCCTTCTAGTGTTTGTTGTTATCTTTCCTATTTCAGCGTGTTATGAAATAGTGCCCTGATACATTATTATATCATACATTTGGGAATTAAGGGCAAACACGTCAACCTTTTTCTAATCAGACTATAACACATTTTCCTGCATAGTTCGGAGTAACTTTTGGCATCATTCAGATGGTCTTACACAGTACTGGAGTTGTAAAAAGAAATCAGGGGGGATGGTGGATTTTATCATATGGGGACAGATAATTTGTGCTGATTACAAATAATATAATATATTACAAATAATAGCACTGACCAAAACACCTGCAGAAATACTGCAGGAATGACATAGCAGCAGTTAAAAGCAGCCTTCTGTAAGCTTTAAATATCCACTGGACTTACATCAAATACATCAAAACACAACAATAAAAAACAGTTTTCTGAACTTATCAATATGATTCTGTCCTTCAAAGGATAAGTAAAATGGATCACTGCAAAAACTCAAAATCTTAATAAGAATATTTGTCTTATTTCTAGTTAAAATGTCTCATTTTAGTAAAAAAAATCTCATTACACTTAAAACAAGACTCATCACTGGGAAAAACCACAATTGTCCCCTGTTTCAAGTAGATTTTCACTTAAAATAAGTAGAGAAATCTGCCAGTGGAACAAGATTTTTTTGCTTTTAATGAGAAGATAAATCTTGTCCCACTGGCAAAATTTCCTACTTATTTCAAGTGAAAAATTTACTTGTAACAGGTGAAAATTGTCAAATAAGTTATTTTTCTGGTGTTATTTTTCTGGTGATGACTCTAAATGTTGAAATAGCAGTAAAATCACATTCATTGATGAAATGACATAAGGGATGGAAAGGGGGGATGGCAGTTTTACAGGAGGGATGATTTTGACCGTTTTTATTTCAGGGGGATGCCATCGCCCTTCATCCCCCCTCAACTCGAGTACTGGTCTTACATATTATTTTTAGTAAGAAACGGCTTCCGTTTTGCTTCCCTCTCCTATCGGACAGGACATGATAGACACATGCATAAAATGACTGTGGCCTTTCAACATTTATGTGTTGCAGTTTCTTTGTGGCCCATGATTCTTAGTAGGGTGTAACCCAAAATATCTAGTTAAAAGAACAGTAACTTTTACCTGGTTTTAGAGTCACCTTCAGTGCCATTTACCAACTTACCTTTGAATGTGATGAGTTAACTCTAGGGACAGAGTCCCTGTTATGGAAGGCTGTGCAGCCTTTTGCAACCAGGACCTTTTTATTTAAGGCAAGGCAAGACAAGTTTATTTATATAGCACAATTCAACACATGGTAATTCAAAGTGCTTTACATCAACATTAAAAGCAGCAAGAAATAATGTATATAATTATAATGCATAATATTTAAAGTGTTTTTTTTTAGGTCACATGAGAGATGTTAGTCTGGCATGTATGTTGTTGTCATTTTCAAGTTTATATTTTAAATACCTACAATTTCGAAAAGGTGTACTATTTATAACCAAATATCTTTTTGATGGGTCATCTATTTCACAAGGCCACATGTGATTGTTTTATGGGGATTTATTTTTTTTCATTTAATGTTTCTGGTTTAGCTGCCCTTTTAATATCTATTTCTTTTATTCAAAGGAGGAGGTGTTGTTTTGTGACGAAATCAGACAGAGTGTAAGTAGATTGCAAAATGTCCATGAAAAAATAGACCTAATCCGACATGACATGGGTATGATACACTTTACAACCATTTCCTCAATGCAAAGAATAAAGATTGAATGTTATGTTTTGAAGAGTCATCAGGATGTTTTTACTCGTACTTCTGGTATTTGTTTCTACAACCTTGCTAGTCTTGCTTACTGACTATCATCAGAAAGGGTTGAATTGAAAAATGTTTCTTCCTACAGGGTCAGGGGGATCTGCTGGAGTCTATCCCGGCTGGTATCAGGCAAAGATTTCCTTTACTCTACCACTCCCAAATATCAGATCTAATCTTTTTAATAAAGGACACGTTTATGCAAATACCAAATCTCAGCTCATCACTCGAACTGTCACGTTTTCCTATTATGCAAATATAAATATAAAAGGGACAAATTATCTTTTGTTTTTTGTATTAAATATATACCGGGCAAAATACTATAAATATCAAGAAATACAGTTACCACTTACTATGTCATGGAAGGCTAGGTCTCTGGGGACAAAAAACAAGAAATTAAAACGAAACAGTTTATCACAATTTATCTAATGTGGCTGCATGTAACATCACAACTACAGAAAATGACCAAACTCAGGAAAATATTGATATTGCTCATTTTATTCACTCATATTGTAGCAACTGGTTAGCTCAGCTAAATGTTGCTTAGTTCACATACAATAAAAAATACACATGTATACACATATGTTGCAAATATAGATACTCGTACAGTGTATGGACTCTGCAATAAACTCTTAATTTACTAAGTACAGTTTACAACACAGCAACATCTCAAACATCACACCACATAAAATGCTCTACATCTATTTTTTTGTGCTTTTAAAATGAAGTGAAAGAAGACAAAACACAGAAATCAATAAACCAGCCGTAGACCTTCAACAGAAGAGCGGATAAAACTAAAACATTTCGTTGAATTCAGTAAGATTTTGTAATTAAATCTGCAAACATGACTGCAACAAATATTAAGGCACTTTAAATTAAAAAAAATGTGCTCTCTTGCTGCCTTAAAATTATAAGTTGTCTTAAGTTGTAGCTACTCCATTAAACAGTTAGAAATGTCATGATGGTGTTACACTGACCCCACTTTGACGATGATATTCTTTTATCTATAAAACCTTTTCAAGGACAGTGTCACATATAATGTAGCCTGCAATCTCTAAATGTTAAAATGATCAAAAAAGTTAGTTTTGCTTCGTTTTTATGTTACACTCATCCTCTAATCAAGAACCGCAATTCATTTTGGAACACGTTGGAAAGAGTATCAAATTCAGTATCTTTATTTTTGAATAAAGTATATAATATGATTAAATGATCAAATCTTTCAACTCATAATTTTAAGTCCCAAGGAATAAACTTAGGCTTCTAAATTCTGAGGCTAAAAAGTAGCAGTTTGAGACAAATGGATCTATTTACAGTAAGTTGATGAATAAAGATGAGTTACTCTCACTAAATTACACAATAAGCTTTAAGTGACTTTTTACAGTTTTGAGGGTAAAGGAAAATAACTGAACAGCTACTTTGGACTAAGTTTTAAAGGGAACTGTACACAAAATAACAAGAACAAGGGAGAGCTAACAACATCATTGATCAATCAGTGCAGAAGGGAAAAGAGGAAATGATATGGAATAATTCTGCAAACTCTGGTAATCAGACATCACAGACACAAACCCCCCCCAAAAAAAACAACTTCAATGCCAAATTCACTGGCTGCTCGTGTGCTTTTTGTTTGGCAAAGGTCCTGTTCTTTTTATTGGACGCGTGTCTAGTCTCCTTTTCCTTGTGGCATCATTTGAGGTGCATCGCCATTGCACCGTCCCTGCTGCTGCTCATCTTGCCGGGCTGCGTTGGGCAGAGGGAGCGCAGAGATGGTTGCTGTTTGGGTGTCGGGAGCGTTTCCTTTAAAAGCAGCTTTGAGACCAGCAGCCACACTGTCGCCACTGCCTGCTGGAGGAGCAGGGGCACCGCTGGGTGTGCTGGGGTCCCCCGTGACCCCTGCTGGGAGACCCGCGGCCGCAGCGTCCCCTTGCTCAGATGCTCGAAGTCTCTTCATGAGGGTGGTCACTCTCACGGCTTTCTGTGAGTAACAAAAGTGAATCGCTAGTCCAGATTAGGTGAATATATACAGTATACTCTCACCAATAAGCTTTGAAATCATCTTAAAACAATAATGAAAACAAACTAAAGCTATTGTAGAGATTAATGTCTTTGACTAGAGTTTGATCAAGTGAGATTTATGCTTCTGCATCAGATGAACAATGAGCTAACACAAAAGTCTACATAAGTGACTTACACTGTGAATCTATGTCTTTGCATTAACGTTAATCAACAATTTAACAACGACAATTGTAAAAGGTTCTGGAGTTTCAATACTTTCAGGAATTAAAGTTCATTATGCATCAAATGTTGAACAACAATCAATTTTACTGACATTGCTGCAGTGTGGATAAAAAAGGAAGAGGTTGTGAGAAACGATATCAATATCTGACATTTGTTAAAAGAGCATTAAGCTCTTTTGACTAAACCCAGATAATTACATTAGAAGAAGCTAAACTACTTTAATTTACTTTTTCCCCTGACATTCCTTAGGAAATAATGTTACATTTGTGGGAAATTGATTTCATTATGGGCTCTGGGATGATTTATCTTAGAAGCAGAAATCTAGCTTTAAGATTGTTTAGTTTACATATTAGAGGAAAAAAATCACAATGCAATGTATGGTTAAAAGTGACTACAAACGTTGGGAAAAATATGTAAAGTACTACCTTCCACTTGGCTTTGGCAAAGTTCTTTTCAATTTGCGCACAAACACCGTCTTTGATGTTTTTGTCTGAAGCAGCATTTCCAGAAATCCTGGAGGGGGAAACCAAAAAGGATATTATTTTCTAGCACTTATTAACATTTACTACAGTCATTAAAACAGTTATGTTTGTGAACACATTCATAGTTTAGTTAAAAGATTCACTTTTTTAATTTATGTGTTGTTTTTGTCACGTCATCATGTTGTTATAAGAGGTATCTATCAGAGAGTATCTGTAACCAAATTTAAAGAATTTAATCTATTCTTGTTTTTTTTTTATCCCACGTGTCAATTAACGGAGGACAGCTATCCAAATTATTATTCCGACACAGGTTGATTGTCTTGTTGACAATGCCAGAGCTCCAATGGACACATTAACTCTTTTTTCACCCTCTGAAAAATAACGTCATCGCTAGAGGCTGACACCCATGTTTATTTCACAGCATCCCTACTAGTCTGCTTCATCATTTCTGGGAAAAACCCCTCTAATTGTTCAAAAGTGCTGCAGTTCTGATGCGAATCAACAGGAAAGATCATATTTCTACAATTTTCACCACTCATCACTGGCTCCTCTTAAATCCAGAAAACAATTTCTGCTTCCATCAAGCTTCCATCAATTCTCGTTGTTTATAGTTTCCCATTTTCCCATTAGAGCGCTTTGCTCTTAGACAGCGGATTTATTTGTGGTTCCTAGAGTTTCCAAAAGTAGAATGGGATGCAGAAGCTCCTGTTACCAGGTTCCTCTCTTGGGATCTGGAGGCAGACTGCTCTCTTCAACCCCAATGTATATATCATCACTGTTATCTTTAACCTTATGGTTCTCTTTTCTTTATTAGAGGTATTTATAGCCTAATATCTTTGTCTTCATTGGCATCTCTTTATTGTTCTTCATTGTGCGACCACTATTGTAGTTCTTCTTCACCATCTGAATTGAAAACTTGATGTAGTCTATTGGTTTCCTAAGCTTTGCTTTAGTAGGCATTATTAAACGTATTTATAATTAATTGATTAAATTAGATTGAAATTCAGTTTAACATGACAGACATTTATTGAATTTAACAAATCTAATATGACTTGTACTGAGTTTAATTATTTTCTATGCTGAGTATCCTGAGATGACTGTTAAGTGGTAAATTAAACTGAACTGAACTTAAATTAAATCGAATAAAATTGAAATAATCTTTACCATTCATGAGCTATAGCCTCCTGTGTAGTTAATCGCTGATCCTGGTCCGTTTCCATCAAAGACGCCACTAGGTTTCTGGCTTTAAAACACAAAAAAAGGGGACAGCACTAGGAAATATTGTGATTGAATTACTTTGCCGTTGCTTACACCTGGTACATTTCATCTGTGATAAGCTTAATCCACAGACATTGACAAACAGTATACTTAATGACATAACTTTCTCTTACCAGAAACCGAAATATCATCCCAGTATGGGGAATCAAATTCATAGTCCCCTGATAAAATCTTCAGGAAAAGGTTCCTATCACGACTATCAGGGTCATCTTCATCACTGTCATCATAGAAAGGAGGGTTTCCAGACAAGCTATTGAATTGGAGAAAAAAAATTGAAATACTCTCATTCAATAATACAACATTCTTGTAAGTATTGCCAGTGAGCACTTACAGTATATACATGATAACACCTATGGCCCAACAGTCCACAGGTCTTCCATATCTCTGCCTCCCGACCACCTCAGGAGCTGGAGCAAAGTCAGTATTTTGACAATATTGTTTAGATTAAATTATCACAGTTACTGTTTCCAACATAACTGATAACAACTGATCACAAAGTGAATGTTACTGATCAAGGTCAAGTTTTAAGTCACGCACCAAGATACTCTGGAGTCCCACATGGGTCTTTAATTGGTCCACATTCCAGTTTTGCCAAATGGAAGTCACTGATAACAATTTTGGAGTGCTTCAAGCGATTAAAGTACACCAAGTTCTCCAGCTGCATGAGGGAATAAATAAAGGTTTATCACACCAGTAAGCATTCAGTCTAACCGATTTACAGTATTCTATATTAGTAAAGACTGTTATATGATTATTCAAATTCTTTTTTTTTTTTTGGCCTGTGGTGAAATGCTGCACTTTTTCACTAGGTGTCATCAGTGAAATGTACCTTAAGGTTTCTATGGACGATATTCAGGGAGTGCAGGTAAGCTATGGCTTCCAACACCTGCCTCATAACATTGCTGGTGTCCCGCTCCGAGTAGTAACCTTGATCTAAGATCCAGTCAAATACCTCTCTTCCTGTAGCACTGAGGAGATGAAACATAATCCACAATACATATGGTTATGTTTAACTTTTTGCGTGTTTATAAAAAAACACCCAGGGGTGAATTCATGCAGAAAATATAGTGCACTTAAACATCTCACAAATTCCCCAAATGTACTTACAGCTCCAGGAAAATGAAGTACTCTCTCTTAGTTTCAAATGCGTCAACCAGCTGAAGGATGTTATGATGTTTTATCCTTTGAATAGCAAGAAAATGATCAGATTTAGAAAGACCCAAAGGAGATACAGTACATGAAGGTGGCAATAGAACCTCAGTGTAAGATATCCATGAAACTGATAAGTGAAGCAAAGGTAAATAATAAATTGGCTGTTAATTAAACTAGTAAATGTTCCAAATCAGTAAAAAACAGCCATCATCACAATGTCTGGCTGAGGGAGACATTTTAAAACAGCAATGGATTCAACCAAAGCTTCACTCAATAATGTGCCAACTAAGAATTCTGTCAATAATAGTCTAGTTACTAATTGATATTGTTTTCAGGCGATGCATAATAATCAATATGACTTCATGCTTAAACCCAGTTTCTAGAAAATTTTGACCTTTTCTCAAATTTCATAAACTTAGTTCTGTAATTTTTTGATTTGTTCAACTTTTATAACAGACTACTACTACTGTCATTTAGCAGATGCTTTTATCCAAAGCGACTTACATCTGAGAGAACAAACACACCATTTCACAGCAATTAGGGTTAAGAGCCTTGCTCAGGGGCCCAAGGTGGTTCATCTTGGTTGTCATTCCGGGGATTAAACCCCAGACCATCCAGACCAAAGCCCAGACTAGCATAGCCACCACCAGACACGTGCAGAAGGAAATATTTATTCTACCACATACTGTAAACAAGATGTAAGCATAAAGTTTACAATACGTTCAGATGCATTTTCTCTCGGCAAGTTGCAAACTAGCTAATTTAAAGTAAGGAGAACAGTTACACACACAGATGGACACAAGCTGCACCAAAAAGCAGGTAAGATCCTACAAAAAGAATGAAAAGAAAAAAAGCATCCTCCCACATTTTGCACAAGTCTATATTCAAATTTTGAAGAAGGATTTTGCAATGTATTACTGAGCTACTTAATTTATAAGTCTAACAGAATTAACAAGCCATGAAAAAAAAAAATCCTTTGACTGATTAAAAGTTGATGAAAAAATAAAAAAAAAACTCCTGACTGCCAGCAGATGTTTTGCTTCGTGGATCCAGTAATGTATGCAAATAAAGATCTTGGGTGGTTTGAGCCCTCAGTCCGCCTATCAACCTTCAGAATAGACCTGAACCCTACATTGCCCCCGGTCAGTTCGTCAGCGTCTTGTGTGTAAAAAAAAAAAGCTAAGTACTGTAAATGTGTGAGAATAGGAAAATGCTTGTAGTGCTTGAGAGCTTTGAGTGTTCAACAAGAGATAAAAGTGCCATATAAATGCACTTTGCTTACCATATTCTTAAATGTTTATTGTTCTTTAATGTTACCACATTATTACACACTTGAGTGGGGTCTAGCATTGTTATAAATAATATTTTTGTAGCTTGGCATTAAACCTATTAGCTAAGCCAAACTCAAATTTATATTTGGAATCGCAAATGACAACAGTTTTGGGATTTGTTTACATTAGTCCTAAAGATTTGATGGTTGATGAGCTACTTTGCAAACTAGCTAACTGGATGGGAATCTGTGGAAGCAGGGGTCCTAACTAATGTTGCTGTTTCACTCATCAGTTTTGCTTCAAATTTCTTACCAGTTTCTGTTTCCCTTCTTTTTTTCCACATTTCGCTGTGTACAGTGTGTAAATTGTACAGCGAAATGCAAAAATGTGAGGTGTAAAAATCCATTAGGGCCACGGGTTGAAGATAAGTAATAACTAAAGACAGGCATGCGATATAGTCAATTTGATTGTCATTTGAGCTGACTGATGTGTCAGTCTAACATCAATCACAAGTAAATAGGTTACCACACAGAGGCAGGCAAAACTTTCAACCCCCCCTTATTTTTTCTTTCCTGAAGCCTCATGACCACTCTATGCCGTCTCTGGGCTTGAGTCCCAGTAAGCTCAAGCATTAAAATGACATTGATTTTTTGGTCAGATGAGTCCATGTTTCAGTTTGCTTTTAGAAAAAGAAATGCACGGTTCTTGGTGCCAAAGACAAGAGAAGCCATCCAGACGGTAGTGAGCATTCGTGAGATCCTGTGATGGTATGGAGATGCATCAGTGCATCATGACATGGCTGATTTGCATGTGTGAAGGTACCATTGATGCAGAGGCGTATGCTGGCATTTTGATGTCTTTTCTTTAGACAGTCTTGGTTATTTCAGCAGGACTATGCTAGACTTAATTCTTGATATCTTACAACAAATGTGTCTTCATTGACACAGAGTGCTTGTGCTGAGCCCAGGGAGCTACAAGTACTGAACAAGAATCAGGACTGTATTCAGGACGAATGGAGACGTCTCTAATAGCCGCAGTTCCCAAACAATTAAAAAGTCTAATTAAAATGAAGACTCCTGTCAAATAATGAGAAGCACAATGCATATACTGTATCCCAACATATTTAAGTTCGCATTATATTTGCTGGCGGCCCATTTCAGCTGCAGATGTGATCCATTAACTAATATTTACTACAGCAGTTTCGGTGGGGTGGACTTTTACAACTCAATAGTGTTGCTTACTGAAGTGCTTTCTGCAGTTTTTGGACAACATTAGTACTCAATGACATATAAAGAAAAGTTCTATCAGCCACATGATCTGTACTACTCAGACGAATCAATTTATTATTCACATTTGCTTCAGACTTTTAGCAAGTTTGGCTCTAAAGGAGTATCCTCTTGCTCATGAATGAGTATATGATGAGTAGCAGCAAAACTAAAGCCTGTAGTTTCTATCATTTGCAAGGAAATGAGGGAGCACATTTGGAAACAGAGATAAAACACAAAAAATGTCTAAGATTACCAGATACAGAGATTATGATAGGAAGTAAACGTTGGATAAGTCAGCCAGAACTGCGTATTCTTTTCACTTCAGCAAAAGACAGGATTTTACTACTCATCTGTCCCCATTTGTCTCAATCAAAAGACAGTGCCTCAAAATATAATAAGAAGCATAGCACTTTACTTACATCTTTAAGATCGTTATCTCATTCTTGGCAGCTTTCCTGACTTTCCTTCCATCTTTTTTGTGGAACTTTTTGCATGTGTACATTTTCAAGGTGTTCTTATCTTTTGCCCGAAAAACCTCACAAAACTCCTCTCTGTGAAAAAAAAAAAAAATAACAGCAAAGCAAATACTCATCATGGTATTGGTCAAATCCATACGGAGTACCTACAGAATTGCTGGAATTTATTTCAGCATAGATGTACTCACGATTTAACAATTTGTCCGAGGTCATATTTGTCAGTCACGTCTGAGGGACTGTTGTAATCCTTCTTCTCCCCGAGTGTCAGACAACCAAATGGCATGGCAGCTTGTGCCCTAGCCAGGCGATGTCTTGCAACACAACCTGTAAACAGTGTGCAATATCTTAGTAAAACTACACAGTGCGGCTGTAAACCGAAGTTGTGATTTAATGTAATAATTCAACTTACAAAACAATTCGACTGCAAATATATTTTAAAAACATCCCCACAAATTTCTCAACAGATTAAAAACCTGTTTCATTATGCTACTAATCCAAGGAGCTGTATCTTGGTGATGCACTTAACACAAAATGAATGTAGTAAATCAATGCACACATTCATAGGGAGCAGTTTAGACTCACAATGATTTCTTTCTCAGAAGCTTTTTTTTTCTTCACTCATACATCGGATAATACTGCAGGATAAGTGTAATTGAACTTTTGGGAGCAAATTATTTCAAATAACCTGGAGAGCAACACAACATAAAAATGAATAATTTCAGTAATGGGTTGTCTGCAGTGAACTCTGTGAGGCTGTATGCCGTGCTTCTTTCTCTCTGCTCTGCAGTGAGCTGAAACACTACTGCAGCAGCAGCAGCAGCAGCGGCTGCCGCAGCACTCATTTGTTTGCTCTCTACAGTAAAACACTCAGATGGACTTGACCCTGTAGCAGCGCTGGAACTTTTGTCCATGCTTTCAAATGCAAAGGTTGCAGAAATCTAAAAAGCTTTGAACTGCCAGCTTCGGAAGGAAAAAGGCATCATTGTGTGTTTTAATTTAAAGTAGAAAGGCATTGAAAGATGAAGGTGTAAAACATCTAAAACCTTTGTAAGCTGTACTTTAAACTATGATTCAAATTTAGCAAATTATGGGAACATATTGAAATATTTAATAGAACAAAAGTTGAATCTTACTTTTACCACAAGCAGTCCAATATTCGTGTTGTTTAGAGTCGTGTGACGGACAAGTGGTGATGACTAAAATACAAGCATGTCCTCTATGAGAGTGTATTTAATTGACTATTTTAATATAACATATTGTCATTACGTCAAAGAAAAAAAAATGGTATAAATGATAAATGTGCATCTGTTTTTGGCCGAAACTCAGTGGGTTAACCCAACCCTGAACACAGATTGCCTCCTAGGGTTAGTACACCCTAAGCAATTACATCAAATGTACACAGAAATGCATTCATCAAGTCTACAATTAACACATTCAGTTTGTTATATGCATTGAAATTCATACACTGACAATTCAAAGACTGGTGTACATACTCGGTCACCCAAGTCACAGTGAACCCTAGAGGCTTGAATCCAAGGTACCGGTAACCTGGACTTTCTTGGTTCTTGCATTCAAAAAGCTTAGTCAATTCAAACTATGTTGGGAGCAGTTTTGAGCTTATAAATTGTCGAAGCTTCAACAGCTTCAAAATGCCACACTTCAAAAGTGTTATAGCGAAGGTCCACTACTAGTTCATTTGTTTAAGAAAGTAGCTCATCACCATCAAACTCGAATCGCCATCATAACATCTCCAGACTAAACCTTTTGAAACAAAATAATTTACCAGAACTGATACATACTGTGTATGGAAAATTGAAAGCAATAATAGATTCACTTACATAAAATCCTTTAACACATTCCTGTGCCAGTTTCACAGCCTGGCAACATAACCCCTACTATCTTTCCTCTCTTAATCACTTAAACTGGAAAGATACACACAGGATAATCCAACACTCCGTCTTCATAACAAGTAACATCTGTTGCATTTAAAGTTATACTGTAACCCAAATTGAAATTGAAGTGTATATACTTATAATTTTAAATTAGGTTAACCAGAGGTGCTGCAGCTGCGCGGCAGAATACTACACAGGTTCACAACTAAGTATGACTGCTGACATAGACTTCTGATATGGAAAGCAGCCTCTTCTTCTTCTTCTTCTTCTTTTCTTTTTTTTTTATTTTGGCAGGCCTTACAATGAAAATGGCAGCCAGCACAGAAGAGTGGGAGTACAGAGAGTCTGTAGCCTGAGTCAAGACCAAAAGTTGAAGATTTCTCACAGCAATCGTGTCTGGCTTGACCAGAACATTCAGATTCCTGTTCTGAAAATGTAGACAAATTAGCACATTTTCAGTCATATAATTCCTAATTATTATCTTTGTGTAAGGTAAACATTGTTTTTACCTCGTTAAAATGTATTCTCTGTTTGTAAAAAACACCAGAGCACTCCCAAATTGAAAACAGCAGCTTGTGTGCATGGACGCGACTGTCCACAAGGGGACTCATTAGTCAGTAATTCTTCACAGAGCCACACCGTGGAATGGAATCATATGTAGACTGCTTGAATAGTATAACTAAAACAAACATTTCAACTGGTGCTTAACATAGCCTCCTGACTGATATTGATTAAAATAGTCCATTCAGTTTTAAACCCACATTGATATTAAACATACAGTTGTAACAGTGTTTAAGTTACCATTTGAAGTGCATAATCTAATGTAAAGGTGAATTGTGCTATGCAAGCTACCAGCAAATCCTAGTTAGTTTACCTTGTGAAAAGTAGAGCACCAAACACTCTTGCACTAATTTTAGTCACGCCAGGGTATAGTTAAGGGTCAACGTGGAGTCTTTTCGATTCCATTAATTCGCTTTATATAGATCCATCTCAGACAATGACCATCACTGAAGGGTATTTTATTCCAGAGCTGCAATCTACACAAATAAGGAAGCTATGCTTTTGTGGGAAGCAAAAGAACATAGATATTCCTTGAAACTGCTAAAACAGAAGGTTGTACTGCAGAACTCCAGCCCCACCAGGTTCAGTTTACAATTTTTGTCTGTGGAAAATGCAGAATTACAACAGGATGCCCCCAATCTGTCCTAAAGTGGAGAGCTCTCAGTTTTCCATTAGTCTGGCGTATGGGGAACATTTGGAAGATGTACTCCAACTAAATCACATCCTCCGCATGCAACCTCCAGACGTAGCATTAGCGTTTTCTGGCTTTCACTTAGATTTATCTAGAATGGGCTGTCTGAATATCAGAATCGTTTGTTTTTTTCATAATACCTAGGCCTTGGGCCTCTTTGCTGAAACTGAGTCCAACAGAGGTGCATGTTTCATGTACGTAGGGCAAAAATATACTCTTTTCTTTCCATAAATGGTCTGTGCAAATTGAATTTAGTCAAGAGATGCCACCCTATTCATCCTCGCTTTTGAAACAGCTTGAAAGAAAAAGCAACAAAATAATGTTCGACCAAAGTCTTTAACAAATTATATTTCACATCATGCATAACTGGTATCTTTAGTGCATTTTAGTTGCCACAGCCTTTCACTTCAGCACATCACCAACAACTACTTGAAAAAGTAACAATAACCAGAGATGCCAAGCAGAATTAAAGCTTAGAGCTGATGTGAAACCATTTATTGCAATCATCAGAATTACAATGAATCACAGATCCCAAAACCTGTTCTCAGAGCGTTAACTCACAGCAGTTATGGTTAGTCAGACATCATTTTGTACAAAGTAGTTTCCCTACTTCAACGCAACCTTGGAGACAACAGACTAATTCTCCTTCACTAGAAAAAAAATATTGAAGTAACTTTGCTACTGCTGAATCATAAGGGTTGTTTTTTACATTTTTCATCTGCACCTTTTCAGAGATCTTAATAATATGTTTTGTTTTAGTAGGGATATAAATTCTGTTTTATATTAATACTGCAGCATGAGCTCAGTTTTGAGAAAAGTAAAGTGTCGACACCCTTTGGGAATAATGACAAAAGTCGAGCTGCTCAGTTTCATAAACATATAGTAGTCTCGAGAAAGATAATCATGTTAAGTGATTAAAGCCAAAAACACCCGCAGTTTGGATTTTCCAGTAACACATTAAACGCATTAGGGATGCTGGATAAACAGATCAACATGTAGGTGTTATTCAATTTTGCCAATGAAAAAAAATACAGTACATACACACAAACATACATAATTAATAAAGCAGAAAAAAATAAAATGAAGGAAGCATAAACCGAAATGGAAGAAAAATGCCACTCACAAGAACTCAAATTTTGTCTGCAGTATCCCCCAAGTATATGCGTAGTTATATCATTTTTATTGCTTTTCTGTCCACCATCTGCAGTCAGTTATTATAGTTAGTAAGAAAAATAAGTGGAAGTAATATAGTACTATGTTAATAGATGTATACTAATATCATTGTATGACTGAGTAAATAAAGCGATTTTATGATATTAAATTAGCCTGATGTGTAATACTCCAGTGTCTATATCTATAAAAACTGTCCCTTTTCCCAAGGTCTGTTTATGTGTGTAAACTATTAAACAGGGAAAAATTTAAAAAAAATTCTGAATAATAGTCACAAAATAAGGGCGAAGACTGGGCCAAGATAAATGTGACGATAAACCTTTAAAGGTTTTATGGACAGATGAAATGACATGAAGCACATTCAGGGGTCCCTAGCTGCTTTCCTTCTTAAATATTTTTCTAGTCAGACATCAGTACTGTTGCTGTTGTTACACTGAACCTTGGCCGGCGCTTGTCTGTGTGGAGTTTGTATGTTTTCACTGTGGATAGGGTCTTTCTGGCGTCAGTACACCTGAACGTCACCTGGGAGCCCGGGTATTTCTTCTGGAGGTGAAACTGATATACTCAATGGATGTAAGGAGTATTACATCTATTGAAAAGTAAACTGTTTTTTTTAGTTACTTATTATATCATTTGAATTGATATTTTAGTCTTACTTATAATGTACATTTACTAAAAGTGATAAACAAAATAAGTGAGTTAGCTAAAACTTCTTGCAGTGTACTCACCTTATATTTCTGCACACTAATAATTGCCTATGGTAATTATTAGTGTATGGTCATTATTAATTGCCCCTGATAAATACGAAACAAGATATACAGTACGTTAACTACCTATTGTTGTTTGTTTTTATTTTTTAGGGAAAGTGTGTAACACAAAACAGCAAATATCTAATTACATATAGCCTACATCGTTTTGGCCTCACAAATTTAAATAAATAAACATAATAAATGATCAATACATGTCCAATAACTGCCATGAACCTGTGATTGATTAAGGCTGTCAGCTTCCTGGTCAGTTTGTGGTCCTCTCTTGTTGTAAATCTCAAGTTTCTCAAAAACTGCTTTTGCAGAAAGAAAAAGGTGCCACCTATCTGCACATTAGTAGCGGTGGTGTGGTCCAGGGATGTTAGCCGTTAGTTAACATAATCAAAGCTCATCTAAGAGAGGAATCCCCATCACTTCCATCGCTCTGGTTGACATAATCGTTGTTTGTATCATGTTGTAAATTACACGCAAAACCCATTTTAATTCTATTTTGAGCAGCCAGACTGTTAAAGTTGAGATGCAACGCAGTGAAGTTGAAATTACCCTTGTCTGTCTATATTTATATCAACCATATGACTTTATTTTTGTTTTATTATTAGATTTTAGAATTGTTATCCCTACAATTTCATTAGACATTGTTGTTTTCTGTATATGTTTTTATTTTCCTTTATTAGATAGATTTACCTAACTTATTGTTCATTGGTAGGTTTTTAGTTTACTTTAGCCTGTTTTGGTCAGCTGATGTTCTTTTAAATAGAAATAAACTTGACTTGACTGTATCTGTTTTGAATTTGATTTTGAAAAATGACATTTCATTGAATTTCTGACTGTCAAAAAACATTTTTAGGTACAATCGTTCATACATTTGAGCTCTCTACGTTTTACCACTAAAATACCTGGCAATGTTTTTAGGAGCTTCTCTTTCTATTTTTAAGCCTTTTCTTCTCCATACATTTATTGCTTCCATGCAAACAACAAAACATTTTATTGTCTTCTTCGATTTCCTTAATAGTTCCTTTATTTTAGTGTTTCATGTGTCTAAAAGGTCCTTTTATAATCTTTGTTTTTGTCTCATTTTACTTTAGTTGCTGGAAATACATATACGGTAAAAACACCATTCATAATAACACATTGCATATAACCAGTAGGCAATAATATTTATTTGGTTTGGAGTTGCAAAATATACCGTATTTGGAAACAGTAAAGTTGGAACCATCACTTAACTGATGTAGAGATGTGCTCTTTTAACTTTTAATCTCAGATAGTGTTATAAAACATGTAAGCGTCCTTGCTAACTCATGTTTTCCGTGGAGACGGTTTTACGGTTTAGTATTTACGTGTAGTTTGTAGACTACAACTCATGTGTTGGGACCTAAATCTGTCTATACTGATGCAGTGAGCCAATGCATCTTCCCTACGGAGACAAGAAAAAATGCAAATCTCAGTAAGGCTTATGATTTAATTTTAAGATGAAGACATACCTTAAATTTAGAGTTCGGTCAATCATAGATTAGATTAATATTTGACAGGCAGTAGTCACGGTTCAAGCTTTTGGAAATGAATATAAATTAATGTGATGTCATCTGAAATCATGTCACTCCAATGAGCGTATTTGCTTGTGTGTGTGTGTGTGTGTGTGTGTGTGTGTGTGTGTGTGTGTGTGTGTGTGTGTCTACGTGATAGAGAGAAAGAGAGAGAGAGAAAAGAGAAAGAATATGTGCAGAAAAAAATGAATTTTGCAGTATCCTCTAAATGCATTTTGTTAACATTACGTATTAAATTTTCTGTTGCAACATGTGGACTAAGAGGTAGAAATTTTTACTCCATACACGAGTCCACCTTTTAAAAATATATCTACCAGGATATTTTTATGTTGCTATTTCAGAACTGGATAGTTGGTCAAAGCGACGTGAGACAGTGAGACAACTGGCCACAGTTGAGCCATTTCAAAGGGATCTGTTTGGTGACAGGGGGCAGATGGTATTGATGATATCTGAGCCAAATGTTACGGCCTAAAATGCCTTATTTACAATTTAAATCTCCCTCTTGTTCTCTTTGACTGCGGAGAATGAATCAGTAATTCTATTTTTCAAGGACATGATATCAGAAATGATCAGGCACAAATAGAGGGTTTGCTTTTCTTCAACTAAAAGGGCAGTGATGCGGAGAAAATTTGGATGAGTATGAATCAGTCTTGTTTTGTGCTTCTTTCTGCTACGCACTGAGTCTACCATTCATCTCTTTCTCCAGCATCACTGCCTCATCTGAGCAGCCCCTTCTGATGTTGTTTTGTTGCCATGGTTTCCAAGTGCTACAGTATGCACCAAGGTAGACTCTGTGCAGAACAGCTCTCTGTGTTCTCATTGCCATCACTAGCCAAGACGGCTGCCACTTCACGTGACTGTTACTGATCTTGAATCCAAACACAAAAACAAACCCTTGAGTATATTATCTTCAAACCAATAATGCCTCATCGTGTTACAGCTCAATTTATTAACCCGACGCAATACTCAGTTACCTGACAACTACTTAAACTTACCTACCTACAAATGAATGCGCAGTGGTGTTTATACCGCATGGTTGTCTATTCCAGCCATGCGCAAAATGCCTTTAACATGAAAAAGACCACACCTATACAGAAATACAGTCCTGTGCGAAAGTTTTCGGTACTCATAGTCTTATTGTTGGTTATAAAGTCTTAATTATTTTCCAGTCTCTTTAAGATACATACAGAAAATACAAGAACATGGGTCTTTTAAACCTAATTAGAATGGGATCATAATTAATCTAATTTCAAACATCTATATTGGACAGACAACTTAAAAGGATTTCAATCTGTACTTGACTGTAAGTTCACACTAAATGTTGACTTTTGTGTGAAGTTTTTTTTTTTAACATTGTGTGCTTTTATTTTATGCACATATTTTCTAGAGGTTGACAGATGTGGGTTTTCACTAATAATCTATTTTTTGTTTGTGTCTTAATAAAGAGATTAAACACACACACGCACATATGGTCATTTAGATATTGATAAAACAATAAGACTAAGGAGTTTTTACAGTCTTTAAACATGCTTTTCTGAGATTAATGTTTCAGTTTATCTTAACTGGCCTTACCTGGTTAGAAAAGGAGGAAAAAATAAACACCATTAATCAATTCCATATACTCCATTAATTACCCCAAAAAAAACTTTCCTATGGTGTAGTATCCTATACCAAACAGTCCTCAGTTAAAGTTGTGCTCAAACTCTAAACGTTTTCTACATCCATTCAGCTGACTGAACAGCAAAGCTTCTCAAACTTTTGCACATTAAATCAGCCTCTGCTAGAACTCCATATTGCATGTCCCGACTGATTAGATGAAAACTAATACTAGAAACCTTGAAGGTGTGAATCTGGGTTTCATGCCTGGATTTTCTTCTCTGGAGATGACAGTAGCCCTGCTCACTTCCATGATTTGCCTTCTGGGTTCAGGTCTGTGTACTGACGTGATGGTTTGGTATGAATTGATGATTGCCAAAGTAAATGCGGATAACAATCAGAAGCCTGTGGGTTTTGAAATGATGAAAACAGTGAGCAGAAGGTGAGGACACGGCGTGACTGTGAGATGTTTAAACGAAGTGAAGAAGCACTGCAGTGTGAGTGCAACAGCATTAGGAGAAATGCGTGCAAAGCGCAGTTTGAGCGAGTCTTTATTATGAACAACTAGGTTCGTTTACCTACTTGTCGAGCTACTCGAAATTAGAAAAAAAAATCTGTCAGGGAAGCTGTTTTCACCAGGCATGGCTTTCTCTATTTTTTTTTCCTAACATCTGAGCTCAAACAAAAAGCATTTGCGCATCCCATTGCTCTGCTTTTACAGCCAATGCATGGGGCCAATACTCACAAAACATATAATATTAATAAAAAGACACATGATGATTTCTCATGTTCTATTCAAAATATTTTATGGTCATAAAAGTTTTATAAACAAAGCGTTATCAGAGATACTAAATACCACCTGCCGAGTAAATAACTGTAAAACAAATGCAAATTGTGCTCACTTACCTTCAGTGAAGTAAAAAAGGTAATAATCAGCAATCCAGCCCCGTGTGTGATTTTTGTAAGGTTTTCTTTGTGCGGCTTCACTTTTCTTTGCTCCCGTGGATGTTCCAGGCAGCCAGCTACCAGAGAGATGTAAGATCCTGAAGCATTTCCAACAACTCAGCTTATTGACGGGAGTTGGCTGTTACGTGGATGTGTGATGGTAACAGCGGGTGATGATGCAGGGAGGAGGAGATGTGTGTGAGTCGCAAGCTGTACTGCTCAGCATTGCATCAAATATTACGCCGTCATTTTTTTATTTATTTTTTACAACTTTTAAACGGTCAAAAGGGACATGCTTATGTCCACACTCATGCAACCAGGGAGAGTAGAAAAATCAAGAGGCAGATGATTCACAGAAGTCCCTCCGGAAGTTATACAAGACAATCTCCATGGTTTAAAATGTGGTCTAAGCATTTGGTGTAATTTACTTAGTTTTATTTATTTGGGCACTTCAGTTAGGCTACGATGTTTGATTTTAAAAGATGCGGTAATGTACCAAATAAAGAGTCTTAAATCATGCAATTCTGTTTCTGAAATAAAATAAACAGTTCTATCTTTCATTGTGCCATGCTCAAAACACAGCCTTATGTAATTCAAAAGGAGACAAGAACATGCAAACCGTTAAACAGCACCAAAGAGTCACATGAGCGGCTCCTGCCGCGCCATACAGAAAAAAAATATAAAAATATAAATACAAAGCTTGGAGGGACGAGCAATCAAAATGATTCAGTCATTTCAGAATAACAGTAGTTGTCACAACATACCACTCATGTTCATGCATATGTTGGTGATTGTATGCTGATTTCTCTCTCTTCCTCACTCCTATTTTCCACCTATAGTGTTTCTGAGATCTGAATGGTTGATATGAATCAAAAATGCTTCAGATCTGTTGATTGAAAGTGCTTTATGGGCCAATTGTCCAAGCCCAAGTATAGTAAATGCTTGCCTTTATCGTGGTGTTGAGAAATGTTCTCATGTGTCAGTAGTAAGTTGGAATGCCCTCTTTTATTCATAAAGGGTAGTATATGCCTTTGAGCTTTAACCATACATGAAACATGATTTTTTTTTCAACTCTCTTACTTTTTTATTGAGAAGAAAAATATTAAATTCTGCCAATCTCTTGCAGCTATCCATAGCAGCAGCAACAGCAGCAGCAGCAGCAAAAGACTTTGTTTAAAATTCACAGTTTGAAACACAGAGAATATATTACATTGTGAAAGGTGTTCTTTAAGTTGCCTGATCCAATACAGAGAGTCCTGGTCAAGTAGGTATAAAAGTTATTCCACAGTTTCGAAGTTTTTTACAAGTCCTTCTGTTCTCAAATAGATGTGTTTCCAACCTTTGTGGTCAGGGAGCGCCGCAGAGCATAGGCAGGATAGTGAAGTGCACTTCAGGGCAGTTTTCCAAACTATATATTACATACTTCACATACAATCCAGTATATATATACTGGTCCGACAGTTATTATTTCACAGCATGCCACAAAGATAAAAAGCTATGCTACAGCATAAACAGAACACATCACATGGAAGCAAGTCCTGTCACCAGTCTGACTAACTCCTGCTGTAGTGGTGCATTACGTTACAAAATATAGTACGGGAAATAGACTGGTCAATTGCACACTCAGGGAAATTATCCCTGAAGTATAAAACCATCTGGATACTTTTTGCATTGCTATGGATTGCACAATTGTTTATATACTGTATACTACATTTTGGCAAAATCAGTGCACACTAGTAGTATCCTATGTGGTTTTGAACACTTGTTAGGTCTTGTGAAACAAGAAGTTTTATTCTTAAATGTTATTGAAAGTAAGTAGTTGGTAAAGTATCATGCACGAAGCCACTGAATACCTTACACTATTATGCTAGTTGGAGTCGGGGTCTCGAGTCGGTTTTTCAACTATGTGCTTGCTCTGAGCTTTGTATCTCGGTCATTGGGCTGCTGAGTATTGCAGTAAAACCCACAGTGCTCCATCATTTTAGACAATTCAGAGGTGGACGTTAAGGTAGTTGTGAGAAACTCCAGAGTCTGCCATGTAGGATGTAGAAAGGCATGTAAGACCTATAACACAGGCCAAAGTGACTGTTTGTTGTTGTGCTTTTTTTTTGTTTAAATCACACTATCCATTTATCCATCCATCCATTATCTATACCCACTTTATCCTTTGCAGGGTCACGGGGGTCTGCTGGAGCCTATCCCAGCTCGTATTCAGGCGAGAGGCCTTGGACAGGTCGCCAGTCCATCGCAGGGCCACATATAAACACACAACCAGACATACAGTACTCACACCTAGGGGCAATTTAGAATCATCAATTAACCTACTACGCATGTTTTTGGACTGTGGGAGGAAGCCGGAGTACCCGGAGGAAACCCACGCAAGCACGGGGAGAACATGCAAACTCCACACAGAAAGGTCGAACCGGGAACCTTCTTGCTGTGAGGCAACAGTGCGAACCACCAAGCCACCGTGCTGCCTAAATCACACTAACAAAGCATAAATAAAAAAATGAAGAATCCGTGGGGGTTACATAGAAAACGTGTTTTGATTAGATAGCAACAGTGAGTCATTTTACAATAAAGAGAGAACAACTGCTGCAAAAGACAGGATGTGATGTGAAGACTGAAGTGACAATTATTCACACAGGGACAATTGGACAGGTAATTATTTCATAACTCTCTAATTGCTCTGGCATCATTTGGGTGCCTCAGCTGTGACATCACCAAGTAGAAGTTGCTTTCAAGTTCAGAGTGAGACTGTGAGATACTTTACACACAATGCACAGCAGCGGTAAATGATTGCATCACCAAGCTAAATAACCAAAGATACAGCACAAAATAACGGTGGATCATTTCACTGGTTAGATGGCAAAATAAATTATTGACCATAACAGTAATATTAATGATTATAACATTGTTAGATTAACCTCTGTTTGAGGTGTCTTGAGGTGGCGGAGCCATGGTGTCCAGCATGCACCTTCACAATCGTGCGTTGGATAGCCGGCCTGTTTCGATTTTGATTAGATAGCAACAAATTAGACAGCAACAGATAGCAACAGTGAGTCATGAAACAAAAGATTATTAACTGAGATTCAAAGACGCTAGAAATTCACCATAAGATGCAGGCCTTTGAACAAAAAAGAGACACACTTCCTGCAGGCTATGACCAGGCTTGTGCAGACCAAAAATCAAAAAGCGGTCTCAATCAACAAAGACAGTTTTCCAGATGATGGGCTTGATGTCGAAGCTTTTGATTTCTTTCAAAGTTTTTTTTGTATTTTGTTTTGTTTTTTAGTGACTTTCAAGTTATAGTAATGGGTTAAAATGGGTTTAAGACTCCATCAAACATAAATGGACAGCATTCATATTCAACCTTTTAGTCAAAGCAGCCACTGAAAGCCACATTGATAAACTGAAACCAGAACATGCGATACAAGAGCAGATTTGGAAATTATTTGTCAGAAATGTAAACAGATAAATAAATACCAGAGATATGTGAGCTTTAGATAACCTCCAGCGTTTATACATTACACATAAAAAAATACTTTGGTTTTGTTTTTCATGTATTTGATAACACTATGGCTCTCAGGTCTCTGGAGTGGTGACTAAGTGAGGTAGAAACAAAATGAACAGTAACAACACTCACTCCTGGAATAGGTGCTATTATCAACCTCTTTACTAATGCACTGGATGATGTGTATCAAGAAATGCACAGGTTTGATAATAAACGTGCATTTTAGGATGTTATAATATGCATTTGTCATTTAATTTAGACCACAGAAATTTGACATTTCAAGAGCTCATTGTGTGGAGTGAACACTGATCTGATCATCAGTAACTTTGCAGCCATGTAGCCTACAGGTATACAGAGGATCTACAGGGATTTTAGAAGGTAGGCAGCGTCTGTATAACTGCCTTATGTAACATGAGTGTCTCTTCTTGCCTAAAATGATTTATGCATCTAAAAGGGCATCGGGATAACAGGAAAGAGAGTGGTGGAGGCTCTTTAACCTACTCCCGAAATGCCTGTAAAACCTTTCTTTTCTGACTCCCAACATGGCTCTCCAGAACTATGGTTGGGTTATTTCACAGATCTAAATCTTTGACTTTGTTATGCCACTGTCACTCATTTACACAAGTTTGGAATCCCTTTCCTGTTGTTAGCTGCACAAGGATGTCACCTGTTAACTTTGCCTTTAAAATTCTAACTCGAAAGCCTGAATTTAAATGTGGAGAAGCAAATTGTTCCAAGCTATAGGAGCACTTTGAAATACTGCATGGATGTAGATACAGTAGCAGCAGTTGCAAGATTTTCTTCCTTCAAATGTGGAAAGGATCTGGGGAGTTTATGTTAGAAATAGATCCTAGGTGC
The DNA here is from genome assembly GCF_033807715.1 of Cololabis saira. Classification (NCBI taxonomy): domain Eukaryota; kingdom Metazoa; phylum Chordata; class Actinopteri; order Beloniformes; family Belonidae; genus Cololabis; species Cololabis saira. Next base: position 23,383,794 of record NC_084594.1, on the reverse strand, counting down.
TCCATGAACATGGATATTCTAACTCTACCCCATGTGGAGTAGCATATGACGCAGTCTAGGAGAAGTCATGAATGATGCAAAAATGTAGCACTATTTCCGCACACTTCTTGTCAAACCAGCTGAAGAACTGTTAGTTACTTGACCAGAAATGTTTGCATTTTGCAAAATATGGCTACTCAGCAGCTGTGTTAGGCTCAAATAATTGCATATCCTCATGTTTGATACAGCAGCTAAATTGTATTTGACATCTATGATTTTTGGTGTTCTGTTACCATAGTAACAGTCTTTCAAAAAACAAGGCTATCGCAGGGGCTGGTGAAATTTATAGAGGCTAGAACAAGTCATTTTGCAATAAATCTTAATGTCTGTATCTTCAAAGCAGTCTTGAGGATTGTTTTCACATACGTAGTTATGTTCATTTTTGATGTTGATGTCATCAGATCCCCTTATGTCATATTTAGTGTTGATAGCATTATTTATAATATGCCTTCAGTAATTGTATTAAAGTTAGTTGTTTCTCATTTCCACTGAACAAACATACGCAGTATATCTCTAATGTGATCAACATTAACTGTTATTATTCACATTTTTAGTCTGTTTCACAGCAGAGGCAAAAAAAAAACAAATTTGCGTCATGAAGCTCCCAGACAGTGTCACACTGCTCTAAACTACTCAATGCTGTGCTCATCTTTTACGTTGCCATGACTGCACAAAGTTAATTCAACATTTGTAAGTCTATGAATGGATTTAAAAGGGCTCCACTTCTTATCAGCATGTCTTTCTTTTTTTTTATTATTCCTCAGCATACATGTATATGCAGTAAGGAATGTGTAAATCCCATCAGACCTGATTGCCATAAGCATATTTCTGATGTTAGGTATCTGTATCATAAAGAAGAAAAAGACACAAAAAAGTAAGCACCCCAGACATGTAGGTCAATCATTATTAAATAATGAGTTTCATACAGGAGTTTCTTTTCATTTCACAGAGCAGGGTTACCTATAAAATCACTTTCTGACCAAAATTATTTCTCTCCACAATCCGGTAGTCTTGCTTGTAAAAGATGAGTATATTTCAACTTTGTTGCCATAGAAACCAAAAACCAATAGTCATGAGGGTCTGTGATGGAATCCTTTGAAGGGCTGAAGGCATGCTTCTCCAGCATTAGTGGGGACCTTGAAAGCTATTACAGAAGTCTCTGAAGATATGCAACACGGTATCCAAGGAAAACCGCTCCAATTATTTAATTTAACATGTAGACACTGCCAAGAAAGAAAAAATGCCCAGGGTGAAGTTTGTTTTATACAAAATCTTGATCACTCATATCTGTTGAAAAGGTCCATATCTGAAGACATATAGAACTGGAAGTGTGAAATATTTTAAATGAATAATTACTAACACAGCCTTTTAATCAATATGCAATATTTCTCTGTGAACAGATGAAATGTGCTATTTGACTATACATCTGTCGGAAGACTGAGAACATAATGTTTTCCCGATTTCAGCTCCGTTTGTCCCATTGTAGGATGTTTGGACGTTCTTAAAGGAAGAAGCTGTTTTGAAAAAAAAAGAAAGGGTTCTTCTTCTAGGAAGGTTCTAGCAATTATAACAGTAATTGATATAAATAGTTATTGCTTGGCTTAATTGCTATGACCCATTTGAAGTTCAAATGATGAAAATCAGTACACTGGGATTTAGTTCTCATTAAAAAAAGAATTATTCTAACTAAAAATCCACTTCACCCAAGTTGCAAGTGTTAGTTTTCTTTTCCTATCAACACTCATGGGAAGGAAAGTGTTGGAGACTTTAAAAACAAGATCATAATTTAGGTTTATTATTTTTTGCTAAAAATTTGATCTGGGCATTTTGCAGTAAAGAAGACATGTCAGAGCAAATAAGACAGAAGTACATGGATAATGTTAACGTTGTGGTGGTGGGGGGGTTGTTAGTCCTTCAAGAGCAAACCTTGCAGACAGCTGGAGAGTTTATTTGGATTTTTGCATTGGACCAAGAAGGGAGGCAGAGTGTCACAGATGATACCCTCACACTTAAAGCAGAACATTTGGTGCTCCCTTAGGTTGCCATAGCTACCGCAACACAGTGAGACTGGATGTCCATAATGTCGCTCAGCTTGGATCTAGTGCTGCATCAGTGATATTTGTGTCAAAGAAACAGTCCAAAACAGCCCACTTAACTGTGAATATCACTGAAGTGAAAAGAAGGTGGAAAACATGATTCTTTTCCTAAAAAAGACTAAACACAGTAAGGAAAATAAAATACTAAATAGTAAAGGAAGCTTAAATTTCGCATTTTCATTATTAGGACATGCTATCGGGACAAAGCAACAACAATAAAGCCATTAACTCACAATGAAGCTTTCACATCCGTGTAATTACTGTAGTCTCTCTGCTCATGTAGAGTAGAAGTTTATATCTCTTTTCTCTTGTGCTAATTCACAGTTTATGAGGGCTGCCCTTGGGTCTGCACCAGCACTTAACCACTTGCATAAACAGTGGGACTCTTCTTCCTAATTGCTGCAGGCTATGGGTAATGCAGAAATATTACATTTCAGTCGGTGTACCGAATGTGCAGAAAAGTTGCGCAGATTAGATTCATACAAAATAAAGATGGATACTTTCTGAAACCTGACGATAATTGATAACCTTATAATCATAAAAGCAATTTAAAAATATGTTCCTTGCAGGACTCTCATCCTGCTCAGTCTCCTCAGAGTTGTACATCACTATAAAACCCCCACAAGATTAACAAAACACCCTATTAAGTTAGTTTGTAGGAAAAGAACAATGTGAAAGTAATTGCTCATAGTAACCACATTGGAGTATTCGCTTTGAAACACACAGCAGAATAAACCTTTCATTATTCATGGAATTGAATGGTACCCAATACCTGAGTAATAGCCATTTTCTAAAATATGAGCAGTTTTTTTTTTCATATTACCCTTAACACACCATACATTAACCAGACATTAAAATTTATGAATAGATTATAGAGGATGCCTAAATTTTCAACCACATTTCTCTGCCTTCCTACACACAACTGGTATCAAATGGAGGTTGTCATAGCAACAGGCTCACAAGCCACAACAGGGCTTTTGGAAGACAAATACATATCAGCAAAAGAGAAAATCTCTTTTATCCACATTTTCTGTATATAAACATGCCTTAACTGACTACACTAGTGAACTAACATGGTTGGTCTTTGCTCCTCTCGTTGAAAAAACACAATAACTTACAAGACAACGTACAGTTTTATGTCACAGACATAGTTTTAAAGGACACTCAAAAATACATGGCTTAGTGGATTATTGTTGTTCAGTGTGTAGAGTAAACAAAAGTCCGTGTGGGTATCTGAAGAGTCAAAAGGTATGCATTTCTTTTCTTACTATAAAACACATGGGAGAAAGCGGCATCATAAAACACCAATGACCACAACAGCCTCCCAGAACAAGAACCCTCTGACCATCAGAATTACAGAAATCCAAGAGAAAACATAAAGTATGAATACTGTAGTTGAACAGCACCGGGCCTGGACATGATACGCACCGACTAGCTGAATAAATTAACCACACTCCAAAAGCATCAAGGAGCAAAAGCCTCTGAACAACATGGAAGCTTCTGTCCTGGCATCACAGTATCCAAGATGAGTGAGCACATGTCTTCACACATGAGCGTAGACCAGAAGAGATTTGAAAAGCAGCACCAACATTGGTTAATAAAATAGTCGCCACAGACTGTAATATAAGACAGATCAATCTGTGCGCTACTTGGATCGACTACGAGAGAGCCTATGCTCTCAATGCCACACACATGAAAGCAGCAGCCAAAGCAGCAGGAGATCACACGGGGTGTCACATCTAAACTGAGGCTGGATCACCAAAGTTACACAATAGAAGATTATAAAAATGTTGCCTGGTCTGATTTCAGCTGCAACATTCAGTTTGGTCATAAACAGAATGAAATCATGGACTCATCAAATTTTCCTTAGCACATCATTTTAACATTTCTTTAAATGCTAAACATTTATAGACCTATTCAGTCTTGGCAGTGTCTGTATTTACAACTACAACAGTCATTTAGCAGCACAGACGCTTTTATCCAAAGCGACTTACATCTTAGTGAACAAACCTTGCTCAGCGGCCCAAGGTGGTTCATCTTGGTTGCCATTCTGGGGCTTGAACCTGGGTCCTCCAAGCCCACCTCTGTAGCCACTAGACTACCACTCCCCGTGTATTTGTAGTCAAGAAGACCGCCTAAACTGAGACAAAGACACTAACAAGACCAGAGAGTATCAAGACCAAGACCAAGACAGACCAAGTCAAGACCAAGACCAGTTCAGATCAAGACCAAGACCGATACCAAAAAAATCATGGTCATCTTGCGTGAGCTCTAGAACATAAGCACCATCCTGGGTTCAGCTGCTAAGTTTACATGTGAGGTTGTATTCAACTGCAGGCACAATAAAACAGACACAGTGGATGTCTTATCAGTGAAATCACTATAAATGTTTTCATCAATTAGCTGACATCAAATATGTGTGGAAATTGCACTATCACTATTTTTACACTATTTGATGCCTCGAGTGCTTTTAAGGATTGACATTACTATTACAGTTTTTCTCAGTCGCTTTGGTACATTTCTCAGATCAGGATTGAAATTCTCAAAACTACTTGTTCAATCTTCACATCATTGTGTCACTTGTGCACATCAAAAAAGCAGTTTCTCATTTCTTTGAACAAGTTGCAAATGCATTTGTCATCCATGCAAATGATAATGTACAACATTTAGGCATTAGTTCATCGCATAAGTCTTTACATGCAAAATGGTTGAACAAGTTGTCATAATATGTCAACATATTTCTATACATTTCTATTAGACTTTGTTTCTAAATCTGGCCTGAATTGGTAAATTGATCCCAGGTGAATCTTGACTTTCTGTAATGAAGGGAAATATGTCAAGCATTAGATCAACCAATGATCAACCAGTTTTCTGAAATAGCTCAAAGGTGCATCTCATGAACTATCAGCTGGCAAGTATACATATAGCCGGAGCACAACACAATGTTACAATGTCTGACAATGGAAGGACAAGGAATTGGACGGGGTCAACAGCCAGAGAGAAGAAGAAGAGGAAGAGGAGTGAGGCTGCGTGGCAGAGGAGTTGGGAGGCAAAACAGAGGAAGAGGCAGAAGAGGCCAAGGACATATGCGCGTTCCTGATGAGATAAGAGCTACACTTGTAGACCATGTTCTCAATCATGGGCTTACAATGGCCGAGGCTGGTCGAAGGGTGCAGCCAAATGTTGGGAGAACAACTGTGTCCTCAATCGTTCAGACTTTTCGTCGACAGAACAGGTATGTAATCTAACAATAGGCACTGTACTGTAATACTGTATACTTTCTGTAATGCTTCATACAGTATTCTACTTTCATTTTACAATATAAAGTAAGTATACTATATACAGTGACATTTTATCTTACTCAATTTTGTGTTTTGCATTACTATATTTTTTCCACATAGGACTGCAAGACAACTTCACAGGGAACATGACTAAGCAATTTGACTGTGTTATCCGTACACAATGACACAAGCACTTGTGATTCTGATGCACTGACACGTTCATTGACACAGATATTTAATTTTGAGAGATGAACTAAGGATTTTGAGCAAGAGACTGGCTTTTGCAGGTAATCCATGGTGTTTTGCTATTTGTACGAACTGTTTTGAGAAATGCACGTACTGTTTTGCAAATGTCGAGGATGATCTGAGAAATGTACCAAAGCAACTGAGAAAAACTGTAACTAGTCCCAAAGTCATCTAACAAAATAACAAGCCTCCAATACCCCCTTCACCTCAGAAAGGTCTAATGAATAGTAAATGTTACTGATTTAAATTGTACTGAATTTGTAGATGAAACATGAATTTTAAATATTAAAGATACACACAATTATCGACTTGAAATTGCATTAATTACCATTATACAGGGTAGTAGCCGAAATACAATGTATATCAGTATCACTGAAATGGCAAATATTATTCAAAGGCCAATGATGCCATATATTTATTCAAACAAGGCTGTTATAAACACAATGCTTTACTTAATTACAGACACAGACGCACCAAAACATGCATTAAATCAAATGCATAATATGAATAGTTTACAAAACTGTACATTGGTAACAAGAGGAAGAATTAGTGATCACAAGATTGTGTCACCTTGTTGCATCTCAATTATCCGAGTCCGAGACCTGGCAAGGCTGAGAGACCCGAGACCGAGACAAGACCAAGACCAAAGACTGTCGAGGCTTTGACAAGACCTACACGAGAAATACAAGTCTAGCAGTGTCCACCAACCCTATACTCTAGATAGATAGATAGATAGATAGATAGATAGATAGATAGATAGATAGATAGATAGATAGATAGATAGCATTTTGAAGTATTCCTCTACCCGAATATGTATTTTTAAAGTAATTTATGCAGTTTTATGTTGCTACATCAGAGTATGAGAACTTAATAAGTATGGGTCTTGATGAAATCAGTTTAATCATTAATGCAAAAGTAAATCCATATATAAATTAAAAAAAAAATGTAAATAGATAAAAGTAAAGTACGTCAGTCTGCAATCAGAACTGTATATAGAGATATTTGTATCAAATTTCTTTATGTTTGTGTAGCTGTGTTAATAAAAGATTCAGAAGATGGTATCAATATACACATTTTATGGGGAGAAAAATAAATCTGTACACAGATGACGAAAAACTCAAAATGAAAAAGAAAAAAAAGAGTTACCTGTGTGCCTGACCTTGTGTTTCTAAAGTTCTTTCACTGCTGCACAAATTTGTGTTTGCCTTTCAATATACTCCCATCTGTGGAGACATTCACTCAGAGAGAAGAGACAGGAACAAACATAACACTTCTCTCCATCTGTGACCTCCCAAGTCTTCATCCTCCCTCTGACTGCAACGTGACAATGGAGAAGAGCATAGCGAGAGGGAGGAAGATTGCCTCGCTATTCAGGCAGCTGCTGATGGTACACGAGCTCAAGGATAGCACATTCAACCTGGGGGACAGATTCGTGAGGCTTCATATCAGCCAGACATTTTGCAGAGAAGTTCACTTTATTGATTTATGTATCCGTTCATCTATTATCTATATCCATTTCATTCCTATTCAGGGTCATGGGGGCCTGCTGGAGGCCATCTCAACTGTCATTAAGCAAAAGGTGGGGTACACCCTGGACAGGTGACACTCTGTGATGGACTTGAAGTCCAGCATCCGCCTATTTATACTACAAAGGTGTGATTTCCTAATAGAGTGTAAAATTCAAGAAATAAAAGCATAAAAGTAAAGCTGTTTAAGCACTTATTATTCTGTGCATGACATGTTTTTGTGTGTTGATCTGATGTCAGACGATTTCATACAAAGGTAAAAGCAAAAATGGACACAGTCAAAACCTACAGTATGTGGATTTGTTAGTGAGCAAAAAAGTGAGCTCACTCTTGTTGTATGCTCACATTCTTCCTCTGTAGATGATTCTGACCAACGTCTTGAAAACAGAGAGACCTTGAGGACTGATGAAACGCTTCAGACTGTGAATACATTCACAGACACCTGCAATTAAAAACTGCAAGGAGTGTTTCGACAACAGCAAATCAAGTTAGGCTTTGTCTTTCATTCTCAGGCCATTTTCATATATTGTGGTGCAATGCAGATCCTTGAATGTCATGCAGTATTGAATATTCTGCGGCCCTCGCGTGCTAACATAATACCTATAAGTCAATAATACTGTTTCACGTGCAGGAGAGTATTATTTTGGCAACCAAATTGTAAGTGTCCTATAGCTGTCAAAATAACATTTGTTATGCTCTCTCTGTCAGTTTTTGGAGGACATGTCTGCCGAAGTCCTGACAGGAAATGACAACAGCCATGGTTACTGCGGCTTGTCCATGAATCACACGACAGCTGCTGCATGATATTTTGCAGAATTCAGCAATTCACACTGCACCAGTACCAAGGCAGTGTGAAAAAAAAGTGTCAAAAATTTCTGAATATATACAACAGACGACAACGAAAAGAATTTAAGACTTGACACAGAATTGTTTTGTGTTTAGCACAGCCATTTCCTTTCACTAAACTACTAGGCTTGAATACAGTGCAATGTGTGTCTGTGTGTGAATGTGCGCATGCATTGTATCAGTGTGTGATCACATAGCAGCATGCTCCTGAAAATACTATATGAAATCTGGTCTTGGTGCTCAGAATCCCTTCTCTTTTGCCTGGATGGTTAGTCTAGTATACTCTATCAAGTATTAGTTTCTTTAAAAAACTATTTCCTCTTCACTAATCATAACCTGTGTCTAAAAATATACATTGGTTGTGACTTTTGCAGGAATTTCTAAAGTCTGATATTGGCCTGCCAGGCCTTAGTTGGGAAAGAGATCATCATCTAATTGAACGACTAGTGATTTGATCCCCAGCTCTGTCAAAATGCCCTCCAGCAGTATACTGAACCGCCAAATTGCACCCAAGATGCTCATCGTTGTGGGATTGTAGAGGCAGAAATACTTTGTAGTGTTTGGCCTGTAGAGGGAAAGCTGTGTGACTGTGCAGGAATTGTAAAACCTAGATAATATTAAACGTGATACAATATACTATATACTGTAAGTGTGGACATTTTACAGTGCCATGCTCATACCCTCAGGTTTATCATGGAGTGTGGACCAGAGATTTGTTTGAAAAATGTATCTGGCTTTGTATGAAGAAGATTGCAATAAACATTTTTGACTCATGTAATCCAAATAAATATAATTCAAAGTAATAAGCATTACATTAATTCATCCTATATGCAATGGATAAAATGTAACAATGCTACGTAGAATTCAAAATTCCTCAAATGGTTAACGGTACAACAAGTCATAAGCTGAGCTAAAGTAAACTATCTCTCCAACATCATGAAATATTTGCTTTCTTTCATATTTCCCATCTTGCTGAAGGTCAGCATGCAAAAAATGTGTACATGTAACAAAGGTTTTAATCAGTTGACATAATTTTTGTGGGAATTTATGTGAAATGTGGTGTTGGAACTACATTGGTAGGGTCTAATGAAATATATATAACCTGTTCCGAATTTTGAAATCTCTGAATTTGTGGATTTAGAAGAATATTTATAACTTAAATAATTTAACACTTGTCTTTACTCCCACTTAAACACTCACATGCCGCAACAAATACTTGATTATAATAAAAACCTTGTTCATGACAAACCTCACTGAAGTGAAGACACTGTTACTGGCAACATGACAAACCCATTTGACCATCATGTTCAATGTCAGTGACACAAAGACCTGCTATTTGGTGGCACTGACATTTCCTTTTATTTACTTTTGTAACAAACAATGCACTTTGAACAAGTTACATAATTTGCAGGAAATTCATGGTGTTGTTTGTTCTAAGAAAGTTGTTCCATGAAATGTAGATGTTTAGCCAATTTCTAACTCTGATCTGAGCCAATGCTACAAAGAAAGCCCATAATACAGTAAGTTGACCATCTGTGGCCCGTATCAATGAATTGATATATTGTATAGACCCAGTCATTGATTATTTTACTTACAAAAAGCACAAAAGGGATTTTCGATCAACACTTCTTCTCTGAAAGTGAACTACCACCCTTATTTACACAAAGCTCCTATACCTCCCTTAATCTTACAGCATGTCTGACGGTGCTGTTAAAGCTAGTATTTGGTCCATCCTTTGAAACCAGCAATGATATTCTATTTTCATTATAACTTATATCATTTCAAAGATAAGACGAATCTTTCTTTTGTCATTCCAGTGCCTGTGTCCCTGTTGTTACAATCTTTACTTTCTATATCCGATGTTTACTGACTCTTTGAAATGTTGTGATAAAGTAAAAAATCTGATACTAAAACTTTGGTTTAAGCTTCTGACATATGAATTCTTGTTAGGTGCTACAAACAAGTACCTTTTTTTTTTAATGCATGAGTAATGTTATATTATTAGGCTTCTATTTTTTTTTAGCATTTTAACAATAACCATTGCATTTTTGCTCAGAATGTTAGCATTAAATGTCTGTAGGGTATGCAATGTGTGCATAAAATAATGACAACACAAAGGTTAGATTTAGGAATAGGTCTCATCTTGAAGGGATACAAGGTTTGTAAAGTGAAAAAAAGATAAAAACCCTGTGATGGACAGGTAATCTGTCTGGGAATATCCAGTCCTGGAAAGAAAACAGTTGACATAGACTCCAGCATTGCATAACCATGTTGAGATAAGGAACCATATCTTTTTTTTTTTGTCATTATTATAATTATTTCTTGATTTATAAGATTTTTGAATGTGTGGATCAATGAAGTGACCAAAAACATACAAACGAAAGGCATGTGCTTTTCGTTTGTATAAAAGCAAATTCAAAGCAACTATTTACTCAGAGAAAAATATCCATTATTTTGACCCTTTTTTTTCCTTTGGTGGCAATATCAAAAACCTGACCCTGTATACCTGAATACAACCAAAGTGTATCATTCATTTTCCAGAGATTAAAAAGAAGAAAGAAAAATGAAAAAAACAAACTGTTTTAAGAAGCTGTGCTCAGCATCCTTTTCTTGTTCAGCCGTGATAATTCCCTCTCATGAAGAACTGTTGTTCTTTTGCTTGCTATTGAGGGATGTTCCCCTCTTTTTCCAAACAAAAAAAAAGAAAAGTTACTTTTTTATTAAAGGTGAAATAACTTTAATTTCTGGTTTTATTTCATACTTATTCAGAGTAAGACTAAGGCAAAGGAATTTCTTTTAAGGGCACATCTCGAAAAGTGTTTGTGTAATTCATAACTTGCGCACCCTAGCGGAAGAAAAAATAGTATTGTATTGAAAAAAGAAAGAAACGTAGCAATTACCATATTAAAGTATATGAGCACAAATCCATTATCCCTTATGAAAATTTGACTGTTATCGTTAAACTGTATAAGCAATGCCACCGTAGCAGTGGGAAAAATCAGTACATGTATTATGAATTTGTCTTGGATTTTTTGATCTCATTGTGGAATTATTTAAATTACATGCAAGAATCAAACTCCCCAAAATGATTCCCACAGTATGCAGTGCTGATATGAATCCTCTGAAAGTCTCAACTTGTTCTACTTGTTCAGGGGAGGACCCTGCGTTTGGATATTTCAGATGCAGATAAATGTAGTTGAACTGTATGTGCAGCACCTTTGTTTGCTGTGTGCACTTTACCGCAGAGCATCACTGCATCGTTGAGTCTCACACTCCTCAGAATGAGTCGTCGGCTGCCCTCTAGTGGCACCAGCAGGAATTACAAGTGTTTCTGGGCAGCACAGCTAGCTCTTCGTGATTCAGAGGGTGAAGATTTGGTTACTGAGAACATTAACATTAACCTCACATTTTGTAGACGCTATGGTAGGATGTGGCTTACATGATATATACAAGAAAAAAAGTTGACCTTGGACAGTCAATCAGCAGTCACAGATCCTGTCAATTAACAGTTAAATACTCAAAGACACATATGTGAAGACATGGTCATACTACCCTCTACCACCTTAGTTCTGAGAGCAAAAACATGCTACATTCATTTTGTCTCATTCATACTTGTGCTTCAGAAAAATATTTGACATCCCCACTCTGCTACAAATTGAAATGATAACAAACCTCCAGCGCCATTTTTGTCTTCAGAAAGAGTTCATAGTGTCTACAACATCGCTTAAATCAGTAGTCAACTGTTCTATAGGCTCAGGTTTGTAGACATGTTCAACAATTCCTTTAATGAGAAGTCATCTCTTTCGTGCAATCTTCTCATCTCTTATCTCTTATCTTCTGTGATCCTCTCCAGGAGTCTGGTGTTGTTGCAGCCTCAGCTGGCAGCGTTACTGTCTGAGTCAAGGTCTGAGGCCTCAGCCTCGTCGGCGGAGCCAGTCAGCGAGGGGTAAGGCCTTGGCTGGTCTACATTTATGTAGGTAACCTTCAAATTGATATAGTGCTCTCCTTCCAGACCGGACAGGACGTGGTCTACTTCTGTAACCAAGCGAGGGAAGCCGGGTCTGCAGTCCGGCTCCAGGTCCCAGCAGGACAGCATGATTGAATAGCTGTGGGACGATTCATAGCATAAATGAATGAATGAGAAAATATGTGAGAAAATGTGAAACTAGATAAATAAAATACAGAATAATGACCTTTGTAAAAAAAACATGGAACTAAGTCAATCCATCCAATAGCTGTAACTGATTATTCTTCATAATGAAAACTGAATACAATTTATAAGAAGTTGTACCGTGACAATCATGTTGTGGGACAGCAATAGAGTGCTAGTATGATACTTACAGAGTATCTGGGCAATACTGTGGCTGGGGAAGTCGACGACCCTTCAACAAGTAGTGTGTGATGTCATAGGGATCTACATAGGGATATGGGCTCGCACCTCTAGTCAGTAGCTCCCACAGCAAGATGCCGTATGACCACTGGCAACCAGATATGCATTTCAATAAGATACAAATCCTGCAGGTAAAAATGGATTTTTGCATATGGAGCACACTCACCACATCAGACTTGGTTGTGAATTTCTGTGTCTGCAGGCTTTCAATGGCCATCCACTTAACTGGAAGCTTTGCCCGTTTGTGATGTTGAATGCTGTAGTACTCCTTGTCATAAATATCTCTTGCCATGCCAAAGTCAGCCACCTTCACCGTGAAGGTTTCATCCAGCCTGGAAAGAGGCAATATCTTATCAGAGGATCTATACCATTTAGTTTATGTAGTTTTTGACCACCAGTGGTTGTAAAAATGTTTCTACTACTCCCCAAAGTAGAAAACACATTAATCAAAGAACACATTTCAAACTGATGAAACATTATCGAACGCTTTATTATTCACAAAGTGTGCATTAGTCGTTACAACATGACATTTCCAGCTAATTACCCAAAAGGTTAACACAAAGTGATGCCACCTTTACATTCTTTAGTCTTCAGAGATGTGAATGAGAGGGATAAGAATGGGAAGTGTAAAATCTATAACTAGAATAGTTTGTTTTTTACATTTCTCCATACATAAAACTATAATTGATGACATACTAACACAATTAAAATGTTGTCTGGTGTCTTCCCTTGAAATCTTTTAGGAAGAGATGCTGCAACTGTGCTTAAAAAAGAAGAGCACCACTAAAGTTTCACGCCTGGTTAATTGAATAATAAATAAATAATTCAATAGCATAGGTTGAGTTAGCTAACTTGCAGTTAAAAAGGTCTGAAATTTCATTTTTGTCGTTGTTGTTGTTTTTCTTTTAACTTGGTAGCCTCAAAGCAAGAACAAGGTTGTCAAATGAATAAATCAACTGGAGGGCTTCTAGTGGATCTCAGTACACCCACTGTGTAAAGCTCATTAAGTATTTCTAAGAGCACTCACAGATCGGTAAATGGAGTATACTCACATGCAGTTGCGTGCAGCCAGGTCTCTATGAACAAACTTCTTCTGGGCTAAGTACTCCATGCCCCTGGCAACCTGGAGCCCAAATCCAATCAGATCTTTCACCGTTGGGTTCTGTGAAGGACACAAACATTGTAAATAGAGACGATGACCAACCTCAAGTTTGTAGTATGAAAAAGTAAAACATCCGACCCGGTTAGTCATCCGGAGGTTTGATTGTCTGATTTACCCTTTGCTCGGATCGGATGAAATGACGCACGTCTCCATGACTCATGTACGGGAGAACCACCAGAGGGAGCCCTTCTTTAGGCAGCAAGATGCCCAACAGTGACAGCACGTTTGGGTGGTCGAATCCTTTCATGATGATTCCCTCTCTGAGGAACTGGTCTACTTCAGTCAAGTCTGTAATCCCTTTAAAACACACACACACACACACACACACACACACACACACACACACACAGTACAGGAACAAGTCCACCAGAGCCAGCATGATGATAATTCCATTTAGATTAATATTTTACTTACTGTTCAATGATTTAACAGCACAGTGGGTCTCTCGCTTATTGCTGTCTACAAGGTATCCATGATAAACTGTTCCAAAGTGACCTGTAGGACAATTATTCATTAATTAATAGAACAAGAAAGAGAGGCTAAATAGAATTGTAATTTTTTTCTAAAGTATCTATTATGATGGAGGCAACAAAGGAAGAAAGAAATTACTGATGGCTTGCCTTTTCCAATAATATTGCTATCCTCAATTCTGAGCATCTCAGCAGGGATCAGCACATCTTTGACCTCTTCGAGCAGATCAGAACTCAAACTGACCATCGAGAGACTGTCCTGTGTCATTAAAGGAACAGCCAGGTGATCGTAGCTGGCAGAGTACAACAAACCATGGAAGGCGACGCCTCCTGAACCTGATGTTTGGCTGGACAGATCCACTAATGCACATGACAAAATAACAATTCAGGAAAAAAACAAAACTTATTACACTTAAACTATTTGTTTAGTTGCATACATAAATGTTGACAAACTGGAAATGCCCCTCCCTGTCTTTACTTCTGAAAGACTCAGTCTGGGGTACTCTTTTATCACGATGTAGCTGTTTAAGTGATATTAAACCTTTTTTTCCTTGTACTTTTTGCCCACATCCTGGGGCGTTACGTCATGTTTTTGTTAGCACCTTCATTGGGCTCTTAAGTTTTTCTTTTAAACTGGATGTTGGATGTTTATAATTTTACCAAACTGGAAAATGTTATGACCCTTTACTTTATGTTGTTATGAAGATTTCACGAATGTGGATGCCTCACCTCGTCTATAGTCACCAGTTGGAGACGAGGTCATACGGCTGCTCATGCGGTTGCGAGACAGCGTTGCTGATAAACGATTCTCGATGCTGGCTGAAAGCATACGATTGATAGATAAAAATCAAAGAGCAATAAACCATGAAAATATTTCAGGAAAAAGGCACACTTGATTATACAGAGAGAGAGAATTCAGCAAAAGTATGGCTCATCTTTTTGCAAAATATTGGTACATCACACCAATGTGGTCAAATGAGTAAAGAAAAAGCAGAATGTCTCTCACCTCTTTTTTTCTTCCTTAAATAAATCATCACTGCTAATGCGAGGCCCGCTCCGACCACGAGCGCAGTAATGATGCCCAGGACAATGCCCAGAATTGCAGTGGGATTGCTGTTGTTGCCATAGACTACTCTTCCCACGTTATAAACGTCTCCATTTACAGAAACCTGTAGAGACGAAGTGGAGTATTTTCTTTTATTCAATATTTTATTCGGCATCAGTTTGGAAAGTTAAATTAGTTTAATTCTTACCCAGACAGGCAGTCCATCTCTGGGAATAACCAGACCTTTAGAAATCCTGCAGGTCAGTTCATTTGTCAGAACCTGAGCCTTACAGAACTCACTTCCAATCTGCATTTTGATTTCCATACAGTCGCAAACTGAACTCAGTTTGTTGTGCTGTTATTTATTTGAAAAGAAATGTTGAAAGACAGTTAGATTGATGTGTGCATGTATATTGTGTATTATTGCTGTTGTCAGTTTGTCGAACATACATGTAGTGAAACTTCAGTATCTCCTGGTTTTAGATGTAAAAGATTGCCCTCCGTTTCAAAGGGAATGACTGTAGCATCGGGGTGGTAGGCGAAGGGTCTCTTCCAGAGATCTCTCTTTCCATCTATGTGAATCAAAAGCTCTCCTGTTTCTAACTTTTCCTCCTTTGGAAACGCTGGGGCCCAGCACTCCATATGTGTGGCATTTTTTGTGCCATTGCAGACCTCAAGTGAGATAAACATATGATTTATTGTTTTAAAATCAGTGTAAGAAATCTAAATCTTGAGATCAAAGAGTTCACTTACCCGTTGAAGGGAAGTATATTGAACTACCACTGTGTGGCCCGAGTCAAGATTCTGACCTTTTATCACCAGCCTGGAGCCTCTGTGTGAAGGTATATGACACCATGTCAATCATTTAATTTCAAACTCAAATAATAATAATGATAATGATAATTATAATGATGAAGCTGAAGTTATTTTCAGTTGTGCACAAATCCATCAAATGTACAAAGTCAGGGTCTCACCTTTGGAAACTGCAGTTGGGAAGCACAGAGGTTATGACAGGATTTTTCTTGTAGGAGAACTTCTTTGCGGCGGTCACTTGAAGGCCATCAATAAAGACTTCCACAGATACGTCACTGACGCTTTCCGCAGCAATTGTACGGCAGATGATTGAAGAAAAAATCCCTGCTCCTTCAGAAACACTGAAAGCGAATGAAATCACGTGAAGAAAAAATGTGTCATACCTCACAACTCTGAGATCCTATCCAAGTAGTTGAAGTAAACACGATCTTCAATAGCTGTCTTCATTTATTACCTTTGAAGCGTGCACTTTTTGTCTGCAAAAACAACATCTCTTTGGATTCCAGAATTAAGGTATTTGCCTGTTAGTGTAACTTCTGTTCCTCCAAACATAGGACCATAATCAGGTTGGATGTCTGTTATGGTGGGCTCCTGATGAGATGGAGAATAAATACATCACTTTACAATCTTATTTTCATCAAAAAATACTAAATATATAAGGGGTTATCAAGTCATTAAAAAAACTGCACAAGAGGTGTCATTCTCACCACAACAGAGAAGCCAGACATCTGAGCTGTTCCCTCAATTGAGTATTGGCCCTCTACTTCTCCTTCATGTACTTCCAAGGTGATGTTAAGGTTCTGGTTTGGTTCTTTTTCCTTAATTCTGCAGACTAGCCTGCATTAGAAACACAAGTAATAATGTGTCAAGAGATATTCCAGTGAGCCTAGAGCTTAAAAAATAGATGTGAACACCAGTAGATCCAGTACAGACAGTTTTCAGAACAGCCTGGAAACCAATGGGAGCCTAAAATCTTTCTGGGAGTAATCCTACAAGACAAACTGAACCATTCATCTTGTTTTCTTGTGTTCCCACAGGATGATGCTTCCACCACCTTGTTTTGTGGCCCGACTAAACAATCTTAACCTCATCAGACCAAAGACTTTCCATTATGTGTGTTTAGATTAATTGACGTACTTCTATAGGTAGTTCCCAGGAACTACCTCTAGTAGTAAAAGAAAGTTCCCAGGAAGGTACGACATGACATTTAAGGAGGATTTGCTTCTGTGTGACTGCTCTACCTTAAATGGATGATTGAAGGAGAGCACACTGATGACTGTCCTTCTGAAATGTGTTTCCATTTCTACAGAGAAACCATGGATCTCCAGTTGTCATGGAACAGTAACCATTGGCTTGTTTCTTAAATACACACATCAGTTGGGATTATGTTCATATTGCTGGTGTCTCCAGACCTATTCAACTACCCATATATAAAATAATGAAGGCATCCATGTTTCTAAACAACCATAGCTGACATGTAAATACTGCTTTAAATACCACAGTATTGCAGTGGTGTGTGGTTTCTGCTAAACTGCAGAGCAGAGCAGCGTTCAATCAAGCACACTGGATTCAAATGAATGGCTCATTAGACTTGTGCAGACCTTGTTGGCAAGCAGATGGTGGTTCCTTTATTTCAGTCCAGTGTTATGGAGCAAGGAGGCATCTGAAATATGCAGGGCTGTTGCCCCAGAGGACTGGATTTTGGGAACTCTACTGTGGAAGGAGAGGTGGGGCTGTCATGGTCAGTCCTCCGCTCAGACCTGCCTTCAGTGGTTTTCCACTCCCCCCTCTCCTGCTCACTCCATCTGCCAGTCACGCCCACCTCGTTAGCCACGCCCACCTCGTTAGCCACGCCCACCTCCTCACTCACTCCATTCATCTGCTCTCCCAGCTGCAGCTCCTCAGCAATCAAGAAGGTATATAAGCTCCACTCTCCTTTTTGCTCACTGCCAGATTGTCTCTTTGCCATGCAAGACTCTCCAGGGTTCTCTGTCCTGGCCCTGCTAACAGGGGCAGTAGTTCAGAGAGCAACACCAGGAGAGACTGACGATCTCGACTGACGATCTCGACTGACGATCTCGACTGACGATCTCGACTGACGATCTCGACTGACGATCTCGACTGAAGATCTCGACTGACGATCTCGACTGAACCCAATTCTCTAAATGGATCTCTCTTTCTACAGTATTTCAGCAGTAGTGAGTTGGCATCTACAGATATCAGGATCTACCTGCACCGGTGGATATTTTAAGTGTTTTGCCCAAAGACTTAAATAAATCCAGTTTGATTCTGTGTATTTGTGCTGGGATTACAACCCTGACAAGTTGGAGATGGGGTTTTTTTTTTCAGATCTTTCAAAAGATCTTTGATTTAATACCATCCTGACTTACAGGTCTACAGAAAGCTCAACCGTATTGTTTAATTCTCACAAACAGGTCATCAGTACATCCTCCACATTATCTCAAATGGGGCCTCAAGAAATTATGAAGTCTCCTTTTTTTTTTTTTTACAATGAATCATTCATTTTCCATTTTATCTTGTCCTCTACTGAATTCTATGGATCAAAGAAATGGGTCCATCAAACTATACTATATTTGGCCACTCAGCGAGACACTTAACATCATTCTCAAAAGTCACAAAGGAGACTGAAACAACATTTCTGCAGGACTGAGAAATCTAAAATGTTAATTAAAAGTCTACAGATGATGTTGTTCATCTTTAGTGACAGTAGCCCCTTAGACACAACACTTTGCAGGCAGGACTAATGCACCAATATTAGCCTCCTTTTATATGTGAACAACCTTGTGGCAGAATTGTTGTCCACCTTCATTGTGCCTCTATTGTGCCTTTGGGATCTTGCAACAGATGTGAAACAAAGGGGAGATAAGAGCCCAGGTGAGCTGACATTATGGATCATGCAGCTTTTAACAACGACAATACTGCCACTCGATGACTCCGTAATGCTGCCATGCTGTGTGTAATCTCACTCTGAGCTGACTCCGTTAGGTCTATGTAAATTACTACCTGACATTTTTGCACTGATATATAACAACCTCTGCTTTTGGATAGCGAGTGAATGTATTATCTAAATATTTATTGCATATCATCCACAACAATCGCTTTTCTCTCAGGTGCACTCTTGCTGGTGATATATATAATATATTCCACTCATTGGAAGCAGTTGAAGTAGGCGTATGAAAACATCATTCAAAAAGTAAACTAAAATATAACAGGGACATGGTTGTCACACACTTTGACAAAGGAAAAATTACTCAAGGTGCTTCCATGGGAATACGGATGCCATGAATAGCCTACATACGAACAATATTGGAAAATCTTAAAGCGAAATTCCTTCCCTCACAGACGTAAAGTAACACGAAGTATTTGAAGTAAAATAAGTAACACGCGGAATTCTGGGTGACTACCAAGTATGTTACCTCAGTTTCCAAAACAAATGTATCGGGCAAAGGGAATGTGGACACGTCACTAAGTCATCACAGGGCCACAGAGGCACCAACAAGACACCAACAAGACAAACAACCCAACCATACACCCTCACACTCGTTTCTATGGACAATTTCGAACCACCGATCGACCTTACACGCATGTTTTTGGACTGTGGACTCTCTGTACCCACACAGGTACAGAGAACATTCAAATTCCACCCAAAAACACCCCAGTTGGTATTTGAACCAGGACTTTTTTGCTGTGAGGTGGCTTAGTAACAGGGCCAGGTTGTTTGAATGGAAATGTGTAAAGAATAGAAAAACACATTATCACTACAATTACTAAAGACATTTAGGCAGAAAATTATAAATTATGCATGGCAATAGGTTAGATAAAGATAATGCATCTAACAATAAACACTATCAGTGTATTCATAATTAACCCACATTTTAAATTTGATACATAGCCATCATGTTGTCTGATAATTAAATATACTCTATATACAGTCATAGAAGTTTAGAATGTAATTTTACTATTTGAGTATTCTCTGCAATAAACTAAAATGGACAGATCAATATAGCGACCTATTCTATCCTGCTTACCCAATTAAGACTAATATATATCTATCTATATCTATATATCTATCTATATCTCTATATCTATATATCTACATCTATATATATATATATATATATATATATATATATATATATATATATATATATATATATATATATATATATAAACATACATCTGTCCCGCATTATCAGCTAACTGCTTCTGGGCACCTGTGTTAACAAAACACAAAGCCTACAATTTGTGTTACTATAACTTAAAATACATTTAAATATTTTGTGGCATCACAAATGGCTCAATAGGTTTGATTTTCAGAGTATTTCTTTAGTTTAGGATGCCGATATTTTGCTACTCACTTTTCACAACTGCTCTTTTCAGGCAAGACAGCACACACAGTTCCAGATCCCACTGTGATGATGTGAGTTTGGCCACTGATGATGGCTGGTCGCCGCGGAGACTGAAATTCTGAGCCACACAGCGTCACTTCTGTCTCTCCACCAGCGGGTGCCGTTTTCGGGAAAAACTACAAAGAAAAGTACAACCGTGAAGCAAAAGTAATCTGTGTTTCTGCACAAGTGTAGTTAAAATTCATGCAATGGCTAATCATTTATGCCTAGTGGCTTATCTACCTCAGTTATGACAGGTGCACAAGAGTGTTGGTTCCACTGTGAGACACATTCATGCTTTCTGCAGCACTTCCCTGAACACCAGCCACAGTTCATGAAGCGGGGAGCCGTCAAGCAAACGGAGCACGTCAGAAAATGGGTGCACCCTGGTCCTGCAGAAGAAACCTTGAACATCTTGATCAGGGAGAGAGTGATGAAAAGTCAAAAAAAAAAAGGAAAGAAAAAGTCCAACAATAAATGGGTGCATACAACAGTTTTTAGACAGTCAACTTTTCAACAGTTTTTTTTACCTTATTTCCAGCCACAAATAGTAGAGAAACATTTGAGTGCACAGCTGCTGTCCTGGAAACTGCTGTCTCCCCCAGTGAATAGTTGGCAAAAACAATAGGCCGGTACAGTGACAGAATCACCTAAACCAGTAAAACAGAGAGGAAACATCATGAGGTTTTTCTCACACTTGGAAGTCATAACATGCACATGCAGACAGCAGATAAACTTGTATAATGTTCTGTATTTACGCACCGTGAGTGTACACGACGTATACCCTCACTAACACAATGACACAAATCGTAGTTACCTGCAGTATTCTGCCTTCTGAGGTGCCAAAATGTCCAATTGTATGATTCCCAATAGTGCTGACGAGGACTGCAGTGAACAGGACATCTCTCATTTGGCTGTTGAACAGGTCTACTCTGTAGTGTGGCTTTGACACCAGTGTCGGTTTGGCGCTGCAAGTGTTGTTCCCCTCGGAGTTCTGTTCAAGCAGGAGAAGCACATAACTAACAATTCATACACTTTCGCTTTTAAATTCAGCGTATCTGCCTCCATCAGAACCAGGGTCCCTCAAATCAGTCATACTGTATATACATGAAGTAACTTCAAAAGAAGTGAAACGGAGAGGATAAATAGACTTCACTTAAAGAGGAAGTGCTCTGGCCTTGCTGCCAGTCATATACTAACAAGGTGGAGGAGGGAAGAGTCATAAAACGACCAGCTCTGTTGACTTTCAGTGCATTTTAACTGGTAATGAAACTGGAGTTGCTATACTTCAGGGCACATAAAACACAAGGTGACAAAGTATTAGCTTGTTTGTAAAGCATGAGTCAGAGAGGCTAAATGAAAACAGAAAAGAAAAAAGAAAACAGGATACGGTAAATTGATGGTAAACATTCCACTGTGAAGGAGTTAACTGGCCTGCTCCAGCATGCCCCAGTCTGCTTCCTGGCAGTAACCTGTCCCAGGTCTCAGATACAGCTGTGCAAGTTTTTACAAACAGCTTGAACCGACCGTGTAAATGAAATATAATTTTCCCTCATTTGTTTTTATTCTAATATTTATTTATCATGTTATCTATGATGTTCATGATTATGTTTTAATGTCTATCTGGGGTATGGAGTATGGTGTGTGTGTGTGTGTGTGTGTGTGTGTGTGTGTGTGTGTGTGTGTGTGTGTGTGTGTGTGTGTGTGTGTGTGTGTGTGTGTGTGTGTGTGTGTGTGTGTGTGTGTGTGTATATGTGTGCTGTGTGGGTATTAACGTGAGGATGTGTGGAAATGACCAGATGTGTGTTTTCAACCATGAGTGTGTGTTTGTATATGTTAAATGTTGATTTTATTATGTAAAGCACTTTGCATTACTATTGTATGAAAAGTTCTATATAGATAAAGTTTGATTTGATTTGAATTGATTTAATACCACAAGGATGAAGGACAGCTTTTATCCCAGAGATGTACCCCCCCCCCCCCCCTTTTCTACACTTTACACCGCCATGTATCAATGTAAACATATATATTAAGTTATTTATTTCACTTAAGCCCCCACCCAATCATCAGGATTTATGGATTGGGCTTGCTGGCACTCATTCCTGTAGGTGTTCACATATCTGCACGAGCACAAAAGACACACATAGAGCTCAATGAAAGAGAAAGACCACACCTTTTTCTATCAGGAATGTCTCCCAGCTCAAACTGAAATTGTACTTCACTAACTTCAAAGGTGCACTGACAAGGGCCAAAAAGTGAAGATCTCCAACACTTTCAACACAAAAGACAACTTTTTGTTTTTCTTTTTATTCAAATCAGTACCGTTTGGCTTGTGGGCCCTGATCAAAGCTACAAGCTGAAACCTGTCGGTGTAGCGATAAAGCCGTTCTTCTTACCACAAGTTTTAATCTATATATCAAATAAATAGCTTTATCTTCAAATGTGTTTTTCCTCTAGAGGCTTATCAGTTAAGTGTTAAGTGCAATGAATTTCAAAAACAGTAATCTAGAAAAATGTTAACCTTGTGTCAATAATGAGCATTTTGTTAAGCGCAGGACTGTTGCGGATGATTTCATAACAAATCTTACGACTGCTCCTTCCGGGGGACTGGGAAAGATTGAGTCTTATAAATGATACAGAACAGAGATAAGGTATGGCAATGTGGGTCGCACAGGTGACTCATCCACCCTTCCCTGTTCTGTCATCTGGAACCGCTCTTCCTCTCGCTCACAGACACTCATTCACATCTATACACACCTCTCAGAGTTGACACAGGTGTTCAAGATTTATGATATGGACGAACCATAGTTCCTGTATTGATATGCTATCTTTCATTGCTCAAGATCATATAAAAATTCTGCGCTACGTTGCTCTGATTACAGGTAATACATTACACAATGCCTGGTCACTTCCTGTCAGTGCGAAGGTGTAATAATCTGCATAAAGAGTTACTCACTTCATGAGGGCAGTTCTCACATGCCTGGAAGTGGCAGAGGCCTCTGGACAGCTGCTCCTTACCTGCCTTGCAGCAGGACTCCACGCCCATCTCAATCGCGTGGTTGACTTTAGTCAAAGGGAAAGCGCACAGAGCTGAGCTTTTCTGTACTTCCCCACGCTCATTGACCTCTGCAAACACCCCGTACAGAATATCCTCCTTCTCGTCCACCCTCAGCTCATCAGCCAAGTCCTTCCCCGCTCGCCCTAAATGTGCCGCCTGGAGCCCGTTATACACAATGTCCCTGAAACCCTCTCCCCGTCTCCTCCTGCGTTTGGGTTCATAGCGGCATTCCAAGACCACCTCTCTGTACATCCACACTTCTGGGATTAAAATGGGCAGTCGTCCCAGACGAGTTTGAAAAGCTGAATTGCTCTTGGAGGGATTTTCCCTCTGTAGAGACAGAAAGTACACAAACTCCTTGGTGGAAAAACTATATATGTATTCAATGCTGTATGATTGACGTAGAGCGGGCAGCACTGTCAGACCATCCATGACCATTTGAAAACCATCTTCAGTTGAAAGTGGCCTCACCACTGAGACGGACCTCCTGGGATACCTCTGTGCTACTCTGTCATTGACGGAGGCCGCCACAAAAAAGAGCGAGGTCCTTCCCTGTTCAACGATGGTGACTTTAGTGCCGAGGGGACTTGCCAGACAATCGGGACAGTTGATCAGAGAGTTTTGTTCCTTCTTGTAGAAACATTTCGGCTTGGGCGGCAGCTCACTGGTGTCAATAAAGTAACAGACTCCATGCTGAGTACTTCCACAAATGTACAAGTATGGCAAGAAAAATCCAGCAGGATCCATAAGGAGAACCTCATTGTCTGTGTCCACTGGATCATCGGGATCCCTTTCTGTATCACACACCTGACAGCTTTCACAGTCAGGACTCCCCAGAGGTCCAGTTTTCAATTCCCATATTTTTTTCATTGAGTCATCAACTGCCACAACTGCATTCTGGTATCCAATATACACCTCTGTTGGAGGGCTTTCCCCGTTCAGTGCAATGTTCTGGATGGGTTTGTCCGTTTGGAAGTAGGGGAGGAAATAGTCCGTGGTGAAATCCACCATCCTCCAACGAGCAGAGGGACACGCATGCTGTCCAGAGGCAGTTTCCGTTTGTATCCATATGCATAGCGTAAGCAAGGCAGTCAAAATGACCATCTCCACGTCACAGCTCGCTGTGATTCAGTGCTACCTACAAGAGACTTTCCTGAAAAAGAACATCCTGAAGAAGCAGCGGGGACTCTGTGAGGGGAAAACAGAGAGGGAATGTTGAGATTTAACAGACTTAAGGTCATAACATTCAAATTCATAAATTCTGCAGTGATTTATTTAACCTGTTTATATTGACAAAAAGCCTAGAAATTCATGAGGGGGGGGGGTCCCTGTTGTCCCCTGTTGTCATTTCTTTTCAAATCAATCATATACATATCTTTGACGTGCAAGTATAGTAATTAAATCCTGTGTCTCTATTAATATGACTAAGTCAGTGAAAAATGTGGGTTTGGGTAAAGAGAAATAAGAAAGCAGATTCGAGATGACTTAATACAAAATATGGGGCAATAACGGAAATGTTGAGGCCTGTGCATGCCAACAAAATAAATACAGAGTAATAACTACACTACTTAGGTCAAACCTAAGCAACAGATTGTGTAACTTTTATATATACGATTTTGCTCATAGCCATGTTAGGATTAGGCTTCAGGCACCTTGTGATTGAAAAATAATAATGAGTCATTTGAAAAAAATACTAACCCTTTTTCATAACTGTAACTATTTAATTAAAATTAAATTAAAATATAAACTGGGAGGCGTAGTATCAAACGTACTACAGAACGTAAAGAAAGTCTTACCGCTTTTCACTGACCGACGCGTCTCTGAAATCTGTTAAACGGGCTCCAAAAGGGTTTTTTTGTTTTTTGGGGAGAAAACGTCCTGTGACAGAGTAGTTCCACTCACCGGGCGGGTTCACCTGACAGTGTCAGACTTGCTCTTGGTCTGGCACCAAACTGCTTGTGGAAATTGCACTAAGTTACCTTCTAAAGACAAAAACAGGATCTCAGAGATGCCGTCAAAATAAAAGCACAACGAAACCACACTCTGGAAGTGACTGCACAAGAAAACATTACAGTTTAGTTTAGTTTAGTTTAGTTTAGTTTATTTTGTTTTGGTCATTTACATTTTAAGATGTTTGCATATACACACTGTATATGTACAGTATACACAGGTATAAATATATATATTATATATATGTACACATTTCCTTTTTTTGACCAAAAAGGTATAGGCTGAAGCCTCATGGCTTATTTTGCCTATCCTTTTCAACAAAGGCAGACTTCAGAAACAAAAAGATACTAATAAGAAGAAAACGAAACGAATGAACAAAACAAAGAAAATAAACAAAGAAGAGAAGAAAATAAATGTGGTCACTCACGATTTGAGGATAGCTGCAGGAGGAAAGTTGCATAATTTAGACATAATTTATATTTGTGTTCTATATTTATCCATTATTTTAGATTTATAATTTTTTTTTAATTTATAAATTGAGCTACTTTTTTTTAGTTCCTCATCCAGGCGGTTCCATAGTTTCACCCCTTCGACACTGATACACCTTGACATTTTTTTTGTTCTTGGCCATTTCTGCTCAAAAATGCCATAGCCCCTTAGGTTGTGCCTGCTTTCCCTCACCTGGAACAACTCCAGGATACAGTTTGGGAGCATCTGGTTGTGTGCCTTGTACATTGTTATTGCTGTCTTGAATTTGATTAAATCGTATAAGCAAACAAATAAAAAATACATACAGGAATAAAAATACAGTAAATAAGCTTAATAACAATATGCATATCGTAAATGACTGATATGAAACAATAAGTGGTCATCCAAATACAAAACAACTTCTTTCACCTTTACTTTGTGGGTAACCACAGCCGATCATGGTGTTCTGCATACTGATTCTCTTTAAGGTTTTACCTTGGTGCTCTTCGTGACATAACCCTCCCAATTTATCTGGGATTGAGACTGTCAGAGCACTGGAGAGCTCCATCAGCGACCATTCCAGTTCCTTCCTCCCTGCTGCCATCAGACTCCACAACCAGGCCTGCTCTCAGTAGCTAACGGACAATAAATGCAATAACAACATGTGCAATAACAAGATGTGCAATAACCATATGTGCAATATCTATGCAATATCTGTCTGTCTACCTCACACTCATTCCACCTGCTTTTTTTGCACTACCTTTATTTCCACTGCAATGTATATACTGTCTATATTTTGTAAATATTTTTTACTTTTTACTTTTTTACCCCCTTCCCTGCATGTGTGTGTTAAGTGTACTGCTGCTAACAAGTGAGTTTCCCCATTGAGGGAGAAATAAAGGATTATCTTATCTCTTATTATCCCCCGCACTGTGAGCATCTGAGGCGCATCTGAGAAGATGAGGTTCAGTGTCCTGCCATGCCCAAAGACACTTCAACACACAAGACTGGAGATCATTCAATCAATCAATCAATCAATCAATCAAGAGAGTTTGACTAGTGAGCAAATATCTTATAAATCACAAAGGATTTAGTTATTGGGGTTTTTTTTAGGGGCGGTTAAGGCTTATATGAATTTAACCATTTTGACAATTTCACCAAAATTTATGTGACTCTTAAAATGTTTGCTTTGCCCTTCCCATTTTAATGCCGATTTGAATCCCTTACCTCATGCATTATTTTATGTCAACTTCCATTAGTATCATCAAGGTTGCTGGTGAGTCACATCATCAACAGATCCAAGGTTTATTTTCACATTTTCAGACCGGAAACACTCTCGTCATTTTGACGTGCTTGATCCTGGCACTCCGCATCTGGGTGCTGCCTTTCCAAACCGTCGGGAACAAGGAAGTACGAAATAGTTGCGAAATATGACCATCTCGAAAGTATCCTCGTGGTTTTCTTATGAGTTATATATCTTTATCTGCAGCCCCTTTCTAAGCAAGGGTCACTGCGTCAAAGCGTAATGGAAAAACTATCTACGCAGAAACAAACTAAGCATGGGGTTTCTGCCAAAAATGCATTGCTTTCAGATGAGGATTAGGGTTATGTAGTATCTGAAGGCAGGAAGTTATGAGAAGAATGTATGTGCTCCCTAGAGAGACATTTCCCCCCTTTTTTAATAATCAGTTAAGGAGGGACAATAACTTGGAAAACATGCTATGCAGGTGGTGATTTATGCACCTTAACTGCCATTTTCTTTGGACACATGAACAGAAATAAAATAGACTTTAAATTGATGTGTTTTTATTATTGGCAGGATATCCTCTGAAAGATTACGCTATTTACCATAATCATAACCGTCAATGTCCCAAAACAAATGGTATTGACAATGTAATGATAAATCAGGCTAGAGATCCAAAAGTTAAACATCTACTAAGGAATCCAAAGTTCAGCAAACATACGCTGTTACACATCGGAAGAAAAAGGAAGGTGTTGTGCCACTCTTCACTGTCACTGTTCCTGTCTCTAATGTCACATTTCCCAAAATGCATTTTATAGACAACATGTTTTGAGAGGTAGGCTACTGCAGAATTACAGAGAAAAGGCAATACCAAAAAGTTGTTTTAATTTGAGTGTGACAAGGCCACGCTTGACCTTAGATAGAGAGATTAACCAAACACTGTACAAATAACAATAGTAAGGACATCACATTCAGTGCTTAAGCTGCTTGTCCCTGTGTAACTCACTTACCAGACAAGTACAAGTAGTGCACGTTATACCGCACCTCACAACTCACCACCATACAAGGAATATATATTTATTTAAAAACAGGAATTTCTCCAGGGAGAGATTTACTCTTGGGATTAAATTCCCAGACAAAATATTAAAATAAACTACATTAACATTTATAATTCCCCTCAAGCGCTGCCAGTGCTTCAAACCCCAAATATATTTACAGTAATTTAAAGAGTTATTTATGCGTTGTAAGTTCAGATGAATGTTTAACAATTTCTATTGTACGCTATTTTATGTAATCACAAAGATAACTCTCTGTATTCCATCTGTAAACTAATAAATGCTGCTTCCACCATGTACACATATACCGGTAACTGAAAGCAAGTTATAGGTTTAAACAAAAAAAAGGTAAAAGACAATATACATTTTAGTGCTGAAATAAAACTGAAAACAGTATATTTTACTGTTGTCCAGGTCACCTTTTTTAATGTGTTAAACATCATTTGACATTACTAAAAAATATGTGAAAGGATGTCATGCTAAACAAGGAAATAACAAAACAAAAAAAGAGCTAAAACAGGAAAATGACAGTAGTATTCCATCATAATCTTTCAAGAGATGGTTACACATCCCAAAATGGATTGCAATATTTCAGTCATCATGCGGATGTGGTTGAAACCATTTCCTTTTTCCTTACTTGAGGGCCTTTTTTTCTCCTCATTCTATTCACTCGTCTCACTGAGTCTGATCTGTCTTCATGTGTCATTATACCTAATTATGAATCATTCTGCTCAATCCTAAACGTGCACGTCTTTCTTCTGGACATGTTTTCTTTTACCTCTCTATGGGAGTGACGGAATGAACATGAAGCAATAGTGGGGTGTAGCACCGTTGTCACCAAAGCAAAGTTTAACAGCCCCTTAAGACATAACAACAACCTTAGTATAGTTGCTACAGTATGTCAACAAAGTCACCTTTTTCTTTTTAACACTGGCAAACTGTATATATCATCTCCATAAGTTACAAGTATACAAACTATGCTAATTTAAAAAGATGTTAAACATTTCACAATGAAAACCAATTCCACAAAACAGAATTTATTACATAGAAGACATACATATTTTATAAATATATCCTGCATCTACATGTACACAACTACGCAATTATTGTGTCTTAGTTTTTTGGTTGTATTTACAAACTATAAACTTAGACTTAAGGTGCGTACAGATGATCAGTGTTTGGACTTAGAACGCGTGTTCGGGTAACTAGTTTAATTTGAGTTAAATCAAGGATACAAATATAGTGTACATAAAAACACGACAAATTATCTGAAACTCCACTAGTCCCCCCACACAAACACACACAGTTATCATGATTTATACTTTCAAAAAGATCCGGTAGAATCAAATCTTTATGGTTTAAAAACATGTCTTTATTCTCAATCAATCAATCAAATTTTATTTGTATATAGCATCTTTCATCCAGGTACATGAAATACAAAGTGCTTAACATTTTGACTGAAAAATAAGCATAATAAAAACAAAAATAAAAACTGGGAGACCAATGCACACTGACATACTATATAGTTAATTAAAATTAAATAATGATAAAAGTTCCAGAATTAAGGCTAAAAAATAATCAGTCCACAACAATAAAATATAATAATAATAATAAAATTACAAGAAATAGATAAATACATAAAACAAATAGCCTACCTCTAAAAAATGTTAAACAGAATAAAACCATAAAATTTGATGCTACATAAAAGCCAGACCAAAGAGATGACAGAAAGAGATTCTAACGGTATTGAGTCTCCCTCTAGTGGCCAAGTTAAAAAAACGCACCCTCAGACAGATTTATTAGCACATAGCTTGCAGAATATTCTGAAACGAAAGTGAAAAGAAAAATGAAAGTTGAAGTGAGGAGTTGCCCCCTATGAGTCGTCAGGGACGGTGATATTCTGATCCTGGTTTTGGGCCGCTCGGTTGTTTTCTACACTTTCTACACTTCACTCCACACTGGTGTAAACAGGAAGCTGTGGACGCAACATGGCAGCAACCGGTGAAATCGACGAGGGCTTTTATTCTCGGCAACTGTAAGTACAACTGGGCAGTCACGGTGACTGACCAACGCAGAGCCTACGGCGTAGGGTACGCGGCGACGCAAGCCGTACGCCGTACATTACGGCGTAGGTTCTGCGTCGATTTAACCCAGAACCATAATTCAGAAGAGAAGATTCAAGTTTGAGGTTGATCCCTGCACTTTTGCAATTCTGATGATGAAACATTGGAGCACTCGTTTTTTTCCTGCCATTATTCACAACAATTTTGGATAAATATTAAAAACTGGTTATCCTTAAAATTGAAGGTTCCTTCTCTAAACATTTCCCACATCTTATTATAGACAATCAAAGCTCGTCCAACTCATCCAAATCATAAATATTGTCATACTTTTAGCCAAATATCACATCCACTGTAGTAAATGGAGAGGTAACACACCCTCTTTTTCCTGTTTTATGAATGAATTTAAATTGTATTATTCAGCATTACTCAGACTAAAAGACTGGAAGGCAGCTAGGATGATCTCTTACATGATTTCTAAATCACTACTCTTCTAAGCTACTCTCATTGTGTGGTTTAGCTCCTCTGATTTTCTTTTGGTTTGGTCTTATGTCATTATCATTGCACAAGTTTGCCATTTAATTTATATTTAAACAATTATATGCCCCCTAGTCCTTTTTCTTTCTTGTTTTGTGTATTTATGTTGTTTTGTTTTTGTTATTGTTCTTCATGTAGCATTACAAAGAAGAATTTGAAGTAGACTTGTGTTTCCTCTACGAGAGTTTGTATTGTTGTATTGTTTGTATTTGTATCTTTGTTAATAAAGAAAGTGAAAAAAAAAAAACATAATTCAGGTTTAAGTGTTAAAGCAACAACCAGGCTGCCCAAAAGACTCTCTCAATGTTTAAACTTGGCAGGTACGTCCTGGGCCATGAGGCGATGCTCCGGATGGGCTCCGCCGAGGTCCTCATCGCAGGGATGAGGGGTCTGGGAGTGGAAATAGCCAAGAATGTGATTCTGTCCGGGGTGAAAGCTGTCACAGTCCAGGATGAGAACCAGGCGGTGTGGACCGACCTGTCCTCACAGGTATCAGTGAATGGGTGGCAAAATAAAATACATTCACAATTTTTTACACTTTTATATGAAAGAGAAGACGTACATGAATAAAGTATGTTGGAAAAATAGCTATTTAAAGGAAATACTTTTGCTTTCATTTCTCAAGTGCACTGCAGCCCCACCCGAGCTGGGTTTATTGTAATCTTGAAACTCATTTATTCTCGACCCTGAAGGAAGTTGAAGGCAGAAAATTCATATCTTTCCCATCAGCCGTGTTAACATGCACCTTGTACAAAGGTTGTACAAAACCCAGGACTATGGCAAGCAGTCATAAAACTCCAGGCAAGGCACGTTTGTTCGTAGAGGATATTTTATAAACAAGACAATTCAAAGTGATTTACATAAAAACTTATGTGCCATAATACCTAATTATGAATCATTCTGCTCAATCCTAAATGTACATTTCTTTCTTCTGGACATTCTTTTACCTCTCTATGGGAATGATGGAATGAACATGAGGCAATAGTGGGGTGTAGCACCGTTGTCACCAAAGGAAAGTTTAACAGCCCCTTAAGTCATAACAACAACCTTAGTATAGTTGCTACAGTATGTCAACAAAGTCACTTTTTTTTTCCTTTTTAACACTTGCAAACTGTATATTCTCTCCATAAGTTATAAGTATAAAAAACGTGTTAATTTAAGATGATGACAAACGTTGTCATCTACTTTATTAAGAAATGATTCCCAATGAAAATCAATTACACAAACCTTGTGAAGAATTTAATACATAGAAGACATACACATTTTATAAATGGCAAATTTGATTAAATTAAGATGTATTGTGCGGATTCTTCCCTTTCTAGTTGGGATGGATAATTATTTGAATTCAACTTTTTTTTTTTTTTTAGAGAAGATGTAGGCTACCATAATAAAGTATGTTGGAAAAATAGCTATTTAAAGGAAATGCTTTTGCTTTCATTACTCAAGTGCACCACAGCCCCACCCGAGCTGGGTTTATTGTAATCTTGAAACTCATCATTTATTCTCGACCCTGAAGGAAGTTGAAGGCAAAAATGTCAAATCTTTCCCATCAGCTGTGTTAACGTGCACCTTGTACAGACAACTGTGAGAAGATGCAGGACTATGTCATGCGGTCATAAAACCCCAGATAAGGCACGTTTGTTCGTAGTTTAAAATCACAATGAAAAATTAAAGATAGAAAGGTATAAGATAAAACAGAATAAACAAGTGAGATGCGAGAAAAAAAAGGTAATAGTGGTTTGTGGTAGAAACTGAGATGCTGCAGTAAATCTGGGCTTTTTTTGTTCACTTATTGTTTTATTTTGCTTAAAGTTTTTCCTGCAGGAATCCCATCTTGGTGAGAATCGAGCCAGGTGTTCCCTGCAACAGCTGTCCGCCTTAAACCCACATGTGCGTGTCTCGGCCCACACCGGCTCGCTCAGCGAAGACCTGCTTCTAAAATTTCAGGTGCTTCTGTTATTACATATTGACATTTCAAGCTGAGACTATGATTATATAAAAATAATTACGAATACAAAAGTCCTCCAGTCGTGAAGTACGAGATCATCGTACAAGAATAAAGAGCAAAAGACTCTTCTAATAGGAGGGCTGGCTGTGATTTTCTAGGTCGTGGTCCTCACTGACTCCTCGCTGGAGGAGCAGCAGCAGTTTGGTGACCTCTGCCATTCACATGGAATCAAGTTCATAGTTGTGAACACCAAAGGACTCTGTGGGTAAGCGAGTGAGGCAAACGGTCCACATTGAGTTTCACAGTGCAAAGAGGAAAGTGAAAGAATATTGTGGTTGACTTGCAGCCAGCTCTTCTGCGACTTTGGGGAGGGGTTTGAAGTTTTGGACCAGGATGGAGAAATGCCTGCATCAGTGATGATAGAACGAATCACTAAGGTAACGCCTGCTTTATGTTTCCGGTCATCTATTTAAGATCTTTCTTCTCCGCGCTGAAAGACAGCATACAAATCAGAGTCCCAGGTTACTTGTACATAAACTAATATACTGTTGGACTGGAAATCCACTGTCTTTCACTGTGTTTAACAGGCTTGTTACCATATCTCAGCATATCATTGTCAGCATATCTTTTATTCTTAGGATAATCCTGGAACGGTTATCTGCACAGATGACCAGAGGCATGGACTCTCAGATGGCTCTAAAGTTCTCTTTTCTGAAGTGCAAGGCATGACAGAGCTCAACAGTATCGGCCCCGTGGAGATCAAAGTCTGTGGTTAGTGTTGCACATCTCTGATATTGTTATTTGTAATAGTTTTATCAAACTAGTTAGACTGGCAACACTTACGACCCACGCACCATCCTGGTCACGACATACTTCTCATGCCATTGTTGACCTCTTTGAGGAGAGCTTTGGTGAAATTTAAAAGTCATGGGGACAGTTCCTCTGACTGTGTGTGTGTGTGTGTGTTTCCATGTGTGTATTTGTCATATGTCACCAAAATCACTACACAGATCAATACTCCTTCAGCATCTGTGACACCTCAGCCTTTTCTGAATATGAACGTGGAGGAGTGGCGACTGAGGTCAAACAGCCCCTCCGGCTAAATTTTGTAAGTGATTTGAATTGTTATTATAAGAGCGTTTTATAAAAAAACGTTTAATCTTTTTGGAAAATAATGACCACATATATTGCAGAAACCGCTGAGTGAGGCTCTGCACGATCACCAGCTCCTGGTATTTAATGACTATGGAAAAATATTCAAACACAACACACTGCACCTGGCCTTCCAAGCCCTCCATAGCTTTGTGAAGAAGGAGCAGCGGCTCCCTCAGTCTTGGTGTCAGGTGGGTAACTTCAGAAAAGACACCATTGTAAAGTAATAATACAAGATTTGCAGGATTGTTTACGCTAATGTTGTCCCTGTTCTTCAACTCACACAGTCCGATGCAGATGCTCTCTTGGCCTTAGTGAGAGAGCTGAATGCAGTGGCTCAGGTGGACGAGCTAGATGAGGCTGCAGTGAGGAATCTGTCTTACTCAGCGCGGGGGGATCTGGCACCTATGAATGCTTTCTTTGGAGGCCTGGCTGCTCAGGAAGTTATCAAGGTGAGGTCCAGTGCCAATTTCAAGGATGCATAAGTGTCATTTTACACAAAGAGGACAGTATCGTTAAAAGGTATTTTTTTTCCATGGCTGGATACAGGCACTGGCTACACACAGCAGAGATAGATAACCAGAATGAAAACAAAAAGTTTTGCAAGCTTCTCTGAAAAATATCAAATCTGCAACGAGGAGGTGGCAGTTCAAGAATAGCCTTGTTACCGACAACACGACAGATAAAATATGTGTCTCCACAGTAACAGATGATAGAAAAGTGGTAATAGATGAAAGATTTAGGGATTTATTTATTTAGTTATTTGTAATTATCACGGAGGACATCTATGATTTTAATCCCATTTTAATGCACATGTCAGTAATTTGGTGATGAGCTTCTGTTACGTTTTACCAATATGTGTTCTGTTCCCATGGCAACTTTAAACTAGGCCGACACGCCATTTTCCAATTTTGTCACTCTCTAACTCTAACTCTTCAGTGTCTGATCAGACACCTTTAACTCAATATTCAAGTTTAATGTCAAATAATGTCAAATAAAAGCCTCTACGTCACTCACAGGATCAGGGACTTTTAAATTGCGGTGAAACATAGACTTATCTTCTCCAGTGCGAATGGGCTGAACTATACAGAAAATACAGATGTTAGGGTGTAATTTCAGAATTACTGCATGTCCAGAGGTAATTTAGTTCAGTGTGAATAGTACATTAGATGTACTTAAACACTTAGATACACATAGCATGTGTCAGGGTTTAATGGTGTGACTGATCAGTGTATAACTTTACACCTTGTAGTGTATTTAGCTAAACTGACATTGTGTTGTTTCTTTGCGTCTGACATGATCCTACAGGCATGCAGCAGGAAGTTCACCCCTCTTCAGCAGTGGTTTTATTTTGATGCACTGGAGTGTCTCCCTGAAAAGGAGGATGGACTGGCAGAGTGCTCTGTATCAACAGTATGTTCAAAGACTCCCCTTATTTAAACTTCAAACAGTTCATTATAGTTCAGTGCTGATGTAATTAATGTGGCTTTATTTTTCTGTCTGATAGAAAGGCACAAGGTATGATGGGCAGACAGCTGTCTTTGGGACAGCGTTCCAGGAGAAGCTTGGGAGGCAGAAGTATTTCCTGGTGAGGGTTTATTTGATATTTGTCCACCTGAGGGCGCACTTTACATAGGAATAGGGAGCTCCAGCTTCTCTTTCATGTGGTGTCAGTAATGATGCCAGATGCAGGAAATGGTGGCAATTCAGGCGTAATGTCCTGGCAGCAATAAGGGTCATTTAATAATGCCAACCCCTTCTCTGTTTCCTTTTAAAATTTGTTAAAAACAAACAACATCATCATGTGCAATAACAGATGCATGACCTTTTGCAGCACAGTACGGAAACATTTGCAAAAACTTGCATCTGCGATTGTCATTTTTCAAGGTTGGAGCTGGTGCCATCGGATGTGAGCTTCTGAAAAACTTTGCCCTCATGGGGCTTGGTGCGGGAGAAGAGGGCCACATCACTGTGACAGACATGGACTGCATAGAAAGATCCAACTTAAACCGCCAGTTCTTGTTCAGA
Source organism: Cololabis saira (assembly GCF_033807715.1). Taxonomy (NCBI): domain Eukaryota; kingdom Metazoa; phylum Chordata; class Actinopteri; order Beloniformes; family Belonidae; genus Cololabis; species Cololabis saira. The sequence continues at coordinate 23,347,972 of NC_084594.1, read as the reverse complement.
TCCCACGATATTGGGGTGAGAATTCAATTCATCAAAGAGTTTGTTACAGTTTAGGGGTCATTTATGTCAGATTACGCACAACTCCTGCATAGCATCACTCTCACTGTTTTTATTTTTACTATTTTGCTTTACGATTAGTAGGAGCTCCTTACTTTTAAAGACCAGTAATCTTATTTCTTGGAATAGTTGTATAAAGATATCTAACAATTCCAACAATACTTCACTGAGTTCTCCCTTTATCTGTCTTTGTTTGCATGCATCATCTCATTTTTTCACTTCTCCATAAACAGAAACCTAAATCCGAGGTTGCGGCCAGAGCGGTGTGTGAGATGAACCCGCAGGTGAAAATCACAGCACATCAAAATCGTCTGGATCCCGACAGCGAGGGAGTGTACGATTACAGCTTCTTCATGCATCTCGATGGAGTGGCTGCAGCCCTTGATAATGTGGAAGCCAGTGAGGACATCATTCTTCCTTCAGGCAACGGTGTAATCACGAAAGTCATTCTCAACCGTTGAATCTCTGTGTATTTGACGCAGGGGTCTATCTGGATGGGCGCTGTGTTCAGCATAAGAAGCCCCTGCTGGAGGGAGGAACTCTGGGGAGCAAGGGCCACACTCTGGTGGTGGTTCCTCACTTGACAGAGTCTTACGGTCCAGCCAAATCAAGTTCAAATGCAATCCCATTGTGCACTCTCAAGAACTTCCCTCACCGAATTGAACACACACTGCAGGTACAGTACGAAACTGAACTCTTCTTTGCTCCGTGTGCATCTTTGTCGCCATGGAAAATCACACAATTTATCATGAAAAGACAGAAAAAACAAGTTCCTGATTGATATATTTCTTGCTCTTTAACATGGCATCGTTTCAGTGGGCCAGGGACCAGTTTGAAGGACTTTTTAAACAAACCCCTGAAAATGTGAATCTCTTCTTGAGGTAAGATGTGATGTTAGAGGTGATGTTAGAGGTGATGTTATCCTCTCGTGCTTTGCCTTCATCCTCAAAACAAAGACTGGCTCCAACATCGCCTACCATATTTGCAAATCCAATACCACTTAACTTAGTCATTCTTTCCACTATCTTGTAACACATTCCACTTAAACCCACAAAAGCTAATAAAATGGTTCAAGCCCATTCATTTAGGTTCATAAACAGGAAACATGTGGCTGTTTTATAGCAGTAAACAGTCTAAAAACTGTGTAAACCTCCTGTCTTTCCAAGTTTGTACTATTTCATGTATCATTCATTGCAGCAATGTTTTTTACCCCTAAAAATAGATACAATCTAAGTATATCTGGTTTAGAAACATCCTAAATAAGAGTTATAAATGCTTAAAATATGCTGAAATGTTGCTAAAGCATTTCAGAGGTTTACCAAAAGTTGACTGATTTGTGTCCAATTTTCACTAGTTATTTTTATTAACTGAGTTTGAATCGTTTAGCTTGAAGTATGGACCTAATTATCCTAATTATTAACAGAAAAAGTAATCAGTGACAGAAATAACTATTTATTTAAACTGTCCACCAAAATGCCTTCCCAGTGCGGCCACATTTTCATCACATTTGCATCCACCAATTTATTTTCTGTGTGTCTTCATAGAGAATACAACATTTGAATTCAAGCAGACGTGGTGTCACCCGGCTTGTAAAATGACGTGTCAAATTAAGAACAATGTTTCTGGACTTTTCTATGAGGACGTCAATCTAATTTTAAATTGTGGTGACTGAGGTCATGGAACTAAACGTTCCCTATTATTGTGTCATTTTCCAACCGTGCAGGTCCGTGCGGAAGTATGATTGTAAATGTTCCTGATTAAACAAGTGTATGTATAAAAGCAGGATAGACTGATTCTTTCTGCTTAAAAAGTAAAGTAAAAAAAAATACAAATGCAAATGCAATGTGAACAATCACATGCTAATGCTGCAACATTGGTCCATGAGTGGGTTTTATAGAATATTATTATACTTGTACCTTAAACATTGTGTCTTGTCGTTCTCCTCGGCCTGAGATTATTACCTTCTGTGTATTGTATTGGTTTTTATGAAATGATAATGAATTGCCACTGTGCCTCCTACAGGGATCCGGGCTTTGTTGAGCGGACTCTGGCCCGTGGAGACACTGAGGCCCTGGAGATTCTTGAAGGGGTTTGGATCAGCCTGCAGGACATGGACGCAGACGGACAGCGTCCAAAGAGCTGGGAAGACTGTGTCACATGGGCACGTCGCATGTGGGAAACGGCATATAACAACGATATCTGTCAGCTCCTGCACTGTTTCCCCCGTGACGAGGTGAAATCACACTAGAGAAAAGATAAAAACCTTTAATTCAGCCGTCTGTCATAAATGTGTTATTAACGTTCATGAACAGAGAGGGGCGCTGCTGCGTGTCCATGTTCTTGGCATACCAACCAATTAAAACTCACGAAAAGAATTTAGCACAAAAGAAACATTCTTTATTACATTTTGCAGGTTTTTTTAATGTTTCCTGGAGTAGTCCAGCATATTTCTCCAGTCTCAGAGAAAATTATTAGCAAATTGCTGGTAAATATGTTCAAAGGGCTATGAGGGTTTGTAATCTGTTTTAGCTTGCAGACAGTGATGTCACGTTTTCATGTCACACCTAGGGTGGTGTGGGATGGGGTCACGGAGCCATATCAAACCAAACTAACCCACAATAACTCCTGTCTCAATGTCCCGCGTGGTTAAGGACTTTTCTCTGAGCATCTTTCCTTCATTCACTTCTGCATAAATATTTAAAAAAGGGCAGAATTTCCTGTGTGTCTACATCATTATCGGCTTGCGATGGAACCAAAACCCTGCAACAGTTGTGTCAACATTGGTTCTCTCTTTTCTTTTTTTTGTTCCATATTTCCCATCATATCAGTAAAAGAGTTAAAGTTTCATTGTTCCCTTGGAAAGTCACCTGCGACCACAGATTCTGAGGATAACGCAGCTGAAGTCTGTTGGTATCGGTCACAAGCTAACATGCCCAGTACCAGTAGCCTATATACCAATACCAATGATAGATAACAAAGACATGATGTAACAGCTACTTTACTGAAACCAGTGCTGTAAGTATACAATCAGTTGATGGAAAATGTCTGCCTTAATACCAGTAGAAGTTGTTTAATGGGCTGCAACCTTATATTTTTGACTTTTTTTTCACTATTCACTTTTTTCACTTTTCACTACAGATCCAAACAAAAAAAGCCACTGCCACTGGTTTCAAAGTTTTTTTTTTTTTTTTTTAGTATTAAAAATATGGGAAGAGATCATTAATTTTGAACTGGGATTATATTTTCAAATCAAGACCCAGAAAGCAATTTATCATAAGTGTCTTTCATCTTTTTAAGTGAAATCACTATTTTTATCCTGTCCTGTGTGTGAGCCGTTTAAAGGCCGGGACTGAAAAAGGACTCACGTATTTGATGCCTTTTGGCCGCCGTGAAAACCCCCCCTGCAGTGAAAGCTGCTGCTGGCTCTGGGAGACCGTCTCTCTCCACATATGGACCATTTGGCAACATCAAAGCTGCAAGGCCCTTTGTCTCTTTATCAGACCTACAAATTGTATAGTCAACACATGGCTGATAACAATATTAGTTTGTTTGTAGTTGGGGAAGTTTTGTTTTGGGACTTTTGCATTTGAAGACCAAAGTTAGAGTTTACCAGATTATTTTACTAATGCATTGATCAGCAAAGCTTACACAGCCGTTCAGTTTTATCTTCTGGTTCTCCTCAGGTGACCAGCAATGGTCTGCCCTTCTGGTCTGGATCCAAGAGATGCCCCCACCCACTGACCTTTGACCCCGATAATGTGAGTAGCATCTGGCTATTCATCATGCAGTTGCAGTGCCGACAAACACCCAGTAGATGAGAATGACAGAAAAGACACCAGTATTTTACAATTGCTGCTCACATTCCTGGTTTATCTGCTCTGATAGTAGATCTTCCTTCGCTCTGACCATATGATGATTCTTATCTGTGCTGCAAATATATAAGGACAATAAAAGGCAGATAATGGTCTGCTCTACACGCGTCACAGCCTTGATAGCCGAGCTTAAAGTCTGTCTGATAGTAAAGCGGAAGGGACATCAGGTTGACAGTACAATGGCAAACTGATAGTCCTGACAAACACTTCAAATATAGCACAGTGAAGTTTGGGTGCCAGCAAATTCACATCTCCCTCCTGGCAGTTCTGCTTATTGCTAAGTTGTAAACAGGCTCGTCCTCTAGTACAGAGAAACAAAGTAGAGGAACTTGATTAGTAGTGAGCAACAGTACGTGTACATGTTTATGTCTGTGTTTGAGGGAGGCTGAATAGGGAGCTATTGTTTTTTTTCTATTCAGGGAAGTAATTTGGCCTTAATGTGCTGCTCTAATGGTTTTCTCTGCCACCTTTCCCTTTTTAGTAATCACAGTGGGAGACTGCTCTAAGGACTCGAGTCTGGAAATGTTGCAGATACGTTATATTCTTTATGCAGTAAAAGTTTGCATCTTGATTTTGTGTTGTAGAATACCCATATAGAATATGTTGTGGCAGCAGCCAACCTGTATGGCTGCATCTACGGGATTGAAGGAAGAAGACACTGCACTTCCATCAAAAAAATCATAGAGAAGGTCCAAGTCCCATCTTTCACTCCTAACTCCTCCGTGAAGATTCATGTTTCTGACAAGGAGATGGAGGAGGAGAGAAAAAAGGAGAAGGATGACGTTGGTGAGTTTGAGTTACTGTTATTTCTGTTTTTACCAGCTTACTGTCGCCCTACAGTTTTACTTTGTGTCTCTGCCACAGAAAAAGCTGGACTTGAGGAGTTGAAAGGAAAGTTGTCCTCACTGAAAAGCTCAGCTCAGATGTGTCCCATCGACTTCGAGAAGGTAGGGTCAAGAGCACAATTCCCCCTCTGCTGGAAACTCTGTGAAGGCTGCAGACAGTGACAGACTGGCGGCCTGGCCTTAGCAGGGAGCGCCATTTCAATCTATAAGTGCTTTCATGATGTGTCTTTTTTTCCCCTACATTTGTGGTGTGGGGTCTCAGTGACCTGGATCTGAGACAGTCCTCCGAACACACTCAGGAAACAAAGCTTGATTGTATTCGTTTTTTCACACAAAGTGTCTTGGAGCAAAGTGTTAAAAGTCTCTCGCATACTGGGACTCGGTAACATTTATGTAAAAGCGGGCCACCAGTTTTACTCCATTGGCCTTTACACACTGACTCAAGCACTCGGTTATGAAAGGACGGAGTGTCTCCTACATACACAACTGGCCCCCTCTTCTCTTTTTTTTTAACACCTTTTTGTCTAAAAAGAAGTGATCAGTTTTTACGCCTTTCCGGAAAGTGGCTCTTGCATACAGTCACCGAGACTGTGAAAGGTGGGAAATGTTCTGCAAAGAAAAGCCAGTATGTGAGGGCCGAATGAGAACAGCTGCATTGGTCAGCTGGCTCATGTGAGTCAGTCATGTCAGTTTATACATATGCAAAATGAGCAAACAGAAGAAAAATCTAAAATAGTTCAGTATTTGGGTGCCAAACCTTTTGCGTTTAAAAAAAAGGGAAAAAAAACAGTATCCGTTCATTTTGGTGCACTGGCACATAGCCTTTGAGGGAACCCAGCCAGTAGGTTGTCCCAAACATGCTGAAGTAATTACAGATCTTCTGTGGATGTCTCAAATGCTTCTGTCTCTTCATGTAATCTTAGACAGGCTGGAGGGTGTTGATATCAGAGCTGTGTGGGCACCATGCCAGCACAGGAATCCTTGTTCTGTTTTTACACTTAAGATAATTCCCAATGACATCGGGTGTTTATTTGGGATGAATATGGGGCCAATCAGATGCCTCCCTCACTGCATGAAGGATACATTTCTGCTTGTATTTCTCAGCATTGAGGACACGAACCATCCAGCCCCAAAACGTCACTGTTTCCTGCAGATACTCACGACTGTATCGTTCTCAAGCGCTTCAACAAACTTTCTTTCAAACTGTGACTCTTCAGTCCATCTGTTTTCAAGTCAGATGTGTTTTTGCCCGCTAGTTAGGCCAGAATTATCTGAACAGTCAATGCAAATGTACTTTATGGGGTGTGAGTAGATGTGAGTACTTGGGTCCCACTGGTTTCTGCTACTCTTGAGCTGAACTACCTTGTGTCTTGTTCCAGTGCTCAGCCTTGTCATGGCACATGTGTTATTTGTTGAATCTACACCTAATTATGATGCTATAAAATCTTTGGCTTTTTGCAAATGTATCTAGAAGAATCTGTTTTGCTGTTTTGAAGGCAAAGAGTGATCACAACAAATATTGATTAGATTGAGATTAGATTTTCTTTTATTTGTTCACTTTGCATTTTGTACGTTGATTAAAAATGATACTTTTTTTTTTATAGTTTTGACTTTTGCACAGTACCTTGCATGTGTCAGACGTTCAGCACACCTCTGCAGTCGGAAACTTGCAGATGAATGTCAAACCAAGTCTCAAAAGAAGCCCCGAAGGCAATAATGCTCCCGATGTGGATCTGAACCACTGATCCCATCTGCTCTCTGCTTTGTGTTTCTAGCCATCATTCCACTGTGTGTGGAGATGAATTGGTTAAACCATTCGCTTGACATCTCAAACTTTTAAACAAGATATAGCACAGTCCATGTATCCCCAAAATTGTAATTAACATCTAAACCAGATATTTCCTCAAAAACATTAACATCTTGAGGAAAAATTATTTAATATAACATTGTATGTAGCTTCTTTTGAGGAGAGAATTTGTGTCCACTGTCCATGTTCGTATTTGTTATTGAATTGTCGACCCGGAGTTAGCATCAAGTCTGAACAGGGACCTTTAGCCCTTCCCGACTGAACAGATCTCTGTGCTCCCTGAGAGTAACTGGGGGCAGGGGGTTTCTCTAGAGAACTACATAACGTCAAAGGTTTTATCACATTGTTGATACTAACATTGACGTGACGTAACAGGCAGCCTCGATTAAACCACAGGCTTTAGTGTGGCTCCACAGCTTGCTGTTTTCTTACCATGGAGTTTACAAGGATAGTGTTTAACAAACGGTTACAACTGTTTTGTCTTCATTTTATTTATTTATTTTTTGTACTGGCAGATGGCAGTGCTAAATTCATACTTTCAACATGCACTCATGCAGTATGTTTGATATATTACCAATGCCAAAAGGTAATCTAAGCTTTCATAAATCACATGTACTGTGTATCGTAAAAGGACTGCAACAACTACATCTGCTTCTTCCTAACAAACCTTTTCCTTAAGTACATGAAGGCTGATGGTAATAAAGACCCGAATATCCAATAACCATGTTGGCAAGGTAATATTGAATGAAAGTGAAGGAGAGAAACAGTTGCTTGAGGGTAGGTGGTTGTACCATGGTGGCCAATGAAGGAATACATTGTTGCCAACATTAATGCACTCAGTTCTGCAGAATGTTTGCTTATTGGAGAACTGTATTCCTTTGAGAAACTATGGTTTCTAAATGCCTAGATGAATGAAATACTGGTAAGACTTTCAATGACTCAGTGGAGGTGGTAAGGAAGGCGTATGAGGTAAGTGAGGTGCATATTGAATGTCTTCTCTAATAAAAACAAGATTCCCGAACTCCCCTCTCTCAGTTTTATCCCAGTGTGCCCTGGTCATGCAGTGGATAGATGGAATGTGTGTAGGAGGGTTTCAGAGGCATCAGGTTGCCATCATGGAGCTTCCTCACAACCCCTCAAGCCATCCCAGAGTGACAGTCGTCCTCCGAGCTTTTGTGAAGGTGCGGTAACAGAGGCATGACCTCACTGGCCACGTCGATCACAACAGAAATCTGATTTCCACCGTATTCTGGCACGGTGACCGCAGTGACTCAACGACAAAGCAGCTGAAGCTCAAAGGAGGCAAACAGCATCACATCATTGGGGATGTCACTTGGCATGTAGATGGATTTGATTTGGCCTCTTTGGAAAGTAGAGTATTAAAGAGGTTAATCCTGAATACAGAGTTTTAAACCTCTTATGAAACTTTAGTCTTTCCTTGCCACTGAGTATATTTGGATTTGGAAGCGTGCATATTGTATATTAAATTTAAAATTGGTTTTCTGCATTGTGCTGTTTCAATATTAATCCTTGATGTATTTTTATCATCCCATGTCACAGGATGACGACAGTAACTTCCACATGGACTACATTGTTGCTGCATCTAACCTGAGAGCAGAGAATTATGACATTCCTGCAGCCGATCGCCACCAGGTCAGCATTTAAACGACATTTAAATGTGTTTGATACCGACAAATGTCTGTGAACATCAGACAAATGAAGCTGAGTTGAGGAGTGGTAAACATGAGGGGGGGGAAAGTAGAAATACAGAGTACTCCTCCTTCCCTGGGCCTTTTTTGTGTCTTTCTTTTTCTTTAAAAAGCTGGTGCTTCATACACCTGCCCTAAAGCCACAGAAACAGCCTCCTCACCTATTGTTCCTGAAGCAGAACTAATCACGGCACTTTACCTGTCGCCTGGAAGGTGACACCTGAGACGAGTCTTGAACCAGCCGCCGCTGCAGACGACCGCTGCCAAAACAGACGGGGGCTCGGGGTGGGGAGGGGCACCGTTGAGCGAGGCGAGACAAAAGAGAGTTGCCCCTGTTTAATCACGCAAACCCTTCCACACGTTGCATCTCGTTCAGGAAATAACTTCAACCTTAGTCATCATTTAACTCTTCTATGTTTTTCCCAAGTACTAATCATCCAAGCCCCAAAATATGGCAAGACTACATGTTTGTGGTTATTTAAACACATAATATTTCAGTATACTGTATGATAAATCAATGAAAAATCAAAGCTAATTTATTATTCAAGTGTGCAATGCGCTCAACACTACCTCAGACAGCAGTATTTAGTAGTTTAAAAAAGAGTGCGCAAATCCAAGTATTTCAAGAAATAATTTTGCAATTTTTTTTGTAATATACTATAACATATGTTTTCTAGTGAAAAAATGGTTCAAATCTATAATTCAAGTGAAAGTTGTTTGACGCAAGGGGAGTGATATTTATTCAAAGTAATGCAAGTGAAAGCAGCCCAGTCATTATGCAGCACAACAACAACTGTCAGATTGATGAATTGTCACTGAATAGTTTTAAAGAGTGCATTACATTATGTGCAACATTGGACTGTTAAGTCATGCTGTTCAAGGCAAATATAGTATACAGAGTCTCAAAAAGTGATTCATGTCTGAGTTTTGTATTTATGCATGTATTTACTGTAAAAAACAACAAAAATCTCTGTGACCTGCAGAAAAAAGTAACATTTTCAGATCCCTTGCTTTGTCTGATCAGCAGTTCAAAAAACTTTGGAAAAAAACCCTTGGATCATCATACTGGAGAAATGACTAAAAACAATCATGAAATATAGAGCTATAATTGTATAACGCTAATAGCATTTATTACATCATAAACTGTTTTAAGAAGACATAAACTGTGGGTCATTACTGAAAGTTGATGCCTTACAGGTATCGAATTATCGTGGTTTGACAAGTGATGGGTAATCCCCCTCAGAGTTTCTGGGTAATAAGAAATGAGTAATAATTGATCCTATTTTATATGATTGTTTCATTTTAAACTAAAGAAGAAAGCGTCAAGTTCTTTTTACATGCTTTACATGCATTTCTAAAGGTTGACACTGAATGTTTCTGAGTTGGATGTCATTACTGGTATATTGATGCTTATTATTTTCTGTAAATGTAAAGGAAAATTGTAAAGGATATAGAAAATTTCTATAAGGCATTAAGTTATTACTTTCCAGCTGTGGAATCCTGTCATAGAAAACAATTAGCTGGTATAATCACAACAAGCACTATGATGAAAATAACATGGACTTGAAATTCTGCATTTACTTGTGCAGCTAGAGGACCTGCAGTGCAGTGTAAAAGTAAATGTCCCTCTGTCTCATTTACAGAGCAAGCGCATTGCTGGGAGGATTATCCCAGCCATAGCCACCACGACCGCCGCTGTGGCAGGCCTGATGTGCCTGGAGCTGTTTAAACTGGTGCAGGGGCACGAGAAGATCCCTTCCTACCGCACGGCTTACCTCAACCTTGCCGTACAGTACTTTGTCCTGTCCCATCCGAGCCGCCCTCAGGAATTCGAAGTGAGTAGCAGCTCTGCATAGCCAATCTCAAAAAGTGGCTTGTAGGGGGTTCAGGGACGGGGTTCAGGGAGATCTATGAAGGGTTCAATTGCATAGGGCACTTTGGAAAGTCAGACAGACTTTCACAGTATACACATTCCCTATTTAAGCCCGTCTACTTTAGGATAAATCTGCAGACTTCGGTGTAAATCTGTGTCCTACTACTTTGGATGGAAAGCATTAAGTCATGAATGGGTGCTCTCAGAACGAGAGCTCGCTTCACACTGTCAGTCAAGTAAGCCCACTCTTTAGCAGGCTCACCGTAATCTTCAGGATATTTCATGCAAGTGAGGCATAAACTGACCCAAACTTGTCTTTGCCTTTGGACAAATTAAGTGAATTCAAGGCAGCTTTAAATCAGCAAGAGAAGAAGGGGTTTTATTGTCAAAATAAACAGTCCTTTTAGGGATATATCCAGCGTAACGTCTGATGTTATTGCAAGTTGGAGAAAGTACACACTGGGCCAGCTGTGGTGTAATGAATAAGCTTTAAACCACAAACCTAAAACTGGTGTCAGTCAGACTGGGAAGCAGGTCCCAGTTTGTAGTAATGGCCCGCTGGTTGGTTTTGCAGCCATCATACGAGTTCTGCTGCCTGTCTTTGTGGCTCACCTCTCAGGGTAATCAGATATTACACCCAAACTTGCCAGTTTTCCTTCTCAGAGCATTGAGTCTCTGACAGACAAAGGTCAGTGCGTGTCAGCATGCGGGGTAACCGTGTCTTGGGTAACTTGAGGATGCAGTGACAGGGGGCTCTGAGACAGTCTAGATCTGGTTTCAGCTTTGGTTACAGGCAAAAATTCAGCATCTGCAGAAAAGGAAGCCGTGATGACAGAAGCAGCTGTGATTCTCCGTGCACTTCAGAAGCTCCACACATTCCTCCTTCTTACAAACAAAGACACTGGCGTTCGCAATGATATTGCCAATGTATGCCCATGTACCTGTATTATTTCTTTCTGTCTGATCAATTTTAAGAGAAAAAATAACACACACATTCTCAAGATGTATGGAACATCATCCTACGCCAGAGAGCATATAGTCCTCTCAGGCAAGTGCCCAAACATACAGTTAGAAGTATCCGCAAATATTAGATTTTCCAGAACCAGGCTCTTTCAGTGACAGTAAATGCATCAGCTTATAAGATTTTCTGTTCTGTACAAAGTAGAAACTAGACACACTGAAGGAAAAAAGTTGTGTAAATGTTCAAGGTAATATCAGCTTTTTAAAGTTCTCTTATATGAGGGAAAAACTGTCAGTTACGTAACATTTTCCCATGAGTGAGTGTGAGGGAGAAAGATGGTTGGCTGCCAAACACTGAGCAGTGTAAATGGTAGACACATGAGAAATGAAAGCATTTATTTTCCTGTCCTCATGGTTATTTGGAGGGGGGGGGGGGGGGGGTGGTTATGCTTTGTTTTGTTTTTTTTTGTCTTTTCATTTTTGTTATCCACCCAATATTCAATGCTGTAGTAGATCCACAACAATACTGATTTCATGTGGGAGTTGGTGGTCGTACTACTTTTGGAAAATGTTGCGTCAACTGGAGGTGATGGTTATCTATGCAATGCACAGTTCACAACTATATGAACCCAGTTGTTTCTCTAAAATGTATAAATAAATAGATTAATAAATAAATCCACTATTTTCCACTTAATTTTGGGATTGTAGTGGTGATCATGAAAACAATGCAGTTCATCAGTGCAATGAATTGTTAATCTTTGGTTATTTGGTTATTTGGTTAGTTGGTCGCCAACTCATATAACTTATTATGGTACTACAAAAAAACACAATCTATAGTAATGTGCAACCATGAAAAGCTTTATATGAATACAACTGAAAGGGTTATTTATATACCACTTGATTGTAGATTTGCACTTACAGAGCTCTTCGATGCATCGGTGGCAAATTGACCGGACGTTGGCGGGCAGAAGTCCAGACTAGATTCTTACACGTGAACATCTCAAACACTTGTCAAAGGTGTCGCTGATGTGTTGCATGGCTCACGGATGTTTTAAAAGCCAAATATCTGGAGCCAATCCGAGCAATTTGTACTCAAGCTACTGCCAATGAAAGAGTAAGGCATCGATTGAGGTCACTGTGGAGAAGGGAAATCAGCGATGCAAAGGCAAAACTCACATAACAGCAATAGCACAATACAGTAGGCAGCCAAACCTTCACCTCCCTCTGTAGCTCTGACAATCGCTGCTGCCAGTGTGTGGTAACCATTCCTTTACTTGTGTTCTTTCTCTTTTATTTGTTCGTAATACTCTGTACAAATCATAGCACAAACAGCTTGCAACGTTAGTTTTCTCCTTCATTCCATTTTCAAATAGTTTATTGTGACAAAAGTGACAATTTCCGCAAAATTGCAACAAGGTTCAGATGCGGCGGGGAATGGCGTTTCCATTGAAGTTTTGTCTGCGAATGGGGGTAATGCTCGTGAAATCTCGTCCTGCAAGACTTCTCTTGAGAACAGAGAAGACCATGTCCTCCACTTTGAAGAAGATGAATGGAAAAATCTTTAGTCTTAGAAAAATTATTCCAACGGTCAACACCATTGTTGCAAAAATAGTCAACAGAAGATGAAGGCAGCGAGTGATCATTCAAATCCTCATAAGGTCTGGTCATATGACCGACTATGTCACATCCAGTGATGCAAAAAAAAGAGGTTTCATTTAATGATTTTTACAGGTTACACATTACAGGTTTTTCTTTGAGATGTTTAGTTTTTGTGCAATTCTAGTAGTAATGGAAACTTCCTAATAGTCTAAAACCAGCCGGGGGTATCCTGTGTGTGTCTCTGTATCGTGGTCACTGTAGCCCTTCATGCCAGCAAGTACAGATGTTTTACTTAATGTTACTTTTATTTACATTTTCTTTTCTTCGGCACCCAATTCATTAGACTTTGGTAAAGTACAGAAGACCTAAGGCTGAAATTATCTTTCAGCTACTAGGAAAAAACAAACCCTGGGGCATAGCTCTGTGTGCTTTTGTTTAAAATAATCATACAGCTTCTCAGTGTCTCCATTTAGCTCCCTGGTATTCTAATGAAGCCAGCTCCCACCCTAAACACAGTTTTGAGGACTAAAATTTGGTGATCAAAGCACAATAACTTTTCAGAAATGTATTGACTCAGCATTTCAAATGTAATATTGGGAACCTATTTTAGCCAGAAATGTTCTGGAGCCATCACTCAGTACACCTTCAACAATAACGCCCCTTAAAGCAGTAAATGAGTGGAGCTGACTCAAAATTAAAAGGACATTGAAAGCCTTTTGTGGAGTGACTCGTCGCTCACCAGGCAGTCTCAGCCTGAAGCTGCACACTGTACACAGCTGACACAATTCATATCATTTTCTACTAGGGGAGGTTTGAAACTGGCAATTAAATTCATTAAGCTTATTCTGAAAATCTTTTCTGGGGTCACAAATCAAGTGAAATGTAGGTTCACTATGTCACTTTTCTTTTTTTTCTGTGCAACTGCCTGAATAAAAAGCAGGTTTTAGTCACTGTTTTGCTCATTTTGAGGTTGCACCCTTTTTTTCTGTTACAGTCTGTGTTCACTCTTGACCTAAACTTCAAATGAACACATTTACATCATTCTTATCAGAGATGTCTGCAATACATAATGATATATATATATATATATATATATATATATATATATATATATATATATATATATATATATATATATACATATATACTTAAGTTTTGGTGTCAGATACAGGCCAGCTATCTGGTCTGTGCATGATAATCATAACTGGCTAAGAGAAATTGATACTAGAAATATAAATACTTGTCTTTTCCAATATTCCAAACACCCCCTGTGCCTGACTTATGGTCTAGACATGATGTCACCAGTTGAAGTGATAACATAATGTGATTGTTTTGATCTTTTTAGGCATTTTTCAGAACTACAATATAGAAGTAACACTTCTCTTATGTAAATGTGTGGACTGAGGATGTACATTTTAAAAGATAGAATTTAACTTTCAGCCAAAAAAAGAAAGAAAATAGAACAAAAAGCAACATACTTGTTATTAATACCTTCTTATCTCTCTAATCTAAGTTTAGAGAGGGTTTTAGTTGGCGGCTTTTGAAGCGACTGCAGACGTGCAGCTGTTAAATATCACTGATCAGACACGCAGTATCAAGAGCTCAGCTTACTTTGCAATAACTTAGACGTCTCTACTCATACCCTCAGTCTCAGTTCATTATCAAGTAACAAAACCCACATCTGAGTAGTCTTACTGGTGGCCCATCCAGTGTTTGTCCAAAGTGGAGTGTACCACATTACAACATTGTAAGATGCTTTACAGTCATCACAATCTTGACCGCTCTATCATGATTAAAGGAACAAAAGGGTTTGAAACGGTGTACTCCTTTATCGCTACCTGTATAAGTTATGCTGAAAAGAAAAAAAGTCCTCATTCTCTCACCATCCTAATCATTTTCCAGAATTTGTTTTTTTAAAGCAGCTGTTTCCCAACATAGGAAGTTCCCCTGGCTCTCCCCTGCTGCTGCTCTCTTCAGTATGGGAGCTGAAATATGTAAACAAACATGATGCTGTCCTTGTCAGCTCAGCACTGCTACCCTGTAGCAGTTTTTCCCCTGTTTTTCATTTTGGGAGCCAAGGCCACGATATTAGAGTTAGAACAAGCCTGACAAGCTCACATGAAAGACAAAAAACATCTTGGATGTTTGAAACTGCCTGCATAAAATCCATACCGTGATATATGGAAGAAAGTCACAGCTGCAGTCTTTCTTATTCATTATGCTTTTGAAAACTCTGTTAACATGGATAATTGCATGGATAAAGTACAGAAGTGCAGACATTTATTAGACATGATTGGTTGAAGTCATCAGAAATCTAAGTTTCCATTTATAGTTTCATAAATCAACATTTTTATATTAAACACAACCAGCTGCCACATTCAGTGTTATCTTGTGGTGCCCCATAAGTGTTTTTTAGAAACACATTGTGCTTGTAGTTCCTTCTGCAATCCTGTCAACATAAGAGATAGGTTATCCAGCATTGCTTGTTCCTTCTGTGACAACTTTTTCTTTCAGTTTTAATCTAGTTAGTCTCAGGATAAAAAAAAAAAACATCAGAAAATTGTCTGGCCTGGATAATTTGGAAATCTTTGTTTTTTGACACTTTATTTAAAGGGAGTGCCCATAAAGACCTAAACAATTTTAGGCCTGTTGCTTTTTTTATTCTGATCTTTCTAAGGCTTTTGATGCAGTGACTAATGCAACACTCATGCAATGAACCAGTGGTGTTGGACTGTCAGGACTTGTATTTAATTGGTTTAAAAATAAATTCTCTGGCAGATCTTAGTGGAAAAAACCAAAAACCTAACATATTTCTTCCAGCTTCTTTAATGTATCCAGAGGTGTTCCTCGGGGTATGTCCTGGGACCACTCCTATTCATTTTATACCCTTATATTGCATGCTATAGGATACCAGTTTCCACAAATATGCTTATGATACTGGGATGTTTTGGTGTACTTCTACAACTAAGATTATTCGGAGCACCTTTTGTTACTCAAAACTTATTTTGAATGCCAGCAGAGCAAAACCTATGATATAATGCAATTTAGGTTTGTTTAATACGTAATACTAGACTGGGAAGTTGTAATTTCATTGTGTCCTGATACAGTGACAAATAAAGGTATGTATCTATCTATATCAGTAACACAAGCACGCAAAATAAACCAAGCGCACACTCTTAACTGATTAAAAAAAAAAACATGACTGATAATTCTTATTTGCTTGCAGTTCAGCAATCAAGAGTTTATACTGATCCTTCTGTATGTTCATAAGATGTACTGAAATGGCCAAAGTTGGGAAAATACTGCAATGCAGATAGGAACACTGAAGTAATGTAACAGCCAGTCAGGTGGAAGAAATCAAAATCACATAATTATTTCTGTGTCGCATATACAGTAGGCTTGGTAAACCCTGGGCATCATTGTCGGTACAGTCCTGTGCAACGTAAGCAGTGATGGAATATTTTCCTAAATTACACAAACTATATAACGGCTGCTCAGAATGTATGGGTTAAGAATAACTGATGATATGTTGGATTTTTAATTTGTTTGTCATTGCTTTGCCTACACGTTGTAAAGTTACTGACTAAATGCCAGATAAATAATGAAACTTTTCCCTAATAAAGAAGTGGATATGTTGTCTAGAGGAAATTTTTGCCAGCACTAGTCCGTATATATTTTATCAGGTTGAATGTTTCAAGCTCATTCTGCTGATCTAAAGTGGCAATGATAGAAATTATGTTTAATGATACATGTCTTTTGATTAAAAAAAAAAAAAAAGACAAAATTATATAATTGCTGTGCTCTAGGAACTTTGACCAAGCTGCAGCCTCGATAAAACTCAGAAACATCACCAGGGGCCCGAAGAAGGCATGTTTCAACTGTTTGTTAAATGAGTTGATCCTCAAGCAGTTTGCCCGACACTTTGTCTTCACTTGCCTGTTATAAAGCCTCCTGTTTATGTGTGATGAAATAATTGGTCTTTTTTGGCCTGTGCAGTGTGGACACGTCATCTGTACCCGGATCAAGGCTTTGCAACTCCCTCTTCTCACCTTGTATTCTTAGTTTAATTGGCAGTATAAGAAGGAAGGCTTGTGATATAAAGAAAACCACTTAAGTCAGTGCTCATATGGCTTCTTTGTAAATTGCTTGAAGAGAGGACCTTCTATTTCCTGCTTTTTACAGGAAGTAATGTATTGAAACCAGATTTCTAGTTGAGTAGGGAGGGGTCGTGTGTTTATCATCCGGACCTCCTACATTTATTTTTCCTCAACCGACACGAATGTGTGTAAAACAGGAAGAAGCAACTACAGTATGTTTGAATTTGGAGTTCATTTGTCGTTTTGCACAATAAAAAAGAAAAAAAAAAATAATGCTGCCACTTGGTTTGTGATGTGGGCACTTGCAAAATTGTAGGTCGCACATCTGTCACACAAATAACAGGGAAAGGCTTGAAAAGAGAAGGAGTGCAACAAAGGGGAGGCTTACCTCACATGTGGTTAAATCTTCTGTTGGCCTTCTTCGACTGTGCCAGCAAAGAAGCGGGGTGAACATGATCCCTGGCCCTCTGGATTCCCAAAGGAGTACAGAGTGCATTGTGCAGTTTGTAATTCAAGATCCAGACATGAGTAGTGCTTACCGGATAATGAATTATCTGTGATCAACATAAATGGCTTGTGCCTTCTGTTGTTTTCCTGCATTCATTTGCTGTTATTGTTAAGTGTCTTCTTGTTCTGCACTCCATTGTTCCGTATCTGATAAACCTTAGTTCCCGATAGATCTTTACTTTCCCTTTTGCGTCGCCAGCAACAATGATATATCTGTAGACTGTGTTTATTTGGGTCGCATCAGATATGATGCATGAGAAATCATTTAAATGCTGACCACAGCCTATTATATAAATAAACCATTAATATAAAAGAGTAACATATCCAAGGTGACTATCTTTATATTTTGATTAGTTTAGGCCTGCGTAGAAGAACTTATAAATTCAGGCATTTAGTCAAACTAAAAAGCTCTAATTTATCCTCAGTTAAATCTATTAATTCATATTTGATCCAGGCCACCAACCTTTTGGATGTCTTTTGGAGATATTTTTCTGGTTGTCACACATTTGTCCTTATCAAATGGTGTCTTCGCGGCAGTTTCTTCTTGCACCGTCTGGAAATCAGTGAAATCTAAAAGAAACAGATACATTCTTTGAATCGAACAGGATAAGAATTAGGATGTGATGGCCAGGCTGCTGTTCGGGTCCAGCTACAGCCTTTCAATGACGTTGTTACCTTTGTAGCAACTTGATTCTTTTCATTCTCGGGCATTCTCTTAATGGATTTGTCGGTATTCAGGCATCCATTGTAATTTTGCATTGCTTAGTTTCATCTGAACTTTAACTTTTCAACTCCAACACCATACTTGAGAGTTCGCATGAGGCGTTGTGCTGATTTACCGAGTGACCTTTCACAAATGTGGGAAAGTGCATTATAGTGCATGTTTCCCCTTTCATCTCCTCTGTACATTGTGCCAGAAGTTTTGTGGTATGTTCAGATAAAACTTAAAAAACTTGGCTCCTCTCTTTGTTTTTAAAGAAAGTACGTGGGAGTTCTTTCAAACAAGCTGTACTTGGTCTATCGCTATCACTTCGTCCAATGATGCCGGTTGCCCTTCCTGATCCGATTCTGGGGAGACACACTCGCCTTTACTATGGACAATTTAGATTCTCTGGAAACAGAAAACTTGAGAAATCCTTCACACCCTCAAAAGACTCCTGCCAAGAGTCAAACCAGGAACCATCTTGTTGTAAGGCAACAGTACAAACCGCAAAGCCACCAGCCTGCCTGGACAAGCTATACTTGCTCAGACTTCTAATTCTTCTGTCATGAAGTTAAATATAAGTATACTGATTGAGTTCTGTAGAGTCCTGTTTTTAATGTTTTCCACCTTTTGAATAATCCTTCGTGCAATGCTTGCTTTCAAATTGTTTGGAAATGCTCTTATAATCCTTCTTAGATTAATGGTTAGTAACAAACATTGGAGATTAGATTGCACTCTTAGAGCAAACTACTGTAGCTGCTTTAATTCTCCTAATGAGTTACATGTCACTTTTGTGTGTGCAGGTCCTATCTCACTGCATCACAAATCTAAGGAACTTGTAGCTTATTAACCACAGACAAGAACTGAGCATCATATGGACTTCCATATATCAATAACTGGCTCCGTTGACTAAAACATATGAGAATTGCATCATTTTATTCCATGCCGCTTCACATCACATAACCAGAGGGTGACTGCTGGTTTCGAAAGGTCCGATCAATGTTGTGAATTAAGATGTAGCAACAAAGGACACACTGATCATGGTTTAAAGCTGTACATGGTTGTTGTATTGACACGTTTGCAGAGCTGTGTCCCAAGTAACGCATACCAAAAGTAAGCGCTGTGTCTTAAATCCTGCATCCTCGCAGTTCTTTGTCAGAATAATTGGCACGTCTGGATTTTAAATACAGAACTCACCTCTTCAGAAAGAAATGGGAAAGAAAGTTTTTTTTCATCATTTAAAATGTCTAGAAATGCACATTGTTATTGAACTAGGGGAAAGCAACAAGAAAAAGACTATCTTTTTGACAATATTATCATAATGCAAAAACTCTTCGTTGCAATTTTGCATGTAAAAACTGAAAAAAATAAAATGCATTCTAAGAAAATGACATTCATCACTAAAGGATTTACATGTTTGAAAAGGCAAAAGAAACAAATTTCGATATGATTTTTTTTTATTTATAATTGCAGTCTTTCCAACTTTTGCTGTTTGAGTGTCTCTGCAGGCACCAGCATGTCCTGGGCCCATTTGTCAGGGTGTTATTGATTCAGTACTTCTCCCCCAGGACATTTTCAGTCAGGTGGAGGGCTCTTATCTTCACATTTGAAAGACAATCACATTGAGATTCTGTTTGCTGTTTTACACGTCAATGGAAGCCTTTCAAGAGCAAGGGGCTGCTTTTAGTCTGCGTGTCAAACCCGGAGCTCTCCTGAACAGTGTCTGTGTGCTGCCGAGTTTCCACTCCTCTCCTCCTCCTCCTCCTCCTCCTCCTCCACCTGCCAGCACACTGTCAAAACATGCTCTTAAATTCAAAGTATGTTTAACACTGTCTGTCCAGTCCTAATCTCTATAGGGACATTGTATTCTGTCAATTTTAAGGTATTTATCAATTCCAAAGGTCCGAGTTGGGGGTTTCAACCATCTGTTTCTTCACTGCACCCCGAAGAGATTGGTGATCAATAGTGATTAAGTGGCAGATGACACTCCCAAGTAGACAAAGGCCACATTTTACATGACAGTGCTTTTGTTGCACTGAAAGAATAAAAAGAAAGGCTTAAAAGGAAAATATAAACAGATGTGTTTCTGAACATGTGCTTCAACTGCTAATGGAGAGAACCCTAGTGAATGTCAGCTATATGTAATTCACATAAGAATGGACAGTAAACTCTTAGAGGTATATTACTTAAGACAGCAAGTTTATTTTTTTAATAAAGTTTAGATTGGAAAATATTGACATTTGGTCAGACTGAGTTGAAGCTTGTGGTTGGGCACACAAACCTTTTTATTGATAGTTTCCTCTCATTCAACTGGCTCAGACACTGTGGAAAAGATGAAAAAAGACCAGCATGCATGTTTGTGGCTTCATTCTAGTCAGATTGCTGTCGCTGATGTTATGAGTCATGTTTCCATTACATTTTTTTGCAAAACTCTAAATTTGCAAATAAGGTAGGGCTGAAGGGGGTCGGTGTTTCCATTGAACTGTGTTTTTCTCTGTAAGAGTGAAACTCTCCGAGTTCTTTCTCTGTATCTCTGTAACTCTCAGAGACTTCTCTTCAAAACAATGGAAAAGTAGTTCTCCACTTTGAAGATGACGGACACAAACTTTAGTCTTTGATAAATTATTGCAATTGCTGCTACGGCTGCTGTGAAAATAGTCAACATATGTGAAGGGAGCAAACCTAATGGGAATGGGAATGGGAATGGGACTATGGAAAAGTACCCCAGTACTTAATCAGATATGATGCCAACACATTCAGTTGCCTTCTGACCCTGAAACAAGGTGTTAATCGTTTATTGTGAATTAGTATGGAAGCCAAAATTATTGATCCTATTCACTTATTCATCAATATAGTAGTTTTGTTAATTAGTGAATTAAAGCATCTCTACATAACTTTTTCAAATTAAAATGATAGTTTTGAAATCCTTCTGATGTTCTGTTGACTTATATTGGGATGAATGGGAGCCCTGCCCCATTCACAGTGCATGCGGTGGTCTTGAACTTCATGGTCTAGCCTGGATCACTTTTGCGAGACGCTTGGTTCATCAACATTCATACCTCTGTTAGCAGCCTTTTTCCAGCCAGAATGTAGCCGGCTCATTGTTCTCAATATAAGCATCATAGCAGAGATGCCCAAAAAAACTATTTTTTGGTAAGATGTAGGGTAACAGAGAAGAAGACCAGAAAATGTTTAATCTCGGACTGACTTTTACGCATTGGCAAGAGTTATGAAAAGAAATAGGATGCAGCACTATGCATAACTCACTATTGCCGCTTTTGCACTAGGACTTACTTGGCCCGACTCGGCTCGGCGCTGCTTTACACAGCTCCACCCGTGTGTTTTTCCACAGCCAGGGGAGAAGTGGGGGGGTGGGGTGAAGCTGCTGTGATGTACTCGATTGCGCAGCACCTTTGTTTGTGTCGGCGCAGATGAGAAATCAGCTGGAGCCGGGAGCGGCTGAGAGTAAAACAGCCCGTCTACACCGCTTTTTAAATTTTTTCTCGACAGCCACCAGGTTTATGAACATCTGCACCTCAGAGTTGGATCACCAAACAGACGTTTTGCGCTTTATAACAAAATCGCCGCGATCCGCGAGTCCCCTCGCTCTGACTCCCGCTTCCTGATTCAAACGTCTGCCGGCCCCGCCCCCCGACCAATCAGAGGCGTGGAGGGTGGTAACGTCCCCGCCCCCCGACCAATCAGTGGCGAGGAGGATGGTGACCTCAGAAATAGTCCCTGCTCAGCCCGCAAAGAACCTGGCTGAAATGGTTACAGAAAAAAGTATCGGCTCTACCCGTCTCAGCCCTAGTGCGAAAGCGCAAAACGGGTAGAACCGAGCTGAAGTGATACTAATGCAAAAGCGCCATATGTACTTGCTTTGCTCGTGAATAATGTCTTATCTATAGGTGGGGTTTTTTGTGCCTTGAGCACGGCGCGGCTAAAATGATTTTAGAGGATGCGTTTATTTGCAGAGATACTGCACATATGCAACATTACAACTAAATGGTTCGTTGGTCCGTTAAAAGCTGAGATTTGTTGTAATCTTGCCATTTCCTCCTCTCGGTCTCTGTCAGGTCCGTAGGTTTCCCTTTCTCTTACCAGGTATACTGGGAGGAGAAACACTATTGGATGATGGGGCTAGTTCGTGACTTGTATTGACAATGGTATGGGACTAAACCTGAGCTTTAGAGGGACCCCAAAAGTATAAACAATACAGTTCTCCCATGGCGCTGCTTTAATTCTCTGCTTCATAGGTAAATATTGATGAAAGACTTATGGTTTTACATCTGAGGGCTTTTAGCCACTGATCAATGGCAGTATTACCATTGATTGTGTATTGTAGATGTGACATTAGATCTGGCTGTTGCAGTCAGTATGGAATAGAGGAAATTGATTATCCACTTACACTTCCAATGAATGTAGTAATTGCGTAAAAACTGAGATACATTTTCTGAATTTAGCTTTAATCATTGTTGCTTCTTTTACTTTTAATAAGACAAAAGTAAAATGTGCTATAATCCCAACAGAGTCTTTGCATCTTGTCCACGTGGAGTTGATTGTGTAGACAAAAATCTACCGCACATTCGTGGAAATCTTCTTCTAAACAGACTTCAAGGGAATACCATAATTAATCACAAATGGGCTGTGGTGCCTGCAGTTCTCTGTGCACCTCGACAGTGTAATAGGACCCCAACGGGTCACATTGTCCTGCTCGTTCCTCATATTGGGGCTCTCATTCTTTGTTGCATGGTATGTACCAAAGTAACATAGCAGTACTTGTTTAAATAAGAAAAAAAATGTGCTGGAGCTCATCTTTCTAACTGACATGGTATTGTGTAAACTACTGAAGGTATCTTATTATTTCTCGCTTAATGAAAAGCATGCACAAACTGTGATCCGTTTAATGTATGAAATATCAATGACACATAGCTACATCTTTTTTTTTCTTCAGCAACAGTCCAACGAAGCCGCACTTTCAGGATCTTTTGATGACTAATCTCTGCCATAAGATCTTAAGTTACCAGAATATCTACAGAAGCAGAAGCTTAAGGAAGCTAAAAGAGCTTAAGATAAAAATATGATATAAAGACTCACATCTCCACCTAAAAACCACTTTGAAGCCATTAAAAGCAACAAAAAAAGAGTCTCCTTTGAAGAAACAGACCTCTAGCCACAACAGGTTGTAAAAACGTTTCCACTGTTGGAATTCTGGCCAGATAATGAAGCCGAGGCAGGAACGTGCCTCCGGAGAAGTATTTCTTGTGGCGGACTGAGTAGGGGGACTTTTGGCTGCTGATCTCAGCTTCCTGTCACAAAGTGCTCTATTGTTTTAAAGGGCAAGATTGAAATACACATTATGAGCAATGTATTACAATTTCAAGCATGGTGACCTGTTAAAACTGATCAGTATGGTTGAGTTTTACTCCGAGTAGGGTCCTTTTTGCCTCTTTGTCACGTTCATGAGCTCTTATTCTCATGCCGTCATGTATATCTGCAGCAGAGATACAGTGCCTTGCGAAAGTATTTGGCCCCCTTGAACTTTGTGACCTTTTGCCACATTTCAGGCTTCAAACATAGAGATATAAAACGGTAATTTTTTGTGAAGAATCAACAACAAGTGGGACACAATCATGAAGTGGAACGAAATTTATTGGATATTTAAAACTTTTTTAACAAATAAAAAACTGAAAAATTGGGCGTGCAAAATTATTCAGCCCCCTTAAGTTAATACTTTGTAGCGCTACCTTTTGCTGCGATTACAGCTGTAAGTCGCTTGGGGTATGTCTCTATCAGTTTTGCACATCGAGAGACTGAACTTTTTGCCCATTTATTTAACCTTTATTTTACCAGGAAAATCCCTTGAGACTGAATCTCTTTTACGAGGGAGACCTGGCCAAGAGGCTTAACTGGTGCAACAACAATAAAATCAATTTAACAACAACAACAACAACAAACAGTGCAAACAACATTACAATACCTTACATTAAAAATAGCAGGTGCACATTTCTGTTAGTTTCTGATGTTTCTGATTCCTCCTTGCAAAACAGCTCGAGCTCAGTGAGGTTGGATGGAGAGCGTTTGTGAACAGCAGTTTTCAGTTCTTTCCACAAATTCTCGATTGGGTTCAGGTCTGTACTTTGACTTGGCCATTCTAACACCTGGATATGTTTTTTTGTGAACCATTCCATTGTAGATTTTGCTTTATGTTTTGGACCATTGTCTTGTTGGAAGACAAATCTCCATCTCAGTCTCAGGTCTTTTGCTGACTCCATCAGGTTTTCTTCCAGAATGGTCCTGTATTTGGCTCCATCCATCTTCCCATCAATTTTAACCATCTTCCCTGTCCCTGCTGAAGAAAAGCAGGCCCAAACCATGATGCTGCCACCACCATGTTTGACAGTGGGGATGGTGTGTTGAGGGGGATGAGCTGGGTTGCTTTTACGCCAAACATAACGTCTTGCATTGTTGCCAAAAAGTTCAATTTTGGTCTGATCTGACCAGAGCACCTTCTTCCACATGTTTGGTGTGTCTCCCAGGTGGCTTGTGGCAAACTTTAAACAACACTTTATATGGATATCTTTAAGAAATGGCTTTCTTCTTGCCACTCTTCCATAAAGGCCAGAATTGTGCAGTATATGACTGATTGTTGTCGTATGGACAGAGTCTCCTAGACCTACACCTCTGCAGTTCATCCAGAGTGATCATGAGCCTCTTGGCTGCATCTCTGCTCAGTCTTCTCCTTGTATGAGCTGAAAGTGTAGAGGGACGGCCAGGTCTTGGTAGATTTGCAGTGGTCTGATACTCCTTCCATTTCAATATTATCGCTTGCACAGTGCTCCTTGGGATGTTTAAAAGCTTGGGGAATCTTTTTGTATCCAAATCCAGCTTTAAACTTCTCCACAACAGTATCTCGGACCTGCCTGGTGTGTTCCTTGTTCTTCATGATGCTCTCTGCGCTTTAAACGGACCTCTGAGACGATCACAGTGGAGGTGCATTTATACGGAGACGTGATTACACACAGGTGGATTCCATTTATCATCATTAGTCATTTAGGTCAACACTGGATCATTCAGAGATCCTCACTGAACTTCTGGACAGAGTTTGCTGCACTGAAAGTAAAGGGGCTGAATAATTTTGCACGCCCACTTTTTCAGTTTTTTATTTGTTAAAAAAGTTTGAAAAATACAATACATTTCGTTCCACTTCATGATTGTGTCCCACTTGTTGTTGACAATAATAATAACAATAATAATAATAATAATGTTTCCTCATTGATACCAGTTTTACTTCCGAAAACCTCTCATTTTGTGCGGTTTAATTTAAGATATCATAAATATCTGGCTGTATTCAGATTTATTTTTTTTTTAAGAAGAGACCAGGAACCGTTTCTCCTAGACTTCCTGTAAACAAGAGGAAGCAGCCTGCAGTTTCTGCTGCTCATGTCAGATGTCGGGGAGCCGTACATCGCAATAACCTGTCACTGAGAGGAAATTTAGAGCATGAACAGTATTTAACGGTGAACAGAGGAGAATTCGGCTTTGAGTCTCGGTAAAGTATTAAACATGTAGCCTGAATCAGAAGTCACATGAAGACGATGGTTTTTAAATTAAAGTTAAGTTAAGTCAAAAACAGCTTTTATGGTGACGACTCTTTACGTTCTAGTGAGGATGTGTGCGATTCTCAACTGCATCTGTAAAATGAGAAACGACTGAAAAGTCTGATCTGTCCCTTTATTGTTAAGGAAAAACCACCTGTT
This sequence comes from Cololabis saira, assembly GCF_033807715.1. Lineage (NCBI taxonomy): Eukaryota > Metazoa > Chordata > Actinopteri > Beloniformes > Belonidae > Cololabis > Cololabis saira. Next base: position 23,322,183 of record NC_084594.1, on the reverse strand, counting down.
TTATATTTAAGTGGCACTTCAAAGGTACGTTTATTTTGCAATACTATATTGCAAATGAGTAATTTGGCCATCGTCCAACATCAGAATAGCATACATAGAATACAACATAGTAATATATAATAGTATGAAATGATTAGGGCATGGGGGGGTTGTGTCACCCACTTCTTCTGATATCCAACACAGCACAGCTCCACCAGCCACAATCGCGGCTGCCAGCCCTGAACTATATCCAAACGGATGACAGACTGTGTAGTGTGTAAAAGGGCAGGAGACGTAAACTCAACCCGCTTGGAGCTGAGATTCTCTTCTGTGGCTTATTTACATATTCATTTTTGGATGTTGCTGGTCAGTTACATTAAGGATGTTTGAATGACAAGATTACCATGAGGATATTTAAAAAGATCCCAGTTTGTTTTATTGGAATTGGACACTGCAGCAGTAAAGCAGAGCAGACAGCTGCGAGGAACCACCAATCAGCACATGGTAGGGATTCGTCAGTTTGCGCTGTTCTTGATGTAACAGGTGACTTCTCAGACAGTAATCCTACACTCAACTTTAAGACAACCATACTATCTGCAATATAGCTTTAAATTTTGATTGTACCTTTTTATGAGTGTTCAAATTACATTTAAAGCAATAACAGGCTGTTGGTGAGTTCAGTGTATCCCTAAATGAGAAAAAGCTTTCTGTTTAACATTTTTTTGTCTTCCTCCAGAGACTGTTTTATTGTGGCACTTCCATTAAAAAAAAGGTTCCTGTAGTTGTGCTTGTGGGGCACCAGTTGTAATTGTTTCCAGCAGTCAGCATGGTTCCAGCATTCATGCTGACTTTTTCACTCTGGCCTCACTGTGACTAGTTTACATCATTGTTTATAAGGACCGATATGTTGGTTGATTGGTTTCTGCCAGAAGTGGGTGACAGAGGCAAGAGGAAGGGAGGAGAGGGTGTAAAAATAGCCTGCATGCCTGCTTTGCTTTGTGCCAAATCAGCATCCGCACACAAAAGTACTCGTGAAAGTTTTGAGGCACTAAAGAATGAGGTCCATTTTGTTGTACAACAATGATGCTGCACTTGCAAGAGCTCGTAAAAGGATTCTCTGTTGCATGTGCATTGCAAGATTTACTTCTCTTCTGTACATGGATTATTTTAGACTCATATAAAGACCTGTGTACAATTTAAATAGATTAAAAAAAAAAAAAGCTTAAAGGCCGGTTTTATAATGTGCATTTTGCAAACAGAATGTCCTTTGTCTGAAAACTGGGACAAATCATGTAAACACTCATATAAACTTTGGAAGAAGTATGCTTCAAGTGTGAGTCCATAACCTCAGGCCCCATAAGTGGTGGGAGTTGTGAGGGCTGGTTGAAAAGTTCCCCTTGGCTGCCGAAGCAGAGATAATTGGACCCAGGTTCAGCCGGGGTTTTGGTATTCACAACTCAAGCCAAGTTTTGGTCTTCTCGACTTCTCTTGCCAGAAAGTGTCTGTAACCACGTTTGTCTGACCAGGCGACATATTTTGACTCATTTTCTGCATGGGAGGAATCCTGACCCATTTCAGTCAGTTACACATGTAGTTAAGGATGTTTTGGGTAAACGTGGTGTTTACGTTTGCAGGGGTTACTTTAATCTGACTGGATGTCCTGGTGTCTGGGTAAGTATTGTGTCTTTGTTTGGGGGTCAAAGGTTGATCTTTTAGGAATAGTGACTTATAGATGCTGAGCAGTGGTTGGGTTGCGTGTGATCAAATCTGATCTAATTGGACATGAGAGGTTTGATCGCAGGACATGAGGCTCATGATGGAGCCTGAGGGGGGAGACAGATATTAGTTACAACTCATCAAAGACTTTTTTTTTTTTTAAGGTTAATTTTGACTCATCACATTTCTCTCGTCTTAAGAAGTGTCCAACACACTGCAGCAGCTAATTAGACATAATCCCTTTTCTCTTAATGGGTGTGACCCATCACATCAGTTTGCAGTTTGGCTCAAAGAGAGACAGCAGTCTTACCAGATGTATGATAATTATACACAGTTGCCAAAAATTCAAAAATTCCAAATTCCTATTCTCCACAATACATTTTTTAACAAATGGAAACCCCAACAGATCCCATAAGACAGCAACAGACACCCTCTGTGAGGATTTTGCAGACCACTTCAGGGGTAAAATTGATGACATTAGATCCAGTCTTTTATTTCAACAGATTTTAACTCTTAACACACCTGGATCAGTGCTTTTATCTGAGGAAACACTGGAGAGTTTTGCCTTGGTTGATGCGGGTACACTTGGTCGAGTTTTCTCCAAGGTAAAGCCCACAACCTGCCTTTTAGACCCCATTCCCACACCGTTTTTTAAAACACTCTATGGATTCTTTAAGGAACAGCTGCTGTATTTGGTCAACTGCTCTCTTCAGACGGGTGTCTTCCCCACCTCCTTTAAAACGGCGGTGGTGATGCCCCTTCTGAAGAAGAGTGGCTTAGACCCCAATGTTTTAAATAACTACCGGCCTGTATCCAACTTACCGTTTTTTAAGTAAAATTTTTAGAAAAACTTGTTTTTAATCAAGTAAATGAATTTTTAAACTCAAAACACATTTTAGAGGCTCATCAGTCCGGTTTTAGGATGAACCACAGTACAGAGACAGCACTTTTAAAGATTTTAAATGACATCAGGTGTAATTTAGATAACCAAAAACTCACGGTCTTGGTTCTGCTGGATCTAACCGTCGCCTTCGATACAGTAGCATCACATTTTGTTAAATAGACTGAGGAACCTGGTCGGCCTCTCTGGTACTGCTCTTAACTGGTTCACGTCCTACCTCACTGATGGAAGTTTCTTCGTAAGTATGGATACATGTTCCTCAGGAACCTATAAGATAAGGTGTGGGGTTCCCCAAGGGTCAATTTTAGGTCCAACTCTTTTTAATCTGTACATGCTGCCCCTTGGGGACGTCATCAGGAGACACGGCATCAGCTTCCATAGTTACGCTGACGATACGCGACTGTACATCGCCGTGTCTCCTGATGACACTGGGCCAATTGATGCCCTTTTTAACTGTATTTTAGATATCAAGTCATGGATGGCAGCGAACTTCCTACAGCTCAACCAGGGCAAAACAGAGGTCTTAGTCTTTGGTCCTGAAGGCCAGAGAGAGAAACTTTTACCAAAGTTACAGGATTTTAAACCCTCAAAATCAGTTAAAAATCTGGGCGTGATTTTTGACTCTGAGCTCACTTTTATTCCACATATTAAAAACATAACAAAGATCGGTTTTTACCATCTTAAGAACATAGCCAGAGTCCGCCCGTTTCTCTCTCAGGCTAGTACGGAGGTGCTAATGCTTTGTGCTTGACGCACAGTAGCGTCCCGTGACTCGTTTGTAAGATAGGCTGTTGGAGTTACTGTGCGCTGAAGTTAATTTCTCAGCATAAGAAATGCCATATGTGGCGTGAGTGTGTGTGAAGTTGTTTAAATGCGTGAGTCTCACACTAGACAGCCCTGTTATGTCAGCCGCTTCTTCGTTTGAACCATCAGCCATTTTCTTGGGTCTCCCTTCTCTTTCAGACTGGATGGGTGGAGTCACGTGATCACACACGCTGTACACCGTCTTAAAGGGGAATGAAAATAGCCTATAAGCACACAGTCAAAGCAGAAAAAATAGACGTTTATTTTATTTTTATAATCAAAACACTGAATTTACCAACATGGGAAAATTGACGTCGGTCATCGCGGTGAATGTCGTAATGGTAAATTTTCAGTTTATCGCCAGGGACTAAGGCAGTGTGTGCCGTGATATCAAGGCACATTCTCATATACCTTTTGGTAGATTTGTGTGTACTGTACATACACACAAATCCAATTACCCAGAATCCAGGTACTCAGAACTTGAACTTTAACTATGGTTAATTTAGTAACGAAGAAGAGGAACAAAAATCCTGTTATTCCACTATCTAGTTCAACATGTTTGTTGGGATAGATGTAGGTTGCTACAGCAACATTATTCAGTTTTTTCTCATGTTGCTTTCCCATCATAAACATTACAAAGCTCTATAGACTTTTAATGGCACACAATACTGCAAAAACTTTGAGCAGTCTGAGATTAAACCTAGGAAAAAGCAACCATCACTCTGTCTCAGTCGAGGAAGCGCCTTCTTGACCTCGTCGCAGCTTGTTCGGGTCTGCTGATTGTTCTCCGCTGGGTCATAGCAGCTGTGAAACATGCAGTCTCTCTGACCTGGATGGTCCAAAGCTGCTGTTGAGGACTGGGGCATTTTTAACATATCGCTCCCAGCAAGCAGTACTTCGTCTGTCAACCTTTGTCTGCGTGTGTTTCGGTGTTAAACGTAACCATGTAACACGTCTGTCAACAGGTCGCAGGAAAGAAATACACCCTGTGGGATGACTTCCTTGTTGAGGGCAGACGCGGCAATCAGCAGGAAATGACCTTGGAAGATCTGATCCAGTATATTAAGGTACAGCAAGGAAACACGCGCTGTGCCAACACCCAGTGCTGGACTTTTTAATGTTTTTTTTCCTAAACCTGCTCACCTTTCTCCAGTGCACACAATGTAACAATGCCCATTGTTTTAAATGATCAAAACTTCTTGAAACCAAGACAGTATGGAAATCCAAGATTAGTTTAAGATGGGTAAATAATCTTCTCTGAATTACTAAGATTCTACTTTCAACAATTTATACACAGAACTAACACGCTATTTGTCAATTGCAAATACGCATGCTATTTTCTCATCTGTATAAATCGGATTCTATGTTTCTGTTTTCATAGCCCGTCTATCCAGTAATATCAGGCCCACTGCACTCATTTCAGCCCTGTTTTTACAGCTTCTTCTATAGCAGCCCAGGTGTAAAGAGAGAGAATGAGCAGCTCGACTTCATTCAACCGCTTTTCTGCGGATTGTGCTTCTTTTGAGATTAACAAGTTTTTCTTTTTAAACGATACAAACAAAAACTGTACAGAAATATTCTTAATAATGCTTGAAACATTTTGACTACGTTACTTGGCCTGAGAGCTCACTAGTACACACAAATTTAGACACAATCATAAAAATCCTACTTCAAACCAACTCAAATTCCTTGCAACCAGTTTTATTATTAAACATGTTCCCTCATAGAGTTCAACCACACAAAGTTAATACTGAACTGAAAAAGGTTTAAGAACTTCTTAGATACCTGTCAACACAAATAGTTACAACAATAGATTTTTAAGAAATTGTTGAAATATTATTTTATTCTAGCAAGATGCTCATGAAAGCACGTTCCTTTCCCAACATTTAATGTCAGTTCTGTTAAATGCTGCAGAGGTAAAGGGTAAATACATTTGTAAGTGTTCCTGTTGCTCCAACTTTTATTGAACTTTTCCTCTTGTTTGCTGATGAAGACCCTGCAAAGCTTCCTGAAGTGATTTATTTTCCCTCCCCCATTTCTGAAGCCAGACCGATCACCTTTAGCATTCTAGAGTTTAGTTGTCAAAATGAATTTTATAAAATGTAATTTAGCAATACAGTCCTTCAAAATGAACTGAATCATTTGAATTTGCAGGAACACTATGGCTTAAATGTATCCGCCCTTTTTTATGGCACTGGCATCTTGTACTGTGGACACAAAGAGAGGCTGAAAAAGAGGTATGTCCATTTAAAACATTGCGGTACAGTCTTTCACATGGCTTCACTCACGCAGTCCTGCACACATAACCAGTCACAAAAAGCAAAGCTTCTTTGTTTGTTTAGAGGCTAATGGCAGGATAAGGTGATTCCTCTGTGCTTGTTGACACACACACACACACACACACACATCCATCTCCAAACACCGATGATTGAGACGCCTCATCAGGCTTCCTTCTGTTTGCAGAGGACAAGTGTTAAAAAGTTAAATAATAGTGAACTTTTGGAGGCCACGCTGTTCGGGCCTGTTCAATTCTGCACACGTTTAATAAGCCTTTAGGGGTGTTTTTACACAGATTAGATGTTTCATGCCATGAAATCTGTTTTTCTGACAACTGAATATAGTCTGTATGTTATTGTTCCCAGAGGACAGGATAAATAGATAAAACCTTTGTAACTTTACATGTAGTGACTCACTGGATTGAAATCTTTGAATAACAGCATTGTGGCTCAAATCCCGATGCTGCTAGTTATTTAAGTTGCACATTGATTGGTATTGTGAGCTGGTTTTGTGATTTGGAGAGAGGCAGAGCATCTGCCGACCTTACATGACAAATGTTCACTCCAGCAGTCACTTCCTGAGCTGTCGTCCTGCCCTGAGCTTCCTGTGTTGATCCACTGACGGGGAAAAAATAACACCAACATTAAAAACTAAATGGACAAAAATAATAACTCTTATTAAAGGGGAAAGTCAAGCTTATTCTCTACATTTTCGCATTTTCTCATATTGTTTATGGGATGCAGTCCTTTAAAACAGGGGACAAGTGCATATTTCAACAATGTTACTTATTTTTCTTGGTTTGTTTTTTTTAATAATACAGATCTGTGCCAGAAAAGATTTAGTCAGACATTGAATAAAGAGAAAGTGAAATCAATTTATTGAACTTTGATCAAACATTGAATAATTTTGCATCCACTTTTGCAGCGTTTCTGATGTGGTGAAGATGGTAACAAAGGCAGATATCCCTCCTCACAAGAAAATGCTGGACTTGATCCCTTCTTTTGAAGAAGATGAGGACTGTGAGACTGTCCCTACTATCAGATACATGCTACTGTGATGCACTTGACGCTGATTTCTAAGAAGCTTGCGCGAGGAGCTGCTTCAGAGTGACCAAGAAAATCCAGCAATCATTCAATTTAATAAGTCAATTGTTATAAAAGCTGTTTACAAAATCTGAAACATTAACAGGTTTAAGCTTGTGATTCTTCTCTTTGGTGATGTGGCCTCCCTTAATTACATTTCCTTCTTTGATCTTTTTCTGAAGCTTTGTCTTAAAATTTCCATAAAATATTCAAAGGTTTACATACAATTCAGCACTTCTGCTTTTTGTGTGTGTGTGTCTTTCAGCTGTCACTGTGTGACCAAACAGGAATCATGATGAACCCCAGTTAACTTTGTGTTTTTACATGTAAAATGCATCTTTTGAAGAGTTTTTCTTCTGTTTGAGCAGAGTATTTTGGGGGTATGTGGGAAGTAATGAGTGGACATTTGTACAACTATGGTCTCTACCCCCCCCAGCATCCCCTCCTCTTCAGACTGCTCACGCTAGAGAAGCTGGAGTCATTGATGAGGCTCTCACATGTCGACAGGTGGCTTTTGTGCATGTGCTGCTCTTTTACTCAACCTCAGTGATTCTCTCTGCACCATCACAACAAAGTGACCTTTTTGACATACCCTAATTGCTTTCTCCATTGCTTACATTTAAAATGATGCTAAATGAATCGCCTTTGTAATTGCTTCTGCAACTATTTACAGATCTATCTTTACAGGAGGATGCAATTGCTGATTAAACTGTTTGAACAATACTGCAATAAATGTTTTATTTGAGGAAGATTTTATATTTGTGTACTTCCTTAATAGAAATTACTTCTCTGACCAGCTTTCAAATAGTTCCCTTGGTTTTACTGCGTAGTTTCCCATACTTCACAAAGGTTTTCTGTCTGTTTTTCTTGTTTTTTTTTAAATAACAATCTTCACTGGTTAAAATATTCGTAAAACCTTCAAATTTGAGGAAAACTCTTTTTTTACTCTTCTGTCAAAAGATGGGACAAAATATGACATTGATATCAACAGCATTAGGAAAATGATTAAACCCTTTGGAATGAATAAGGTTCAATACCAAAACATGGCAAAAACAATTTAATCTTTTTTTTCAATAATATTACAACACTCAGCACTGGCCACACTTTGGCTATGACGGAGCATATTTACATTAAATATAGTACAAAAAAAATTTACTTTTATCCCAGAAAGATCAACATTTACAATAAAATAGTCAATATTTGTGTCAAAATAAAAAAAAAAAAGTCTGTAGGTGTCATCACACTCAAATATATCCAATTATATTGTTGCATATGATGGGCTGTCGGCTGCCAGTCTTCATGAGAGCAGTGAACTGGTGGAAGTCATTGTCCACCTGATGCAGTCCTGTGTGAGACTGGTGAAAGAAAGGCTTTAGAGCCTCGAGTCCCACAGGACAGGACATGCGTTGGGGGGCGTCTGCAGCCCTGCTGAGCCTTTTGGAGTCTGTTGGTCTCGGCCTGTTCTCCACACCTTTAGACATCCCTGCCAGCCTCCGGCGCATGTTACCAAAAATTTCCTTTGCAAGCCACCGGCCTGAACTGGGCTTATGGTCTGTTGCCTCGGGGCAGTCTGGTAGGTCCATCCAGTTCTTTATCAGATCAGCAAAACTGTTGTCCCCAAGAACCAGGGGCTGTCTGTTCCTGCTGCGGCTCAGCAGTGATGTCGTCCAGTCCTCCGTATCACTGGCTTCAAAAGAAGTCCAGCGCTCCAGGCAAGCATCCGAGGTTGATTTGGGTCGGATGCGACCGGAGGGTCCTCTGTTTGTGCGGACGCAAGCAGAAGATGAGACTCGTACGTTTCTGGTCCTTCTCAGCACCACACCTTCATCCTGCCAGGAAGCCTCAGAGTAGCCTGAGTCAACGTCCGCGCTCTTGTCACTGCTGGGGGAGCCTCGTGCCAGCCGCTCGTGCTCCTGCGGCTCCTGCTCTTCTTCCAGGGGGCCGGCCAGGCAGCAGGCAGAGTCGTAAGTGCTGGCCTCGCTGGCGTCAGAAACACGGAGACGGGTGAGTCGCTCCTGCTGCGCCCGCTGCTTACAGAGCCTGGTGACGGCGAACGACCGGACGCACGGCTCACTCAGTGGCCTCGGCCTGCTTATCTCCTTCAAGTCCTGCAAGGACCTCATCATGGACTGCATATGCTCCCTCAGGCAGTCAGTGGAATCTCCTAAACACAACTGCACAATGACAAAGAGACAAACACTCAATGATGCATGCAACTTTAAATAAAGTTTACTTTTACATTTTAAATTCAAATGTATACATAAATGCATTGCAGCAAACTGGAGAGTTGTTAAGTTTCCTTTTCAAAACATTCCTCATGCTCTGGCCTGTCCAGCTGAGGCTGGAACACTTCTGTGTGTATTTTCCAAAACTGGGCCAAGGAAAGTTTTATCAGTCGAGATCATTCAGCCCTGTGGCCAAGTAACCATTCCTCACAAACCTCAGAGCAGCTTTATGGAGACCATCCCATGCAGAAAATTAAACCTTCAGAATTCAGAGTACAGGATGCACATTTTTTTTTTTTAAAGAAAAAAAAGTCTGCTAAAGTTAGAGGGGAAGTTTGAACAAAGTAGAGCTGAGTAGAGTGGACTGTAGGCTCACATATCCTCTCTGGACCTCTCCGGCCTACAGGATGTTGACTGGTGTGTATTATAAAGCAGGAAATGACAGCTAGCTTTTGGAATTACACACAGATCTTGACTCATAATGGATCACACCATCTTCAACATTGTACATCAGTATAACTAGGCCTTAAATATTCATCTGCTTTCCATGATCTGGGAATAAATTTGCAATTGAAAAGCTCTCCTGTTTCATAAAATGTTCTCAGTGGAGTTAAAAATCCCAGTTTTTCACCGTTTATGCAGACTTTAGTTTGTTTAGCCCCTCTGTGCTGCTGGTGTTTGCCTTGTGGTAGTTAGGATATCACGGTGCGGTGATGTTATCACAGCTGTGGGCGCTCAACCATTTGGCCCCCGAGAGACTTAAGCCTCGTTTATGGTTCTGCGTTAAATCGACGCAGAGCCTACGGCGTACGGTCTGCGTTGGTGTAACGCGGGAGCATAAATGAGCCTTAATCGGGCACACAGACACCCACGGGGAGGCTCTGTGGTCAGTCTGCCACTCTGCAAGTGCGCTGTTCTTCTCGGCTGCTTTCACACAATGGCGAGAGTTGCTTCACATCGTTATGCAGATGCAACAAGGGCAATTAAGTTCGAGTAAACCGTGACTTGGGAGGGATTAACATGTCCCAGAGCTGCAGAAATCAGGACGAATAAAGAACAAACCTGATACATCTCAGACAATATTTTCAGTGCCTTTAACAATATACACTTTACAGTTTGTTTGTTTTTTGTTTTTTTTTAGGACCATTTCACACAAGAAGAACTTTGAAGAGTAAGAGAAAAAAAAAAACTTACCATTTTGTGTAAGAAAGTGTCCCCACTTAAGGGCTCCGTTTTTTTTTTTTTTTCTGGGGACAGAAGGGCAATTTAATATAGTGCGTGATGTATGTTTGAGTATTATTACATTTTTGAAACCAAAGTAATAAAACCGACCTTTGGTGCTGACTGACCGAGGTGATGTCCTCCTCTCTGTGTCCACTCTCCTCTGAACTAGAGGAAGGTCTGACAGCGAACTTTGACGATGCTGAGTTTTTTTTTTTTTTTACCGCAGCAGCAAAAAAAAGAAAAAAAAAACATCCAATAGGAGGCCGCCTGAAACAGGACACCTCCAGCAGTCTCTGCGCTCCTTTCTGTGTGTAAACTGCATAACAAAGTGCTGCTTGGAGTCCACATCTGGATCTAACTGATAAGATACTGACATATGTATGTATATGTATATATATATATATATATATATATATATATATATATATATATATATATACATATGTCAGTATCTTATCAGGGTCTCATCAAGGTCTTAGATCCTGATATTTAATCAAGTCAGATATTTAATCAAGTCAATATTTATTTTCCAGTCTATTTCAGAAACACACAGATGATACAGGATCGGGATCTTAGCCCTAAATTTGAATCACAATTAATGTAACTGCACCATGGATGTATTATAAAACATTGCACACGTAGATGACGATAAGAGTTCAATCTGAGATTGGTTCCGAGGGAGGGCACACGAAATAGTGACTTTCGCTTGTAGAGTTAATTTATCCTGAACCTTGCTTTTATTTTATGCATGTTATCTTGAAGCATGGGCAATGCATGCATATTAAAAAAAAAAAGAATCAGTAAACAACCAGCCAACAAATTGATCTCTCTACCTTTAATAATAAAAACCTCTTTTTATGGCTTTTTTTTTTACAACTTTAATTTCTGTTTGTCACATAATCAACAAGTCTAGTTAGACCAGTGAATTTTGCACAGAGGTGTAGTGTTCTCTCGGACTGTAGTTTGCTGGTAATGCTCCTGTTTAATGATGCCACTCAAATCCCTGCGCTCTCACATCCACATACCACCACCTTGCGGCTCTCGTCGCCTCTCTCCCTGCTCTCTCCGCGCCAACTGTCTCAGTCTTTATTGGGGTTAAATGCAAATAATTCAATGGTTGATTAGTTTCTCAATGGGGGTCTTTAAATGCAAATACTTAGATGGAAGGCAGGTTATTTACAAAAGAATAAACCATTAAGACCGCGTCATCGCACCCCAGCCTTTTTGGACTCTAGGAACTATAATTGAACTCTTGCTGAAACCTAAACATTTATGAATAGAATAAACAATCAATTATAAACTGGAATAAATGTAACGGTATACTGAATTATATCATGAACTTTGTGTGTGAATTTTGTTTTTATGTAAGACATTTCCATCAACTCAGCTTTAACCTCATACAGTACAAGTCCCTGAATGTTTGATGCAGTGGTTTAATGTGCGGTTCCTTGAGTCTAGTTGAGTCCTAGTTGATGTACAGACAAAATAAAACATTTTCTGTGTGAGATGAGTATACTTTATACTTTATCAGAATTTCTATTCTATATTCTTTTAAAAAGTTCTTTGTGTTTATTGTTACCCAAGCATTAATCCAGACTCAAAGGGGCAGAAGAAATCGGTACACTTTTACATAACACACAGTAGAATAAAACATGATATGGCCAAACTTTTATTTACATTTAACAAGTGAATGGCTTTTCTCATTATATGAATGAACAATTATCATCCTTTTGTCTTGGTGTTGTGGTGAATTTTAAATCATGGATACCGTGCCGTTAGGTGGGGTAGAAATAGCCCTAATTCACACTATGAAGATGGCATGTCCCAAGAGAACAAGTGTAAACAAATATCAAGGCACAAACAGATGTTAAAAGACATGGAATGAAAATATAGGACAGAACAGTTTCAGAAGACATAATCACCTCAAAACTTGCAGATACCTTACATGTGACACCTAACAATGTGTCTTTTGTTTCTTTAAAGAAGTTACTTAAGGAATATTTTGTCAGTTTCCAGGGGTTACAGGGTTATCTATGGACAGTCATGCAGGACAATGTACTATCGTACAAGTGTGTGTATTGATTCTGTGTAAACCTTATACAAAAACATCTTCCCTTTGTCCAATTTCATTCTCTATGCTTGTTAGTTTTCTTCTAAAAATAAGCTCTGTGTGGTCAAAAGATTTGTAAAATGCAAGTTAACATAATTTTGTGCAATATTTATAAAAAAGTATTTATTTTCTGTCTGTTGTGTCAACATCTTCAACTTTCAAATCAATTGGCAAAGTGAACTGAAAACAAAAACAAAAAACTAAAACATAGACTGGTTATGAGACTTGAGACTCGTCCACAAAAATCTATAAATAATGAAACACACAGTCATTTAAAATTGTTATATTTCCATTTCCCACTTGCCACGATGAGTTGATAGCTTCTTTTTAAGATAAGCTTTGCTCGTCCAAGAATTATTTTCCACAAAAGCTACTGGCTAATACGTTGTCATGTTACAGATCTAATTAAAGTGCCTTGATTGCTTTTATAATATTAGAGGGTCATTTGTGCTTATGCTGACTACGAGTAGAATACCTGCAAGGAGCATTAAGAAATACATATAAAAGTGTTGGGTAAAGATGAGAGAGAAAGTAATGCTTGTAAATCAGTGATTGTAGAAGTTCTGGTGGGTTCTGCCTCCAGGAGTCAACTCTGTTACGGTTTTGAAAAGCAGTATCAGCACAAGTCCCTTTCAGTCTCTAATGCTGTCTCTTTGCATTGGGTATTTTCCTGCAGAGAAAAAGAAAGAACACAACATATTTGTGGTATGGCTGCATGTGATAAATCATGTTTTGAGCTACAGAGCTACAAACTTTGATGATTACATATCATATAATTATAAAACCCGTAATACAGCAAAATACAATACATATCAAATCAGGCAAAAAAAAGAAGTTATTTTCACTCGTTAAAAGAAAAAAAGTCAACATGGCTCATTTTGTTGAAATGCAATGTTCTGCCCCAGGTACCAATCTGATGGCATCTGTGGCAAGCGGACAACAGACACAACCTCCGATGCTTGTAAGGACCCTGACTGTTCAAAGCTTGTTGGGAAGAACAAGGAAGACTTGCTCAATATTAAACAGGCTTCGTAATGCCATGAGTGATCAGTAAATGCAGTAATTTTACCACATATATAGGATTTAGTGACATCTTGAGGTGAAATTGGAGATTGCTACTAACTATCCTTCAAGTATGTTAGAAAAGCCTTTGTTGTTGTTGATATAAATGTTAAATGTGGATAAAATTTGTTTATTTGGTTTGATCATTACAAGTAGTGCTAAAAAAATGCTATTTTGAGTATATCATTTTTCCCCTTTTATTAATATATTATTTGACATTATTTGACAGTTTCTTTACAATTAAGGAACTGCTCCAAGTTTAAGTTTCAGAAACCTTTTCTCACTTTTGAGATGCTACCAATGTGTTATTATGACATGAAAATTATTATTTAAATAATCAGTTAAAGATTTAAGTACTAGTTATTGTCAGTGTGTCTATGCAAAGACACAAAAGATGTTAATAGTTAATTGAGTCTTTTTTTTTAAATCACAAAGAGAAATAAACCTTGATATTCAAATTCAGGTTTACACCTACAGTTGTATAAGAAAACCCAAAAAGATCCATTTCACATTTGAGAAGTTGAGGGTAAAAAGTAGATTTTTTTTTCTGATTTCTGTTCAGTATCTAAGGATTTTGTACGATTTAGCGCCATCTAGTGGTGAAATATTGCAAACTGCTGCGTAATCCTCCACTGACCTTGGCCCGGTTTCCCAGATCAGTTAAGTAGTTCTTAACAGCGAAAGACTTCTTTCACAGGCTCCTTAAGATGGTTTGAAAGATGTCTTTCGCTGTTAAGAACTACTTAACTGATCTGGGAAACCGGGCCCTTCACTGTCCCAAGTACAGAGAAGGACCCAAAACTGTTGCAAAAGATGTGAAAAACAGGCCCTCTGTGTTTGAACGCAACACTGCAGACTGCAAGGAACAGAATCTGCTCCACTCTAGATCTAAGTGAGTCATTCTAAGGTAACGTATATACAACACTTATTTTTAGATGATACAGCACAGTTGAAAACATGGCTGAATATTACATTTCATTTGTGGTAAACAGTAAACAGAGGATTGTTCTTATTAATTTTCTAATAATCAACACATTTTTCATTAATGATTTCAGCCACTGATTTAATCTACATTCACATATTAAGATGAAAATGGTGAGTCACCTGAATAGTACAAAAGGTATTACAACAGGTAATAATTTTTCAGGATTACATAACCAGTTTAAAAGTAACTTTTCCACCTACCAGGTCAGTCCTATATCCTACCTTTAGAAAAGACCGCAGTCTTTCAGGTTGTTCTTTATAATTACATCAGTGACGGCGTCAAACACAAACTGCACGTTCTTGGTGTCAGTGGCACAGGTGAAGTGGGTGTAGATCTCTTTAGTGTCCTTTTTCTTGTTCAGGTCCTCAAATTTGGTCTGGATATAACTCGCAGCTTCATCAAACTTGTTGGCTCCTGGGAGGCAAGTCAGTGAAAAGTAGATGAGCATAATTTACTATCAAAGAGCGGGGAGTTATAATTTGCTTCATAACTGCAGATCCTGAACGGAGGCTCTCAGGTGCAATACTGCCTCTGATACGTCACTCTGTACCTGTGTACTCAGGGAAGCAGATGGAGAGAGGGCTGCGCGTAATCTTCTCCTCGAAGAGGTCCTTCTTGTTGAGGAAGAGGATGATGGAGGTTTCAGTGAACCATTTGTTGTTGCAGATGGAGTCAAAAAGCTTCATACTCTCATGCATGCGGTTCTGAAAGAAAGCAAAAACACTTGTTCAGGGCTTTGACTAAAGCAAAACATACAATGACAGAGGTCAAACGTTTTCTGTAAGTCTTCACAAGGTTTTCCCACTCTGTTGCTGGTATTTTAGCCCATTCCTCCATGCAGATCTCCTCTAGAGCAGTGATGTTTTGGGGCTGTTGCTGGGCAACACAGACTTTCAACTGCCTCCAAAAATGTTCTATGGGGTTGAGATCTGGAGACTGGCTAGGCCACTCCAGGACCTTGAAATGTTTCTTACGGAGCCACTCCTTCGTTTGCCCGGGTGGTGTGTTTGGGATCATTGTCATGCTGAAAGACCCAGCCACGTTTCATCTTCAATTCCTTTGCTGATGGAAGGAGGTTTTCACTCAAAATCTCACGATACAGGCTCCATTCATTCTTTCATTTACACGGACCAGTCGTCCTGGTCCCTTTGCAGAAAAACATCCCCAAAGCATGATGTTTCCACCCCCATGCTTCACAGTATTATGGTGTTCTTTGGATACAACTCAGTTTTCTTTCTCCTCCAAACACAACAAGTTGTTTCTACAAAAAAGTTCTATTTTGGTTTCATTTCAACATAGAACATTCTCCCAATCCTCTTCTTCATCATCCAAATGCTCTTTAGCAAACTTCAGACGGGCCTGGACATGTACTGGCTTAAGCAGGGCGACACGTCTGGCTCTGCAGGATCTGAGTCCCTGGCGGCGTAGTGTGTTACTGATGGTTCCTTTGTTACTTTGGTCCCAGCTCTCTGCAGGTCATTCACTAGGACCTCCGTGTGGTTCTGGGATTTTTATTCACCGTTCTTGTGATAATTTTTCTTGTACTTATTTTACCCAGGAATGTACCAATTCATTCAGTACACACAGTCACAATGTGATTTCCTGGATTCTTTCCCCCCATTCTGTCTCTCATAGTTGAAGGGTACCTGTGATGAAAATTGCAGGCCTCTCTCTTCTTTTTAAGTGGGAGAACTTGCACAATTGGCGGCTGACTAAATATTTTTTTGCCCCACTGTATCTGCCTCAAAGCTGCCACCAGGGGACAATGTTGATTCATGGCATTTAACTGTGCAGAACTGGTGCCCAATAATTCTTTAACTATGTCTCTCTTAAACATTTAGAGGCAGTTCAAGATTTAAGTTATCTGATAAAAAAAAATACTTTTATTAGCAAGCTACACCTCATATAGAAGTTCAGTGGATTAATCTAATTGCTGGAGTTTAACATAATAAAGCCATAACAAGTATTTGTTTTCCAGTGGAACGCCTTTCAGTACTTTTGCAATGAAGACTAAATGAAAAGAGACAGAGTAGACTTATGAAGCTTTCCTACAAATGAACACACTCATACATGCACAAAGAGACACCAAAAGAAAGAGTTTTTTTACCATCTCCTCATCTTCTGCTAGCACCAAGTCATACGCACTCAGTGCAACACAAAAGATAATGGCTGTTACTCCTTCAAAACAGTGAATCCACTTCTTTCTCTCCGAGCGCTGGCCTCCCACGTCAAACATTCTGCAATAACAAAACAAGACAAAACAAGGAAATAAACTGTGAGTTTCTGTGAATGGGGAGTGAGGCCTCAACAAAAGTAGGGTGAGAAATGCACAATCTGACGAGGTCCGATGTCACCTAACAAATCAATTTTGACAAATCCAAATCAAACCCTCTGTGTTTTCAAGTGATTCCCATCTATAGTAATTGGGACAAATGGACCAGAATCATAAAAAGGTTACTTTCTTCCTATTGATTGCCTCCGTGTATTATTCATGGCAAATACTGAGTCTGGGACACGGTAAATATCATCAAGTCTATCAGGAAACAGGTCACAGCCATGTGCATGCCATTGCCTGTTTTATCAGTTCTGTTTAGCTGCTTTAAAAAGTAATGTTTCATACAAAGTGCAAGAGCCGAAAAATACAAAGCACATAATTGAAAAATCTAGAATGACTTTTTTTCATGTTTCAGCTTTATTTATGTAATATATTCCATACATGTTATATATTTGCTTAGTTTCCAACCTTAAAAGCATCTTTTGCACATCCTCTATCTACACATCCATTACTAACCCACACGAGTGCTCAGGCTGGGTCAGAACATATTTTATGTAAGACCAACAGCAGCGTGCCCTATCAGGCATACTCTTACATTTCTCTCAATACAGCTCTTGATTTATTGAGCGAGCGCTTACCGGGCAGGATCACATTTATTCAGACAGCTCTTAAAGCAATCATGATGATCGAGCCTTTCATTGCTGGTGTAATGTTGGCGTCTGAGGGGTGGAATTTCACATTTTGAATAACATATCTGTCAGCCTTCTTTGCTTTTAACATGGGGACCATTTTATTTTCATGGTAGTGTGGTAAACGCAGCATATGGACTACTGTTACACATATACATGGTAGGTTGTGTGGCCTTTGTTGGTTTTAGGTTTGTAATGCAATGTCACTGTGTCTGCACTCATGTGGACTACTGGAATGAAAGCAGCAGTGGTGACATATCCATATTTAATGTACAGGCTCTTTACTGTTGTTTTTTTTGTTTTGCCTTGAAGTGCTCCAAAAATAGTGTCAAGGGAAGAATTCACTGGTCATGCTTCCAATGCTCTTGTGTGGAAAATAAGACAAAAAGAAGGAAACAAAGCATCAGAGGTGAGTAAACCCAGTGTCACATAAAATACAGTGTCTCACTATTGGTTCAGTTCATAAGGGAGAACTCCCTGAACTCTGATGATAATGATTAAAATAGGTAAAACACTTGATTTGCCATGAAGGGGATGGGAGAAGAGTGGAAAAACACATTCACTTTTTTCCTTTATGCATTGGAAATATCTCAATTCTAACCATGTGATCTTACTTGAAGTGCAGCTCCTTGAAGGTGAAGTGAGTCTCCACGATGCCGGTAGTCTTAACCCGAGTTCGTAGCACATCCTGCTGAGTGGGGATGTAATCCGCTTTTGCTATCCTCTCCAGATCATTCAGATAACTAAAGAAAGAAACACAGTTGATTCGGACTTCAAAATGGCAACCTACAAGTAGGTGATAACAAACAAATGCTTTACCTTATGCGTTACTCATATATACCCCAGTGTATTGGGTTGTCTTGCAGAACCACAGTTCCACATGGCTGCCACAATCCATAGGTTTCTGCAGAGCGGTTATAAAGGAGCTGATTCCATCCAACCTCAGTTGATCCCAAATTGTTCAAATGGGTGGCACAAACAAGCCTGGGAGTTGGTTGGAACACACTAGCTTACCTTAGCTACCACAAGTTTGCTACCTTTGTTTAGCTTAGCTCATGCTAACTAATGTTACTTCAAATTACAAACATTCTGATCACATCCATGCTCATTTCAAGTGGCGTTATGAGGACTGCAGGTGACTCTGCGAAAAACATCCCATGCCCCGTGAAAGTATTTTTCCTCACACGTTCTATTAACAATACTATTTGAATATGTGGAAAATCTACAGTCTCTTGTGCTCGACATCAAGGTATCATCTGCATGTTTTCAATTTAAACAGATAGACATCAATATTCTCTGCAAGTCAGTTTTGACATGCTCACACTTTGCTCAGTGCACAGAGGGATCGATTTACTGATGCTGATGGTTAAACTATGAATTGATTGTTGTTAGAGATAGAGATTATTGTTTGTCTCTGTGTAGTTCTGTATTTGTAGAAATCGCTTTGAAGCATGTGAAGATTGTTTTTTTTCTTTTCTCATCCCCTTGTGGATCCGAGAAACGTCTTATTCTATAGAAAGTCAATATAGGTCTGACCCATTCACACTCACTGCTAACATTTAGCCAGCTGATCAACATGTGCATGAAGCTAATTATCCACTGCCTCCCAACTCTGCAACATATCTCACAGGAAATGGTGTGCTTTATATTATTTTATCTGTGAAATTAATAGGTCAAATCTAATTATCAGCTGCACATAAGATTTTCAAGTCTGCTGGTGCATAGCAGTTGTTTCTTTTCTTTTCTTTTTGTGTGCATGTTGGGATCTGTCACAGATATGTGTTTTGGAGATGCATCACTTCAATCTGCAGTGATGGGCTTGTTGTGAGTGAGACGAGGTGACAATGTGGATTGCAAATGTTAACTCTGTATTTACACTGTATCAAACTGGGTCCTGGCTGTTTGACTTGTACCCCAAAAGCTATGTGAGAGATTATCACTAGACCCACTAGCACTTTAAACAATCAAGTAAGGGTTTGTGAGAGAATTTCTAAGGAAATGTGCATTTATCTACATTGTTTTACTTCTGAAAGTTGTTGTAATGCTGCTTCTATGAATCTTTCTGATATAGTAATCCAAGTCAGAAGTGGCATAATAATCATTTGAGATCTTTTCCCTTTAAAAAGCAATGTGAGAAAAATGTTAAGACCGTAACACCATAAGACACAGATGCAAACTCAAATTAATAAAGCATTAAGATGGTTGGTTGTATCCTTCCGAACCAGAGAACTGGAGAACTTTCACTCATTTTGCGTTTATATCGTTAAGTCCTCCATTTAGTACTTATATTTCTCATTTCTCCTCTGTCTCATTCCATTTCACTCTAGTTTCTGACAGACTGTCGGTCAGTAGGGGGCTGTAGAAGCATCATCGCCATGCTTGACACAGCCTGCCCCACTTACACGGGCACTGCATCATCTATCAAAGCCAGCTGGGAGCTTTATTTGCACAGCCAAGCTTGACTTCGCAGTGAAAAGATAGGGCTCAGTTATAATGATTGCACTGTTCCTGCATGTCACATCGTTGTGATTTTACTAACTGATGAGCTTACAGTACCTGGTTGCTTTACTAAAACAAATGAAAACAGAACAAATTATAAAACAAACACTTATCAGTCTCATCCGAGCAGCAGAAAATAAAGTAGTTCAAAATCAACTGCCATAAAATGTCATTAACATGACAGAAAAAAAAGAATAGCAAGAACTATTCATTCTCAATTTTACTTTGGAAGTAATTTTTTAGAACACAGTTTTCATCTTTCATTAACCATTAACCTTACTGTGCCATCAGGTTTCAGGAATAAAGATCACACCCAGGGAGGGAGGAATAATCGCTAAACTGATTTTATTAGTCTGTCTCTCCAGTCTTCATCAAAGAACTCAAATAGGTTGTCAGCACGCATCAGAGTAACTGCAAACAGCCCCCCAATACCAGGAATCTTTCCCAGACATTAATATGACACCAGTGACTAGGTAAATAATACAACCATAAACATGTGCAGACAACTAAATCTAAACCTGTTTTATATTCTTAGTCGAGTGCTATATTTATGTTGAAAGACAATAATCCACTGAGTGACAGGTTCGTTAATGAGAGGATGTGACAAGTGGCTGTGATCTTAACAGTTACATATGGTTCACACAGAGTCCTGCAGGACCAGATCAATCAGTGGTTGGTCCACAAGTAGAAGATGCTTTAAGTTACAGTTTGAAAATGTCTAAACTGTGTAAGCCATAAAAAATCTGATATTTAATTGACTATGCACCAAGCTGGATATAACTCTACTGATAACACAGTAAATGCTTTTTGGATGTTGTTGCTTTACAACCTGCAATGGGCCAGCACAAAACAAAATAGCCTAAACAGGTTTTTTTTCCATGTTATAAAAATTAAAATGTAAAAATTAAAAAATGGTGCATGCATTTGTACTCATCCACTCTGTTTTTGTTTCTAAACTCAAATTATTTAATTGTGGAGCTGCTCAATACCTCCAGAAATCATAGACTTAGTACATCTATGTCCACCTATATGTAATCTAAGAGCAACATGAGCCTTCAGTCTTGTAGAGAATTAAAAGGCTGACGATTGCGAATAACCTTAAAGTGTTTTTCTAAAAAAGACCAGAATCAGAAATGTTTTTCATTATCAGTGCCAAATATGTCACAATCATGGTTAAAACTAAGTTTTCAGCTTCTTAAGAGGCCATAAAAATGAAATAAAATGCATACCCTAGTGATTTTAAGGAACGCATTTGAAGTCACGCAGAATAAACAAGACTTAGATCATACTGAAAATTTGTTATGCACAGGGCTCAACTGCCGGCTCCCCATGTATGCATACATGCATATATGGAGGTACGTGTCTCTGGCTCTTTACTTTGTGACTCCCCTCTCTCCCTGTCTAGCTAGTGTGTGTGTGTGTGTGTGTGTGTGTGTGTGTGTGTGTGTGTGTGTGTGTGTGTGTGTGTGTGTGTGTGTGTGTGTGTGTGTGTTGTTTTCCAGCTGTTCTCTATTCGACTGGAAAAAGCTGGAACAGTTCTGCCAGAAGGAATGAGCATGAATCTCAAAGGCTAGATGTAGTAATCTTATATAAAGACATAATCCCAAAACATTTTTTAGCTGTTATTTCTTGTTGGTTTTATAATTAAAAATGTTTTGCACCTCCAAAGTGATGGATATGTTGTTTTGTTCATGATACAAACACCATGAAAGAAATCCCCTTTAATCCCATTTTTAAAGGCTAAAAATAAGGGAAACGTTTAAAAGGACTGATTACTTCTGCAACATACACTCACTAATTCATACTCACTATGCTGCTGAGTCATTAAGCTGGTATTCTCGCGACCTTGTAAAGCAACTCTGTATGCCACTGTCGGCCCACAATCGCCTGATCACGTTGGCCAAGTCATCAGGAAGGATCCCCTGCTCCTCCGCAGCTGCAGACAGGGCAAAGAGTTGCTGGGCATCGTCCTGCAGGGGGTGATGAGGACACGTGTTACAGGGAATGCTTGTGCCAAGACCAGAACAGGCATGTTTTTCTTCAAAACATTAAAGTAAATGCCTATAATTGCTAGTTCATTAGATAATTATCTCATAAAGTCGGTCTTAACACAGTACTCGAATGCACATGTGCACACTGAAATGGCTTTTGGTTTCAATAACAGACTGTAATTTAATTTCTTGCAGTTTGTTTTCACTTTGATAATTTCTCTTATTTTTCCATCTTCCTCCTTGTATGAAATTAGAAATCTCCAACCTTTAATAATTTTGATAAGAAATAAACAATAAACATTTTGTGCAAGTGTTAGCACAAAAGTGGCACTTGACTGTAGTGGCAGTATTCTGAAAAACTCTAAATACGTGAGCACATTTCAGATTTGGGGATAGCTACATAATCCAGTATTTTATCAATCTTTCTCAACTGATTTAAAGTATATTTACATTCTTGGTCATTTACTATTCTTTTTTTTCTGACCATTATAACACATTACTGCATTTTTGTGCTTGAAATTGTCAAATAGCCCTACGTTCTAATACAACCTATCGGTGGGCAATAAAGAGTTTAAGCTGAGCCGCAACATTTACTGTGAATCTGTTTTAAGGTGACAGAATGAGTATTTTAACTCCCCCTGCTCCCTCCCCCAAACTAAACACAGACAGTGGATGCAGTGTAAGTGAGAAAATTGATGTTTTTGTGTTCGAGCATGTGTAAACACACAAAGCACAAGCTGTGACTGTGTGTGTGTGTGTGTGTACTTCAACTGCGCTCATGTATACAAGTGTAGGCGAGCTAATGCACTAATTGCTGTGTGTGGGAGTGTGAGAGTACTGTCACGTACACACAGCTGTTAAAGAGATCTGTCTGTGAGAAATAAATAAACACACACACACTACCACCACTGAACCAATCAATTACAGCTTCAGTTTCAAAGCATACACAGTGGCTTCACAGTAAAAAGAAATCACATGGACAAACACAGTCCCGCAGGAATGAGTCTAGCCAATGTGAGATCTCACTTTTCCAAGGTTGCTCAGAGTTCACAGGATGCAGAAAAGTGCATGTTGCTTAAAAGCTGTGACTTGCCGATTTTGATGGTTGCTTGTGTTTCTGTTCTCATTTGTCCTTGTGTGCTATGCATCGTCTGTTTGTACGCGTTACGTATGTGTTTTAATTAGGCCTAGACCTCCGTTTTAATAATTACATTTATGATATACTCACTATGGGTATAGGGTGACTTAATTTTCATTGCATAGATGTACAAGAACATTTCTTGGGAAACTCCTTACAGTGGCACAAAGGACTGAAAAAACTGTGTTTTGGAGTTTAAAGGAAGTACTGTTAGTATTTATTAAGTAGGCACAGAGGAAAGTTTGCATCTGATAAGAATGGGCAGAGTAATCTTTTAAGTGAACCCATAATCAGGTTTCTGCTTATGGCCTGTGTTGTAACAGGACACAGACGGCGCCTGTGTTGTTGTTCAGGTCCAGGCTCCTGATCATCAGGAGTTCTGCTTATTTGTGCCGCTTCACTACATTGCGCTCCTCGTGTTAGACATTATTGAAATGAGCTGGTTGCACCTGTGTTTTTTGAAATCAGCAAGTTCAGGACAGGACCTTCAGAAATGGACACTGCAATCTTTACTGTTTATGGTTTTCAACCACTAGCTAGTTTACCAAGAATCTTAAATCTGCTGCTACCCCTCTGCCTGAACTCTACACAGTCTGCAGCTAAAGTGCACTACAAGAGACTGAAGACAATTAAGACCATGCACCACCCACAGTGTTTTAACAGACCAGCATCTATGAGGCATGCCTAATGAAGTTTGCAGGGGATTATCTCTTTTTCTGTTGCAGCTCACCTGGCCTTTAGGGCTGGCCAAAATACAATGTTATGGATTTAATGAGAGAATACAACACATACTTGCCAGAAGAATACTATACAAAACAGGAACTGAGATTCTGATATAAGAACAGCCCCCATAATCCTGGCATTATTATTAAACATTGCCCTTTTATTGAACATTAAATCTTAACATAGATTTAAAAGCATCTGATCAGACAGTCAAGGGTTTTAGATGGTTTAGATGGTAGATGGTTTAGATAGTGGCTACACGTCACATTTTGAGAGGTGAGAAAATCGGAAAATGGC
This sequence comes from Cololabis saira, assembly GCF_033807715.1. NCBI lineage: Eukaryota > Metazoa > Chordata > Actinopteri > Beloniformes > Belonidae > Cololabis > Cololabis saira. The sequence goes on along the minus strand of NC_084594.1, from coordinate 23,298,206 downwards.
GTATTGGCCTATGTTTTAATTTGCCATGGTAACAGTTAAATTAACGGTAAACGGGTCTGCTGATCTGGACTTCTTGGCTGTTTTTCAATTGCCACGAACACAAGTAGGGCTTAAAAAATAAAGCATTCTGAGAAACAGCACTTATTTCATTAGTCTCCATGTGAAGCTCAATGTTGATTGACTTCTATAAGTTTATCATCTAAAAAGATCTGATTAACACACTATATGAGCTGGATATAGTCTGAATTTTATTTCTTTTAAACACATCACTAATCACTGACATGTGCATTCAGACAGGATTAAAATCATCTCATGACCTCAGTGTTTGGTGAAATATGGTAGGTAATTTGCAGTGGAATTTTTACTTTACAAATCACAGACACGGCCCATTTGGACGGGATTAAAATCACAGACGTCCTCTTGGATTATTACAAATTATTATTATTATTAGTAGAAGTAATTAGTAATTATTATGACTATTTTGCTAGTTTTAAGAAACCTAGTCAAGAAAAGGTTTCTTACCCCATGGAAAAAATTAATTTTTGCTTAAAATAAGACAATTTTGACCAGATTAATGGAATATTATTTCTTTCCTATTTCTAAAGGGGCTGTTTTTGCAGTGTGTGTTTATTTTGCACTGCATTCTCCAAAAAGTTTTTTTTTTTTTAATTATTTTTCCTTCAAATAAAATCCTTTTTTTTTTCAAAAACACTGTCTCAGAGTGTTCTGAATGTGAATCAGTAAGTGCATAACAGTTAATCCTCAAAATGACTTCTAATTTAAGCTTAAACCACAGTCAGCTGCAGAGCAACAGTACAATTGGCTCAATACTTCCTATTCTAGGACGAAATCAGTGGTGAAGATTATTGTCTTAAAGTTTGCTTCGAGCTTATCTGGAAGCTTTCAGTATGGAGTTTGCACTTTCTCTCTTGCCTATGTAGAGTATCTCCAGCGCTTTGGTTTCCGCTAATATGCCAAAGAGAGGACTGTTTGAGAGTGCGAGGATGCATGGTTGTCTGTTTCTGTGATAATCTGATGGTGAGCATGTGAATTACGCATCCCCAAGTGTGTAACTCAAATTCATATCATCTATTCAGCTCCATACATCCTTTACATGTGAATTGCTTGCTGCAAAAACACAAGGTGGCAACAGCTAAATGTTGAATTCAAGGCCTTAAAATGCTTGTCCTCAAACCAACGAGTGACACCACAGTGTCTTTTGAAGTTGCCCAAAGAGTGACAAAGCTGACTTGCTTAGACTTCACAGTTGCTGGGCCACCTTCGAGGTCTTCTTTTTTCATGTAGGTATTTTTTCAAACATCAATTTTAATTTAAGTCACTGCTGATGCAGCAGAAAGTGTCTGCCATCGTATCTGCCAGTGTCTGCTTTATGAACTTCTCCTCCTGCAGGTCTTATGTGTGGTTTCAGACTCTTATCAGTCCATTACAACTGGAACTTAGAACAGAGCAAAGATGGAGGAAATAAAGTTAGCGAGACCAGGATTGTTTCCTTGCATTTCACAGAGATCAGAAAAGGATTACACTTTGTTCTACTCTCCACCGCATCAATGTTTCTGCTGAGAAAAAAGGCTGCTCTGAACAGGTGCGCGCTGGAATCAACGCAATCCCACGTTTGTTTTACTTTGACAAAGCTTACCAGTGTTATTGAGTCTTTTAGAAGTGCAGGGATAAGAAAAGAGACCGGGTTTCCCAGAGGCATCTCAGCCTTGAAACAATCTGTGTTCACAGGGTGGTACTGGGACTCTGGTGAGGGAATAAGACGTTTTCTTCCAAAAACAACAAGCATCCATCTGAGATTGGACCAGAGTGAGTTTAGGAACAAAGGTATAGTCGTGCGATTTCGGTTTTGGAACAGCTTTTTGTAAACCTTTAAGACTGTACTGGAAATACAACTGCAAGATGATGTTGATAAAAGCTTCACTGTGGCCTCAGGGTGATACTCGGCCTAAGGCTTACTTCATCGTACATCCTTAAACAATAATGAAGTCTTCTAGCCTTTGAGCTGATTGGTTAATCAGCCTTTATTTCTTGTGCTTATGCATTGCTTATTGCCTATAGATGAAATATTTGGGGAGGTAAATAAACACCAACTTTTGTGTAAGTACATTACAAACAAATGCTAGGCTGTAACAAATACATTGTGTGTGTTTTTGTCTCTTACCACTCTGGCAGGGTTGCTGTAGTCTATCTTGAGACTGGCCATGGCCTTAACAATGGCCATAATCGACTGGATGGTATTACTGTAGACGACCGCTCGATACTGCTTACACTCGTCTTCTGAGTAGCCGTCCTCATGGATGATCCTGAGAATATCAAGAAACATTTATTCCCTTTCATGGATAAGTTCACAGTCTGTAAAGTAAATCAAAGTAATTACGCTTGCTTCTCCCGGGATTCACACAGGACATTAAAAGATCCCTTAATGCAATTGCAGCGCAAATTGGAAGTCTGACTGTGGTGTCTGTATCCTATCAACTGCAGGAGAAGCACATTGAGAAAACAATCACTTCACAGCCGGCTCAATATGAGCAGGATGAATGATGAGTTAAATTTACAGGCATATAAAATCGATAGGCCATCGCATCAATAACTGCTTCAACATGAACTCCAAAAGAGACAAACTTGAGTTATCTCTTTGGAATGAAATATCTTAGAAAGTTAGATTCTTAGAGATTGAATGCTTAAAACCTACAACAACAGACCCAAGATGAGAGAAACGCCCTTCAATAAATCAGCAGAATTGAAAACCTAAACAGTTTGGAGCCCATACCCGGAGAAACAAACACTTTGGAGCAAACGTGGCGCCACCTGACTGACTGAAACATTACTCTGTCTTAGTTGCACATTAATCATTAAAAAAGAAATACTGGCAACGACTATAAAGACACAAGGTGGAAGAGAGAAAGAGACTGTTTATTAGACTTTATTGATTTTAGACTGATCCATGTGTCAAAGAAAGAGCATTTTGTCAACATTTAAGAGATCTTCAATCAAATGAAATAAAACACAGATGTTTTGAGTGGAGCTTGTGTTTTCTAAGAGACAACAAGAGTAAGATGGACCAAAAAGGCTGCTCTGATGTGCATACTCTGTATTTACTCGTTCACAATGTTTCTGCTCTGCTCTACTTAAACTACACCGATTACACCCAATTTTAATTATTATTTAAAGACACTCAAGAATTTTCTTTCACATTCTCAATGTTAATAATAAAAATACAATCCTGGTCTCCATTCTTTTAAAGATCTCCTCTTCTTCTCTTTTTTTTATGAAAAAAGGATGTAACTTCTTTTCTACTATTGGAACGAGTTGTTGCCTGAGTTTTGATGATGTTTTGTGTTTCAGTCATTGATCCACGTGTATCCAAACAAAAGAAAGAAAACTGAGCAGCGACAGAAGCTTCTGGTCTTTCTAAAGAAGACAAAGATAAATACACCAGACTTGATTAAAGGGTTGTTGTAACAAGGAAACTGTCACTATGAAGAATTGTGCAGCGTTCAGTGTAGCTTCTCATTCAATGGTGATGATGGAGCGGTTGTCTAAGTCAAGTAATAGATCAGATTTTCCTTAAATTGATAAAAACGGCGATATTAGCCCATTAAACTGTTCTGACTAGAACACAGAAATGACAAGTGGTTCTGTTAGTGAGATGCTTCTTAAAGGGGACCTATTATGAAAAACACGTTTTTTCTTGCTTTAACATATAAAGTGGTCTCCCCTCAGCCTGCCAACTCAGAGAAGGAGGAAAGCAACCAAATTCTGCAGTGTCTGTACAGCCGCCCGGATGAGCCGTCCAGTGTGATGTGGCTTCTACGAGCCGTTCAGATTCTGCTCCCTTTCGTTACGTAACCAAAATGAGATTTACAAAGGGTGGCCTCTGATGCGTGAAACCACGCCCACAACTAACTCCGCTGGCCGGCGCTTCCGCCATATTTTCGTGCCGATGTATCGTGTCATTCAGGCAGCCAATCAGCACAGAGCCTCATTATCATAGCCTCACTCAGAATCCTGCATAGATAATGAGGTTAGAGAATGGGAAGATAAAGACATGGCTCAGAGCAAAAACAATCAAAGGCTTGTTTTTAAGACATTCAAGGCCTGTTTAAAATATTATTATGGTAATGGTATTAGATGCCATAATAGGCCCCCTTTAATTAGCTTGTTGTGACTACTCAGTGTCAGAACATTATTTAAAAATATACTGCAGGAATGCACATTTGTCTGATCCAACAATGGCTTGGTAACAGATAAACATCTGATGAAGAGATGGGGTTTATGTTCTGTTTTTTTCAGTGGTTTCCAAAAAAAAAAAAAAATCAGGTTTTAAACATGGGCTGATCTGCTACTTCACATGAAATAATTCCTTCTTTAGTTCTTTTGTAAAACAAGAAATGAATGAGTCCACAATAACACCCTTAGGCCTGCCGACTGTCACTTTAACACATGGAGGTGGGTGAGCTGGAGAATCCATCTTCTACACATAAAAGGAACCAAGAATCAAGCATTACAGAAAGAAATTAGACTGATCTTTGTGACTTACTTCATTTGCTTTACAATTGTGCTCTTCCCAGACTCCCCAGCACCTGTAGGAAAATTAAAATAGTAAAGAGTTACACAGGAACCTCAACTGACTACGGAAAGGAAGTTCAGCCTCAGCAGTGGCTGTTTCTGCTCTGAAAACATGAGCAACCCTTGTACTATTTAAAAAAAATCTATTTCCTTTTTTTCAAATTATATAAATATTATTCAAAAGACAATAGGACAAAAATTCTATCTATTTTTTAAGGATATATTAAAGTTGTTACAAACTAGAACTCCCACTATTTTAAAATACCATTATGTTTTACAACTGCGACAAAGCAGCAGTAATCCTCTTGCAATGTTTGTTAACATGTTAACACGATAGCACTTTTTTTCAGCAGAGAGAAAATAACCCTTAGGAAGAACATAACACCCCTAGGAAGCAAAAGTCTGCAGCCTGGCTGTTCACAAGTCTACCCTTTCTGCCTTTTAGTTTCTGTGTATAGCTGTAGGGTTAATAGCACAAATTCATCACTCACCCTTTGGGACAATTAAGATATCTAAGACCCCAAGACCCTAGGGAAACCTTCAACTGGAGCTGGAATATGAATGTAAGTAGATTTCAGATGTTAAATGATTATGCTTAAATCATAAAGGGCACCAGACCTGACTGTGGGTCTGTGTTACTTGTAGAATTATAAAATTCTTGATAATGTCAAAGAAAATATAGAGATGATAGGAACATTGACAACTATCACTCCTTTAATTCACTTAAAATAACTATTAATCATGAGGGGACAGGAAGCAGCCAGTAAAATGACTGTTGGAGCTCTATTGATGAAGGCCGTACATAAAGCCTGTGACTGTACTTACTGGGGAAAGAACTGATGGCCAGTTATGAATAAACACTTCCATCTATGTGCAGGGATGTCAGAGAGGTTTAAAACAAACCCAGGGATCTCTTTCTGGTGATGAGAAGATTACCTCCCTCCCCTTTCCATTTCCTGCTCCATCATCGCCAACAACAGAAAAGTGGTTCCTGAGTTGGATTGAACTGAATGCCAAAAAAAGAACAGTGATAACAACATCGTTTGTAGCAAAGGATCAGACTTGAGTAGGCTACAAAAGAAAGTCCTCCGTCTCCTTCAACACATCCAACTCTCCCACAGACCCACTTGCACGGACGTCAGCTTGGCAGCATCTAGTCACCCACTACTGATGAAACAATCTGTATTCATGCACTGATGAGGTCTCCTGATTTCAGAAAGCTCACAAATATTCCGACTTAATGTATAAGCGCAATCATACAAATCACCTCATTACTTTCAATGTTCTTGTTTGGTTTGTTCTTCATTATTTATCATCTGTTTCATTTCAAACTCGAGGGGTTTTGATGTTATAGCTAGAATATTATTTGCAGGGTTTACATCTCCCGGTCACAGATTAGTTAGGCAGAAGTATAACTCCATCTTATCCCAGGTGGTTGTCATCACATATTTGCTGGTAATGAGCTGCAGTCATTGGGACATCACATTCAGGAGTTTCATCTAGCGTTGCTTTCTGAGCTTTTCTCTTTAGCTGTTTTTTCTTAATGTCAGTGGGCTTTCATGTGTTTTTTTTGTGCAACACACACACACACACACACACACACACACACACACACACACACACACACACACACACACACACACACACACACACACACACACACACACACACACACACACACACACACACACACACACACACACACACACAAAAGCTGCAAGCTGCAATCAAGTGGAGCCTGCTAGTCGAGTGTGAAGATATTCTGCTTGCTGACTGCAGCCCTGCAGGTAAGAGTTATACTGAGCTGGGTACCTACTTTTTCATTTTCAAATCACACCCTGCCTTCGTAACAGCAGTTCCAAACATAGGGAGACAAAAGAGAGACGCGAGGCAGGAGAATAGGCCTTTCATATATATTGCTTGTGATCCAAAAATGCAAGCGTCTTTAAAAGCACACACTACTGCTTCTATTCAGTCACTGTGACTGAGCAGAGATGAGAAGCATCATAAATCGGCTTATGCTCTGCCTCATGCTGGGTAAATATTAACTGCTGCAAGAACTTACAACAATGCATTGTCCTATTATTTCAAAGAGAATAGTTTTCCTACAAAAAGTAAATGCTATATTACTTGGAGTAGTGAAATTACTGCAAATATGATCTCATTTCATTGATGGTCTAATAGTGCGAAAACAATTATATGCGTCAGGGGGCATGGTGGCGCAGCTGGTAGTGCAGTGGGCGCTGAAGTGCGTGTTAGTTCCCTCATGACTTCGGCGGGTGGGGTTGGTGAAAGGGCCTTTCTGTGTGGAGTTTGCATGTTCTCCCCGTGTTCCCTAATGTGAGCTACCTCACAAAAACATGCACACAGTCCTGGGCTACACATGCCCCCTCTGGCCAGTGCAGGCCTCCCGGGGTTGGTAGAGGGAGCAATGCCCAGGACTGTAGCTTAGGTAGAGCACTGGGTGATGAAAATGGGAAAAAAATCGGGTAAAAAAATATTGAAAAGAAAATATATATATATGTTCAGCGCAATTAATAAAACCAATGTCTATTAAGACAACTGTAAAAGATAAATCATTGTGTAGGTTTGACATGGCCAGCTTTCTACTGAAGAAATAACTAATCTATGATTGTCTACTATTTGCAGTATTCTTGCCAACAACACGAAAGGCCCTTTCAGAGATACAGTACATAACATAATTAGTTTCATTAAACTGTTATCACTTTCACTTGTATCACTTTTCCACTTGTTTATATTTAACGCTGTACACTTCTGACTACTCCTGTTGTTTAGGGTAATGCAATCATGCAAAGATAAGCCTGATCTTTGATTCTGAAATGGAAACTCATGGTTAAGCATCTTGTCTTTGGGTAAAAGAAGACTTCATGTTCATGAATGCACAGATGAGCATGCATCAAACGTGGACCAGCACCAAAAAAAAAAAAGAATCAAAATAAATCTGGCAAAAGAATTGTTGATATAAAGAAAGAAACTCCTACAGATAACTTTATACATATGTATACAGTATGTATGTATAAAAAACATCAAATGACTCACTTTAGACTGTATTTGAGCCAAGTGTTTTAATTACAAGCCTAGGGCCATAATAAGTCACATTATAAACTGGGTGAGAGGAGCTGTGTACTAAAAGGAGAAGATAAGGCTTGCTTGAGTGTAGCGCACAGGGGACCGATTCCCTTTAAAAATGATGAGCACATTAGCTTAACCCTGTATGGCGTGCAGACAGAGCAGAGGAAGCCCAGCTCATCATGGTCGAAAGCAGATTGAGGACAAAGCAAAAGGCAGTCAAAGAAGAAATGTGATTGGACTCCCTGAGAGTAGAGGTGAACAACATGGACAAGACTGACAAATGGACCTGAATTACAGTAGGAACAAGGGGAGGATTTAGGTTTAAGTGTGTTAGAGAACTGAGTTTGAAGGGCAAGGTTTAGGAGAAAGTGTAATGGTGGAGAGCTATGCTTAAGGACCTGAAAAATTAAGTATTCATAGCAATTCAATTCAATTGGTAACTAATTTAGACAAATACAAGAGACTGAGGGGCATAAATGTTGCATGTCTGTGTTTGAACAGATACCTACAACAATAACACGCATTATCACACACAGCAGAAGTGAGAATGTAACATCAGCAGCAGTCTGAACCCCAGCGATTCTGTTTATCAGCAGTTTGGAAATCCTGCAACTATTTCTCAGTGAATACGTGAGACTGTGAAGTCTTGAGCACACTACAAGTTTTAGAAATAGGTTTCAGTTGCACCCAGATTTTTATTTATTTATTTTTTTTTAAATATCTCCAATTCTACCTCAGAATATTAAGTATAACTACTATTGGTATGGATGCTGTTAGCATATTCCAGGTAATTTATTCTTAGTCAGACATACACATTTTGAGCTTATAATAATGGTCCAAGGTCCAAGAACAACAGTCAAATGATGACCAGTTTTCTTGCTCCCAACAGTTCCTGAAACAGCTATATCCCATTATGGTCCTCTTGCTCACCAGTATTTATTTTTTGTGTTTCCGTAGGAATTATGGGATGGTGCTGTGAATCAAATAAAATTAAATAATTGATCATCAGCATATGTGATCACCTGTATAAAAGCAACTTTGATCACAAAAACTATGCTTCTCAAGTCTGTGATGTGCCATGTCATTCCTTCTGTGGAGACGCTGGACACATCTCAGTGTCATAAACCACCTTTTGCCTGAGTAACTGCCATGGGAGGATGACTCACGAGGCCGGCTGCTGCTCAAATGCCCCTTCACTGTCAGTCTAGCTTCTTCCCCCCCAACTGTGGTGTTGCAACTATTCATATTCAGCTTGCTTTCATATCAATTTAAAGAAAACTTGATACTTTTGGCATATGAAGCCTTGTTGCATCCCACTGGCGTGACTAACAGGCACATGAGGGTGATGCAATTCGATGTATGCATACACAAGGACAGTCTTTCTTTTAATTCAACAGAGTGAGGTTAAATTGTACAATAATTGATAAATACAGACCTGCTCTAACAGGAAAAATCTCTTTTCCTGCATATATTTGAGCATTTGTGGAGCTGGTTGGTCAGTAACATAATGAAAAAACTTGTCCAAGAAGCTGTAGAACCGATTGAAATTCATTTATTTAGTCATTTTCCTTAAGACAATGAATGTGAGATTTTAAATATGCATCAAATCTAGTGATATGAAGTATTGAGTCTAAGGAAACCAACAGAAAAATCTAACATTTTTCATTTGGATTCATTGTTTGAGATAAGCTTGGATCAAGACAGTTTAGTACATTTCCTTTTATCAAGAAGCAGTTATTGCCATGTTTTTTTTCTTCTTTTAGCCGTAAGTTGGCCCTACTCTGTGCTCCTATTGATCGGCCAGAACCTGGGGCCTGTACTACGAAGCAAGTTCAACATATCCAGGATATCTTTTCCTTATCCAGATTCACTAAGCGGGACAATTGCAATCACGCTAAGCGGTCACACGACGGTGGTTATCAACTCGGTATATCAACCCAGGTTTCTCCAATCTGGATATGAGCGCGTGCACATAAAAGGGGCGGTGTTTTCAGCGCATGACCAATCGCAAGCATGGAGAAGTCCGCTGTCAGAGCCGCTTATTTCAGTAGCGAAGAGCAAACAATAATTTTACGGAAATATGATGAGTATAGGCATAGAATACAGGCAAAAAGCAACACAGTTGCAGCTGCAAAATGCAGGAAAGACAGCTGGCAAAAGATCGCTGACTGTATAAATGCGTAAATTCATAGGGATATAAACATATATTTGAATATTCTGGGAATCTTAATCTTAAACTGTAAACCATGATCAGCAATATTAAAATAATAAAAGGCTTGCAATATTTCAGTTGATTTGTAATGAATCCAGAATGTATGACATTTTTTGTTTTTGTGTTTGCATTACAGAAAATCACAATATTCTAATTTTCTGAGACAGTCCTGTATATATTGGTTCTATAACTATTGTTGTTGGCCGATAACTTGTGCTGATGCTGTACCAAAGAATTGGGTTTTTTTATTTATTTTATTTAATTTTTTATTTTTTCAGGAGGGGGGTATTTAGTATTTTAAAGTGACTTGAATGTTCGAGGGACGAAATTGAAAATCCCTTTTTTCCTATCCCCTTACAAATGCATCTTCTTTTTGATTTCTTCTTGATTTATTTATTTAATTGGTATTAGTTTTGGATTGACTGTACATCGGATTTTGGGTGATGATTTGTTTTATTTATTCATTGATTGATTTATTTTTTATTTTCTCCTCCACCTCTTTTTTCTTTTTTTCCTTTTTTTTCGGATCGTTCATACAGGTACTCATCAGGGAAAGCAAAGCGGTTTTGGTGGTCCCTGAATACGCGTTCTCTTCGGAGGGATCCTCTCACGATCCGCGCACCAAGCTCCACTAGATTCTCTTCGAAAGGGCATGCCATTTTCCAAGAGAGCTGATTGGTCAGTGGGCGGTGCTTTTATACCCGGCGATCTGTATCTCGAACATAACCTGCTCCGGAGCAGGTTAGCTGTTCAGCATAAGTTACCATGGCGATGTGCCCCGATAAGAAGTGAACCACCGTCGTAGTCCTGAAAACCCAGGGTTAAACCTGAAGTTACCTCGCTAAACCCAAATCCCGCTTCGTAGTACAGGCCCCTGGTCCCCCAGCCACTTCAGTTTGTCAACAGAAAAAACAACAAAAAAAAACAACTCATCTTGTCTTACTTTACCCCAACATGCTGGTGAAAGCTTTCTACAAACCACCATTTTTAGCACAGGTGTTTCAGCTAATCAAGCAGCCCACCAACCACCAACTAAATCCTTTTCACATGGAGGGCAGAGAATGGTGGAAGAATTTAACACGGATGGATACGGTACTGTATGCTATTGCCTGCAGTGGAAAAGTAGGTCATCAGCCGTGCAGGGAGCAGTGGAGCTTCAGTGCTTTGCTCTGCAGAGTAAGATGCCTCCTACACTTTTAGTGTGCAGCTGATATTTAATTGCACCAGTAAAAGACAGGCATATGAAAAAAAAAAAAAAAAATGAGGAAAGGAAACCAAAGACACGCAAGTGGGAATCTCGTGTTATGCTTACAAATCAACAAATGCACACTGAGAGCACGAGACACATAAAAAAAGGAAGGGCTGCAAGTTCAGATGAGACACACTTCATTGCCATCTTATAACAGTGACAAGCAGCTCTTCACATTGTATCCTTTATGAGAGCTCAGCACATCCTTCAGCATCACTGATCATCGTGTTTAAAATTAAAGCCTGCAAACAATCAGTATGTCACGCTCTTCACTGCTTCCTACCTTTCTGATACAATGGAGGGTTTGCTGTTATTCCATTTGCATTTATGTATGTGATATTTACTTAGTAAAATAATTATGTTGACCATAAGTGCAACTACAAACGCATGGAGTGCTGCTGGGTGTATAAAAAGTATACTTCAGGTGCTCTTCGGCATGGGGATCCAAAAGATTGAAAAACAATTTAGAAAAACCGAGGCACTCAAGAAGTTAGAAAAATATAAAAAGCCTTTATTAAATCATGGCTTAGTAAAAGTTAAAATTGCCAACATGTTTCGGCCATGTAGGCCTTCTTCAAGGCAGATGACAAAGACAGAGGGGTCTCCTTCAGGCATCTCTTTAAACACAGGTAAGCAATCACATGATCAACTCAGGTGGTATCTATTAACCTGGTAGGAGCAAACAAAATGAGGAAAGGAAACCAAAGACACGCAAGTGGGAATCTCGTGTTATGCTTACAAATCAACAAATGCACACTGAGAGCACGAGACACATAAAAAAAAGGAAGGGCTGCAAGTTCAGATGAGACACACTTCATTGCCATCTTATAACAGTGACAAGCAGCTCTTCACATTGTATCCTTTACGAGAGCTCAGCACATCCTTCAGCATCACTGATCATCGTGTTTAAAATTAAAGCCTGCAAACAATCAGTATGTCACCGCTCTTCACTGCTTCCTACCTTTCTGATACAATATCCTCAGACACCATTGACAACCCAACCTCCTCTTTAGTGAACGTGACACATGCTGAGGAACAGGGAGTTACCTTTTCTAATTTATTTCCTTCTACATGCTCCCTCATGGTAGTGCAATATTATATATGAGAGAAATGTATCCACTATAACAAATGGAACAACTTGTGACATTGTATGATGGTGATTCTATGGTCTCAAGTGTTGGATCTATCTATAAAAAGACAAAAAAACAGAAAAAGAAAAAAGTCTATCTGCCAGCATTTGATTATATCAGAGTGTTTTTTTTTTACCTTACCGTGATTTTTGTCATCATTATATATTTATTTATTTTTACAGCATAATAGGAGTAATCTGCCTTTTCATAATGAGGTTACTCATGTAGGCAGCACAGTCACGCTTCTTCTTCTGTTTGCCACTCCATCAAAAAAAAAAAAAAGATTCTCTTCAGCCAGCTAGTAACATTTGGTTTTACATGTTTATACCATCTGACTGTACCAGAGTGAACCACAGTTCCACAAAAAAAACTTTTTCGAGAAGCGGAAAAAGAGTTTAGACTTCATAAGAGACTGACACAATGATTCTGTCGCATGTGTTTTTAAACCTCTGTGTTTGTGTAGAGGAGAAAAGAAAAAAATAACTTTTTAAACTTCATATGGGTAATGTGAGCAAATGCTTGTCCATTAAGATCAAGTTCATAGCGGCCAGTTTATGTCTTATACAGAGGGGCAAAAAAGTATTTAGTCAGACACCAGTTGGGCAAGTTCCCCCACTTAAAAAGATAAGAGACCTGTAATTGTAATCACAGGTATATCTCAACTATGAGAGACAAAATGAAAAAAAGAAATCCAGAAAATCACATTCTCTGATTTTTAAATAATGTTTTTGCAAATTATACTGGAAAATAAGTATTTGGTCAATGACTAAAGTTCATCTCAATACTTTGTTATATACCCTTTGTCGGCAATGACAGAGGTCAAACGTTTTCTGTAAGTCTTCACAAGGTTTTCACACTCTGTTGCTGGTATTTTGGTCCATTCTTCCATGCAGATCTCCTCTAGAGCAGTGATGTTTTGGGGCTGTCGCTGGGCAACGTGGACTCTCAACTCCCTCCAAAGATTTTCTATGTAAGCAGTCACATGGTCAACTCAGGTGGTATCTATTAACCTGGTAGGAGCAAACAGGCACATCAATCAGATGCAGAGGAGACCAAACAACCAATCAGCATAAGCAGCAAAGAAAGTAACAAACAGCAATACGAACAGTAATAATACAAAAGACAACCAAAAAAGAAATTATAAAGTCATATTTTTCAAATGTTTTGAAGGTGAAAGAAAACTTCTAAAATGTTTTAAAGCAGGAAAATGGATCAAATTAGAGAAATGTTTCAAGGAAATCTTCTAAAGTTTGTAATCATCTAAAAGTACCGTATTTTCGCGACCATAAGGCGCACATTTTTTTTTTTTTTTTTTTTTTTAAATGTGCCGGGCGCCTTAAGAAACGGTGCGCCGTGTCTATTACCTGAATTACGGTAATGTGAGGCCGGCCACCATGAGAACGGTAAAGGGAGAAGGGGGCGGGTGAAGCCCCCGTGAGTTGCGACGTGAATGAGACTCCACTGAGCTGTTTAATGCGTAAACAGATGATAAAGACTTTTAAGGATTTGCTTGATGTGTAAAGTGAAATAAAATACAATCAAACTAAGTTTTGCTCCGCTCTATTTAAATAAGCACACGTTAAAGGTTAAAGCCTCGTGATGCGCGCTGCTGCAGCCGACTTCCTGGTTTCCAAAGCGGTCCGATCGACCTGGTTCCGGGCAGCTTTGCGAGCAGAGATTTCTGGGGTCTGTCTCAGGTCAGATCAGCTTCACACTCCGAGATTTGCAGCCAAATCTGTCGGTTACAAACCCGGTACCGGATCCCGACATGCGCGGGTGTGTATTGGCGGCGCGACACACACAGATTCTCATGTATGTGGTGCTGGACTGGCGCAGCTGATGGACAGAAACCTATGGGGATTTTTAAAAGAAAAACTTTGCATAAGACGTTTCCAGCCGGAGTCATTATAAGGACGAATGAAAAGGGGGGGCTGGATGAAGGGATGATGATCAAGAAGCTGATTCCAGGTCTGGAAATTCGGACTGGTGCAGCTGAATCAGCGGAGCTCGTGTCGGATACAAACCCCGGTACCGGCTCCCCGACAACGCGTGTGTGAGCGGGTCCAGCGCGGCGGTCCCGGGACGCGGGACCCGGGACCGCCGCGGGACCAGCGCGGGGCGGGGGGGGCGGACCGGGACCGGGACCCGGTCCAGCGCGAGGGAGCAGACGGGGAGCGGACCCGGTCCAGCGCGGGGGGGGACGGAGCGGAGCGGGACCGGGGACCCGGGACCGCCGCGGTCGGGATCCGCAGCACAACGGGGTATGAAAAGTTTATTTAGTCTTGTGCTTGGCTGCCACGCTGATGGACAGAAACTGCCGGCTATGGTGATTTTTAAAAGAAAGGCGTTGCCTAAACAGACTTTTCCAGCCAGAGTGAAATGAAAAGGGCTGGATGGATGAGGAGATGATCGGGTGGCTGAGACAGGTTTATGTGCAGCCAGCGCCCCGGTGGTTTTTTTTAATTCTTTAATGCAGAAACAGAATATGGCGGTGCTGGACCCCCCCGGGGAGGGGGAAACGGTGCGTGATTGTAGGTCTGTGTCGGTGAGAATGCGGTATGGAAGGGTCCTGCCATGGAGGATTTGAGCCTCCATTGGCAGGACATCAAAAACTTAATAATTTATCAATATTATATTATACAAAGATGGTTATTATTATTATTATTATTATTATTATTATTATTATTATTATTATGTATAGTATATTATTATTAGTATAGGTATCGGATAGGTGAATGGATGAATGAATGGGATGCCTGGGTCTGGGGCCCTCCGTTGTCGGGCCTGCGCGGGTGTCGCCTTGTTGGGGGGTTCCCTCTCTCCGGGCCCGTCTCCGGTCCCCCCCGCTGCCTCTACGGCGGGGCGCCCCTCTGGTCTTGGAGGGCCACTTTCGTGGGGGACGGGTGCGCCTGCCCGCGTCGGCGGCCGGGGCGGCTCTGTCTCTCCGGGCAGGCTGGCCCCCTGCCGGGTGGGGGTCGTTGGCCTGAAGGGTGAGGGCCTCCTGGCCGCGTGTCCGGCCCGGACCGGGTGGCCGGGGATTGCCTGGGTCGCGGTCCGCCGCCGCGGGATCCCTGGCTGCTTCTTTCCGCGCCGTGGGGGCCCCGCCCGCGGGCCCCCTCGGCCGCCGCCGGGTGGGGGGGGGGCCTCGCAGGCGGTGGGTTGCCTCCCTCCTACTTCTCCCCTCTGTGGGGTTTGCCGGTGGCCTGAGTTCCGGGCTCTTCCTTGTCGGCCTCTGGTCTCGCGGGTGGCGGGGTCGCTCCCCCCCTCCCCCACTATAGATACACTTCAGGTGGAGCTTTGTTTGGTTTATTACACACACACACACACACACACACACACACACACACACACACACACATATAGTCATTTAGTCGCACACACACACACACACACACTAACACACACACACACACACACACACACACACACACACACACACACACACACACACACACACACACACACACACACACACACACACACACGCATGATCTTATACATACAAACACACACACATAGACATACACACTGGCTTGTTCACCTGCATGCTGGCTCTCTAGTTTTTGGGTTTAGGTAGCGGTAGCGATAGCTTAGCTCAGACTGCGATCAGATCTCAAGATTTAGGTCGATTGCTGTTCGTGTTTTGGTTGGCTCCGTGCCGGTTTCGTGCTTTGTTTGTGGTTTTTTGTTGCAGATTTCCAGTGCTTGACGTGTGTCTCCGTGTGTTCCTGCTTCCTGGATTGGCAGTGGATGTCGTCACCCCCCCCACCCCCTCCCCCCCCCGAAAAAAAAAAAAAAACACTGGGTTTGTATGTGTATATTTATGTATGTGTACGCATATGTGTGCGTATATATATGTATATATTACATATAGTAATAATGCACATATATACACTTTTGGTTTCTACCGTCATGGTATCAATCAATAATATGTGTGCAGACAAGGTAAAAAAAAAAAAAAAAAAAAAAAAAAAAAAGAAACAGAACATGAACCTTTGAAGGGTTTGATTGATGTGAAAAGTGAAATAAAATATCAAACTAAGTTTTGCTTCCGCTCTGTTTTTAGCGCGTGTGTGTTCTGCAGCGCGCGTGTGTGCAGCTCCGTCTACAGAGACGGCGCCTTTTGGGTCGGTGCGCCGTATGTGTGTTTTAAAACCAAAAATGACACACAAAACTGAGGGTGCGCCTTTCCACACTGTGCGCCATATGGTCGCGAAAATACGGTAGACAAAATAAAAAGCCATCTCCCCCTGTACAACAGAAAACCTGGTTGAGCACGAGATCAGGTAACTACAAGTGTGGTAATTGTAAGTAATTGTAAGTGCCTTGGTTTTTCTAAATGGTTTTTCAATTATGTTGACCATGTTTGATATATTTCTTGGAAGATTATCCATATAAATTAAGATTTGGTTGGAGTCAACAGCTCCTGCTTGGAGGTGCAAACACCAACAGAGCTGTTCTGCAGAATAAATGAATTGTGCGTTCCTCCAGGCCACCGGGCAACAACGTTTGACAGAGACATAGTTACATCGCAGATTATTTGTGCATTGATTGAATGAAATCCTTTCATGTTCACGTAACTGAATTAATTGTGTGATGGTGCTTTTATTGCGATGTGGGTGCAATCTATACCTCCAATTATGTTTGGGAATCTGGCGATGGCGTGAAATCCTCGTTTAATTTCGGCTTGTTGGTGATGTGTGTATGGGAACTGGATGCAAGTTTGGGCCAGAGAAATTATTGCATCCAACAATGCCGGCATGATTCTGCTTAGTGTCTACTGCAAAATGCCGTATATGTCTCCAATCTCTCTCTAAAATGTTCCAGTTGCCAAAAAATCCCAGGGTGGACAGGAGCTGGATGTGACTGGGATGGCTTTGGTGCGTTTGGTTTCTCGCTCCAACATAGGTTGTAAATCACAGCATAGGTCCATCAGAATGTTTTTGGAGAAGCGGTACCTGCTGAGAAGCCACTCTGTGCTCTCACTGAACAGATCAGCGCGCTCTTTGAAAACCCGCTCCCATAGGAGCGCACGGTTCTCCAAATCCTCCAACAGTGCAAGATAAGCCATGGTACTTGTATTTTCTTTTCAGGTCGTCCTGCCACAGCTGTCTTTTATAGCTTGTCACACCAATTATTCAAAATGTCTGCTAAATTACTAATGGAGAATTTTTATTAATTAGAGGAAACGGGGAACATGTGTGAAGTTTGAGATCGCTGAACACTGTGACTCTTTTAATGGGTTCTATTTGTAGTTTCACTGTTCTACCACTAGATTTTGTGTGTACGCATGGTCAGAGTTGTGCTTAAATTTACACACGTTCCTACGCACAAGTACAGGTTGATAAATTCTATACTTTGTGTGGCAATGTTCTTACGCACACATCTGTGCGTACGCACGGTTGATTAATGAGGCCCCAGGACCTTGAAATGTTTCTTACGAAGCCACTCCTTCGTTGCGTGTGTTTGGGATCATTGTCATGCTGAAAGACCCAGCCACGTTTCATCTATGTTTCACAATGCCCTTGCTGATGGTTTTCACTCAAAATCTCACGATTCATGGCCCCATTCATTCTTTCCCTTACACAGATCAGTTATCCAAGTCCCTTTGCAGCCTATGCAACTCAGCTTTCTTTCTCCTCCAAACACAACAAGTTGTTTTTCTACCAAAAAGTTCTATTTTGGTTTCATCTGACCATATAACATTCTCCCAATCCTCTCATGCATCATCCAAATGCTCTCTAGCAAACTTCAGACGGGCCTGGACATGTACTGGCGTAAGCCGGGGGAACGTCTGGCTCTGCAGGATCTGAGTCCCTGGCAGCGTAGTGAGTTACTGATGGTATCTTTGTTACTTTGGTCCCAGCTCTCTGCAGGTCATTCACTATGTGCCCCGTGTGGTTCTGGGTTTTATTCACGGTTTTATTCACCGTTCTTGTGATCATTTTTACCCCACGGGGTGAGATCTTGCATGGAGCCCCAGATCCAGGGAGATTATCAGTGGTCTTTTATGTCTTCCATTTTCTAATAATTGCTCCCACATATGATTTCTTCACACCAAGCTGCTTATCTATTACAGATTCAGTCTTCCCAGCCTGGTGCAGGTCTACAGTTTTGTTTCTCACGTCCTTTGACAGCTATTTGGTCTTGGCCATAGTGGAGTTTGGAGTGTGACTGTTTGAGGTTGTGGACAGGTGTCTTTTATACTGATAACCAGTTAAAACAGGTGCCATTAATACAGGTAACGAGTGGAGAACAGAGGAGCCTCTTAAAGAAGTTACAGGTCTGTGAAAGCCAGAAATCTTGCTTGTTTGTAGCTGACCAAATACTTATTTTACCCAGGAATTTACCAATTCATTCAGTAAAAATCCTACAATGTGATTTCCTGGATTCTTTCCCTCCATTCTGTCTCTCATAGTTGAAGTGTACCTTTGATGACAATTACAGGCCTCTCTCATCTTTTTAAGTGGGAGAACTTGCACAATTGGTGGCTGACTAAATACTTTTTTGCCCCACTGTATGCATGCCCTGCTAATGGTAAAATGCCTGATTCAGCACAAGTCATTTAATCCCTAAAGTAAAAGCATGTGTTGCAGTAAGGAATTGAGTCGAATCAGTCATTAAAGGTGTTTATAGCTGTGGGCAGGAAGAAGGATCTACTTTAGCAGCCTGTGTGACTGAAGACACGCTGTCACTGAATTACTGTCTTGTGAAGGGGATGTTCTGTGTTGTCCATTATGTTCTTCGTTTTATGAAACCTCTTTTTTTCACAGTCAGCTGTAGAGCCATCAGAAGAAAACAACCCTTCTTTATTAGTTTCTTCATTTTTTCTCTTCCTATAAGTCACTGGCTGTGATGCTGTTCCCCCATCCAGATTCCAGATGAAATTGTACTCTCCGAAACAGACTACGTGTAACATCTTGCGTCAAACACTGAAATCTTCCAGAAGAAGTACAGTTTGCTCTGTACCCTCTTGTAGACAGCATCAGTGGTGCATTGCTTCAACTGAATTATTTTGGCCTATAATACCACTGTGTTGAAACAGGATATGTTCACAAACTCTTACATGAAACAAGTTTTTAGGACTGGCTTCTTTCACTAACATAAAATCATCAAATGTATAATCATGTCTCAGAGTAATGCAGGAAAAATACTTAATGCATGTTACCTCTACACTGGACTACTGTAATTCTGTATAACAAGGGTGTCCCAAAACGTCTCATAAAAGCCTTCCGCTGATCCAAAATGCTGGAGCGTAGACATTGATGCTAATTACAGATGAGATTATCCATCCATTATTTCCCCCTGCTTCATCATTCTCATTTCACGGGGTATTTCGTTCCAATGATAATATTTCACTCCCTCCCTTTTAAAGAACAATTTTAGATCTATTGTCAGTGACACTTTGTCACCTGGGGGGAGCTGAACCACCTGCAGCTCAATGTGACAGAGACAAAGGAGCTCATAGTGGACCTGAGGAGGGCAAAAACACCAGTGACCCCCGTTTCCATCCAGGGGGGCCCTGTGGACACTGTTGAGGACGACAGGTAACTGGGGGTGAACTTTAATAATAAATTGAGCTGGACCAGAAACGCTGAGGCTGTCTACACGTAGGGCCAAAGCCGACCCTTTTTCCTGAGGAGGCTGAGGTTATTTAACAACTGCCAGTCAATGCTGATGATGTTTTATGAGTCGGTTGTAGCCTGTGCGATCTCCTTCGCTGTCACATTCTGGGGAAGTGGCATGAAGGTCGCAGACACCAACATACTAAACAAACTGATCAGGAGGGCCAGTGATGGGGGGGAGGAGCTGGAAACACTAACAACTGTGGCAAAGAGGAGGATGCTGGCCAGGCTTCATTCCATATTGGACGATGTCACACACCCTCTCTACAACACACTGAAACCTGTTTAAACTGCTTTATCATTTTTTGTTTGCTTTTTTAAAGAGCAGAGTAAAAAGATTTTTCTTCTGGTTCATTCTTTCTACAACAAAGAAACAACTGAGAAATTGATTATTGGCTATTAGCTTTTTAGTAAATTATTTCATAAAAAAGGATATCTCCAGAATATCAGCATTTCACATACAGTATATTTGCAAGTTCGTTTTTTCTATGTTTATGAAGATCTGTAGCATTTATAACTCATTTATAACTCATATCTAGATATGGGTAGATATCTTCCCATTATAGTGGACCTATCATATTTTTACTTCACACATTTTCCCAGAGAAGTTAATAAATCTCACTCCTGAAGAAAAGAAGGAAAAAAGGAAAAAAAAAAGGGGAAAAAAAAATAAATAAATAAATAAATAAATCTCACTCCTGATAAATGCTGAAAAATGTAAATACAGAAGGTTTTACTATAATGTTGAAAATAAAACAATAATATACAATGCCACCAGATTATTCTTTGTATTAGAATCAAATTATTAAGAGTTGTGGGCCATGGTGTGTTATTCTGTATTAACGACATTACTTTACTCTTTGATCTGGTGTCTACTGGCGCTGCTTCATCGCAGCAGAACAGATTCAACATGGCAGGTTGTTGGATTTGTCATTTGTGATGCAAACCACTAATCATATCAGACAGAAGGATCAGTATGTACCCAGTTTTACCAAAGCACATAACAATTACACTGAGTTAAAGCACATTGACTCTTGATTTAACACACTCAATATGTGGAGATTTTCTTTTTTTTAATCCCCAAAGTTATACTTTTAACAATCCATCTAGCCTGCTTCATCTTCTGGACTGTATCCCAGCTGTCTCTGTGCGACAGGTGTGGACACAGTCTGGACAGGTCACCAGTCTACCGCAGGGTTATACAGAAATAAATAACTATGTGCACAAGCACTCGTTTCCACGGTAAATTAACTCTGCAGTTGAATCATTATTCAACTGCAGAGTGAAATCCAAATTAATTCTTTACTGTCATAGAAAATAAGATTTTAACAACCGTTAAAAACTGCGTGAAATATGATTTGGGGTAACTTATTGTTTCCATAAACACTATTTATAAACTTTTTATAAATATTTTCTTCTTTAAAATATTCAATTGTTGTAAAAAAGGAACAAAGCCTCAATTGAAAAATGTGATCAAGTAATACTAAATATTAAGTATTTGAATGTATTAAGTATTTGAATTACCCTGAATTACCCTGTGTGTCATGTGTCTCTCCTTGGTTCACAAGCTTTACCTGCATGTCAAAATGAAGTGTCACATGTTTGTGTCATCTAATCAACACTGGCATTTGGAGCATATTCTTCTCTTATTTAAATCCAGCATATTCTAAAAAGACCAAGGCTGATTATTCACGATGTGAAAACTGCATGTGAAGCTTCCCACTTGTTGGCTCTCTGGAAAGTAATTTCTCACATATCAAATCACTACAGCTGGTGTTTACCTCACAGTCTTGCGGCTTTCTCTCCCACCTTCCTGTTCCTACCTACCAGAATGCCAACTTATACTCCATGAACTCAAACACACGTATACATGTGCCAGCGAGCCAATCGGGCATCAGGAATCTTTGGTAGTGGCTGCAGTATTTGAAGAACCATTAAACTACTACACACAATGTTTATATGAGTATAACAAAGAGAAAGAAGTTTCGTTTGTGATGGCATAAGGAACCTCATAGTGCAAAATACAGCCTTGGATACATTAATCGTAATAAATAAATAAAATAAAATGCATAATTCATGAATGCTGGAGGATAACAGGAAAGCAGTAAATACATTTTTGGAAGGTGTCCGCTCATATGAAGATGTGTGCCCAACCCTATAAGCACATTCTTATTTTTTTGTCTGTAAATTTATAGAATAGATTTTTTTTTTTTTTTTTTTTTTTTTTTTTTTAAAGGCACGTATAAGGTGCTTGTGTAACCACATCTTAGAAAAAGTAACCACATCTATATCTTTATGTGCCGCTGCCACCTGAAAGACATGTGAAAATATCTGTATCTGAAAGCTGAATCTTTAAAAGTTGTAAATAGTAGCAAAATGAGGGGTGACTTGCATGTTAAAGTTACTGCAAATAGCTGCCATGGTTACACTGCCTACACTGGAACACCTCATTTACATTTCTGTGTAAACGGAAAAAAAGAAAACTTTGTTGCTCAAAAATAAAAGATTCAACTTTTATTCTCCCATTTTCTAAATGATAGAACCGTTTATAGCTGTTACCTTCAGAAATAGTTCCTGAAACTTCTTTCATGTAGGCTCACACAGCAACGTTGACACTCGGGTGGTTCCTCTGATTTGCCTTCGTAATGCCTTTAATGCTTCACAAATGAGCCACGTTCTTTGACACTGTCTTGCTCCGATGTCAGAGTACAGGTTCTTTTTCGTTCCACACGACTGAGGATATTATATTGTTTGATAATAGACAGAAGTCAAACAAAAAAAAATACTTGACATACCAGAAATGTTTATCATTGCAAGCCATCTGACTAAAGGTTTCAGAGCTTTCACAAAACCCTATACTTTCTATGGCTGAGGATATGGACCCGCTATTCTGCCTCCTGTCGCTCTTCATATCTGCTGGGATCATACATTATAGTATAAAGTAGGTTATAGGGATTATACTAGAGTTAATGTTGTTAACCAAGGGTTTTGATATGTCTGGAATGAATCAATAAATAAATGAATGAATGAATGAATATTTGGACCTGTAGTGACTCAACGCTCAACTTGCTTTGCAGCTAACCAAGAGGTTGAGAGCAAGTAGATACAAAGCTGAAGGAGTTGAAACCAAAAATACACATGTGAAAGAACAATATAAATGCTATGCACATGTGTGGAATTAGAAATAAGTTTCATTTACTGCTCAAAAACAAAAGGTATTAAAATCAGCTTTAGTAAAGAGAGCAGCATGGACAGGATAAAACATAAGGAAACTCCTTCTGAATTCAGACATTAAACCTGACAACAACACAGCAGGAGACACAAAATATGACAATCAAGACAGACCTTTAAACACAAATTATTTTAATAAAATGATTAAATTAAAGCTAGCCAAAATTCAAACTCATGTGAACCAGACAGGATACTTCAAACTATAGCCTCTTTTTTTCTCTCCTGGCTGTCTGCGTCCATCACCTTTCTCTTCATTCCTGATTCGATATCGACACTGCTCTCAAGAGTTGCAGGATTTGCCGACCGGCTGTAGCCCCATTTGTCACTTCACATATCAAATACGTCCGGCTCTCTCGCCCACTGTTATCCTTCCTCTGAATCAGGAGAGGCTGAGTCAGATCCAGCCTGAGCTCTGCACACATGATAACCAGCAGAACCGCCCACAAGAATCAGCAACATTGACTGACTTCCTCACACCCGCAGCGCCCGGCCGCTGAATCGGCAGCTCTTTCCACAGCTCTTGTAAACTGATGGGCTTGCTGACAGCTGTTGCCCCTTGGGAAACTCTCCAGCCTACTGCTACTTCAGTGATGATGATGTAAAGAACTTTTCAGTTTATTAATCATCTGCAACTTGCTTCTGTAGAAGGCTCTTGTAGAATGTTTCAGTAATTTTATGGTAAATAACGGAATCATGTGCAGTGTCACTAATCTGCAGAGAAATTTCACCTTTGGCACAACCACCCAGCAGTTCCGGGATTTTGTTGTATTTTCATTTTCCTGCTTCAAAGCTATTACATTTTTCTAAATTCAACTAGAATTAATTAAAAATCAGTGGTATTACACCTGCCAAATTCATATTCTCCCATTATTAGATTTAGTGTTTTAGAGTGCTTTTTAATAATTACATTATAAGTATTTTTTGTTGTTGTTTTTTTCTTTTTAAGACACTTTCTTTAAAGCAGCACTATGTAACTTTTCCACCTTAATATCATATTTCCAGAGTCATTGTGATGGTACATCAACTTCCAACAGGTTTAATGACACCTCTGTCATGGTCTGAGGGGTCTGTATCACCTTCACTGGCACTATGTAACTTTGAGGAGCATGGTAGGAACCCTGCCACACTAAAAAACTACAAATTTTTACGGCTTTGACTGCTTTACGTCATACGTCACTTCCCCCTCCTTCCCGATTCGTAGTCAAGACGAAAGCTGGGCGGGGCGTGGAGCGCAGAGCTCAGGTTGGTGTTGAGCTAAACGCGGAGTTGTTATCATGGCCGAAGCACCAAAAAATCAGATGAAAATAAACATTTTAACGGAGAAGGCTAAAAAAAGAAAGCGGGAGAGTAACAAGCTAAATGCCCGGACAAGAATAAACATTGGCCCGGCGTTCACTCGCTGGCGTGAGCTGAAAGACGAGGAGGAATGTCTGACCGATGGGGATTTATGGGGATAAAACAAGAGACAGAATTGTTATGATACAAATGTAAATGTAGAGTTCTATGTTCAATAAGAATCAAAATTAGAATGTTTTCACATTCGTCTTGGGTTTTGGTCATTCTAAAATTACTGACAATATCAACAACAGACACAGAATAATAATAGTGATCATAAAATTGTGTAATTGGCAATGAGGAAGCTTTATAAAATAATAATACAATTGAATAGAATTACAGCACTAGAGGAAAGAATGCAATGCAAAGAAAATGTATAGAACATTTCTACTATTTTTCCTGAGAACTGTAAAATTGTGCTGGGCTGATCTGCAAAACATTCAGTTATTCACAGGTTATAAAGTTTTTTTTTATTTTGTCAGTAAGTATGTTGGACTACTAATTTATGACGAAGTCCCTCTAAAAAAACCAGAGCGTATGAGTTTGTAGGGCGCATTATCTCGCTGAAACAGGACAGGGGGTGATTAGTGATTTTCAACTTCGTCATATTATATCGTTTAGCCAAAAATAGATACATTACCTCTTCGCTATCCATCCTGAAAACGACCGCTGAAAACAGAAAAGTAGTTTTGAAAGTCCGTCCTGTCTTATTTCATTCACTATCAAAACAAATGCACGCGACGGGGACAGGAGTTTTCCAGCAGTACGCGCTGGTGCTCATGGGAAATGTAGTTTTCTTTCTGGTAAAGCACTACCGCTTTTGTCCAAAGGAGCCGCCAAACTCAACAAAAGCTGAAAGTTACATTGTGCTGCTTTAAGGCTCTGAAGCAGTTACTCTCTAACGTTCTGCAGATTACACCATCTCTCCAGTAATGTGATACTCCTGTCATTCCCGTGTATGTAGGGACATGTTACATCTTCCTCCGGTTTGTATTTGTTCAATCCTGGAGCAGCTGCGGCATCAAATATACAGTATTGAGACTTTCCCCCCTACATCCCTGGTTCCTATTGTAGGTACTTTGAGTCAGGGTTTAACCTGCAAGGAGAAATGTGAAGTAGCCGCCTTGAGACAAAATACTGCCTTTTTTCATGCACAGAAAATGCACTTTTGAGATCATATGATACTGGTGCGGTAGTCTGCTCCTTTAAACAGGTATACCTCATCATGACTTTTTCATTCTAGAATTTTACAAATAAAAAAGATGGGTGTCATATAAAACAGTGATTCTTAACCATAGGGGCCGCGGCCACACTTGGGCCGCGAGCGCCATCTAGTGGGCCGCGAAAAAAAAAATCAGTTTTGTACATGTGGGCCGCGGGGGCCGCGGGACTGCATAGCAACTCCCGACCAAATGAGGAGAAGAAGACCCTCAGCTAGCTGTACGTGTAATAGTAAGAGAAATGGTGTGTATTTATAGAGAAAATCCTTCATTTTGCACAGAGTAGGTTTAGATCCGCCAGGATCAGGGATCGATTACTTGGGTCTGCGCCCAGAGCGAGCGAGCGCGGCGTGATCATTTATCCTGACTCGTCCGCGCGGCCGGGGAGGTCGGTGCCGCTCGGGCAGTGGGCTCCGTCGTTACTGCTGAAGGATTGTACATGTGTCTGCTGGACTGGACTGTTGTTCGGGCTCGCAAAAGCATCGGAAAGTGACTCTGCTGCAGCGGGCAGAGAGCTGCGGGTTCTGCGCGTCTCAGCTGATCAGGCTAGGATGAAATCCGACACGCGCAGTCCTGACAACTTATTAATGTAAATAAAACTTAGTAAGTTACTTAGTAAGTAATTAGCTTGACTCTTACAGAGATGAGAAGCCTAACAGGTGGAAAGGGAAGTTCAACCCAGAATGGACAGATTCATCCTGGTTCAGTCTTCACACTGGGACAAAACCAGTGTCTCATGCGTTCAGAGACCGTGGCGTTCAAAGTGCGAAAGTAAAACGCCACTGAAACAAAACAAAGTTTTTCATCAAACATATTCACTCAAGTCTGAACTGAAGTCACAGAAAATAAGCTGACCATCTTAAACATGTTTGGGTCCACATACAGCTGTGAAGCAGCTTTCTCCACAATGAACATAATTAAAACTAAATATCGTTTCAGGCTCATCAATGAGCACCTCCACATGCATATGAGAACCTGACACCATCGAGCCCAGATTTAAAGTCCTGGCAGGAGAAATTAGAGCTCAGTTCTCTCACTGAACGACAGAAAGTGAGGGCATAAGATTAAGGGGAAGAAAGAAAAACTGCAAAACTTTTAAATTGTTAAGATGTGTTTATATTAATTTATTATAAAAATGTGTTGAGACAATTAACAAAGAAAAGGGGAAATTCAAACTGCTGGTAAAGAAATAAAATAAGATAGCATTTGAAAAATAAAATAAAATCTTATTTATTTATTTTATTTTTAAGAGAAAAAAATGTGTAATTGAAGTTACACATGTTAATGGGCAAATATGTACTTTTTTAATATAACAGTCAGATGCAGATGTTGATACAACTATGAGGCTACTTGAATTAGGGCTGCACGATTCTGGACAAAATGAGAATCACGATTTTTTTGCTTAGAATTGAGATCACGATTCTCTCACGATTTTTTTCCAATATAAAATTTATTGCACTTATTACTTTAACTTTGCAACAGCTGAACAAAAATATAATAACAATAAACATCTCTTGTCTTCTTTACACAAACCTTTGAATAATTTAAACAATAATAACAATTTTGAACAATATTTGTTCCTCCCTGAGTTGAACACCCTTTCAGAAAGGGGACTTGTAACAGATCCTGTAGTTCTGAGGCAACAAATTATTCCTCTGGCTGGGATGAACCCCCCATTGCCTTTTGCTGCTATTAAGAAGCTGCCGATACAAAAGGTAAACGTTACAAAAAATATGATGGTGCCTGATAAAAGACTGGCATCAACTTTGTAACAGCTGACATTGAACATAAAAACAATAAACATCTCTCTTGTCTTTAAATAATTTAAACAATAATAACAATTTAACAATATTTGTTCCTCCCTGAGTTGAACACCCTTTCAGAAAGGGGACTTGTAACAGATCCTGTAGTTCTGAGGCAACAAATTATTCCTCTGGCTGCTTTTTGCTGTAACAGCTGACATTGAACATAAAAACAATAAACATCTCTCTTGTCTTTAAATAATTTTAACAATAACAATTTTAACAATATTTATGTGCAATATGTGTCAGGTGATGAGAAAGGTAGATGTTTCTCCAAATGTAATCCACAATCATTAACAAAATATAACAAACATGACAACATGATAGTTGACCATGACAGGACTACAACATCCTAGAACACAGGCCTAGTCATTTTTTTATGCAGCCATCTTTAAAAAAAAAAAAAAAAAAAAAAAAAAAAAAATTTTTTTTTAAATCGTCGTCATTTGGAAATGAGATCGCGTTCAAGCATGAATCGAGATCGCGATTTTTTAACGATTAATCGTGCAGCCCTAACTTGAATATATATATATATATATATATATATATATATATATATATATATATATATATATTTATTATGATGTATATATACTGGACCTTCGCTGCTATACAGTGTTAATATTTAACGGGCCTCGGGCCACTCTGTACTGAAAAAATTGGGCCCCAAGGTCAGAAAGGTTAAGAACCCCTGATATAAAATGAGCGTTTCAACTTCTTTTTTTTTTTTTTTTTTTTTTTTTTAACCTTGTCTGCACACATATTATTGATTGATACCATGACGGTAGAAACCAAAAAGTGTATATGTGTGCATTATTACTATATTTAATATATATACATATATATACGCACACAAATGATTAAAATCTCTTCTAAAACCCTTTGAATTGTTTATCCAAAGCGTAAGGTCATGTTTGTATACAAGTTGGCGTCAGTCGGCATCATAGACCGTAAAAAATGGACGAACCATTAAGTCACATGACCCATATTGCTCGGGCATTATGGCTGTGGCTACCAGCTCCTTCAGCCAATGCCTGCCAAAATAACTGCAGAGCTGCCGGCAGAGGTTTACAGCAGAATATGCTGTTTCACATTGTTACTCAATGGTGAAATCAAAAATTATTGTTATCTACACTGGGTTAGTAAAAACTAGATCAATCGATCATATTAGAAATAAATCTATTGCTTTATATAAACTCTCCTGACATGACACACAAAAAAAAAAAAAAAAAAAAAAAAAAAAAAAAAAAATCACCCCTCTCCGAGTTGTCATGGATGTGAAATCAAAAGTTAAGATATTTCAACATGGGAGTCGCCGGAGATTGACTCACTTTTGCAGCCACTCTCCAGTGGACGGCTGAGGAAGTGTAATGAATCTTACTTCCTCACCAGACTCAACCCGCAAGGTAGATGGCACTTGGTCTTCACACACTCGTGGTGTTTTATTTTGATAATCCACCAAATTCTATATGCCATTCTGATGACTGACATCCTGTCAGCTAAATCTGCTGTGTGTGAACTGACATTCGAGTGTCAAACTTGAAGCGGACCATTGCTTCTGAACCACTACACAAGCGTGTGCTCGGTGATCACTGACTAGAATGATAGCGATACACAGCAGCTGCCGCAGTGCTGCCATTTTGCTCACATTACGTGTCCTATGCGACTCATACTTAAGGAACATTATAGGGCTGGGCGATATATCGAGATTTTAATATATATCGATATATTTTCAAACACGATATGGTACGAGACAATATCGTTTATATCGATTTTTTTTTTTTATGATTTTGATATAGCTTATTTTCTGACAAATTGACTTGAATGTTTTATTTGAGATTTGCACAAATGTTTTGTTATTTGCACAACTGTCAACCTCAGTGGAAAAGTCTGCTTGTTACTGTCTACATTGTATTAATTGCACAGTGTATTTTAATTTAATTGTTATGCAGGAAAGGGATATTTGTTTTATTTATTCAAGAAGCATTTTTATTCTATATATGCAGGCAGTTTATTTTTATTTCATTTGTTTTATACATTTTGATATTGTGCAGACCTCTGTTAACAAAGGTACCTGTGTGACATTTGGCACGAGGCTTTGTATTAAAACTGACTGTTTTTTTAAGGGTTTGCCTCAGAAAAAAATGAAGCTAACAGAGATGCTATGTTATAATGCTTTGGGGGAAACCCCAATTAAGGCACAGAAAAAATATCGAGATATATATAGAGTATCGCCATTTAGCTAGAAAACATCGAGATATGACTTTTGGTCCATATCGCCCAGCCCTAGAACATTAGAACATGACAACCCAAGTCCAGGCTACATGTACATGGTTTTAACATTTTACTCAATTTTCTAGATATCACAGAAAACACAGACTGAGTGGATTTGACCCTCTGCGATTGAAGACCTTTAGCTGGCTCAAGCACAATGGGGAGGGTATGATTTGTAACATATGCCTTAAGTATTTTTCAAGCTGTAATGTGAAATGTAGGGTAAAACACGTGGAGTGGTCAACACAACTAGAAAAATTGCTCTATGAACCGAGTCCATTTATTGATTGATATCCCTGAGAAGAAGTTCTCTGTGATCATTTGTCAGTTTGTTGCAATTTTACAATGACTTCCCTACAGCCTGGGAACCCTTAGGCCTTACAGTACAACAATTCTGCATCACTGGTCTGAGCTCTGATTTCCAAGCACCGGTATTGTATCTTATAGAAACTGCAAACGTGAGATGTCGGATGGGGGGTTACCATATTCCAGGAATCAACTGGAAGCCAAATCAATGCACTACCTTGTATACAGAGCCTTAAATTGATGGAGTCTGCAACAAAGCCAGTGATCGTAAATTTTATTGAATGCACTGAGTTTACGTTACTGCAGAGCTGACATTTCACTTCACACGGCTACTACGGCACTCTACTTCATAGGTGTTTAAAACCTGCAGCAGCTAGTGAAGCAGGTGATGGAAGTTGACTGCTTCCCTAAGAACAATGTTGGCAGGAAAGATGTGGGAGGCCAGAACATCCTTTATCTTTCTTTCATCAGTCTACTTTAATGTCTGCATAAAGGACAGAGCAGATACGCTGATTAGATTGTTTTGGTTTTGTTTATTGCTGGTGTTTCCAAAAAAGTACTATCATATATCTCCATGACATTTTTAATCTTAAAATATAATCAATATTGAGACAACTGGTGTGAAGGCAAAAACAAAGCTTTTCCTCTTGAATTCCTGGATCATGAATCACTGCAGCCTCAGCCTAGCCGGAGTCTCAGGGGTTTTATTTCCAAAAGCATTCTGTGTGTGTGTGTGTGTGTGTGTGTGTGTGTGTGTGTGTGTGTTCTGCTTTTATCCACATTTTACACACCAAACCTGTCAGAATGACTTTTAAAAATTCTTTGGTTTTACTGCTGGAAAGAGCTGCTCATCAGTTAGGATTGCTTTTGAAACTTCACCAAACCTAATGATTTATGAATGCCCTTAAAGGACTTGCTTTAACAGCTTATGTGGTGTGTCATGGTGGGGGGAAAATAAATATATTAAAAAAAACTGTCAGGAGAGTCCTTTTAATGTCAACTCATTATCAATATTTCAAAGGACGCATTGGAGGTGACACCCCATTAACAAAATTAGGTTTGTCAGTGATTTCTGCTGCTGAAAACCGTAATATCAGGTGAACATAATGCATAAATCCAGTACTCCATAATAAATAGCATTTCGTTTACATGACCCACTTCTAAACAAATACTGTAAGAAATTTGATGGTGCAACATTGCGCGGGCATGTAAACACCAATAACCCGAATTTGCTCATATTCGGGTTTTTAAAAACCCCAATACGACCGCTGGGTTACTCCTTTTAAAACCCGAATAGTCATGTAAACGCCAAACGGGATATCCCGATCAAACGGAACATGAATTTGTTTTCTGCGCGTGTTCTGTTCGCAAGGAATCCTGGTCTTTTGAGTCCAGGACGTAGTTCTAAACATGGAAAACGCAAGACCACGCCACACTTTTGGAGTGAGGAGGAGACTAATCACTTCATAAATGTAATGAAGGATATGAACATTTTTGCATTTGTAGATGGTAGAAAGTACGGGGATAGCGAGATTTACAAGAAGGTGAGCGAAAAGTTGCGCAAAGCCGCATTTGTTTTGAATTTGGATACAGGAAGAAGCGGAAATGACGGGAATTGCATCATGATGTTCTCCGCGCGTCGCTGGTTTGATCGAGATATCCCGAATGATTAATTACCATGTAAACAGAATATTACGAATGTTTCAGTAACCGGAATATAGCAATAACCCGAATTTTGACTGCATGTAAACGTAGTCATTAATTATCTCACTTACAGTAGCAAATGTACTGTAAGTGTGTGTAGCTAATAGATGAATGCAATATCCTGGGTGGTGATGTTTCCTGCTATGTTAATCTCTGAAACAGAATATATGAAAATGATATAAGAGAATCTTTTATACCCCTGCTTATGAACAAATGCAGATAAAAAGAATCAATAATGAATACAGAAATGCTCCTGGAAAGGCTCATACATCATACGTGAACAATTACATTTTCTGTAGCCCAGTGCCCTTTAAAGTGTTCCTACATCTTTCCCAGCTGCAATTACTCACTTGAGCCTATTTGAAGAAAAAAAGAAAAGAAAAACTCCCCAGAGGAAAGACAGTTTAAAGAATGTCATCTCCCTTGCAATAAACGGCCCTCTAGTTTCCCTGGCTTTGCCAAAGAAAAAGAAAATAATAAATGCTTTGATGTCGAAACAATTTAAATTTCTAAAGCAAAAGACCAGTGGAGCACAAAATACAGATAACTTTGCATCATACAATGATTAAAGAGTTTAAACACCCAGCAAAATTGTTTTCAGGATGATAATCGAAATGTAATCTTGATATTCAGAAGCTCTGTTCAGGAAGATTATTTCAAGTTTTATGGTCTGATCAGTGACAGACTTTTGGACTCATGTTAGTGTCGGTGCATTACATTTAAACAATAACAGACAGTGTTGCTACAGCTTTACTACTCAGTAAGAATTGTGTTCTGATATAATAAATAATAGTTGGGTTTTTTTAATTTTTGGTTTATTTGTCATAGAAAAAGACATGTTTGGTTGTCCTTGTACTCCTGGATCAATAACATCTTTCTGTCCAGTTTCCTATCACAGCAACACGGCAGAAAGCATTTTCTTTGCTCAACTGTACAAGTCCAATTCATAAGGCAAAAATCACCATGGCTGCGTCCAAAATCCCATACTTCCACCCTAATGAGTAGGCAAAATGAGTATGCGAGATTTTTTTGTGCGTCCGAAACATTAGAACGTACTCAATAGTATGCACTATCCATACTCATTCCGGAGAAATGTATTAGTGTGGATTGATGGACACTAGCAGAGCAGAAACTTCCCACAATGCAATGCAGCGGTGTTTGGTTGCTAAGTGATGTGTATATGTCCTAAGTATAATATTAAGTATAATAATATTATTATACAATATTAATATTATAATATTCGTATATAATAATATTATATAATGTCATCTTGTTTCGGCCAGGATAAACGGGAAATAGCGGAGCGGTGCACCGTTACTGTGATACGTCACTTCCTCCGTGACGTGTGCGCTCTGAATAGTACGTCCGAATTAATGCACACTACTGATATTTACTCAAAAGTGTGCCAAATTTAAGTATACTTTTTAGTATATACTGTTTAGTATGGCATTTCGGATGCACCGCATCTTTTTATTTACTTATTTCTATTATAGATAATTAGGACTATATTATTAGGGCCCGAGCACTTACAGTGCGAAGGCCCTATTGTATCCGTAGGAATACAATGTAGGAATTTATTTTATTTTTTTCCTCGTTTTTATTTTTCTGACGCAATGAGGGCCTTTTTGCCCCCCTAAACGTGCCCCAAAAGCCGCTTCTTCGCCCAAACCGTAACGTGCACCCAGGTGTGTTATACATCAAAATGTGCGTCTCCATCCTGCGACAAGGCGCATTACTTTTCTCAGTCAAAAGCGTTACCGTGGCGACGATAGATGCCAAAAAGCGCGCCCCCCCTTCATCTGGTTGGTCCATATTTGATAGTTCCTACTTTCTGCCATAACTTTTGAATGGTTTGACGTAAAGACTCGTGGGTGGTGTCATCGGACTCGGTATTGAGTCCTTGAACATAATTGGTGCAAATTAGCCCCGCCCCTTCTTCTGATTGGTCGATATGTGATAGTTCCTACTTTCTGCCATAACTTTTGAATGGTTTGATGTAAAGACTCGTGGGTGGTCTCATTCGCTAAATGTCTAGGCCTGAAGAATCTACATGCAAGTCATACAAGCGCTTCCACTGCAGCACGCCTGAACGTGCACAAGGGTGCGAGGGCCCGTTCATCGCTGGTTGCAGCTTTAATTAGTATTATATCTTTCACTTCCTAATTTAATTTAGAAGACTTTTCCTTTCGGTGTTATCAATAAAAAGTGTGGTTTCTTTCTATTTGTTTTTTTTTTTTTTCAGTTGGACATCTCGACATTCATAGAGTGTGAATCAGTTGACTTTTGGTTCAGTGATACGATATACAAGCACCAGCTGTATTATTTTCAAAATTTAGTGAATTTTCTATACTTTTCCTCCATCCAACTTTCAGCCTGATGCATCTGCCCTCTGCAGCTTCACCTACATAGCTTCTATCAAAAAAAAAAAAGACACGCTGTGTATTTTTACTGGAGTGGAGGTTCACTTGAACTGCTTTAGAATTGCATTTGAAACAGACTGTGGCGCGTCTGGAGAATGACCAGCTCATACTGCTGATAGACAAAGCCAGGAGTTTGTTTGTATTATAAATGAGAATAATGAATCTTTCTATAGATTTTCCACAGCATTTGAATGGATTGGTCAAAAATAAAATAACAGGGCAAAGTCTTTTTACTCTATTTTGTTACCTCCACCTCTCATCCTTATCTCCACCGTCACTCCCTCCAACTTTTCATCAAACTGACAAGATTTTTGGGAGGTTTTGGGGAACTGATTAAGACGTGAAGGTCATACCATGTTACTGCACACCCAGCACCCTTCCTGCACCTCAAGAACCAGCATCAGCTATCGCTGGAGACTGATGATGTCCACATAACAACCTGAGGACTTCTGGGGCCTGTACTACGAAGCAAGTTCAACATATCCAGGATATCTTTTCCTTATCCAGATTCACTAAGCGGGACAATTGCAATCACGCTAAGCGGTCACACGACAGTGGTTATCAACTCGGTATATCGACCCAGGTTTTTCCAATCTGGATATGAGCGCGTGCACATAAAAGGGGCAGTGTTTTCAGCGCATGACCAATCGCAAGCATGGAGAAGTCCGCTGTCAGAGCCGCTTATTTCAGTAGCGAAGAGCAAACAATAATTTTACGGAAATATGATGAGTATAGGCATAGAATACAGGCAAAAAGCAACACAGTTGCAGCTGCAAAATGCAGGAAAGACAGCTGGCAAAAGATCGCTGACTGTATAAATGCGTAAATTCATAGGGATATAAACATATATTTGAATATTCTGGGAATCTTAATCTTAAACTGTAAACCATGATCAGCAATATTAAAATAATAAAAGGCTTGCAATATTTCAGTTGATTTGTAATGAATCCAGAATGTATGACATTTTTTGTTTTTGTGTTTGCATTACAGAAAATCACAATATTCTAATTTTCTGAGACAGTCCTGTATATATTGGTTCTATAACTATTGTTGTTGGCCGATAACTTGTGCTGATGCTGTACCAAAGAATTGGGTTTTTTTATTTATTTTATTTAATTTTTTCAGGAGGGGGGTATTTAGTATTTTAAAGTGACTTGAATGTTCGAGGGACGAAATTGAAAATCCCTTTTTTCCTATCCCCTTACAAATGCATCTTCTTTTTGATTTCTTCTTGATTTATTTATTTAATTGGTATTAGTTTTGGATTGACTGTACATCGGATTTTGGGTGATGATTTGTTTTATTTATTCATTGATTGATTTATTTTTTATTTTCTCCTCCACCTCTTTTTTCTTTTTTTCCTTTTTTTTTGGATCGTTCATACAGGTACTCATCAGGGAAAGCAAAGGGGTTTTGGTGGTCCCTGAATACGCGTTCTCTTCGGAGGGATCCTCTCAGGATCCGCGCACCAAGCTCCACTGGATTCTCTTCGAAAGGGCATGCCATTTTCCAAGAGAGCTGATTGGTCAGTGGGCGGTGCTTTTATACCCGGCGATCTGTATCTCGAACATAACCTGCTCCGGAGCAGGTTAGCGGTTCAGCATAAGTTACCATGGCGATGTACCCCGGTGAGAAGTGAACCACCGTCGTAGTCCTGAAAACCCAGGGTTAAACCTGAAGTTACCTCGCTAAACCCAAATCCCGCTTCGTAGTACAGGCCCCTGGTCCTGATGATATGTTGGCACTTGCTGAGGTACGTTAGCACTTTACACAAAAGTACTGTATGACAGAATATGTGTTATGTGTAATATGAAAACACATGGATCAAAAGTGGTCCTATTATGAATATATTTGTGTGCAGTGTTAATATGTTGGTTCATGAAAATCATCTCCCTATTCCTCAGAAA
This sequence comes from Cololabis saira, assembly GCF_033807715.1. Lineage (NCBI taxonomy): Eukaryota > Metazoa > Chordata > Actinopteri > Beloniformes > Belonidae > Cololabis > Cololabis saira. Next base: position 23,262,108 of record NC_084594.1, on the reverse strand, counting down.
CATTCCATATCTGTTAGAAGAAAAGTGTTGCAGTATAACAGTTATGAGGTAAGACTGATCTTCTGACAATGGAAAACGAAGGAGAGGTCTTTTATAAACTATTTCACAAAAATGTAAAGGCCCTTTCGTTTTAACCATTTGTCACCCCAGAATATCTGGAAGAAAGTGCCTGGGAACACATGCCCAAATATACGTATTATTAATTGTAATTTACCTGGGGTGTGCTACAGAGATACAGTAGAGCGTCATCAGCACACTTCCCAGTGACTCCATCATCATTTGGGATTGCTGATTTAAAACTTTATTTTTTTATTATATCAAATAAGGAAGCAGCTGATGAGAGTAACAACAGCAGCAGGACGTCACAGGTAGGGCCTATATTTGTAAGATGAGTAACTGGGGAGAAAAGGAGATCCGCGAGCTGTTCAGTCTCGGAGCCGAGGACGCCATAAACTGCTGAATATCCGGAACCACAAAGGATGGTCCATTGTTTGAACAAGCGGACACAAAAATGACAAACCTAACTCCTTGCAAGAAGCAAAACTGGCCAAAAAAAAACTAATCCCTTTTGAAAATGACACCTGTCTTGCAGTGATAAATATTGCTGATGTGGGGACAATACCTCATTCTACACGCCTACACAGGTTACGTTCTGTTTCGCGGATAACGCCTCCCGATTCATCTTCCCTCCGCTCAACTCAAGATGACAAATAACACGCCTTGCGTTTACATAACCAACAAGCGTTAAACACGCGTTCATCATCCAGAGATATCAGCAGGATCCAATCTAAAAACGCCTACGCTTCCAAGCTGATGCACTAACTGCATATAAACATTGATGGCCATAGCCTATCAGACACAAGTGTAACTCCAGCCAATCAACCCATGAACCTGTAGTGAGCCAAGCCGCCCTGCAACAAATGATCCAAATGGAACTCAAATTAATCAGCTCATATAATCTTTCGCTTTGCTAACTGGCTAACATAGTACCACCCATGCAATCCATGACCTATTGGCTTGAATACATGAAAACTGCAAGTGCAAGACCAGTGAAGCTGCAGAAGGGTAGCACGGAAAAAATTAAACTTGCAAAAAATGTATACATAGTATGAATTAAAGAGAAGCTTTCAAAACCCAGTGATGGTATATCCAAAATCTTTTCCCTGCATCATGTCTCATGCTGGCATGAGGCCAATTATCCTAATGGACAATTAAACACATCTGTATGAGAATGGCACGATTGTACAACAGTTTGGTTATTTATTCGTTTAACCAAGTCCTCAAAATTGAACATCCATGTGACAGTAAAGGAAAAAGAAAAGGATAGTCATGAGAAGGAGGTTGTCAGGTTTGGACATGCGGCAGCAGTCAAACACATATGCCTTAACGTGAGTGGAGTTCTCACTTCCGCAAGTGCTAGACGTTAACACTCTTAATGGGTGTCATAAATCACCATCTTGCCTCAGGAAATATCCAGAGATCACTTCATCAAGTGAAGCAGGTTGAATTGCCTCAGACATGATCTCATGTCTCTGTATGTCGATGCATCTGCCTCTGATATTCAGCGAACCCCAATTATCACTCACTTAATGCTGCTGTAAAAAACATTAATCACCAAACATTGTGTTCTTCACACAGGAAAAAACATCCTCCCGGTCCAGCATATTGCATGCATCAAAATAAAAATTGAATCCTTAGTGCAACAGCAGCAGGATTTGGTTTCTTGCTAGTTCAGCACATAAATGCACTTGCATTTCCTGAGGACTTAGCGGTACTCATCACAAAAATGACTCATAGAAGATAAGTATATTCTTTCAATAATTGGGTAGTTGTGAAGTTGTTGTCTGCAGATGAGCAGTCTCACCCTGAGCACGTCTCTCTGTCATGAGAAGTGAGTAACGTCTGTGAAGCACTATTATTACAGGCTTCCTGCATGAGGAGGGAATTAAGAGATAAGCTTCAGTGGGTGCTGATTTGAGGGGGGGTTTACAAGCAATGGTGCTAGTAGAAAAGAGAGCATATCCTCAACATTTCTGGATGAAATGGTGTAAAAAAAAAAAAAGGAACAGAAAGCGTTTGTGATTTTCTCCCATCAGAAATTATTTTTCTTGTTGTAATCATTAGATCGCAACCACAAGTCATTATTAAAAGTCTACAAATGCTAGAGTGACTGTTAATGATTGAAATGAATAAAAATAGGTTTATTTTTAGACAGTAATATAGCACTCTTAACTGTACAGCAGCCACCAGAGCTTAGATTGAGATACGCACAAGAAGCTTTGCCAGTAGCAGCAACGTCATTTTCTTTCAGATCAAACTCTCAGTTCCAGAGCCAAATTATACCCTTTACTGGGTGGAGGCAGCTCCTGAAGTCTGAGAGGACTGTAGCAACCACTCACTATAAACACTTGTCACATTGAAGAAAGAAATCCCTAAATATTGTGCATGTCTTTTTTGTTGATGCAGTATTTCTTATTCGTATATATATATATATGTATATATATATATATATATATATATATATATATATATATATATATATATACACACACATACACACACACACATATATATATATATTTTAACCTTTAAGAATCATCATTGTCTTTAACAAAACCTTGGACAAGCTATTTTCAAGTTTTACTTCATTCACAATATCAAATTCTTACACAGAAAAATCTGCATAGTTACTTATGTTTCCTTATCATTCCTTTGCAGGTATTGATGAAGCATTTCAGATCCTCACTTTTTGAAAAGTTGCGTCACTGGTTTTTGTTCCTGATCTCAGTCGAGATGAGGACATGCCATCCAGTCAGTAACGCACTCAGGAGGGGGTTGGAATATGGCGCAACATAGTGAAATCAGTGTTTTGTTACAAAACTGAAAGTAAGGAGGCTTTCCAGAAAACACAGTTTAATCATTTCTTTTACCCTGTCCTGAAACATGGTTCATTATATAAATTGTAACCTTTCAGAGGACACATAAAAACTAAATGTTAATTAATAATTCTCCTCTACACAAAAAGTGTCTCCTCTGTGCCACTTGTGACTGTTATCTAAGTATTATGGACTTGTCAAGTCTACCGTAAATGCTGAGTCCTGACATGAACTGTTGAACTTCTGAATTCTAAGAAAACCCAAAAATGAGGACCAGCTTATCAGTAACCCTGAGGACTCAAAAAACTGCGATGAAATCATTGTAAGAAGTCTGAAACACACTATTTCATGTTTCCAACGTGAAGTGACTCAGACTCTCTCTACTCTATTTTACTAGAGCAAAAAGTGTTTTCTCCAGCACAAATGAAGCAAATACAACCATTACGGTGTTTACACAGTAATGGTTGCAGTAGCCTGGTGTAACACACTGCCAGTAAATGGCTACTTGGCAGGGTGTTGAATTTTCTGCTTGCGTGGTGCTGTTAGTCTCTGTCAGCGGCAGTGCAGACCTGCAAAACAGTTATTATGTAGTGGTGCTCAGCTGAGAGCTCTGATAACAAATCTTCTCCTGTCTCTTCACCAAAATGCAGAGTAACCAAACTGCTTTATCACTGAAGCATTTAAAAGTAAAATACTGATGTTGCACTCATCACGTTACATTAAATAGGAAAAAAAACTAGTTCACTTAAGCCTTGTACAAGGAGGGAGAAACGGCAAACATGACTCCGTCCAGACGTAATGAGGACGGTGTAAATCATTCAGTGGGTTTGTTTTTCTTTAATTATTATTCTTATCAATATTTATTGCCAATAGTACATTACATAGTAAACCATGGTACAAAAAAGCATTGCTACAACACTTTGTACAGTCAGTACATAAAACTGCATAGTTTTGAACTGCATAGATTACAGGAAAAATATATATCAATATGTGAACTAAATGCATGCATATTTAAAAAGGTGGAAGTACTTTCCATTCCTCTTCACAACATTATTTAATAATGTGATGCCTATGGAGGGAAGCTGAGCTACTATTTACTATGTAATTATTTGAAGAAATTCCTGGAGGCATAAAAGTACACTTATGTCATACCGTACTTGAACAAATGGATGCATAAAATTGTGTTAATAATTTTCGATCGTGCAGCGATTTCATAGGCTGACATCAAAACTCCAGGAAGTCGATCCACCCGGCAAAAAATGCAGTCTTGTTTGTAAGCACTTTTGCTCTGTGGAGTGCATGTGATATGATTCCTGCGGACACATGGTGAAATATTTAAGTAGTCTACTGAAGCATCAAGCCACACAGGCTGCCAGCTCTCCGGAGTCATTCTTGATGCTGCTTTATATGCTGGACAACAGCGTTTATTGATCTCCTTCTGCTGCTGTGTATTTTGTTAATGACTGTTGAGCTAATGTGTTACACATGCTCATCAAACATAAACAACTCATACTGTGATGCTGCGCAGATTTAATCAAAGCAGGGATCTCATTAAAGATGTCAGATCACATAATTATCACATACCTGATTAACTCAGCCACTAAACCCGTGCAGATGGAGCACGGGCCAGAGAGAGATACAGAACTGCTTCTCAACACAATACCCCCTCCAGCTTCGGTAGTTTGTTGGACACCGACTTTGTCAGCTCGTTGGAATAATAATGAATCTCGTGGGCTGGTTTGCATAATGCAGTATTTCACAAAGAGGTTAATGTACTTAGTCATATATACAGTAAAACTGATGATCAGTTTGTGGTGGGAAATAGTTCAAAGTGAGCAAATGCATTAAACAAATATTTAGTATTTCATACAACTATGCTCAGCCCCGGTTCAGTTTGATACAAAATATCTAAAATCCTGCTGTGTCTCAAAGGTTGGAAATAACCTCTGCTGAACCATATTATAACTCTTGCACTTGTGACACTTGTTTTTGTTACGTGTCAAGACGTCCACAGAAATATCTCAGCTTCCAAGAGCAAACCTGCAGCTCCAGTTTCTAAATTTTTAAAAGGATGCTGATGGACGGGAGCTGTCATATTTAGCGTATTCGTGGTCCCCGTCACTCAGCTGTCAGCCACTACTTAACTGTCGCCCTGTAACCACAGGTCCACTGCACTGACAAACAATTATTTAAAGATACACCTTTATTTTGAAGCGTGTGCGTGACCGACAGCAGGCCAAAACAACAAGGGGACGCATGGTTTAAAGCAGCGTGATCATCTGCAGAGATGAAAATAGTTTAAGTGACAGAGGGTTTTATGACACTGCAGCAGCAGGACATGAATAGATGAGGGGAAGAAGCTTGCATTTAATGAGAGTAAAGGTGACATAAGGGGGATAAAAAAACATGAAATACCAATGTTGTTTTTTTCCTTCCCATACAGCCCACAACTAACATGAGTCTAACAAAGAAGTGCCAGTCAATAGAAAAACCCTAACCCTCCAAAAAAATTTGACATTTTACCAAAAATATTAGCTCATTGTGAATTTAATTGCAACAACACATCTCACAAAAGACGATATAATCTAAAGAAATCTCTGTATGCGGGGGCAAAGTCAAAAATCTATATCGGATGCCTGCGATCATCTTAATCTCAGGTGGCACGGTATTAAAAATAGGCATGATTCTGTAATGAAAGTCACTGCAGGGGCTCAAAAACACTTTTGGAAATCACTTTTTAAGAAAACAGTTGACCATGTCATCCACAAACCCTGGACAAAGCTCCACCATGCAAAGAAGAAGGTGCATATGAACAGGAGCCAGCAATGCTGCCATCTTCTCCTAATCAAAAAGGTAAATTAAAATTTACTGAGCCAAAGTAGAAAACGGTTCTATGGTCAGATGAATAAAAATGTTTAATTATTTCTGGAAACCAATGGCGCTGCCTCCTCTGGAGTAAAGAGTAGAGAGCCTATCCAGCCTGTTACTGACGCTCACTTCATAAGTGATCCATTTCTGAAGGTTTGGGGGTTCATTAGCGCCTACTGAATGGCTAGCTCACACATCTGGAAAGGAAACATCAATGCTGAAAGGATACAAGTTTTAAAGCAACACATACTTCCAATCAGACATATTTTTTAGGGAAGGCCTTCCATCATTCAGCAGGACAACACTAAACCCCATACTGCATACATTATAAAAGCATGGTTTCATGGTAGAAGAGTGGATGCTAAACTGGTCTGCTTTCAGTCCAGACCTTTAACCAACTGAAAACATTAGGAACATAATTTGCCATAAAAAACATGACAAGAAAGTCTGAAAACTGTTTATCAGCTTGAATCTGATGTGCAACATTTCTTTCCCAAGACTCCAGCATTTGGTCGCCACAGTTCTCATAAAGTTTCTGTATATGAACGGTTTTTAAAAGAAAAGGAGATGCTATACAATGATAAACATCACCTCGACCCATTGATTTTTTAGATCTGTTGCTACATCAGATTTAAAACTCCCCCCTTTTTCTAAAGATGGCTCATTTCTTTCTACATTTGATATTTTCCATTTTCTATTATGAATAAAATATAGGTGTCTTTGCGTGCCGTTTCGTATTTTACAGCGTCCTGTCTGTTTTGTATATCTTTTTGAGGCTGATAATCAGTAAATAAATGTCTCTGCAGCTTTATGTCCTCTGGTTATCGAAAAGTTTGACGGTCACCCACTTAACTGGATCCAACCCCCATTAACAGCTTGGCACATCAAGAGGACATATTTCCATCTCCATCTGCCATTTCCTACCACCATCACTTTCTCACACACACACACACACACACACACACACACACACACACACACACACACACACACACACACACACACACACACACACACACACACACACACACACACACACACACACACACACACACACACACACACACACACACACAGTGATGTAATTCCTGGCCAATGGTCACTTGGACAAAGACAAAGTCCTGCTGATGGAAAACAAAAACAGCTGAAAGCATGGGGGCAGATGAGAGGGTGATGAGTGGGAGTTTGTGTGCTGACTGTTCGCCTGAGCATATACGTGTGTGTGTGTGTGTGTGTGTGTGTGTGTGTGTGTGTGTGTGTGTGTGTGTGTGTGCTTGAGCAGGGCATACACAGGTGTATGTGTGTCTGTAAGCATGTTAACATTCACTAGGCTACAGGATAAAAGGCCAACAGAAGATGCAGAAGATCCAGAATTGATTTAACAAAAACTCCCAATAGACCCTTTTTTAAACCAGATAATTGGAAATAGTTTCGATATCAATTACTAAGAAAATTGTTTGTATATGAAAACAGAAGAACAGACCTGATGAGTAACTCTGTTAATGTTTAGACGTTTTAGACGTTAGGCTCTTCTGATGAAGCGTTCTGGATTAAAATACCAGCTCACAGTTCTGAGAAGCTCTCAGGCCAGTTGACATGAAGAAATCTGAAGTGTAGACACTTATATTGTCTAATTAATAGCATGGTTAAATACTATGACCCTGAATAATGATGAAAGATGAAATGGCCCCTTTCCTGCCCTGTGGCTAATCTAATATGAGGAGGAGGTTCATGTTTTGAATATAGCAAGAATCAACTCCATGTATAGGGGGTATTCTCCTACTGTAAATTTGGTGATAATTTAACCATTTGGCTTTATTTGTATAAATTGAACGCAAGCCGACTTAAACTGAATTTGTTTCCTGCAACAGTGCGCACAGTTTGCTATAATAACCCATTTTGTAAACAATTTCCAATGGCAACCTACCTAACAAAAGCAATTTCACTTCTCTGGCTGCCTTCTCTCCGTCTTCCCGGAGGTTTTTGTCAATCATCTTTGACCTCTCCGCGGCAGCCTTATCCTCGGCGCTCGCCGTGCAGCCCATGGATCCGGAGGCAGCGGCGCACCGACGGTATCTGCCGATGGAATAAAGGAATAAAGGATGGAGCCGCTTCTGTTTCAAAAACCCACGTCCTGGGAAGAAAACAAGCGAATGTAGACTTGTTTTTTTTTTTTTTTTCTATCACGCGTAAAAAGTCAATGATCTTCTGCTCAACTAGAAGCGACTTGGTCCATGCCGAGACGCTCCGAGCCTTCTACCCTGCGTCCGTCCGTCCGTCCGTCCTTGCGTCCATCCACGGGCGGACGTGCCACCGCTCGATACCGCAACTTGCCTCGTCGTGGGCCTCGTTGGTTATTTTTTTTTTTTTTTTCCCACCCTGTGTTCAATTTTGCACGGATATCCTTCGTGACAATTAGAAATAGCTGGTCAAAGCAGTTGCTTTTGACGTCACTTCAACAACTTGGCAATAGAGTCCAATTTAAAGCAGGTGCGCTCTCCGCGGTAGCGGAGCCAATTACACGGGGGAAGCCAGCGAGGCGTGGGTTTAATGCTGCGTTCCATTTACCTCGGAACTCGGAACTCGGAAATGGGAATGACGTCACAGCCGAGTTATCAGCGTTCCAGTTACAAAGTAGGTAAACAAGTTTGTAGTTCGCATATACCACATGAAAAATGTAAATTACACTATAGCAGCATATATATGCTGAACAATACTTGTATATGACTGATTTAGTGTGACCAAAACTAGAAAGAAGTGCTACGAATTATTACAGAGCTCTCTTCTACTGTTTACAACCGGGGCAGCCATCTTGGAATGTGAACTCGGGGGTGGTGAAGACTCTCCCACTTTCCCAGTAGGAAATCCCACTTCGAGGGGCGTTCCAGTTGAAAATTCCGACTGGGAACTGGGAAATTCCCACTTCCGAGGACAAATGGAACGCGGCATAAGGCGTAAGGTCTGCGTTGGTGTAACGTGGAACCATAAATCAGCCTTAATGAGGGCGCTGTGCCAGTTTCAACCCCTTTGGCGTTTCTGCTAGATGGCAGACCGATGAAAAAGAAAAACACAATCAACCCCAACTGCTCTCAGCCAGGAGTCTCTCCGCGTCTGTGGGGTGAACTCTTTAAAATTACTTGTGTATTTCTGCGTCACATGTTTATGAAATACCACTACACATTATAGGAGAGTTTGCAACAACGGAACTACAGCGCCCCCAAGTGGGCATACCTGAACATGATTGTTGCAAATTGAAATTATGAAGATAAAATAAATGTTATTCATGTAAACCCTCTCACATAAAAAATAAAACATAAGGAGTTTAAAACGGTGAAACGTACTTAAACTTAAGTTTGAGTTTCATAGGTTACACAGAGAGTTAGAAAATTTAGAAAAAAGTGAATTATCTAAATAGCGATGCTCCTCAAAAGCAGAACTAACAGTAACCATTATAGAGGATGCATTGGGTGTATTCAGTTTTATGTAAAACAACTTTTTTGCAACATTTCCCAGCCATATGCTATAGGGAATATGGTTCAAATAAATTGCAAGAATTCTGAGCTGCATTTCTCGTTGATTTATTGCAGTCATAATACAGGGTTGCTCTCTTTTTTATCAGTCATAAGAACAGAATTTTTTTAGTTTCTTAGATCTGATAAATGGTCAAAGGAGACTTTAAAAAAAAAAAAAAGGAAAAAATGGTTCTATGCTTGAGAACATTTATTTGAGTGTTTGAAGTAAAAAGGTAGCCCTAAAGAAAAAATGAATTCAGTGAGCTGATCAGATCTGTAGACTTCTGAGACGTCGCAGACTCAGATCAGTACAGTTATGCAGCTTCCAAGTTTCATCTGCACTAAATGTATCATCATGTTGCGTTTACCGAACATTGGAATTCTGTAGTATAAAAACTTTTCAAAAGAAACACACAAAGAGGAGAGTAGTCTGACGTGTCAGACTGTCAGCAGAGCTGTAAATAAATGGTTGAAAAGAGAGCTGTTCTACTGGATTACAGGGATCATTTTACTAAAATATGCCACATACATTTGATAAAGACTTCTGTAAACTTTGCTTAAAAAACAAGTTTCCTTACAAAATGTAATTTCTTATTAATTTGGAATTAACCATTTTAATGTTGCTGAAAAAATATATATTCAAAAATATATATTTTTGTTTAGACACAACAACCCAAATAGTGTGTAAACTGAAAATGTTTTCAGTTAAAATAGAAATGATGACAACACAGACAATCTCAAACATTTATAATTATTTTATTTGGCAAACTAAAACTGTCCCCAATATTTACACTTTACAATACTTTACTATTGTAAATATGCAACACAAATATAAAAGGTTTACATTTATATACATTATTTATATAAAGTTCCGTCTTGTTCACCAAAATTCATAGACCTTTTTATTCATTTATAGTCCTGCTGTTTCCATAGATTAACATCTTGGATGACAGCTATCGTAAAATATGACATAGATTACTTTACGTACATGATAAAGGACTACTTGATGTAAGATGTCTGGTTATGAAAATTTGGAACTTACTTAAAAGTGTCAGAACAGTAGGTAGTCAGTTGTTATTTTTGGCATGACCCTTTACAGTTAACAAATAAAAACATGAGATAGATCCTCTTAATTAACCACTGCAAATACATGTGGAATAGCAAGGGACGGAACGTGACCCTGGGAAAACACATTTTCTGCTGTTTTTCATTATGTTTTTGGGGAAAAAAATCTTAATTGAGATTCAGAACATTTACACAGCAATAAAATAGAGTAATGTCAATTTAAATAATGATTTCCTCTTGACTTCTCTGACATTCTCTGAGAGTGATCAAACAACTCAATTTCCACATAAATTGGGTTATATAATGTAAAATCATCTTTGGGTACACGTATAAAATGTTTAAACATTTTTTTTCTATCCAAGATAAAATTTTGCCCAATCACAAAAGTTCCTTTTTTTTCTTTTTATATATAGTAAAATGATCCTGTAGAGTGTAGAGTGCGAAATCATGCAAATTTAGTTTCTGTGGATCTAAAAAAAAATAATCCCTCATTATGGATGAATTTGTTCACATACCTAAATTACACCAACACCTTAACAGTGACGAAACTTCAAAACAGTAATGCCGGAACCATCATTTCCTGTCACATCTTTTAAATAAGGCTGTCATAATTCGACAGTAAAGGTTGGTACCTTAAAAAAACCTCACCGTGAGATGCCAAGTATATGATATTACAGTAATGTCTAGACACAACAGTGCTGGAAGCAAAACCAGTTCACTCGCAGTTCACTCCAGAGAACAAGGAACAGAAACAACATGCAAAACATTCACTGTGGATTGAAATATTGGAGACTGATCAAGACACTGCAGAAGAATGGGAAAGGTGCAACACATTATCAAATTAGCTGTTGTTTGGCAAGGGGTTATTTGAACCGGCAAAGTTTTACCTCCTGGCAACTATATATAAAGTTTTGTCTTTTAGTATAGATGGATTTTTTTAAATTCTTTTTAAGTCAATTAAGCCTTATTTTATTTATTTTCTAATTGAAAGGAATGGCCAAACATTTTGGGGCAGGGTTCTTATTTATTTACTTCCTTGCTGATTAGAATTGGACCTTGAGAACAATACCATATGATAACTGTCTTTTGCTGCTAATAAGTTTGATTATTTAAGCAAAACGACTGAAATATGTTGAAATGTGCATGTCCATGTTTTTTCTGTTTTGTTTTGTTTTTTGCATTTTCTTTCTTTGGTCTAAGGATGTTTCCAGGGGAAGAAGTGTTCAAACTTGACTACAACCCATCATCTGACCAAAGACTCAGCATAAATGACGACAACTCACTTTTCCTTTCAACAATGAGGGTAGCGAATATTTTATATTCGAGATCACAGTTTGGCTTATTGTGCTCTAGCTTTTGCGTTGGGAGTTAGTTTTTAATAAAGGCTAAAATATTTTCAGTCTGCATCACAGTCTGTCATCTCTGCAACATAATTGAAAAAAAGAAAGAAGTTTAATGCAATCATCGTTTTTATGTTATCAGTAGTTAAATATAGTCGATTTGAAATTTAAAAAAATATATAGCAAAATAAATATACATTTTAGTGTATGTTTGTGTGCCTTTTCAAATGCTAAAAGGCACCAGGGATGAAATGAATATAGACCAAACGTGTACTGACACAAAGTGTCACCAGCACAATTAGGTTTTAAAGCACTTCTCTGAATTACGCTCATAAAGAGAAGACATTTCAGATCGAAATGTGATCAACTGGCTGACCACTCTTGTGCGTCTCGAGGAGAATATTGGATGCCTTTCTCACCGTATTCGTCTGTACAGTACCAGCTGGAGCTATTTGTGTGTAAACCGAAGTCAAAGCAGCATGAAAGGACCATTTCACCATCACAGGTGGACTTCGCTGCACAAACAGACCCTAGTTCATGCGTGATTAATATCATGGATGCTCTGCTTTAAATTAAGTTTAAAAAAACGTTGATATGAGAGGATTTTGTTCACATATTTAAGTTACAGTCAAAAAGTTAATTTCATTTGATCAACACAAGCTTGCACGCTAATAAATCCTATGATATACCATATATTTCTTACTGGGACAAAGTCCAGGCTCTGTGCTGGGCAGCGCTGGGGTGTGTTCCACTGAGGCGATAGTGCTCCCCTTACATTAGCCAGACTATAAACCCTTTTTCCTAAAACAACACACACTGACGCAGCACCTAGTGGCCTCCTGCAACGCGGTTGGTTCCTGTTGTCCAGTCCATGATTATGAAGCTCAGACTCATCACCATGAAGGAGACACCCATAGCAATGAAAATAACAGCCTGAGAATGATGGAAAAAGCAAAAAAAAGAAAATGGAGTGATACTGACCAGTTTGTGTATGGTAAGGAGAGCATGAAAAGCCCTCTATCACATATTGTACTAAATGCTCCAGCTTCACATTACACTATCAGAGTAGTTTGATCTAAACTGTGATGCCTCACCATTATCTTGTGAAAAGAGGTCATCGGTTCATCCTCTCTGGAAACGATGCGGATGTAGAAGCTAGCAGGGAAGATGAAAATGAGGCAGGGAGCAGATGTGGCACCTGAAAGAGATGAATAGGAAGAACTAGTCAGAAAACACAGTTACATCAATCACTGTCAGTGATGACATGGTAGTTTATGCTTATTTCTTATTTATTTATTTTTTTGTTTATAACACATGTTTCAAACTTATTTTGAAGGAGTGAAATCTTCACGCACCATGTTCTGTGTCCAACCACAACGTATAGGATGAAGTAAATGATTCTAAGCTGAACAATGCTGACGGAAAAGTTTTGATGAGTTTATCACTGAATTTCTGCCTATCTGGAGTCATAGACGTCAGACATGGCTTCATCTCTAGGGCTGGTTGGACAAAAAACTGCAAAACTACTCAAATGTTTCTTTTTTTCTCTCTTTTTAATCATATGAATATCTGCCTCTGCATTAAACTATCAAGTATAGATATAAATCCATTACTTTAAAGAGGTGTGGAAACTCTTGACAGCCAAATTTGCATTCAGCCCACTAAAAAAAATAACTAGCTTGTCTCAGTCAGGCAGAAACATGTTTTTTTCTTCTTTTCTCTCTTTCTGTCTTTTATTTTCCCTCAGGTTCTTCTTTTTTCTTGGGCATTTCTGTAACGTGACCATAAAACCGCTGTAGGAGATAATTACATTTGAGATACAACCATCCAGTGGGTGGATACCATCACAGAGCAGGTAATACAATCAAGATCCATTGTAGGACATGTCCTAATGGTGGTTGTATGTGTCTAAAAATTAGGGATTTGGGTCTATGGGCCCGGAGTTTGACATGTCTGCTTTATACGGATCTGTTTTTTTTTTTTATTATTATTATTGTTTTAAGAATGACCAGTAGACTGCCCACGTGTGTGTACTGAAGAAAATCTGTAAAACGGACATGATGATGTCACAAGTTGATCTGCTTAACATTTCACAGGAGTTCATAAAAAGTATCATGAATAGTTCATCCTAGTTTTGAGAATTAAAAAAGAATACTTAAACCATATAAATTGACCTTGCTGATAAAATCTCAGCATGGTTAAGTTTTAAAAAGTATTGATGAGGAAATCAATGGGATGACAAATATCAACACATTTGTTAAAATATTGTGTATATATTATTTTCTTCTTTATCTTTAACTTTGAAGGATTTGGGAGAGCAACAAAAACATTTTCAAATCTTTTAATACGTATATTATTTTGTTTTATTTTATTTTAAAAGACAAGTAATTTATTTTAATTCAATTCAATGTATATTCAAACCAATGCACAACTTTCAAACTAAATGTTGCGAGTTCCTTGAAGATGGACTAACATGAAGTGGAAAACTGTCCATTGCATCGGCATGAACTTTATTTTTTGCTGCTATCAAATTTAAACTAAGCATATATTATTCAAAAACACAAAAATGTTTCACTTTAATATATATATTTTGTACGCATTATTCGCAAATGAGTGCAATTTAGTTTTTGCTTGCATTTAAAAAGCCTCTCAACTTTGGTTCTACGCACCAAAACAATAAGGTCTGTATATTGCAGTATCTGTTTTTTATGTGTGCATGTATGCAAGCGCTGACACACGGGTACTTAAAAGTATCCACATGTTTGTCAAAGTAGGATCCCTTGCTTTGAATATGTAATCAATTGTCCTCTAGACTCACATTTTCAGCTTTCACCTCTGGCCTACTGTATGAAACACGGCCTCCACTCAGGGGGCCAAGCGTGACGGTAATATTGACTGGTCATGTGTTTTAGCTTTTGCTTTTGAAGTTTTTGTGTGTATGTGTTAGCAGTGATAAAGCCTGAGACGCCACAAACTCTGCTGTGTAAAGTACAAGGTTTCAGTCTTCAAACAGAGAGAACAAGTGACCCATAATATTACAGTACAAACTGCAGTTACATAAATCCAGATACGTAAACAAATGAGATAGTGAAGATTTTTCTTAGAGAGCGAATAATTGTACCATTCAAACCTCTAAGTGAATGAATGAGAAAGCCACAGTGAGAGCATTGGTACTGATTTGATACTCAGTGACTCTACTAACCAATAACGCCAAAGATGTCCAGGATATTCGGAGCAAATATCACCATCAGGTTGATCATGATGAGCAGAGTGAGGGCGATGCCAATGTGGCGAAGCCAGTTGAAAGACTTGTTGGGGAATAGCATGTGCTGGATGGCTCTACGCACCTGCAAACACCCATTTTCATTTTTAAAATAGTACACTATAATATGCTTATGAATGCTTAAATAAAGAAAGAGAAGAAAATGGGTGTAACTTACCGGAAACAAAACAATGGGGACGGTGAGCGTCACGGCCGTGAGGACAGCCACTCGCACGCACAGGATCAGCGTATCATCGGGGTCGATGCGGTTGTAAGTGTGCAGCAGTTCGGGCTCTACCTTGTCTTTAGGAACATCAAGAGAAACAAATTCACAAATCCACATTAAGACCAAAGAATAGCGCTAACATCTTCCTCCAGTAGACGGCAGTAAACTTTAGTTTGGAGATTCACCAAGAGAGGGAGCTTGAACTCTGTGAGGACTGAAGCCCACCCTCAACACTGTTCAACAACTTTTTATCTTCAGTGCCAAAAAAAAGCAAAATAAATATAGTGACATAAACTACAAGTGAAAATAATCCAGAGGGAACACATCAAGAAGGTCCTTAACCTTCACAGCGCACTGGCAGTGTCTTTGTGGCCCTTATTGTGAGGCTTAAATGTGGAATACTGACTTCATCATTTATTCTATTGATACAAATCATATTTTAATTTCCTTGGACAGGTTTAGTGTGAACTTTAAAAAAGCTTATCTTAACAAACTTGCCAATTTGCTCTTAATATTAGGGTTTCTACAAATAACTGGTAAATATGTACCTTTAGTTTACAGCTTTATATATATATATATTATAAAATGCTTTATTTCAACATTCTCTTTAGAAATAAGTGTAAGAATTAATAGTTAATTTCTTCACTGGTATTGCGGGTATGTAAGAAATTCAGCTGCGACAGCTGTGCTCACCGTAAAAGGTCAGGTAGCCAAACAGAGCTGCCAGAAAGTACATGGTGTACATGATAAGAATGGAAAGGTTGGACACTTTTTGCATCTTCTCCTGAGTTGGACTGAAATCCGAAATTTCAAAATTATGCGAATGCCACATTCTGCACCAATTTGTTATCAAATACCATGGGGCTCTAGCGAGACTTACTTGCGTAGCTCAGTGTAGATGGGCAGGACTTCGGGATGGCAAACAAAGGCAAAAGCCAAGATGGGGATTGTGTAAGCAGTCTGTGAAGAAGTGGATAAACATAGGACTTACTATTATTAGCTCAGTTGTAAAGAAAAAAAAAACCACGTGGAAATCAGGTCAGAGTGTATCAACACACTAAGCCACTCTGGCTGCCCACCTGTGTGTTCATGGTGAACATGCGTGGGATGCAGTGGGAGTCGTCGCTCTCAAGAGCGACTCCGTTGCTGTACTCGTGGATGTGGTTTGAAGCATTAAGACTGAGGAGTGTAGCAGTGTGGTTGGCTGAATACTCCTCAAATGGGCAAGGAATCTGAAACTTCTTAAAGCTCACCTAGAAAGAGATGCAAAAGGAGGAGAGAAGAGCAGCGGTGTGATCAGATTTTAAGGGATGTGTCATCTTCAATAAACAAACAAACTGGTGTATAATCCATAGATATCAACCTGGGAAATTACTTCAAAGCCATTAAGATAACTTAGCCTTGAAAAACTGTTTTATAGTAGCTATTATAGGGCTGGGCGATATATCGAGATTTTAATATATATCGATATATTTTCAAACGCGATATGGTACGAGACAATATCGTTTATATCGATTAAAAAAAAAAACATTTTTTTTTTTTTTTTTAATTTTGATATAGCTTATTTTGTGACAAATTGACTTGAATGTTTTATTTGAGATTTGCACAAATGTTTTGTTATTTGCACAACTGTCAACCTCAGTGGAAAAGTCTGCCTGTTACTGTCTACATTGTATTAATTGCACAGTGTATTTTAATTTAATTGTTATGCAGGAAAGGGATATTTGTTTTATTTTATTCAAGAAGCATTTTTATTCTATATATGCAGGCAGTTTATTTTTATTTCATTTGTTTTCTACATGTTGATATTGTGCAGACCTCTGTTAATAAAGGTACATGTGTGACATTTGGCACGAGGCTTTGTATTAAAACTGACTGTTTTTTTAAGGGTTTGCCTCAGAAAAAAATGAAGCTAACAGAGATGCTATGCTATAATACTTTGGGGGAAACCCCAATTATGGCACAGAAAAAATATCGAGATATATATCGAGTATCGCCATTCAGCTAGAAAATATCGAGATATGACTTTTGGTCCATATCGCCCAGCCCTAAGCTATTATAATCACCTTATTAAACACCTTATTAAACAAACTACTGAAAATAGGGACTAGGGTGGGTAGCATAGTCCTACGTGCCAGGAGGACGGAGCAGAATAAATAAGGCTCTGTTTGAAGAGTGACTGTAATGATGTGCCGTGATGTGAGCTTACTGAAATGAGAAAGAACACCATACAGCTGAGAGAAAATCCACTGGAATATCCAAGGTAACCTGAAAATAAAAAGACACTTTCCATTAACACAAGCCCAGTACCGGCATTTATTATTTGAGACAACATTTAACTGCATTAACGACACAAGAGGTAAGATTAATAGAGTGGATTTGAGTTATTTACTTTCATCATAAACAAATCCATTACACAAAGCAATTCACAGAACGACCTCACAGAGCTGCGAGGGCAAAAACAACATGTCTGTACTGCGTGATAATGAACAGATTATTCTGGACATGGGGCTGTGATTATATCAGGGTAAATGATGAATACCTGCTGCTTTCCCTGCCAGTGGTAGGATGAAAAACCCACTAATTGAGTGATGTTAACAGAACCTCGCCATTAAAAAGTCATTATGTAAGTTGGATTAAAGGAAAAAAAAGGTTGAATGTTTCTGCAAACATAGAACAGAAAAAAATATATTGCGTTTTACTTAAAATGAATTGAGTAAAAGGAATAAAATTTGTAAAAGATTACACCAAAAAAGTGAAATGTAAAAATGAAAAGATGTTCCATTGTGAGAGGACATAAACAAACAGAATGTGGAGAAGATGCATTCAGATCTTCCTTTCTATGGAAGCCATGAATTCTACTCAGGAGGAAACATCAGCTGGTTTCAGCTTACATGTTTCATCCTCCGGCACACAAGGAGTCTGTCGTGAATCAAACACAGGCCGTAGCTGATGAATAAAGAATGGTAAGTGGAGATAAGAGCAATGGCAACACTGCTCAAAAAGAAATGAAGTGTTGATAGATTGCATTTCTGTGACATCATCACTATTTTTATTACTTATCATTTGCTACCCAAAGTGGAACCCCTCTTCTATTTGTTCAGCTGGCCTTTATTTTGAGTTTAAGTCTGTATTCAGAGCACAGTTATTAAAATAAGTGACTAACACTCAGGCATGTCTCGACAATGAAGGGCTGCTACCTAAACTTTACACCTTGGCGTGGTGATTGTTCTGTTGACAGAGCTACAGCGTCGGCGTCCAACACTCGCTACTGTGATGTTTTACCCCCACAGCAAGACATTAATCAGTCATTCGCTCCTTGCTTATGTTCATAGTTGTGTATTTTAAAGTAGTTGACAAAAATGGGAATGAAAGTAGCGTTCAGCTAACTTTCTGTGTATATGTAAACACACGCTGCAAGCTTCTGTGTTTGAGCCAAAACTCTGCTTTATACACTGCAGAGTTGGAATCATTTTGTTTTCAGAAACGTACCTCTCCTTTCCTCTTTTCATTTACAATCATTTCATGAGAAAAGGTAAAAAAAAATTTTTATTCCAAATTCATGGGCACCTGTCTATATCCTTCCTTTAGTTACTATGGTTAAGCAAAATGGCATCATTTGTTTGCTTGTTTGTTATTTTCTTGTTTTTTTCTATGCTAATGACACTCAGGTATACAAGCCCATAAACAAAACAAAATCTATCACTCACTTAGATAATAAAAGTGTCTTAAATGCAGGCAGTCTGCATGACTTCCAATTCCCTGCTTCAACATTTTTATCGTCTTTGGACTTTATCATACATAACTTTGTAGTTACTCTTGATGCCATTACGTTGGTGTCCTGCACCACTCCGACGAACCTTGAAATTATTCCTGGTTATCGTAGTTGACCTTAAATTCACACATAAAACAAGTTTCTCAGCCTGCCATTTTTCACCTACATAATTTTGTCACAATAAGGACCGTCGTATCTCAACATGGCGCAGAAAAACTAGCCTATGCAAGATTAAACAACTGCAACTCCTCCTTTCCAGGCTTTCCCAAAATCTCCCTGAAATACTTCCTGCTGATCCCAAAATGTTACAACAAAGGTTCTAATGACAATTAGCAGGAAAGGTCTTTTCTTCAATATTCACTTCTCTTCATCAGTTTCCTGTGAAATCCACCACAGAATTTAAAATCCTCCTAACTGATAAAGCTTTTAATAACCAAGTTTCACTTTGTCTCGAAGACTTTGTGGTCCCTTATTTTCCCAAAGGAAAGCGCTTATTTGTGAATCCAAGAGCTTCCTGAAGTAGAATCAGAGCAACATCTAGACATTTTTCATGATTTTTTTTTTTGTCTAATGCTTTGTGCTTGCAATTTAAATGTATGAAAACATGTTACTTACTTGATACTCATATTAAGGTTATTTAATTATTTATTTTATTAATTATTATTTAAAGGTTATTTATTATTGGTTACGAGAGAGATATTGCTCATTTTGCTGAATGCAAATGTCTCCCTTTTAATTTCAGACAGATTAAAGAGCCATCTCAGAGCAAATGTACAGCTGCATCAGTATTACTCACCAAGTTGCTTCATTAAAGCAAGGGGCAGGATGATGCCGCCAGAGACCATGATGACCAGGTAGTTTCCATTCAAGTACCACAGACTGCATGAAGAAAAATGTTGTTTACTTTGGCGAGCTCTACATTTTAAACAGTGACACTCAGACTTAGTACACACTGCACAAAAACACACTCAAACAAAAAAGTTCTAAGGTGGTAAAAAAGATGTTTATGTGTGTTCCAGTTTATGAAAATGAAATGGCCTGTGAATGAGTGTTTGAGTGACACAAATCTGTTAAAAGTCCATTGTTGGAATGTCTGAGCAAGAGTAACCTGCTGGGAACAACCTTGGCCTCAAGATCGTGGAAAAAATGTGTCTGCTTATGCTGCTCTCAACAGAAGCACTAGAATAGACCATTATATAACTGGTGATTAACGTGACAGTTCAGTTTTGGAAACAAAAGGCGAAACGAAGCCAAGAAAACTTCACTGAAACATCATGTATGTTAGCATCGACGAATGTATCTCGAATTAATTACTCTTTCAAGACGATGAACCAACACAGATGGGGAGGACAGAAACAACGCCTTTCCTCTGCTGTGTCTCTGTGTCATAATGGCTTATATGTGGGCACCGCATGGTCTTTCTTAGAATGAACATTCTCTGAATTTTTCCCATAAAAAAACGTCTCCATCATATAGCCTAAGCCCACATCACATGGGGCGTATATTCTTAACGTGTGGGCGTGTTGGTCACAGGATGCAGTCACAGGTTTATCGCTGAGTGCCAGTGCTGAATTAAACTAACTAACTAAATTGCTTTATTCCTAAAAGAAAAAATGCACAGAATAATGACAATTTTTTTCTTTTATTTATCACTTATGTCATTATTTTATCGTTAATAAATGGTACATGTTTAAATATTATTTTGTTGTCATGTGAATAGACTTACTTTGATGCAATTATACATCAGTAGCTCCAAGCATCTTACAGAAATTACTGTCAACCCGTTAAACACGACCATCTCTTAAACACTGTGTAGAGAGAGGTCTTTATGCCCTCACAGCCCCCTTTTTAACCAGCTAATCCTGTTATTCTTGACACTGGATGAAACCTGATCGGGAAAATCAGCTGTCTACTGCGACTTGGAAGGCGGGACCATACGGGATCTGTAAGACAAGAAGTGTCTGTTTGTGCATGTGCATATGTGGACGGGTCCTTTGAAAACAGAGGAAGTCACGGAGATAGCAGGTCATGTCTTCTTTGGCCTTTTGGTCAGTAGGTCGTTTCAGATGATCAGCTTTCACCTGGCAGTCACGAGGGCCAAGTTAAGGCCACTCAAGTGTGAAGTTCAAATCTAAGCCAAGTTCTTGAGGATAACTCATAGTTACATTTAGGTTATCATCAGCAAGGTGGTTGCATGCTCCTGAATGCCGGCTAGGCTCCACTAACCAGGCTTTGGCCTTGGAAGTACTGGAAAAAACCAACACATAGATGAAAATAAAAACTTAAGTGTCCGATTCAACGTTAGGCATTTTTCGCATTTGCTGCCGCCAGCTAAACCAAAGATTAATTTGTTATTTTGTTGTGTAGCTTAAAAGGTCAGTGGAAAAAGCTCACTGCTTAGAAGCTGAAAGTGGATACTATCGCCGCCCAATATGGCAGACGGTGATAAACACCAATTTACGTCATGTCCACGTATATTGTGACAAATATACCTTTGTGATAGCATAAACAACCAATGAAATGTCCTCCCGCGACACAAGTACGCCATGTTCTTTCAACCAGTCCTGGCCAAATGTACAAGTTGTATTGGTTAGCTCTGGCTTTATGGACATAATTTGGTTGGCGAATGTTAGCGTTTAATGTGAAAGCTGAAAAGTCCTCAACTTTTGACAGAAGCAAAGCTGCCCCCATGGTGCAAAGACCCCCCAGTTTAGTTTGGCAAGGCTTTTATCCCTTTTAGACACTTTTGTCCCTAGAGGGGTCCAGTACTTGCTGCTTTGTCAATTCCCTGCTCCAGCATTGCAACCTCGCCTTGCTCCTAACCCCACAGGATAAGGCCCTTGAGCAACCGCCCGTCACTTCAGGCAGCACTTACATTATTTTGTTTATGGGATTGTGTAGGGCTAGAAACATTATAGTCGGGCAAGGGTCATAGCAGACTTCTGTTTGGGAGGATCCTCAAGGAGCCGGGGGCCACAGCAGAGCTGTCAGCAAATGTTCACAGTGGGACCTCTATTTTCAAATGTCCTTCTGGTGGCTACACCAGAAATGACTGCTGCATTTAGCTGATGCATAGTAAGCACAAGCTGCCTGCCGCTTAGCTGAGCTTCTTCCTCGGAGACCTCCAGGCCAGCCAGTCATGGCAATCTGTTAGTACAATTGGGAGCACTACAAAACACATTCTTTTTAAAATATGATAATGTATCCTCTGTTGGGCTAAAAAATGCTGTTAAATGCAAAGAGGTAAAAGTAACAACAGCAAGCTATCGGCTAATAATATCGGCAGCCACCAATCAAAAGACCACACCTCTAATTATACAAAATGTGTTGCTTACCGTAATATAATTATGCCCCACTACAGTTGTCACAGATGTGAATTCTAGCTATGGTGACCAAAACTCCTAGTGGTCAGTTTAGGAACTGCAACTTGTATTACTTCCACAATGGATTAGGCTTGAACTGCTTTGAAATGAGTAAGGATGTAGGATGAGGAATGACGATGCTTCCAGCATGGGAACTAGGGGTTACTGCTTTCACATTGTCTATAGTGGAAATGACTGTTTCCTCATTTTAGTGACTTCAATTCCAATTTTAAAATCAAGTCTCCAATTTTGGCCGGATCCAAATTTCTGATTCTGTCTGTGAGCTAAACTATGAAACAAATCTGGTGTTTCATCTGATAATCCTCAGAATATCACATAATCTATATGTACATCAGCATGTAGCCATAGTAACACCATGACTCTATTCATCTCTCACACGTCACTGCTCTCTACCCGAGGAACCTCTGGTCATAAATAAACCCACAGCCCCGGCACTCACTCCTCCTTCCCCTCAGTTCTTTTGATGCAATGGACTCGGACAACGATAGAAGCGTCAAGTGGAAATGGATAGTGAAAGCTGCCCCTGTGCTGAGCTGTTTTCATGCTTAGCCTCGGAATTTGGCACCACCATTCTCAACCACCTGCTGCTGTCATTTGAGCGTGTGCACGCATGAAACATGAAGAGATGTTCTCACACTTAATGTGCAAGTGTCGACAGCAGTGAAGCGTCTAACACTGTTGGGAGATAGGTTTGTCAGAAAAAGTTTGGAAAATTCTATGAATCGTTCTGTAGGTATAGGATGGCTTGTTTCTGTCTATTTGTGTAATTCTACATGGAGTCCAGGACTTCTGAGGAGGCCACGCCATCTGTTGCAAGATTCCTTCCTGCCGCTTAAGATAGTTCTTTAAGACTCCAAGTTTGGGATGATCTTATGCTGCTGTGTGATGGATAGGAATCTAAATATAGTTCATCCCAGTCCAAAATTAATCAGCAGTAAATGATAACCACAAGTCCTGGAGACAGTTTTCTGGGGGCCAAAAAAAGAAATAGAAAAAAAGGAGGCAACAGAAAGAGTAGAGGCTGCTGGATCCTTTGGGATATTGAACATCAGTCCTCGGAGATGAGCATCTATTGGCTGTAGCTGCAGTCCCTTTTGACCACAAGCTTTGTTTTTTAATTTCAAAAGGGCAGCTGGAATCCACTTCAGTCTTTTATGGCCTTAAGCCATAAATGTAATGGATATATTTCCATTACACTTTTTTGCAAAATAAATCGAAACTCAGAATTTGTGATAAAGGTAGCGCAGCAGGGGGTCGGTGTTTCCATCAAACAGTAATTTTCTTTTTATGAGCGTAACTCTCCACAATACCGTAACTCTCTATATCTCGTCTTTCAAGACTTCTGTTTAAAACAAAGAAAAAGGACATCTTCACTTTGAAGAAGATGGATGAAAACATTTTTAGTTTTGGACAAATTATTGCGACTGCTGCTACCCCTGCTGTGTAAATAATCAACAGATGAAGAAGGCAAAGCCTGCATGAGATGCATTAATGCACATTGATTAAGTAGTCTTATGGCACAACTACATTTTATTACTGAAGCCAAAAACAGTTAGAGACTAGATTTTGATTACTTTAGATTTACAGACTCCGTCACATCCAGCGCTGCCAGAGACGTGCAGATGTGCAAAAAGCGCTTCTTTGCTGGAAAAACCACCCCATTAAGGTATAAAAAAGTGTTTTGCGCAAATCTAGGGGTGATGGAAACGCAACTTCTGTCTGTGGTATGACTCTGAAAAGACGAGGACTTGCCTCCACACACTGACAGCTGTGAGGTTTTGTGTCGTGTACATCTGTAGCAGTTTCCCAACCACGGCCCTCCCATCCGTCAGCCAATTCAAACCATCCATTCTCACCAACCCACACCAACTGAATCAATGCTTAGTGAAATATTTACTCTCAACGTGAGCAGCCAGACCCCTTGACCTGCACACAGAGGTTGCTCTGTGGGTTAACCTGTAGTTTCTTGCCTTTCACCTACACAAGCACAGGGATGTTGCTAATGAAAACAAACAATGATAATACTCACTCAGGGTTGGCCTCTGTCTTCAGAAAAGTTTGGATGACCAGCGGTAACTCAGATTTAACAATATACAGGTAGCTGGACATAGCTGTTATAATACAAGGCAGAAGAAACATGAATAGATCAGATATGATGGCACAAAGTAAAGACATTTAAACACATTTATTAGACCATGTATGTGACAGAGCAGAATCTCATTATCCCAGTCATGTCCGTTGTATTTTTGTGTTTTAGTGTGGCCTGGATGAAGTTGTTTTTTCCTTTACCAAAAATGTTACTACTTTTGAAAAGCATTTAGACTTACAACTATACTACATCATTCCACTTAAAACAGACAGTCTTGTAAACAAACGTTGCTTTGCCCCCCAGTTCTTATTCCTTTGCCAAGTAACTGCATTCATTTCAATTTTGTATAGAGCTACATGAGATCAGATCACGGCGATCATGGTGTTGCACTGATCCTGTTGAGACTGTTGCTTTTGCTTTTGTTTTTTAGGCCAACCAATTTTATCACATCATTTGTCTCAGCAGGACATTGATTCGAGACATCTCGTCACACATGCTGTTCATTTTGTAGGAAAAGCTCTGTTCAAAGTCATCACCATAAACAGTACAGCCTTTCTCAACAGGTCTCTTATTGTTTTCTTGAAATACTTCCCTAAATCCCATGCTTATAACTAAGAACAAAAGCAAAAGCAATACCAATGGTTATAAATGGATATAGTCATATGTGTGGCAGGGTGAGGCGGTTATGAAGTCAAGCCTATTTAATGGCGTATAATTCACATGCTCGCTTTAGGAGTCTGCAGAGAATCAATACATTTGGAAACCCATGAATCAAAGAGTCGCTGTGGCTGCTTACCACCAATATTCTGCAGGGTGATTGCCATCCCAGCAGCCATTTTTCCTGGAGTGCCAAAGGCCCTGTACCCCAGCTGTTCATAAGCTCGAATTCCTGTAAGCAGATTGCAAACAATAACACTCAGGTAGATTTGGTAAGATGTCCCTTTCAGCAACACAATAAAACACTCAAGAAAATGGGAAAAGGAAAATGTAATCCCTTCTTTCTTTAGTCTTAGTATTTGACATAACATTTAAAAAAATTGCCAAATGTCAGATTACATAACAACCCCCCCACCAGAAAAACATTATTACATTACCTACACATGATTAGTCTAAGCCAATAGGCATGTTTTTCTAACTAGAAACTAAATCCGTTATCATACGTTAACGACAATTTAACTACTATGACCCAATTTTTTACTGGAGAGGTAGTTTAAAAAATTATAATTTTTATCACCATGAAACGAATGTATTCATTTTTTTCTAAATAGGCCTTGATCAGTTTGAATATTTTTCACCAAAATTAAAGAAGACGTTCTATGTCATACCTTACATTAATAATTAATAACCAACAGTCCTGTGATTTTATTACAAAGAACCTGAGATAAGACGGGACTTACCGACAATACCAGAGCATTTGAGCAGCATATGGATAGAGTAACATGATAGCGCTGCTACTGTAGACAGAAGAAACCTGTAACATAAAACACAAATGGTTGCATTTTAGAGCTATGGATATTTTACCTTTGGTCTGCTTTATTGCTCTTGATTCCACTTCTGTCCATTTTTGTACAAAAAAAAGTATTGTTGTGCTATGTGCACCTTTCTCTTTTATTTAGCACGAGTAAGTCTGGCAATTTTGGACAGCAGCTGAGCCTCGAGTATGTGGTTTGCCAGCAATTATTTCAGCATAGTACAAACAGTTGAAAAAAATGACAAGCCTCTAACAGAAAAATACATTATTGAAGTCTTTTTAAAAAAAAAACACACAAATGAACTCCATTGATAGGGATTAATAGTGCTACTCGGGCTGTTTCCCATAACCCTTTTTGTCTCCCGAATCACGTTTGCTCTCCTGCGGAGGCACAAAGGCCAAAGCCCGTGTGAGCCGGACTCTCAGGTCAACATTCCCCAACGGTCAGATTTTTTTCACCTGTTATTTGAACTATGCAGTTATTGTAGCCAAGACTAACATGAAATGATGACCTGTAGCCCTTATTTGTAAGCAGAGGGACTGGTTTGCAGCAGCGATAAAAATAGTCACAGTCGGGTTTAAAATGTCCCGCTTATTGTGTAAATATTACAAAACTAGATTTGAAGTCAATGTTATTAGTATATATTAATGTCAATTTACCACTGTTGAAGTTTTCAACCACTTCCAATATGAGATCATCATACAACAATCCCAGCTCTCTTTCTGTTCATTTGCTCTATTAGTTGCAGACAATACAGCAATGGAACTTCATCAGCATGCTGTTGGCTGAACAGCCATCAAATCATAGTGGAAGAAGCAGCTGCAAGCATTGTTAAAAGATGTGGAAATACTTCCATTTGGCTGCAAATTGTTTGCAATCAAGCACATAAGTTAATGTGCATTTACTGTAACTCATCTACTCTGGGCTAGTATTACCTGTCCAAGCTAAATTTTGTTAGAGGTCCCCTGTGTCCTCTTCATTAAAATACCTGCTTTCACAATTGGAGATGACACCTGCACCATCCTTTATTTCAATTGTGTTAGTCGTTCTCTTTGCAGCTACATAAAAACAGACGAAGAGCACTAGGATCACCGACTGACAGCGCCAGTCGGTGTTAAGTCCCGTCCTTAGCTGCTCAGATCTCTCCTCTTGCCAAGATTCAAGTATTTCACTCTTCAACAAGCATTCCACTTCTGTATCTGCTTCTTGGTTCAGTTCAAAACAAACACAAACCTGCCTGGCTGTCTGCATGGAGCAGAGGAGAGTACAAGACCAATCCAGATTGGTCTAACTGGAGTCTTGAACTTTGTTATTCTGAGCTGTGGGCTTTCTGGGACCTATATGCGGCAACTAGGGTAGGGATGAGGACATGAGAAGATATAGTATGAATAGAAGGGGGGCATATCAGGGGATACAATTATGGTGCGAGACATCATGACAAGCTATATATGAAGTCTTGTAATTGTGCCACCAAAGCAGTCTGATGCCTCAGTTTTCTTGGTTGAGTAATTCCCCTGAAAAATCTTGATTTTTCAGGACCTATTTTGTCATCTTGAATCTTTTTTCCAATGGTTATACAAAAGATTCATACAATTATATTATTTTTGTAGTTAAAATTGATAGTCCTAAAACATGGTATCAGCTTTACATTTTGAGACTAAATTAAATGAACGTTGCAGACACTTTCAATGTTCAGGTAACTTCCATGCTGCATCTAGTGGGAGCTGGGTTCTGCAAAATAACCTGGAACAAGCTTTTCTTTCTGCCCCAGAGCTATGCATGCACCTCTGCAATGGCACTGAAAAGAAACCCCTCCATAGCATATTATTTACTTACAAGAAGAGGAGTATGCCAGTGTTGGCCATGGCATAGGCCAATCCCAAGATTCCACTGCCCATAATGGCATTACCCAGGTTGAAGACTGACATGCCAAAAGAGGTCTTTCCTTCAAACTGAATAAGTTTGACAAAACAGAACATGAGAATGCACGAAATAGCAACAAACTTTTTTCTTTTCATCTTTTCCATAATGTCAATACGAATGGGCTTTCTCACTTACATCTGTGAAACGTGTAGGTTTCTTTCCATCTTCACTGGGCAAAAACTCCTCACACTCCATTCCTCCGTCGGGGTCGTCAAATCTGTGGGTCAAAGTTATGGCTGTTAATCGAAGATCTCTTTACCAGCCTCTGAAATGTGTGCACCTATCTGCTGCAGAAAGTAGCAAAGCGCGTGCTTCATTTATTTCTTAGTGATAGAAAAGCCCTTGTTTATAAACCCTTAAAACAGTCATGATAGACATACCTGACTGTTTGAGTGCCATTTCTGTAAAAGGGTCCCCCAGTTGCGCCAGGCATAAAAACAAGGCAAACATGCATTAAAGGAAACAAATGCAGTATTTGGCAGAAAGTAGGTTATACTGTAGGTTGCTCATCACATCTGATAGATTATTTTTAATGGGAAACTTTCCCCGGTACACAAGTAAACATAGCTTTTGCACTGATATTTGCTTGTAAAAAAGAATACCCATTAACTTGCTTTACACTAAACAACTATGATGTGGTTTTCACATAAGTATAACTCCAGAAAGACAAAATGAAAGAGGTGTAAAGAGAGAAAACTCCATGCTGTTTTATGGACGTTAAAGCTGTTCATCTCTGTATGGGGAAAGGGAAGACTACTCACTGATCGTCATCCAGCATTGTCTTCATCGGTATACCCGTGTCACGTCCGAGGTCATTACTCTTCCCGTTGGATAATATGTTCGTCTCCATCATTCAAGTTCTAACAGATCCCCTTTGTCTAACAAGCCTTGAATATCTAGAACAAAGGGTAGAAGGGCAGGAGTCAGATATGATTTCTTTCAGTCAGATGCAATCATTTGTAGTGCATTTTTGTATGCTTGAAGGCAGCAAAAATATATTTTGTCAGACACCTTATGAAAGGAAACTGCCTCCTATTTCATCAGTTATGAAAACAGATTTTCTGTTAAAGGAGACCTATTATGGCATTTAATGTATATTTTAAACAGGCCTTGAATGTCTTAAAAACAATCTAAAGCTTGTTTTTTCTACATAAATCAGAAATCCAGCCTGTGGGCCCTGTCACTAGTTTTACCGCTTCTAACCCCTTTTTCTGTGCTCCATTCTAAGGGAAGGGGGGGGTATGATAATGAGGCTCTGTGCTGATTGGCTCCCTGAATGACGTGTAGCAGGGGAGGAGAATAAACCCTTGCTCCGCCAGAGCAGCCCGAGCCTGTAAATTATCACAACACTGAATTTTCACAAATGGCAACTTTATTGTTAAAAAAATAAAATATGAGTTGTATATAAATAACATTTATGCACTATTTCAGCCGGATCTGCCCGGCGCATGCTGAACGCTGGCCCCAGAGCCACGGCGGGCGCCCGGCGCATGGCTCCGCGGCGCATCGCCCGTTACCGGGGATCAAACCAACAGATTTCTCTGAAAATCTCGGAGGGTGAAGCTGGTCCAGCCTGGGACGTACCCCAGAAATCCCTGCTCCCAAAGCGGCTGGGAACCTGGACAATTTAGTCGGAAACCCCGCTTTGGGAACCAGAAAGTAAGCTGGAGCAGCGCGCATCACCGCGGCTTTAACCGGGGAATCTGAGTGGTTCCGACCGGCCGGGACCGCAGGAACCCGCCTGGACTGGTAGCAGGGACTCCCGGGGACCGACCAGCGGAATTTCAGCCGGATCTGCCCGGCGGATGCTGCGCGACGGGCGCCGCAACCCCACGGCGGGCGCACAGATCGGCTCCGGGGCGCATCCGCGGCGCATCGCCCGTTACCGGGGATCAAACCGACAGATTTGGCTCAAAATCTCGGAGGGTGAAGCTGGTCCGACCTGGGACAGACCCCCAAGGACCCAGCTCCCAAACCACCCGGGAACCTGGATGATTTAACCCGGATCCGCGGCGCCGCGTCCGACTGGCTGAAGAAAGCACCGCTCCAGCAGCGGAGAGAGCTGGTTGTGGGCGTGGTTTCAGCAGCGGAGGCTGAACCTATGGAAATGAGCGCCTATGGTGACGTGACCATAGGCGCAGATTCAGAATGGCTCAAAAAAAGGTCACGTGACACTGGGGGACTCTGTAAGGCGGGGGTCAGAGACCCTGCAGAATTTCATGGTATTTTGTCTCCCCTGTGCTGGCAGGGTGAGGGGAGACCACTTTATATATGTTAAAACAAGAAAAAACGTGTTTTTCATAATAGGTTCCCTTTAAAAGCATTTGCTTGAGCAATGTTTTTTATTTGTGCAATGTCTATGCTCCTTCTGATTGTTAAAACTGAGAACTGAGCTGCTGAAAGCTCATATGCAAGGTCTGCTCTCTCCTCCTGGCTGGCAGTACCGGGCCAATTCAGTTTGACAATACACTAAGAGCATTAATAAGCAGCCACATTAATTGTGCGGCTTTTCTGTACTTTAACCTGACTGGTCATACCAATTCACTCACAAATAGTCTCATATAGACTCTACTGTCCCTCCCATTAACAGCTATTTCCACTGGTACAGATTGTACCAAACCAATCACAGGCAGGATTTATGCAATAACTCAAATGGGAGCATCCAATAACCACCATTCAATAGGGCTAAGGTGGCTGGAGTCTTGGCTCACATGTTCTTACTCTAAAACCAATAGCAGTCATTCACTGGCGTTTCCGCTCCACTGAACACCATTTTGACTTTTGTTAACAGTTGATCCTCGACTGCCAACATCCCATGTGTTGTTTCTTTGCAGCAATTACTCACCTCTACTGTTGACACAGTGACTTCCGCCACTAGAGCCCTGACCTATTTTGCTCTTTCATTCAGTACGTTTCCTGAACCTTTGCAATAGACACATCCATAATTTGAATGGTACTCTATATAGCTGAAAATGATCACAGGATGAGATAAAAACATGGAAAGTATGGCCGAAAGTTACGTCCTAGCAGTAAAGAAAGCAAACATGTTAAACCCACATCATCAAAGGTCAAAGTCTGGATTTTTCTGAGTTTTGTTTACTATTCTATGTAGTAAATGTACAGAATCGACAAGGTATTGCTGCAATTCCACACCATCACCCAGTGCTCTCTATAATGAACAAAAACACATTCACCCCTATGAGGCTAAAATTCTTGAGAAAGTACACCACAAAACAGTTATTACTGTGATACCATAATTATAGATTATACTATCACTTTCTGTAGGTGATTACATGTACACTCAGAAGACAAAGAGGTGCTTCATTAAAAAAAAAATGAAATGAATAAAGGATTGCTTGGTTTTCTAGTATTCCTCTGGATGCAGGATACACAACACACAACTCAAGAAAAAGGAAAGAAAAAACTAATGCTAGTTGAATATTCCCACAGATGTATAGTGAAAAAAAACGTGTTTTAGAAAAATAAAATAAAAAAAGAGCTCTTAAAGCTAAATCAAACCTTGACTTGATTCTCAAATAGAAAATACTTTTTATAGCCTCATATAGACCACCCTTTTGACACAAATGAATATTCTTCACAGTTTAAGATTGTGAAGTTAGGAGGACAATGGTGTTTTGTCTGCAGTTTCCGCTGACATAAATGTGTAATGTTCTCATTGTCCAGTCTGCCAGAGGATCACCGTTACTGCTATTCATGCTGTACAATCAAAGCGTGTCACTGACACCATGCCACTGCAGATAAAGGAGAAACCTGCCAGAAAAAAAATCAGAGGCAACTGAAGGATACTGGATGCAATAATCAGGTGTGGGGGTCGATTGATTAGATGATTAAGAGTGGAATATCAGTAAAGTAAATGAATGTGAGTAAGATAAATAAACACAAACTTAGAACTGTGAATCTGGCAGAAAGGCCGCTAGTCCACAATAAAAAAAAGTTTTTAATCCAAATGGAACTGTATAATTCAAAAATAAATAATTCAAAATTGTATGCCAAGTTATCCAGATGTAAACCAAATCTTTGACTTCTTGGACATAATGGATCAAATAAATTACTGAATAAATGAATGTATTTATGAATATGTGATAAAGCAAGCCTTAGAGAAGCACACACTGTCCCTAGTCAAGGTTAGCATGAGGTTTTTGTTTTTGCAAAATTAAGTTTTAAGTGGAATTTGTGAATGTAACTCCACATGTAGACTACATGTAGTGCTTGGCAGACATTTTTCAAAGCAGTCCCTTACCCAGGATATATAGATGGAAGCTCTTAATGCAGTGCCCCCTGCAGGACCATAGATCATGACTCGGACAGTTGTTTTGGTCCTTCACATAGTGAAATGTATCTTCCTTTGATAATTCAAGAAAACCAAAAAGAAATAAATGTATTTGAATCTTTCTTTTAGGGGTTCTTGAGATCATTCCTACATCTTTGCACTCTTGTAATAACAGGTGACACAAACGTGAAACCTCCCATTTTGATAGACTGGACTTGTAGGACACTTCAAAATGTTTCAAATGAACAAGAATGAACACATTGTAACTATTGTTTCAACATTAAAGTACTACCGGCTATTTATGAAACATTAGAGCAACCCGGTGCAGCATCTTTCACACCATTATTATTTGTTATTTGTTTTGGCTGGACATGAAAGATGGCATCCACATGTGGAGGGAATGGCCGGGTAGGGGGGGGGTGGCTAGTAGTCCGGACACGTGTAAATGAGGAAACACATGAAGTTCTGCCAAGAGTGCTCCGCTGTGCCGAGACACAGGTCCTACGTTACTGACCGGCACCTGAATCTCGCTCTACTGGAGGAAGGAGCCAAAAACGAGTTATTAATACATTTGCCCAATAAAAATAAGATACAACTTACTGGAACAGGAAAAAATATTTGCTATTTGACAGACAACAAATAATACACTTAATTTCATAACTCTAAGAAACAGAACATCTCATTTAAAAATATCCATTTGATATTGAGCTGCATTAAATGATGGATATTTCAAATTAATAAAAAAATCAAAAAAATCATATGAATGCAATTAAAGGTTCATCCTGGGATACCTGGAAAACGTATGTTAATGTCTTTACCTCATCTACAACTAAGGCCAAAATAAAATTACATTTTAGAAAGGGCTTGTGAAAGACATCCATCTAAACCTTGTTTTAACTCTCTGTATTTATGTGGTAATTATATTACAGTTTTGGTCACTTCCATGTACATTTGAAGCAGTTTTTTTTAAAAAGGATGACTGAAGAGTGTGACAACAGATGAAAATAGATGAACACGTTTATTTAATCAACCATCAAGATGCACTGTTCTATTAATCAAATCCATCAAGTAATGTTACATCTTAAAATACGGATGGCTAAAACTACCTTATTACAGTGCAGTGCAGCTTCTATAATCTATCTGGGCAGTGAACCATCAATAAATTAATTAATTAATAAAATGTCAGAATGCATTCATTTGACCTTTATTAAATGTGATATGGCATATAGGGCTTTGGCAAACAGCTGGTACCCAGTTCAGTGAAAAAAAAACACTACATAAACTCATGACACGTGTGACATTTTTCTTCAACTGCATGAAACAAGCAGACAAACTAAAAGTGTCCTCATCTGTGTTTCCATTGGGAGTAACTGGTTAATATTAATCTTGTCTGTCACTTGGTTATAGTTAGGCAACCATGAAAGGTAAACATAATAAATATGGCTAATGATAAAACTCAAACAAAGAAAACAAACAAAGAAAAAAAGACAAGTATAAAACATAAGTAAATAAAAGCTACTCATGCTATAGAGTGTGGGAAGACAACAAGACTCTTCTTTAAGGCTGATTTTTATATCCTTGCACACAGGTATAGCACCCAGGTTCTTAATAAGGATAGTAAATGTATTGATCTGAAATGGAAAGGTCACAAAATAAACCATCTACACTTTCAGCAATGAATCGTGTTTTTGTGAGCATTCCAATGTTTTTTTTTTACATTAAATCGACAGGCTGTTAGTTCAACTGGACGGCATCTATTCCCTGTTCAAAGCATTTTAATCAACTTCTCTGTAAGGAACAGTAAAAGTATGACTTTACTCTGACTGAGGCATATTTCCCAAAAAAATGAAAATTGCAAAGGTCATCCCTATCTTTAAAAATGGTAATAGGCACAACTTCTCTAACTATCGACCAATTTCTCTACTTACTCAATTTTCTAAAATACTTGAGACATTATTTGCACACAGACTGGAAGATTTCATAGAAAAACATCACCTTCTGAGTGACCAGCAATATGGTTTTAGAACAAATCGTTCTACCACAATGGCAGTTATGGAACTGATTGACAATATTTCGACAAATACTGATAATAATGAATATACAGTTGGGGTTTTCATTGATTTAAAGAAGGCTTTTGACACCCTTGATCACACGATATTATTAAATAAGCTTGAAAGATATGGGTTTAGGGGGGTCGCAAAGGCATGGATCAAAAAATATTTAGAAGACCGTTATCAATATGTTCAGATAAATAATGAAAAGTCTGAGAAAGGATGGTGACATGTGGGGTACCACAAGGCTCAGTATTAGGCCCAAACGCTCTTCATACTGTATATTAATGATATTTGCAATGTTTCCTGTAAACTGAATTGTATTTGATTTGCTGATGATACAAACCTTTTTTGTTCAGGTAAACACCTAGAAAAGCTCCTAAATACAATAGAAACTGAACTTAAAAAAACAAAAAGGTGGTTTGATGTGAATAAGTTATCATTAAATATAAGTAAAACTACATTTATTATTTTTGGAAATCGACCTAATCAAAGTGTACAAATCACTATTGATAATGTGGAAGTGGAAAGAGTTTTTGTTAACAAGTTTCTTGGAGTGGGTATTGACCATAAGCTGTGCTGGAAGCCTCACATCAACGTATTAAAAAACAAAATATAAAAAACCATTGCAATTCTATATAAATGTAAAAATATTCTAACATTAAACTCACTAAAACTCCTGTATCAATATTTAATAAAACCATATATAACATACTGTATAGAAGTAGGGGGACACACATTTACTACAATCACGAAACCAATATTCTTACTCCAAAAAAAAGCAATGCGACTCATAAACAAAGTTGGATACAAGCACCCAACCACCTAATTATTTAGAGACACAAATGAGCTCAAATTCAATGAACTGGTGGACTTCAAAACTGCACAGATTATGTTCAAAATCATGCTGCCAGACTGTATCCAAAACATGTTTAATTTAAGCCAACACCAAACTGAGATGCACTACAGTGGCAGCGGTGGATGTATGGAATAAGTTGGAGAGGGATTTGAAATCATGTAGAACCTTAATCTTATTTAAAAAAACATTGAAAAGAAGGATGATTTCTCTATATCAAAGTAATGAGCGGTGATGCTTACTATGTTGATTTGGGTATTCATTTGATTGGTGATTTGATTTGATTATTCAAGGATGAAGGAAACATGTAGACTGCACCTTTTTTTTCTTTCTTATTTCTTGAGGAATCTTTGTTATCCCCATGGAGGCAATTTGTTTTACTGGCAGTCTTATCTCTTACTTCTTGCTTTTATTTCATTACTTTAAATAATCTTTTTGAGGGTAGGCAATGAATAAGCTTTGCTTCAGCCTACACCTTTTTCGGTCTAGATGTTATTTGTATATTGGAAACTTTTTTGTAATGTTTTCTTTGAACAGTGTATTCGTTTCCTTGTTGTCATTTTTATTTTATTTTTAATTTTGTAAAAGCTATTTTGATGTTTGTCTTATTTTTATTCTTTTTTTGTGATGTCATGACCGAAATAAACTAAATTAAACTAAACTAAAAAAACTAAACTTCTGTCATTTTTAATCAAGGTAAGCATTAGCTGGGTATTCTGAGTTTTATTATGCATGTTAATATAGATGTTGAATAGATGCTCAGGTTCGAAGTGTCAAACTGTGCTTTGGTAAAAATGCACATTGACAATCAATGTTTTCTTCACTTTTAAACAGAGAATCTGCTGAATATATGTATTTGTATATTCCTGTTATAGAAATGTAGTTGTTATATTTTTTAATAAACAACAGCGCAAAAGACAAGGACACAGGAAGTGTTTTATTCAGCATTTGTTTATGAAATATAAAACCTTGCTAGTTATATAAATAGCAAGTCAACTTGAGTTAATCAAGAGTACTTGTTGAGATGTGACGTGTTTCCTAAGAAGACCCTCCTGATCTGGAATTGGATAAATAATAAAAGCGGTTACAGCTCAAAAACTTATGTTAACTTACAATATTCAAAACTGATCTATTTACAAATGACTCGAGTAAATAATTCTTGATATTCTGGACAAGTCCCCAATGACATTTATTTAGCCGAAGATGGTTCCTGTAGTACACATCTGTTTACAGAAGATACAAGAGGTATTGATGGTGGTAAAGCACTACGTTGGAACCAGAGTACACTTGTTGTTATTCACAAGCACTCAACATAAAAATTGAGTGGAGAAGGATGATACAAAGTAGTTGGGTTTTTTTCAGAGCTCATACAATTAACTAAAACAATAAACTTTAGGGCCAGAAAAGGTCAGATCTTGAGGATTATGTGTTTTGCTTTTCACCTCAGGGT
The DNA here is from genome assembly GCF_033807715.1 of Cololabis saira. NCBI lineage: Eukaryota > Metazoa > Chordata > Actinopteri > Beloniformes > Belonidae > Cololabis > Cololabis saira. The sequence goes on along the minus strand of NC_084594.1, from coordinate 23,225,669 downwards.
CAAGACAAAGTCTTTAAAAGTCGAACCAGTATGTCAACTTGGTTAATTATGGTAACTTTGGTGAGATAAAAGCAGATATGTTTAATGGTTGCATATGTTAAATAGGACTACACCATTTGGAATAAATTGGCATTTTAATTGGCTGAATGCTGAAAGGGAGATGATGTCCATAAAATGATTGTATAATTACGCATTTACAGAATCTGCAAAGCAATATGACTGTAAAGACTTCAATAAAAAAGGCAACCTTACAAGATTCAGTAAAGCTCACCCCGTGAGAGAAAAAGAACCCTATGAAAAAGATAATAATAACCTCTGGAGAGGCTGACACCTAACACTTGAGCAGACCCAGTCAGAGATATCCACAGGTGTCTTCAGTGTGACAGGAGAGCAGCTAGCTGCATCCCACATGGATAAAACATTGGCTTCCACTCACTGTGCACCTGTCTGGCTCTTGCTGAAGCTCGGCCACATTGATCGCTGCACGAGTTGAGGTCACTGACTGCATCCGAGCTTATCTCTTCATTCTCTTCCGATGGACCCTCCAAGAAATCCCAAATGAGGGTATTTACACGAGGACAAAAGTCAAAAACATGCACACTCTCTCTGCCACACCACCTCAGATCTCTGGACCGTCCAGTCACATCCCTGAAGCTGTCCCTAAAACTTTTGATCTCAAAGTTCATCCCTTAACCTTCCTTTCCTTACCGGTTGCTGCAGATAAGTATTAAGTGGTTTCAAAGACCAAAAGTAGACCCCTTCAACAAGAATGTAACCTTTCCTGCAATTTAAAATATAGCATAATGCAGATCATAGCTACATAAAAAGTGTATCGCTTTAATTGAAAGCATAATTACTGGGGAGTGTTGGGGTTAACAGCAAACCCTTCCTAGAGATATCACCGTCTAACATAAATGTTAAAGGTCTGTAAACCCTCAATTATTTATTAGTGCTGAAATATAATATGTTCTGAAATGTAAAAATAAACAGGGACTATAAAAAGGGATGGAAAATTGCCAGTGGCTTCTCATTTAATTCAGTTCAAGTCAGAGAGGTTTAATTTACATCAGTTTCTTTAAGTGTGAAAGGCTTTAACGAATCAAATTATTTAATCTAATGACAATCTAACATTTTAATAACATTAATAACATTTTAATGGTCACAAGTAGCTGTGTAATGTATTTGTATGCCAGATGGCTAAAACCTACACTGAGTAGTGTTAAATTTGGAAGTGAAAAGCAGCTTTGATCAATAAATGCATTAACATAATGGATTAAATGACTATTTGCATTGTAACATGAGTCTGGCAGGGGGACAAATGTTTAGACTTATCAGCTGAGAGGCCCTGCTGTTCTACGAAACTTCAAACATGAAGAAAAAAGCCTAAACTGACTCTATGATATCAATTTTACTCCAAGCTGAAAAAGAAGAACAAAATACTCAATTTGCATTGCAAGACTATTCGAATAAAACTTCATACATTCATAGGTGAAATATCAATTACTGTAAATTATAGCAAATTACTATATTAATAACTTTTAGATTGTTTTTCCTGGCTGCAGTGAATCAACAGAGATTTATTAAAGAGTTATGATTTAGTAATAAATAATTTGGTGAATGAAGCACAAATACACAACAGCAACTTTTCACTACAATTTTGTTTTCAGAATGTGACTGATTTAGTTTCACTTTTCACAGAATAATCCACTGATTCATTTTCTGTTGACTGCTTAATATTTACCAGTTTGTTTCTGCTCTGAGAAAAAAAAAGAAAAAAAAAAGAAAGCCAAATCCACGGCATTATTTTACACAATAAATTAACATGACAACATATTCATCTGGATAAAATAATATTAATTTACAATATCTCTAAATGCTCAGAGAAACCACAGGACACAAAGTCTGCATTTATGACTACACATAAAACGCCGGGAGACATAAGCACCTTTAAAGTGCCACACACGGCGCTCTGCCTCCACGTGGGTACAATTCAATAACAAATGGCTTCTGTTAGTCGCCGCTGACATTTAGACTGTTTATTTCGGATGAAGTCACTGTGGTTTAATCGTAAACAATCCCGTGTGGACGACACGGATAAACATGAAAGTTCAGTCTGCAGGAACCGATCAGATGCCTACCGGAGTATCAAGAAATCTGGCCACACGACAATACGCACAGAAATACCACGCTTTTAACCTAAACTAGGACAAATTAGCCACAGACACCGAATATGAACCATTCTGATTATTTCTTTCTTTTCTTTCTTTCATAAACCTGTTTTGGTAAGTTTGGTTAACAGATTCAGATTCAGCGCGTTCGGTGCGTCACGGACAAAAGACGCACTTGAAGGCTGATTTATGGTTCCGCGTTACACCAACGCAGAGCCTACGGCGTAGTTTACACGGCGACGCGCACCCTGCGCCGACCCCTACGCCGTCGATTTAACGCGGGACCATAATTCAGGCTTTAGTGCTGCCGGCACATGGTGGTGACATCTATAGTTGGCAGAACCAAACTCTCTACACGGTGTAATATTGGATTTTATGTCACCAATGAGCATTTCATCTCACAATCTGTTTCAATTCTGTTTCCTTAAGGTGGACAACTGCAGTTTAACCTGAGAGCGCTTCTAGCAATGTGAGCAGATCATTTCACAAACCTCAACCCCCAAATAATACAATTGTTCAGTGAGCTGAATCAAAGGATATTTCATGGTCATATGGCTAATGAGGAGCAAATATCGCATTTCTTCAGTCTTACCTCTTGCCCCTTCGGTTCAATTCAGCTGTTGAGTGGAAATAATATGACACTTCTTTTGTTTTCTTCTCTTCCTTTCTGTCAATGATAGTAGGCTCTCAGTCTACTTGCGTGGTTTCGTCTTTCTTTCTTTTTACGCACACCAAAAGACCGTCACTCCTCAGCTCCGCGTCTACAATGTGCTTTGGGAAATGGTCGGCATTGTAAAAGCATCTTCAAGTGAACTGTGGGGGTCGATTTAGGTCCGCCTCTTGGACATCCCCCACCCCCCCACTCGCCCACCCCGACATCTCCGTCCTCTGCTCGGGTTTCACGTTTCAGCGCGTTCGCTCATGGCCCTTCACGGAGGCTCTTGGCTTCTTAGGGCCAGGCAGGAGAAAAAATATTTGAGAGAGGAAGATTTTTTTTTATTATGCACTTCAAGAAAAAAGTCGAAATGTCGAGAAAAAAGTCGAAATGTCGAGATTAATGTTGAAGTACAATTTCGAGAAAAAAGTCGAAATGTTGATAAAAAAGTCAAAATTTCGTGAATAAAGTTGAAACGTTGAGGAAAAAAAGGCGAAATTTTGACTTTATTCTTGAAATTATATTTCAACATTAATCTCAACATTTCGACTTTTTTCTGGAAATTATAGGAATTAATCTCGACATTTTGACTTTTTTCTCGAAATTGTATTTCAACATTAATCTCAACATTTCGACTTTTTTCTGGAAATTATAGGAATTAATCTCGACATTTTGACTTTTTTCTCGAAATTGTATTTCAACATTAATCTCAACATTTCGACTTTTTTCTCCACATTTCGACTTTTTTCTCGAAGTGCACAATAAAAAATAATCTTCCCCTGTCAAATATTTTTTCTCCTGCATGGCCCTAATACTCTTCCGTAATTTTGCGTCTATGCTGTTTGATATTAGAATTTTACTAAATATGCCCCCTCTGCTCTCAATAATTGTGCAAGTCAATCTCAATGTTCTCCTCTGACAACGATGTACCCTATAACTCCATCTCCTATTGAATTCAGTTCCATCAATCTGATTTAGCAGCTTTTTGTGAAATATGAAGTTTCTCTGTACTCAGTCATGAGTGGAAAATAGCTGGGCTCTTACCACTGAGGTGAGGAGGTCACCTGAGCTTCTGGTTCACAAAACGCTGGACCCCATTACATACATTGATTTAATGTTTTCAGAACATTTAAGGATTCATTCAGAGGACAGTGTAGGTGTTGGTTAGATATTTTGACAACTGAATATTTAAACTTTTGTCAGCTGTGTGAAGAATCATCTTTAGCACGCAAATGCATAAAATGAAACCAGTTTAAAGTATGAGAACAACCTACAAACTCTGACAAATTACAAAAGCCACCAATATGTGGATTAAAGTGGTGTAGAGCAAGATTTGCATCCTCACATACATGTTCCACTGCGGAAACTGCACAAGTACGTTGGTGCCACGTTCTCCAAAAGCTAAGAAAATACTCAACATAAAGGATATTTATATTTATAATATTTTGAGCTCATTGAAGTGAAAGTGGCCCATTTAGCATCAGACAGGCATTTTATCTTTATGTACACCTGGATCTACAAAGGTGGCACTCAAAATGGTTCAGAATAGGTCATACACTCACCGGCCACTTTATTAGGTACACCTGTCCAACTGCTCCTTAACGCAATTCTTTTATCAGCCAATCACATGGCAGCAGCTCAATGTACTTAGGCATGTAGACATGGTTAAGACGATCTGCTGCAGTTCAAACCGAGCATCAAAACGGGGAAGAAAGGTGATTTAAGGGACTTTGAAAGTGGCATGGTTGTTGGTGCCATACGGGCTGGTCTGAGTATTTCAGAAAATCTACTGGGATTTACACTCACAACCATCTTACAGAGAATGGTCTGAAATAGAGAAAATAACCAGTGAGCACCAGTTCTGTGGGTGCAAATGCCTTGTTGATGCCAGAGGTCAGAGGAGAATGGCCTGACTGGTTCGAGCTGATGGAAAGGAAACAGTAACTCAAATAACCACTGGTTACAACCGAGGTATGAAGAAGAGCATCTCTGAACGCACAACACGCCGAACCTTGAGGCAGATAGGCTACAGCAGCAGAAGACCACACCGGGTAACACTCCTGTCAGTTAAGAACAGGAAACAATGAGGCTACAATTCGCACAGTTTCACCAACATTGGACAACAGCAGATTGGAAAAACATTGCATGGTCTGATGAATCTCCATTTCTGCTACAACATTCAGATGTTAGGGTCAGAATTTGGCATTAACACATGAAAGCATGGATCCATCCTGCCTTGTATCAACAGTTCAGGCTGGTGGTGGTGGTGTAATGGTGTGGGGGATATTTTCCTGGCACACTTTGGGCCCATTAGTACTAACTGAGCATCATGTCAACCCCATGCCTGAGTACTGTTCTGATCTATGACCAGTGTACCCATCTTCTGATGGATACTTCCAGCAGCATAACGTGCCATGTCATAAAGCACGAATCATCTGAGACTCATCTCAATCCAATAGAGCACCTTTGGATGTAGTGGAACGCCAGATTCACATCACGGATGTGCAGCTGACAGATCCACAGCAACTGCGTCATCATGTGAATGTGCCAAAACTCATGTGCCAAACACTCTGAGGAATGTTTCCAGTACCTTGTTGAATCTATGCCACGAAGGATTAAGGCAGTTCTGAAGTAAAAGGGTGTCCAACCCGGTACTAGCAAGGTGTACCTAATAAAGTGGCTGCTGAGTGTATTGTGCAGTGGCCAAACCTTCCAGCATTAAGTGACACAATTTTCTATTTATCTAAATGATATGAACACTATGCACCACTAATCAAACATGAAATGACCTACTTGAAATGAAGCCCCCTCCCCCCTCCCCCATCCCCTCATTAAACATGTCAATGGAGATGATTAATACCTGAGAACTATTTTGTAACTAGAGTAGGGGACGATTCGTGGCTAGACACTGAACAGCCATAACATTATAACCATACTGACCAGGTCTTGGTTGTGCTCCCAAAAGAATTCTGACCACCCAGAAAAACAGGGTGTCCTGGAGTGTCTTGTAATGTGATCTTAGCACTAGATCCTTTGGGTGGGGTCTCCGTGGACTGCTATCAGATTGGTATCTGGGGGGTCTGGAACAAAATGAACAGCTCAGACTCATTGCTCTGTTCTTTGGGGACTTCGTGAAGAAACCGTTGAGGGGTTCATTGGGTTCGGTAGGCAGCAAGGGGCAAAATTATATTAATGCAAATACCATGATGCATGTTTGCCCAGCAGAACATTGCAGCATAAAAAGATGAACAGAGTCTATGTATGTTAAATGTCAGTGGTGAGAATCTTATGGCTTATCAGTTTAGATGTATTTTTCTTCTCAATTGGACAATGAATTGGTCAAATCAACAAGTCATGATATTCACATGAAAACGTCAGAACAGCCACATTGTTTTCTTAGAAATTAAAATGCAGAATTCAAGTCTGATCAAGATCAAGATAAATCCCACTCATAAGAATTATAAAGTCCAATATATTTTAAATATTTCTCTTGGTGAGCTCCGTTTTGCTCTCTACCTATTCCCCAACTCTCTTGAGGAAAATCCAGCTCTGCCTCTGCTTTCTGAACCATTTTCCTGAAGTGCTCTGCAGACTGCCATGGCACTAATGAGAGTGATGGATGTTGTACATCAAACCCTTCACATAGAATATCCATTAGATCTTCTGCTATTGGAACTCATTAAATGTTTTTCCTTTTGAAACATTTTCCTGCGTGCTGTCATATTTACTTGCCGTTTTTTCGAACGTCAGGGCCTCTCTGCTTTGCTGAAAAAAATGCAGAAAGCATGGACGGGTTAAACTGATCTAATTCTATATACATTTGCATAATGGTGGTTAATGAAAAATAGAAATGATGAAATCATGGATATATTGTTTAGTATTGTCTGTGAGTATTGTCTGATTACAGTAACATCTAAAGGGCTTTCAGTTTGTGAATGAGCTTTTTTAATTAATCTCACAACGTACAGAAGATAGTGACAGAGTTAAATATTTCTGTTACTCTTTACCGGACTTGTTTTGAAAAAACACACTGAAAGATATGAATCGTACATTCCGCACACCCATAATCTCACTTGAACTCCATCCTTCCTTCTAACAAGTTTGTGAACAGAAATGTGTGACATTCTTCTCTCTTGACTTCTCACTTTTATCATGTGAAAAGATTAGAAAACAAACTATTCTAAATGTATGCATGTAAATTCATTCAAAAATAAATCTTAAAATACCAGCTGAATTCCAAAATACTGTCTGGTACCTCCAATTAATAAGACTGGTTCAAGCTGGTAGTCAGATGGAGGGACAGGATAAACAAACCTTTCTGAATAGTAAAAGAATTCCTCTTTGCCTTTAGTAGTTTGCTGAAAGGGCAGAACAGTCATCAAGTACTTGAATGAGGTTTGTATGTATAAAACAAAATCACCATGCAATCTTTCAAAAAACTATAAAAAGTTAACAAAATGAACCAATTTCCTAAATACTCCCTCAAAGACCCCCTTGTCTGTTTTCATACACATTACATATAATAAACTATATATCATTGTTAAAATGTGTTGTGTTGCTAAAAGACATGAGAATGTCAAAAATAGCTGTTAACTACATGTTTGGTAAAGTGTGGACACTAACAAGAACACTGTTCAAAAAAGAAAAGAAGATGTGGAAGCAACCACTCTTTCTCATGATGTATTGCTACATTATGTTTGTTACAGAAGTGGATGAGAGGCTCATAGCCACCTTTTCTTCCTTAAAAGAAAAAAAAAACTTTAACAATGAGCCTCCATACCCAAGATATATATTGGATTATGTTTCATTGGATAAGTCCCACTGTTTAAGTCAGGGCTGCCAGCAGGGGGACAGGCAAGCTGACCACTTCCTTCTGTGAAGGTGAGGCAGGCTTCACTGGTTACTTTGGAAATTGAAAACGTATTATAGTATTACAATTATGTATAATCACAAAGTGAGCACTGTGAATGAAGAAAAACACAAAGAACTGAAAATGATGGTGATGATCTTAAAAGAGGTTCATCAGGATGAGAAGATTTCTCACTAAGGATGCTAATTTATTCATGCATGATTGCAGCACCATTATACTTTATATTAGTGTGAATTAAAGGGAAGACTCCAGTTGCAAACTGGTTCTCAAAGGAACAACCTCAAGACTATCACTTTGCCCAGGACTGTCACTTAGGTAGGAGCACTGGGTTTGAAAATGGGGGGAAAAAAAAATCGGGATAAAAATATAAAAAATATATATAGGCCTATACTGAGATCAATGAGATACTGTATGTTGCACTTTCAGAATAGCATTTCCGATAAATGTCCTTCACTGCCAAGAACATAAATGAAAAATAGATGAAAGATGATCAGTGTTGATTCTAGATAAATCTGTATTCTATTCTCTCTCCATATTATTTCATTAAAAAAAAAGCAGTAATTTATCTTTCACTGGGTCTCTTTAGCAGAAACTCTTCCAAGAGAATAAGCTTCCCAGGAATATCAGGACCTACCACCACCTCTGTTATGACATTTTATAAATTAAACAATGCAACCAGACACCCCTCTCCCTGGATCTCTCACTCCGAGAGACTGAGCTGTTGTTTTTCCAAACTGGTTCCACATTTCAGCATATTTTACATCTCTTACACTTTGCAAAAAAACCTTAACGAAACGAAAAGTGTCTTGTAAAAATGTATTGAATGAATCTCGAGGCCAGAAGTGAAGAATAGAAAGGTCACAGCTATATTATAAATACAGAAATTGGATTGGCCCTCAGTCTCTGCCAATAACCACTATGCATTTCATTTATCCAGGATGAGCTTATGGTAAGTCTAAATGATTGCGCATCAAGACCTGTTCACTAGCGAAAATTCCAACATCACCTTTGTAGAAAACCTGTGATTTAGAAAAGACTTTAGATGTCAGCAGGGCAGATTCTTTCAAACCGTCATTCTTGACAATTTACATCATACACCCAGTAAACCAAACAGCTTAACAATATATTCTATATTATTTCCCTCTATCTATATGTATCTATATGTAAGTGGGTTGACCTTTGAAGTCTCAGCTTATACTTGGGACATTTTTAGGTTTACATTCAAAAACAAGTTCTACAGAAGTAATAAAAATTACAATAAAACTTGTGAGGTCATGGCTTTTTTTTTTTTTTTTTTTAAAATGGAGCTGAATGGAAATAATTCAGGAGGGATCTGTGCTTGTAAGCAAGACTAAAGTTATCCAGGAAAACATCTGGCTAACCATAACCTGGCCCAGTTGTCCTCAGCATCAAAATTCAGAATGTGACTGTACTGCAGCTTCTGGGCCCATCGGTGACTTAGTTTAAACACCATGAGATTACAATTTCATACTAGTCTTAAGAACCAGAAGAGGAAAGAAAAGGAAAAAGTCCTGCTGTGTGCAGGTATAATGGATAATAACCAAGATAAAACATGTTTTCTCATTTATTTTCTTTACAATTAGACAAGATTTTATACAAAATTTACATTCTCAACTTGCTGACACAAAAGCAAAAGCCCATAAATATAAAAATGACTATGTAATCCAGGGAATAAAAACCCACTGTGCATATATACAATCTATAAATTATATCATCGACTATCTCAGTATGCCAATTTAACAGATATCTGTCGTCTGGTTTGTGGCAGGAGGTATAACAATTATTGATCATAGATGGAGCAAAATAATATAAGGATAGTCTCTGTTGGTTCCTGTGAGGTATATATTGGAGCTCCACCTCACCTCAAAAAGATAGATCACTTACAGATCTTTAAATAAAAATCTAGTTGGACAATGATAACTCATTCCAATTCAGTGAAACGGGCAAACATGGCTTTCCGGACTGCATCCTTGTACGTGTCTGAAGGTGAGAGGGTGTAGTTTGTGCCTTTTGTGCCGAGCCCAGCTCCCTTTGTTCTTAATTGGGCCTGAGGAAAAAAACAAAAAAAACAACCAAATTTAGCACTCTAGAACTTTAGTTATTGATGCTCATTTTATTGGATAAACCACAACACGACAATTGTTGCAAATACCTCAATTGGAGCAGTGATACCCTGCTGGTTGCGGCCAAGGCCTTTTCCCTCCTTCCAGCCCATGGCTTGCAGCATTTTGTTCCCAATATTATCACTGTTGAGGCCATCTTTAGTGGGTTGTTCATAGTTGCTGTACATGAAAACAGAAATGTTAAAAGATGAATGAGAATACAAAAATAAAAGAATTGAACTCCTGTATTTAAAAAAAAACAGTAACATAATAAAAACCATGCTGCTTACATGGCAGGTGTTGGCTGGCTAAATTTCTTCTTTTTAGGTGCTGGGGGTTCTGGGATACCATATTTTTCTCTCCTCTCAGCAGCTCTGTCCCTATATTTTAACTATTCCAAAAAAAGACATTTCCACATTAAAGGCAGTTGCATCAAGAGAAAGGGAAGAGAAAAAAGTGTGAAGCAGGAGATTTGATGTTTTTACTGCACCTCACTCTCTTTCCTCTCCAACTCCTCCAGTTCTGCTTCAGTCAATTTAGATCTGCGGAGAACTTCCAGGTTTTTCTAGAAAAGTGCAGTCGCCATCATTGTCATTTAATTGTGTCATTTGATGAAGAAATTAATGATATTGTAGTTTTCTTTAAAAGACAATAATAGGGCTAATACCTTATGAAGATCAGAGAGCTGCTGATGTCGAAGTAAACCCTCTTTATTAGGAAACTGTCTTCTACAGAGCAGACAAGCCATTTTTTTCCAGTCTGTCAGTTTGTCCTGGAGTCCTTCGCCAAAATCAAATTCGGCTCCTCCTTCCTCTGGGTCACTATCGCCACTGTAGGCCGCCACAAGGCCACACTAAACATGCCACAGATACGTACACATAAGCACTTGTAGCATCATTCAGAACATGGCAGAGAAATTACCCTTTGAATGCATTCAGATATCAATGTGACAGTAATTGTGTTCATCTTGCATAGGAAGGTAATGACTTTGGGGGGGTGGTGCCTCACCTTAGAAGTGCTGACTGAGCTCAATGGCATCTCTTCTTCAGAGCTCCTTGACACCTCTTGCATCAGTCTGTCTAGGCCGGCCTGCTGTGGGGAGGGGGGACAATTGTAAAGCCATTTGGGACATACAATATGTCTGATATACGTTATCTAATGTAGATTTATGACATACCTTTTTTTCAAAGAGCGTATACCCCGCATCTGCAGCTGCGGCCTCCTTCCTTTCTTCTTGACTAATTGGTTGAAAGCTACTCCTGAAGTTCTCCTTCTGTTTGTTAAGACTTTTAGCCCAGCGTTCCATGTCTTTAGCAATCTGAAAAATTTTAAACACAAAGTTCAAATATATGTATAATATTGAGAGAAGATTACAAACATTTTGAATACGTCATTACATCCATTAAAGACTCTTAACATGTGACTTGTAACGGCACCTGCTGTGCAGTCTTGCTTTTGGGTTTCTCCTTTTTCTCTTTGCCTTCTTTAGGCCCCTTGCTGCCATTAGCTGTTTCATCATTTTGTTCCGCATTCGTGTTGGTAGAGGCAGGTACATACGTCTGCTTTTCACTGTCCCAGTAAAGATATTGCTGTGTCTGAGCATTGTAGTAATACTGAAAAGAGAAACAGATATACATGATCAAAACATTATCAACTCTCACCAACATGGGCCAAGTGAGCAACACAGAGGGTAGGGTGTTGGTTACCTGTGAATTGGGGTCATAATAGAGGCCTGTTTGAGGGTCATAATAGTAACCAGAGGACTCGTCGAACTGATAGGTGGAAGTATCAGGAACACCTGTCAATTTAAAAAAAACAAACCACAAATTAACAGGTGGCAGAAATCCCACAATGCATTTCAAAAGAAGCAGGTTCTGAAATTACTATATAAAACAAACTGAGAAGCCCAAGTTCTTATTTGCATTTACCAGAGAACTGAAATCACTCTTGAGCTGGCACGTTCCAGTTATTTAAATTTTAACAATAATGCATATCTGTATCAATAATTAAAATCGCTGAACGGTCCACACAAATCAGTTTTTCAAACCCCACGTGTCACAAGAGTCTTATTTTTTTAAATGTGACTTATTTAAAAATGGAAGTCAGGACAACAGACTCCAAATCAACCTTGTGGTGTTTTTAGACCGGATCCTGCAAATATCGCTGGTTGATGAACACGTGTCTGGCGCAAGTTGGTAATATAAAACGCAAGGCGTAGTCCTGGGCGGTATACCGGTGTTTATTTTTCTTATGATATGAATTTTTCATATACCGTAATACCGGTGAGTATGTACAGTAGCGTACACAACGTTGGGAACACCGCGCGGAGCGGCGGAACGTAGCGCCGCTGGACACTGTTTGTGAGGGGACTGTTTAGCAGTAGTGATGCACCGATTGTTTGGTAACCGAAATTGTTCCACCGAAAATGGCAAAAAAACACTTTCGGTGTTCGGTGGAATAAGTGGGAAAAATTAATAACGGCGTTGTAATATAAGGAAATAGACTGGCCGCTCCCGTACCGGCACCACAAACATAAATCGTTGGCCAACCAAAAAGTAACCACATAACAATTTTACCTAACATTCACCAGGAGGTGGAACCAAAACAACATAATGCTGGGAAATTAAAAAATGTTCAGTTTTTTATGTTCAATAAATATTTTCTACCTTGTAATTTTGTAAAATATTTTTTTCTTTGAAAAGCATGCATAAATCAAATGTATTTGATTTGACAGTAAAATAGGCCATTCTAAGCCAATTTACTGCAGCAATTCCTTTCCAAATCATTAGAAAATGTGGTTAACACCCAGTTGTGCATGAAAAAAAAAATACCCTGATATACCGTGAAACCAATATAATTTTGAAAAATACCGTGATATAAATTTTTGGTCATACCGCCCAGCACTAGCAAGGCGTGTTATTTGTCACTTCGTGCCTGAAGGCGAGTTGAGGGTAGGGAAGAGCAGTCGGGAGGCGTTACCCGCGAAACAAAATGCATCATCATCCCTACATCAGCAAGATTCATATACCGTCAACCAGGTGTAATTTTCAAAACAACATTAGACCCAATCCACGGTTAGGACTACCCTTGGAGGAGAGTTATTCACGGGGCAGCTCGACGCGCAACCTTGCGTCGGTCAATGTAAAGGGGCGCACGACGCACTAAATTGGCGCGTTAATTGCAAGGTATTCGCCAATGTAAAAGGGGCTTTACTCTCAAGTGTCCCAGTTGTAGGCTGGATTCATGAAACACATTCTTACCCAAATATGCAAATCAAGCTTAAGCAAAACAGACTTAATTGCATCTTGTTTTCTCATACCAGCGTTGGCGTCCAATGTCTGTCCAGAGACTGAATGTGTACTGGCAGCATTACAGGCTCCTGCAGCAACACCTGGCACAGATGCAGCTTCAATGCTTGAAAGATGTCCTGGTTGGGGTTTTGCCTCCAGGTGGTGGGGAAGAGGCAATGCCTACAAAAATGTTCAGTTACTTAGATCGTTGCATTCGTTTACTACGATGCAGTTACAGAACTAATGAGTGTAAAGTACCTGAACAGCAGGCTGTGCAATTATATGAGGCTGGTACACTTGAGCATTCTGTGATATTACAACTCCGACTGCAGCTGGAACAATCTTTACACCTGGAGCAGCTGAAATTAGAAGAAGAAAAATAGGCTTTTAAAAACCTACAATCACTCGACAAAGTCAAATTATCATCACATAAATCTGGCTAGGATCTCTGTGTACGCCACTTCTCAAAAAACGAAATCCTCCGGCTTCACTGTTAGCATTTTGAGACCCTGAATAATACAATTCTCCATAACCAAAACGATCATTTTTGTTTTAAATTATCCTAACAAACTACTGACTATGAATAACTTCTACATTTCCTCTGACATTTTTTGTTTTTGTATAAAACTTGATTATAAGGGTGGTACATAGGTTTTAAAATTCATACATCTTTCATTATAAGGTCAAGGCATATAGGACAGGAATACCAAGGTTCTCCTTGCTCAAAGCTTTCCTATTTTTTAAATGACCCTTTGTACTTGGAAATTATTGTCTACATGTGGGTATTGTGAACTGTGGGTATGCCCAAACAAATAGACTTTGCTCAAACACAAAATTAAGCTACAGCCAGGTAATTCCTCCAAAGAGACAAGCCTATCAGCTGCAAACATCACATTGTGTTGACACTATTGGACTGCAGTATTCACTTGAAAAGTTTCTAAAATAGGATGGCTAATTATTTAATGACCGAATTGCAAACTTCAACCTCACAAAAAAACTTTATCTGCAAGTTGTTGCTTTTAGTTTTAAAACCTCCAAGTCCCTTAAAAAGACGATGTCTCAACAATCGTCAAAATTCAGATGCCAGAAACTGAAAATGTGTCATTTCCCGTAATGTTCCTGTCTTTTAAGGACAATAAGGGCATTCATCCAAGTGTACCCTGAAAAAGTGCAAATCCAAGCTCACAGATAACAGAATATCTTACAATGTCAACTACATACAATGACCTTAAGAGTATTGGGAAGAATAACTGGGAGAATAGAGGAAAAAAAAAAAACCCCACCACAACCATTCTGAAAATGTTCCCATACTACGACTGTATCACAGATGACTAATTACGCAACTGAATGTAAAAAAAAAAAGAAGAAAAAAAAAGTGCCGACAGGTTGACTTACCTCCAAGGATCCCATTCCCCTGAGAGGTGCTAGGTCCTGGTCCTTGCTGGTAGTATGCGTGATAGTCCTGTGAATAATTAAAACAACAACTATAATAAATATATATTTCTTTTTTAATTACAAAAGATACAGCTTCATATCTTTCATTTTTCCATCAGTTACATAATATGAAGTAAACTGTTACTCCATCCAGCTGCCACTAGAGGTTACTAAGCAAGCACAGTGGAGATAAAAGAAGAATTTTCTCCCAACCATTAAAATATTCACTCATTTGTTTTATCTATTTATTCTTAAACAAACCTGTGACAGTGGGGCGTAGCCTTCTTGCAGATAGGCATACTCTGACATTCCATCCGAGCTCTGCTGTGGCTGTAAGAGTAAAGTGGATGATGAGACATCAACTCTTGCCAACAGTGAACAGGTTGCTTAAAGAAAATGAGCCTACCTGAGTTGATGACCACTGGGCTGCAGCAATGGCTGTGCTAGCCACAGAAAAGGCACTGACACGATTCCCATCAGGCAGTAGTAGGTCCCTAATCCATGCAGAGCAAAGAGTAAACCCTGTTTATAATGCCCAGTGCTTCACCAGCTAATGTTGTTTAGGCTTGTTAGTTTTGAATAGGTGTATACAAGTGTAAATATCTTAATCCATTTTTTTTATTAAAAAAAAAAAAAGGGAGGGGGGGGTGGACAAAAAAAAACAAACTTACTTTCTAGCACTCTTAGCAAAATCCACTCCAATTGTTTTTCCATCCAGTTTTAAGGGAGGCTGTAGTCCCTGTAAGATGGTCAGTAGCTGAGATGCTTCCTGTAAAAAATGTGCAATATAAAATGTATTAAAAAAGAAGTGAATAAAAACTGTTTTAAAAAAAAGCAAGAGAAATATCACATTTCTGAACATATTTAAGGACACTTTACCAGAGGAGAGGACAATTGCACAAATGCAAAGCCCCTGTTCTGGCCTGTTTGCTTGTCCTTGATGAGGCGAATGTTGTTGGCTGAGAGATTAGCATACGGTGCCAGGGCTGTCAAGATGGCTTCAATGGTGGTCAGAGGAGCAATATTTCTCAGGATGATAGCTGTATGGGGAGGAGGAAAAAATTATCCGTTTTAGAACAACTAACCATTGACAGAAATGCTTTTGAGTGAGACATTGGTTGTGTAAAAAGAAAAGTTCTTACTGTCGCCATAAAAATCTCCACTGGGTTGAGCTTCAGAGACTGCAGCGTTATTGCCTGCTTCAATTTCTGTTGAAAGAATTATAGAGAAGTGAGACAGATAGTAACATACCTTTAAGAACTCGGTTATCAAAATAAATTAGGTCATCTGTGAGTTCCAACAACCTGTCTTACATCATAGAGATCTACTGGGGCTCGTCTTAATTTAAGTATACAAATCAAGGGGATATGGGACAAAGCCACACACTGACAATCAAGAAAAAAAAAAAAAAAAAAAAAAAAAAAGGAAACAAATTGGCCAGCAGTGTTGTTTCAGGATGTCTGCAGTAGCTAGCCTCTTGTTGATCAAACTACTTACCAGCTTTGGCTGCTCCACATCTGAAGCACTTCAGCCGTCTCCGGAAATTGTACAGGCCACACTGCAAGTAACCGTTCACATCATTTTCATCATTATATAAAACCAAGGGTGCCAGGCCATTTTATCCCAGACCTCATCAGTCTTACGGTTAGTGTCAAAGGAATGATTGCATAGGAACCGGAGGACTACCTTAACGTTTGCATTTTAAAAAAAACAAAAATTATAATAATTATAATAAACTTTTGACAGAAAAATACACCCTCGGGGAACTTAAAATAAATACTGGATTGCTAACAAGCAGTAAACATTCTTATTTCATTTCCATTTTTAAATGACATTCCCTCTGCAAGTATTTCATAACTCTTGCATTTCATAACTAATATTTTTGTTTAAAATCCATGACTTAACCAAAAAACTGTTGTAGGTAATGGCTGAATTTGAGATACTGCCATTTAGTGGGTAGATGGCGCAGGTGACAAAGTCAAGATCTACTGTGGGACATGTAATTGAGGTCCATGTGCATCTCTACATACAATTCTATGTTGTTTTTAAGTTCATAACCATCTTTGCATGTGCTCGCAGGCAGGATATGGCCAATATTCCTTGAGTTTGACATGGAATTTACCAATTTATTCAGTAAAAATTGAAGTTGAAGTGTACCTATGAGGAAAATTACAGGCCTCTCATCTTTTTAAGTGGGAGAACTTGCACAATTGGTTGCTGATTAAATACTTTTTTCCCCACTGTAGGTTGACCATAAAGCCAGATGACAACTGTATTGTCATCATTGTCAACAACTACAAGAACCAAAACTAACATGCCTAGCAGATCTTGTGTGTGTTGCTCTAGATAATGAATAGAAGACATTAACTTACAGTGTTGCACAGCCAGTCTTCATACTTGTTTCTAGGGTGACTGTAGTGCATGTCCACTACTTTTCCTTGGATGACGAGACGTTTCTGAAAAAGGAACAGAAAATCAATCAAGAGTTCATGGTGAAGAATGATCTAATCAAGTGGAGCAAGCAGTGTTGGAAGGGAGAGAATGGGGACAGGGACCCCCAACAGACAGCCTTTGAGTTAAGGACAGGCACATGATGTATAAGTGAGGATGATGTAAAAAGAAATCTTGTGTGTTTGGGACCCGCGTGCCCAGACTAAGCTGGAGCAGAGTGTATAATGTGAGCCTAACAGACATTTCTGTCTGCTTTAAAAATACGCATGGGATTTTTGGGGAAAGGAGAAAAAAAAAAGAAAATTAAAAAAAAAAAAAAAGCACTAACAGGAAAAGGGATTTTAAATGATCCTCACTGAGAAAAAAAAAAGAAAACCAAACAATTTTCTGAGAGTTTACAATGAACTTTAAATATATATCGATGTTGAAGCCTTTATCATAAAGGAGTTCTTAAAAAACAAACCCTTAACGGTCATAAAGTTAAATTCAACTGGGTTGGTTATTTTAAATACAGACTAGGCAAAATGAGTCAAATCTAAAGCTCTAATGCCAATATTTTTTTTTTTTTTTTTTTTTTTTTTTAAAAGCTGAGACAAGGAAGTCCTAATTTCAAAATGTAGGCACCTCTATCTATATGCAAATCAGACATTTCTACTGTGTGGTATTCAATACATGAGTTGTTATTTTCTGTATAGTTTCCACACTACATATTCAATACATTCTGGTTGCCTTTAGGATTATTTCTCCAGATCTCCAAGATTATAACTAGACTTGGCGATTGTGAAGCAACCTGATTGGTCTCCATCCATCTGGTAGCATCTTGCAAGTGATAAAAGTCCACGAAGGCGAAACCACGGCTTATACCTAGAGACAGCATTCAAATATAGACGGGAGGTGTGTTAGTTAAGAGACCAAGGCCATATTTTATTCAAACTCTTCCACAAACGTCTTCACAACCCAGGCCCAGATTGGTAGACTATAGGCCAGTCCTTTAGAGATTTACCAAAGCAAGAAATCCTTCTGAATACCACAGTTTGGACCGCACTCAAGAAAAGTTTTTCAATTGACTCTTTGATAACTATTACTGCTGCTCTTACTTACCTCGTAGAAATCCACAATGTACTGAAACGGTAAGTATTGCATGATTATTTTCATATTTATTAAATATTTTTTCAATTATTTTTTCCCCCCCTTTGTTGCTTTGGGGAAAATTGGATTTTAATGGAAGCAGTTTGGCCCTATGGTCAAAGACAGGGGAAGGTCAGGGTCCAAAATACAGCCGTTTCTCACCTGTTCTCTTTTTCATGAGTCTGACATCCACTGGCTGGGGTCCTTCCAGTTGGTCTATGGCAAAACGAATCTAAACAAAATAAACACTTAAATTATGACTCACATTTGACCATTTTCAAGAATACCTGGACGAGAAAAATATTGGAAGACAGAGGAAAATGAGAAACCTAAAAACTTACATCATCCTCAGCAACATGCGGCGCCAGACCCCCTAGCATGATGGTCTTACTCTTCTTCTCCTCCCCCGGCTCCCTTCTGTAATCTTGCTCAGTATAGTCGCCATCCGAGTGATAACCATCCTCTGATCTATCACTGTTGCGTCGTTTCCTCTCTCTTTGCTTGAAATCAAAATATCAAATATGAACATCTCAAAATTATCCTGCAAATACATAAAAATGTATTTAAATGCAAGTGTATATTACAATTAGTACCTCAGGAGGACTGTCTCTTGATCCTCGACGATCTCCTTCATAACGATCTCCACGTCTCTCATCACCCCAGCGGCGCATGTTGTGTTCACGCTCCTGGTCCCGCTCTCTCCTGTCACGCCAGTCTGATTCGTCACGGCATTGATCAGAACCATATCTACCACTACGCTCTGTTCGACTTATCCTGTTAAAAAAAGCATAGAAAAGAAAATATGAACACAATCAGGCTTTAACTACATTTTCTTTCCTCCCCTATTAGATACGGCTCAGTGATCACTATGAATAATGTCACCAAAGTTTTTATTATTATTATTTCGACTTCAACGTGAACCAATTAGGCAATAACTTTCCTTAAAATATGGTGGATCATTGTTTTATTGCATGTTTGTCTTTTGCATTGTTGACGTTTGACTCTTGGCAGCACACTATAGAAAGAAATGTCTACAAACAGCACACATGATCAACACAGTGTTTGTCCAAGTAATTCCCAAGTTGTTAATATATTATGGCAGGTTTTGTTACCATGCAACAACCTGGTGAGTGGAAACCACCTTCTCAACAATAGGTGCTTTAAATACTGCAGGAACATCTTCATAATTATTATATGTTCTTATAAACTATAAAAGGGAAGCTCCCTATCTTTGTTTTTATTTTGTTTAAATTCTCCACTAAAGAGAACTGGTTCTGATTGTAGCTCACACAATTGCTTTAATTCGGTTATTGTTTTAATTGGCTTCTTATTCAGTAGAGCATTTAACCATATGTTACTTTAAGCAGTAAAAATCTACCAGAAAAAATGTTGAAATGACTGTCTTCAGTGGCAGGATTTCACCAATAACAGCTATGACTTCCATTCTATGTCATATTGCCCACCTCATTATGGTCTAAAATGTTTCTGGTTGTTGTCATAGGAGACAGTAAATGTTTTTTGCTGGCAGGCAGTGATTTAACTCCAACTGATGCAGCAAGTAACTTGTCATTCTTTAAACCAGTGGTCACCAATCCTGGTCCTCGTGGGCCCCTGTCCTGCATGTTTTAGATGCTACCCTGCTTCCGCACACCGTAATACAAGTACCTGTGTCATCAACAGAGTTGTGCAGACCTTGGTGACAAGCTAATTAGGACCATTAATTAGAATCAGGTGTGTTAAAGCAGAGAAAACTCTAAAACATGCAGGACACCGGCCCTCGAGGACCAGGATTGGTGACCCCTGCTTTTAACCATCGTGGAAGATGGACTGAGCAAACACTGCAAAGTCATTACTTTGTTTCAGAAGAGTTAAATTATTGGTCTGTGAAAGGACACACAAAACAAAGAAAGGGATCGTTGAAACCACTTAAATTGGGCTAAGATATGCAAGAGAAAGTTAGCAGAAACACTCAAGCAATACTGCAAATCAATAATAGTGAATGTCAGATGGGTCTAGGTTGGGGATGTATAATTGATCATACATTCTTATATTTAGAGAACACGAACTGCGTGGCATTGAGCTTTTCCCCTGGAAAAACTGCCAATTTAACAAATAAAAATGCCTAGACTACCAGTAAATGCCTATAATTCAACCTCTCTTTTTCATGAATCATGACTCCCTGCACATAAACTTAACTACTTTCAACTACTAAAACAAGCAAACATAAAATACCTAAAGAGGAAAAAATTCCGTGCTATTTCAGAATTGCTTCTTAAAACCTGCACTCCAAGCTTAAAGAAAAGAGATCTTGCATGTGCCATGTTACTGCATAAACGCAACAATGGCGCTGGTGTTGGCGCTCTCGGTCTACTCACCTTTTATCTGCTCCCATGTTCGCGACGGGCGTTGCACTAAAACAACCTCTAGAAGGGGAGGGGGGAAACATCAAAATTTAACTGAAAATTGCTGCTGACAAGTTCACTATACTTATTCAAAGACGGTGGATTCTCTAGTCAAAATCGCTCATGAGCGCTACAAAATGACGACCAAAACCGAACTGAGCATACATAAGCAAAATAAACGCAAATAAATCATGATTGCAATGGGAAGTTCCACGTCTGGGTGTACAGCAACTCACCAGCGTAGGTTTGATGATAACCTTTAAAGCCAATATTACTTTTGAACGGAAATGTCCCGAAAATTGTGAAGGAAAAAAATTCACATCACGTCAAGGACTAACCGGAACGCCACAGTGCTAGCACCTTCTTCTTCCCAAGATGCAGCGCGGCAGAACGCGGTGTATTATGGGTAAACCATCAAGCCTTCCTCTACATTTTGTCTTACAGGCGGTTTAAGTTGCTTTTTTGGGGGGGACAAGACTAGTTAATATCACATTTATGTGTTTGTGCCGACACATTAATTTTAGGGTCATATCTAAAGGATAGTTTTACTGAAACTGTTACTCTTCAATATGGGTGGAGCCTATGAACGCTGGCTGAGGGAGAAGACAACACACCATGGATGTGTAGTTCCGCCATCTTACTGCATTCCTGTGACATTTCAGCAAAAATGTGACCTGTTTGTTCACGTACCTACATGCCTATGTATAATATACATATAAACAAATGGGGAAGTGTGCCCAAACTTTTGGTCTGTACTGTATATATTAAGTAAAACTGCCATCCCCCCTTTCCATCCCTTATGTCATTTCATCAATGAATGTGGTTTTACTGCTATTTCAACATTTAGAGTCATCACCAGAAAAATAACACCAGAAAAATAACTTATTTGACAATTTTCACCTGTTTCAAGTACATTTTCATTTGAAATAAGCAGGAAAATCTGCCAGTGGGTGAAAATTGTTGTTTTGTCCAGTGATGAGTCTTGTTTTAAGTGTAATGAGATTTTTTTTACTAAAATGAGACATTTTAACTATAAATAAGACAAATATTCTTGTTAAGATTTAGTGTTTTTGCAGTGATCCATTTTACTTATCCTGTGAAGGACAGAATCATATTGATAAGTTCAGAAAACTGTTTTTTATTGTTGTGTTTTGATGTATTTGATGTAAGCCCAGTGGATATTTAAAGCTTACAGAAGGCTGCATTTAACTGCTGCTATGTCATTCCTGCAGTATTTCTGCAGGTGTTTTGGTCAGTGCTATTATTTGTAATATATTATATTATTTGTAATCACCATCCCCCCTGATTTTTTTTTAAAACTCGAGTACTGTACATGCTACATACACACACAGTAATGATCCAATAGTATGTCAAGATTACATACTTATGTATGGTTACACACAGCCCTGCCAAGTCTGAGCAGACAGATTTTTTCTTTTCAAGTATGCACATAAATCCCAATCCTTATGTGGCATATTTCAGGGGTTCTTAACGTTTCTGACCTTGGGGCCCAATTTTTTCAGTACAGAGTGGCCCGGGGCCCATTAAATATTAACACTGTATAGCAGGGGTATTCAACTAAAACATTAAGAGGTCCATTTAGAGAAAATTTATATATTTATATATATATATATATATATATATATATATATATATATATATATATATATATATATATATATATATATATATATTCAAGTAGCCTCATAGTTGTATCAACATCTGCATCTGACTGTTATATTAAAAAAAGTACATATTTGCCACTTAACATGTGTAACTTGAATTAAACATATTTTTTTCTCTTAAAAATAAAATAGATTTTATTTTATTTTTCAAATGCTATCTTATTTTATTTCTCTACCAGCAGTTTGAATTTCCGCTTTTCTTTGTTAATTGTCTCAACACATTTTTATAATAAATGAATATAAACACATCTTAACAATTGAACAGTTTTGCAGTTTCTCTTTCTTCCCCTCTTTTAATCTTATGCCCCCACTTTCTGTTTTTCAGTGAGAGAACTGAGCTCTAATTTCTCCTGTCAGGACTTTAAATCTGGGCTGGATGGTGTCAGGTTCTCATGCACATGAGAAGGTGCTCATTGATGAGCCTGGAACGATATTTAGTTTTAATTATGTTCATTGTGGAGAAAGCTGCTTCACAGCTATATCTGGACTCAAACATGGATGTTTTAAGATGGTCAGTTTATTTTTCTGTGACTTCAGTTCAGACTTGAGTGGATATGTTTGATGAAAAACTTTGTGTTTTGTTTCAGTGGCGTTTCACTTTCGCACTTTGAACGCCACGGTCTCTGAACGTATGATACACTGGTTTTGTCCCAGTTGTGGGAAGACTGGAAGAGTGGAAAGCGCCGTCTTCCGTCTACATACACGGAGCGCCGCCTTACAACACACACACAGACATACAAGTGTGCATATTTAAAAATAGAGCGAGGACAAAACTTAGTTTGATTTTACTTTAAGTTATTTGCATTAATAAGTTGTCAGGACTCAGTGTGTCGGGTTTTATCCGAGCCTGATCAGCTGCGACGAGCACGAGCCCGCAGCTCTCTGGCTGCTGAGCAGCAGAGTCATTTTCCGATGCTTTTTCGAAAGCCCGAACAGTCCAGCCCAGCACACACGACAGCCCACGCATCTACCATCCTTCAGCGGAGCCGCCACCCGAGCGGCACGACCTCCCCGGCCGCGGGGACCGTTATATAATAGATCCATGGCGGGGACGCGTCGGGATAAATGATCACGCCGCGCTCGCTCGCTCTGGGCCCAGACCCAAGTAATCGATCCCTGATCCTGGCGGATCTAAACCTACTCTGTGCAAAATGAAGGATTTTCTCTGTAAATGAACACAATTTCTCTTACTATTACACGTACAGCTAGCTGAGTGTCTTCTTCTCATTTGGTCGGGAGTTGCTATGCAGTCCGGCGGCCCACGCGGCCCACAAGTACAAAACAGAATTTTTTTGTGGCCCACTAGATGGCGCTCGCGGCCCAAGTGTGGGCCGCGAGGAATCACTGTCTTACAGGGTCAAACTGAGGCGAAATGTGACGAATTAGAACCTGATGAGTTGTTAAATATATTTATCTGTGCAATGAAGTTGCAATACTTGTTTTTGAGTTGTTTCTCTCCCATTAAAGCCCATTTTTGCTCTCCGGTAAGGCAACTGTGAGAATCCAGGATGGAACACCTGGGGTATATAAATAGGGCTCACAGATATTTCACTGTTGTGTCACTTCGGTAGCACATGTACTAGAACAATACAGAGAAGATTAGCATGGCCCCGCAAGGATGACATGCACAATCGTGAAGTGTTCCTAATTTTTTTGTCCTGAATGTTTTATTTGATATAATATTTATTTAGTCACTAGTCTGTTCTCTTGCAATACAGGCTCAAATCTATGTCACTTTACTCATGGTGAACATGGCGAACTTTGCCATGCAGATCTTTTCAATTTAGGAGCAATTATAGATTAAATTATATATTATTTCCTTCTCAATTTATCGACAAATATAATTCAAAACATCAAATATACATCTTTTATTAAGTACAACCGACTCCTGCACTTGCCTTTAGTCCTCCTTCAGGCATACTGACTGTTTTACTTGATTAATTGTTTTATCTTTTGTATTGTGTTTTAATGTCTTTTTGTGTATTTATATAACTTTGTTTTTTCATCTTAGCTCCCTCCCCTTACCCCCCTAGGCTGCACTTGTAAATAAGAAATTTGTTCTTAATTTGCTTGCCTGGTTAAATAAAGGTTAAAAAATATATATATATTTATACCAGTTCCATTAAGTTGAACATAGGAAAAAACACAGACAAGGTTATTGATTATTCTTTATTTCAGTATTTAATCTCTGTAACATCACCAACGAGTTTACTGTACAAGAAGCTCTGTTTTTTTGTTAATAAAAGTGATTACATTTACTTGTTCAACTTGGCACAAAGGAATGTTCCCTTTTTCATAAATCTTTGATTTGATAATGACATTGTATAAATAATGGTAATAGCAGATCCATAGTTGAGCTCCACAACCTTTTTTTCTGAAACATATACTTAAAGAGCTTAGTTTTGTTTTGAAGTAAAGATGATTCTTGAGTCACTGATACCAACAAAGTCTATACAAATGTGTGATAAGACAAAACAGCTGCATGATATAAAAATGGTCCACATAAGAAAAAAAAAGGAAGGTTGAGTCCAGCACACATAGTCCAAAAATCCAGGGTGGAGGGTGGATGACTCCAGGATGTTGGGAATCCCCATGATGAGTCCTAGGTCAAGGTTTCCCCTTTTGTCACCTGAACAGAAATACACGTTAATTAAATGGGCATATAACTTGGAGACGGTCAAACATAAGATACATTCACATCTTAGACTTACTCTGGCCTCTATGTATTCAATCCTTCTCTCCAACGCTGTCAACTTTTCATTGAGGGTGGCCAGACGAGATCGACAAGACATATCTGTGTGGATTTAAATACACATTTAAAGCGCTATATAAATAAAATGTATTATTATTATTATTATTATTATTATTATTATTATTATTATTATTATTATTATTATTATTATTATTATTATTATTATTATTACATTTAATACGTTATAGACAGCATACAGGTCATCCCCTTCAGCGAGGCACAGCTTGCAATGCTGCCATTTGTCATACAAAAAGACAATCGAGGTGCAGATCGATGTCAGGATTGGGGGGGACACCAACGTGATTTTAATTTTTAATTTTTTGCCAATATGCAAATCATACCATGCCATAAATTGGTAAAGGCTCGCCAAAAAATACTGCACAGGGAATCATTTATTGTGCTTACCTTTCTTGTTTATTTCTTGTTTATTTGTCCTAAACAGCTCGACTCGAGCCCGTCAAAAATTTTAAAAATATCAATTCAGACTAAAAAAAAAAAAATTATGGCGTAGCAATACTTTCAATCTGTACACCTCAAAACGCACCGTGGATGTATTATTTTTTTAGAAATATATTTTTAATAAATATTCTACATATTCAACCTTTAAGTCTGAAAATACATTTGTTCAATTTTGAATAATTTAGGGTATTTTTATTGGGGGGGACGATTCATGTTTTTCAGAAATTGGGGGGACGTGTCCCCCCCAGGATCTGCACCCATGGGTGTAGGCTACGTTTCAGTTGTTGCTTAGCGTTAAATAGGTCCACCTCAATGGCTGTGATGGAACTTAGAGGAAATTTCAACTGCTATCGAGAAAGGGGAATATACAGTGGGGGTGTTTATTGACTTGAAGAAGGCATTTGATACCATATATCATAATATTTTATTAAATAAACAAGAGAGATATGGTGTCAGAGGGATTGCCAATTCATGGGTAAAGAGTTATCTCGCTGATAGATTTCAATATGTTGAATTAAATAATGTAAAATCAGAACTAGAAAGAGTCAACTTCGGTGTCCCACAAGGCTCCGTGTTAGGTCCTAAATTGTTCATATTATATATAAATGAGTTTTGTAAAGTCTCTAAAATAATAAAATATGTCTTGTTTGCTGACGACACAAACCTTTATTGTTCAGGGAAGAATTTGGAACGGCTGCTGAATGTGGTGGAAGAACTGGGAGAACTGAAAAATGTGAAGGCATGGTTTGATATCAATAAGCTATCATTAAATCTAATTAAAACTATGTTCATAATTTTTGGCACTAGCAAAAAAAAATCAAATTTTAATCAATTAAAATTAGTGGTATGGAAATAAAAAGAGTATACGAAAATAAGTTCCTGGGGGTAATAATTGATGATAAACTTTGCTGGAAATCACATATAAATAGTGTAAAATCAAAAATGTTCAAAACCCTAGCAATATTAAGTAAAACAAATTATATCTTCTGTCAAAGAGCACAGTTTTTGATGTATAACTCACTCATAGTTCCATACATGACTTGTGTGGAGGTCTGGGGTAACACCTATAAAACAAATACAAACCCTATTTTCTTATTACAGAAAAGAGCTTTAAGGATAATTAATAGATCTGACTGTTATGACCCAACAAATAATCTCTTTATTAAATATAATACTCTAAAATTCCATGATATAGTAGAGCAGAAAACTGTTTTATTTGCCTTTAAAGCCCAGCAGAAACTGCTTCCAAACTGCATTCAGGATGTTTGAGATGAATACAGCAAGAACAAAATAAAAGAGATGTACATGAATTAAGGCAAGACAAATATGGAATAGTTGTGACAATGACCTAAAAATGTGCAGTTCTATCTTCAAGTTTAAGAAAATGTTTAAAGAAAATATTGTTCAATAAATAGAAAACACTATAACTATAAATTATATTATCAAAAACATTCTAGAATGTTTTTGATAATATACTTTATAGTTATAGTGTTTTCTTCAATCTGCCTTCTAGAATGTAGCTTGCCATGAAGAGGAGACATCAAAGGACCGCTACGTCGCCCGGATCGGCGTTACCGGGGCCCCGCCCTGGAGCCAGGCCTGGGGTTGGGGCTCGCCGGCGAGCGCCTGGTGGCCGGGTCTTTGCCCATGGGACCCGGCCCGGCTCAGCCCGAAACGGCGACGCGGGTCCGCCGTCCCGTAGGCCCACCACCCGCAGGAAGGACCATGGCAGGCCGGTGCCTTGTGATCTGGGTAGCAGTCGTGGCGGGGTGCCTCGACGACCCAATCCCTGGACTAAAACCCTCACAGTGGGGACATGGAATGTCACCTCGCTGGGGGGGAAGGAGCCGGAGCTTGTGCGTGAGGTTGAGAGATACCGGCTAGAGATAGTTGGGCTCACCTCCACACATAGCTTGGGCTCTGGAACCCAGCTCCTTGAAAGGGGCTGGACCCTCCACTACTCTGGAGTTGCCCAGGGTGAGAGGCGGCGGGCTGGTGTGGGCTTGGTTATAGCCCCCCAGTTCAGCCGCCATGTGTTGGAGTTCACCCCGGTGAACGAGAGGGTCACTTCCCTGCGCCTTCGGGTCGGGAAAGTTCTCTCACTGTTGTTTGTGCCTACGGGCCGAACAGCAGTGCGGAGTACCCGGCCTTCTTGGGGTCCCTGGGAGGAGTACTTGATAGTGCTCCAACTGGGGACTCCATTGTTCTACTGGGGGACTTCAACGCTCACGTGGGCAATGACAGTGATACCTGGAGAGGCGTGATTGGGAGGAACGGCCTCCCCGATCTGAACCCGAGCAGTGTTTTGTTGTTGGACTTCTGTGCTAGTCACAGTTTGTCCATAACGAACACCATGTTCAGGCATAAGGGTGTCCATCAGTGCACGTGGCACCAGGACACCCTAGGCCGGAGGTCAATGATCGACTTTGTTGTCGTTTCAACCAACCTTCGGCCGCATGTCTTGGACACCCGGGTGAAGAGAGGGGCTGAGCTGTCAACTGATCACCACCTGGTGGTAAGTTGGATGCGCTGGCAGAGGAGGAGGTTGGACAGACCGGGCAGACCCAAACGGATTGTGAGGGTCTGTTGGGAACGTCTGGCCGAGCCCTCTGTCAGGGACATCTTCAACTCCCACCTCTGGGAGAGCTTCTCTCAGATCCCGGGGGAGGCGGGGGACATTGAGTCAGAGTGGACCATGTTCTCTGCCTCCATTGTCAACGCGGCGGCTCGAAGTTGTGGTCACAAGGTCTCCGGTGCCTGTCGTGGCGGCAATCCTAGAACCCGGTGGTGGACACCGGAAGTACAGGATGCCGTCAGACTGAAGAAGGAGTCCTACCGGGCTATGTTGGCCGGTGGGACTCCTGACGCAGTAGATGGGTACCGGCAGGCCAAGCGAGCCGCGGCTCGGGCGGTCCTGGAGGCAAAAACCCGGGTCTGGGAGGAGTTCGGGGAGGCCATGGAGGAAGACTTTCGGTCGGCCTCGAGGAAATTCTGGAGGACCGTTCGGCGCCTCAGAAGGGGGAAGCAGTACTCTGCCGGCACCGTTTATGGTGCAGGTGGGGAGCTGTTGACCTCGACTGGGGACATTGTCAAGCGGTGGAAGGAATACTTCGAGGATCTCCTAAACCCGACTGACATGCCTTCCACTGAGGAAGCAGAGAGTGGGGACTTGGAGACGTGCTCATCCATCACCCAAGCCAAGGTCACTGAGGTGGTTCGTAAGCTCCTCAGTGGCAGGGCACCGGGGGTGGATGAGATTCGCCCTGAGTACCTCAAGTCTGGATGTCGTAGGGCTGTCTTGGTTGACACGCCTCTGCGACATCGCATGGAGGAAGGGGACAGTACCGGTGGAGTGGCAAACCGGGGTGGTGGTCCCTCTTTTTAAAAAGGGGAACCGGAGAGTGTGTTCCAACTACAGGGGGATCACACTTCTCAGCCTCCCCGGGAAAGTCTACGCCAGGGTACTGGAGAGGAGATTACGGTCGATAGTTGAACCTCGGATTCAGGAGGAACAATGCGGTTTTCGTCCCGGTCGTGGAACACTGGACCAGCTCTACACCCTCCGCAGGGTGCTCGAGGGTTTGTGGGAATTTGCCCAACCAGTCTACATGTGTTTTGTGGATCTGGAGAAGGCATTTGACCATGTCCCTCGTGCCGTTTTGTGGGGGGTGCTCAGTGAGTATGGAGTCCGGGGCCCTCTATTAAGGGCTGTCCGGTCTCTATTGGCCCTTTTAGCACTAGTCCCGCTTCACCTCGGTTCTACCTGCCACGGCCCCGTTTTGCGCTTTTGCACTAGGGCTGAGACGGGTAGAGCCGCTCCAAGCCGATACTATTTCTGTAACCATTCTAGCGAGGTTCTATCCGGGCTGAGCCGGGACTATTTCTGACGTCACCACCCTCCGCACCACTGATTGGTCGGGGGGCGGGGCCATCATCCCCCTCCGTGCCACTGATTGGTCGGGGGCGGGGCCGTCAGACGTTTGAATCAGGAAGCGGGAGTCAGCGCGAGCGCGACTCGCGGCTTGCGGCGATTTTATTATAAAGCGCAAAACGTCTGTTTGGTGATCCAACTCTGAGGTGCAGATGTTCATAAACCTGTTGGCTGAGGAGAGAATTAAAAAAGGGATGTAGACAGGCTGTTTTACTCTTAGCCGCTCGCGGCTCCAGCTGATTTCTGATTTCAGCGCCGACATGAACAAAGCGGTTGCGCAATCGAGTACGTCACAGCAGCTTCACCCCAACCTGCCCACTTCTCCCCTGGCTGTGGAAAAACAAACGGGGACAAAACGGGTAGAGGCGTGACGAGCCGAGTCGGGCTGAGTAAGGACTAATGCAAAAGGGGCATATATGATCGGAGCAGGAGTCTGGTTCGCATTGCCGGCAGTAGGTCAGACTTGTTCCCGGTGCATGTTGGACTCCGGCAGGGCTGCCCTTTGTCACCGGTCCTGTTCATAATTTTTATGGACCGGATTTCTAGGCGTAGCCAGGGGCCGGAGGGGATCCGGTTTGGGAACCTCAGGATTTCATCTCTGCTTTTTGCAGATGATGTTGTCCTGTTGACTTCATCGGACCGGGACCTTCAGCATGTGCTGGGGCGGTTTGAGGCAGAGTTCGACGGGGCAGGGATGAGAATCAGCACCTCCAAAATCGAGGCCATGGTTCTCCATCGGGAAAGGGTGGCATGCCTTCTCCGGGTGGGTGAAGAAGTCATGCCTCAGGTGGAGGAGTTCAAGTATCTCGAGATCTTGTTCACGAGTGAGGGAACGATGGAGCGTGAGATTTACAGACGGATCGGTGCAGCGTCCGCAGTGTTGAAGAATATTACAAAGTCCAGTTCAAGAGTCCGCTGTGGTATGAGAGATTTTATTCTAGCCGGCGTTCAGCAGACAGATACAGACAGTGTCTAGTTCGGTGGGCTGACATCGAATGGTTCGTAACAAGCTTTTTTATACAAGAACAAACAACAGAATTAAACAAGTCAGTGTGACAGTCAGAGGCGTGGCCTTGCGGGGGGCTGGAAGCTGGTGCCTGTCCCAGCAGGGAGACAATGCGTTGCCGGCAAGGTGTCGTACCGGCAGGGGTCCTTAGCAACTGGAATTGCATGTCAATGAGCTGAGGGGGAGTTCAGGAGCCGGCCGCAGGGCGGCGTCGTGTCCCCGCAGGGGGTCTGCAGGGGCAGGGGTCCTTAGCAACTGGAATTGCATGTCAATGAGCTGAGGGGGAGTTCAGGAGCCGTCCGCAGGGCGGCGTCGTGTCCCCGCAGGGGGTCTGCAGGGGCAGGGGTCCTTAGCAACTGGAATTGCATGTCAATGAGCTGAGGGGGAGTTCAGGAGCCGTCCGCAGGGTGGCGTCGTGTCCCCGCAGGGGGTCTGCAGGGGCAGGGGTCCTTAGCAACTGGAATTGCATGTCAATGAGCTGAGGGGGAGTTCAGGAGCCGTCCGCAGGGCGGCGTCGTGTCCCCGCAGGGGGTCTGCAGGGGGCCTCATCAATTCACAATTTTTTTTTTTTTTTTTTTAAGTACAGTCAATCTCAATTTTGAACAGAAAGTCTGAATTTTCCTCCTCCACTGGCGGTAGAGGTGGAATTACAGTGGAGTACATGATTTTAGTAGTAGTTTGAGCCATACATATTTTGCAAGTGAACCTTAGACATGTAATCAGAAGCCAAATAACAATTAGGAGTACAAGCCCCAATAAAGCAAATTCAAATATCAAGTAACCAACGTGTCCTAACTGTTCTCTAAACCAACCAAACAAACTAGTCGTGACAGGTGTATGTAATGTGTTAGCAATGTTTTTCAAGTGATCTGTTATTTCTTGGATGGTGGCATTGTGGTTAGGTATAAAGGTACAGCATTCAGTTTTAATCACAGCACAAGTTCCCCCTTGAGAAGCTAATAAGTAGTCCAATGCAGCACGATTTTGCAAGGCCATCATCCTTACAGCAGTCATCTCTTGTGAAAGCATAGACATGCCCTTTGCTGTGGTATTTGCTAAGTCTTCAACTGCATGAGATAGGTCCCTTATCTGATCCAAAGCTGCCATGACTCCGTAATTTGGAACGAGGGCACCAAAAAATCTTGTCCATGGTGTTTGGGTGTGAGTGTACAATTCTCTTTTAACAATGCGAACTTTCGGTGGTACAGCGACGATTCTCATGGCTGGTACCACATGGCCCAGACCACATATACCAGACCAATCGTTTGGAAGATATTCGTAAGCCTTCATGCCACAAATCCAGTAAACACCTTTTGGTAGAGGTATGGAACAGCGATTAACCATTGTAGCAAGGTAGTTATAATCTTTAATGGAATCGGGCAGTGGATTTTGGCTTGTTTTAGGCTTAACAAGCGGTTCTTCAGAAGGAGAGTATGTGGAGTCACAGTTTGATATTCCTAGGTGGATAGTTCCTTTGCCTTCAACACACCACTTTAATGTCTTTGGGATCATGGTGAGGGTGAGAGGAATCGGTGTGCTGCAGGAATAACAGCTAGTGTGAATTTTATCACAATACATTTGTCTCATTTGGGGGGGTTTGTGACATTTGCAATGCCCATAAGAGGAATTGAGGTTCAAAATGTAACAGGTGTCACATGAAGTAATGGGCAGAGTCATTAATGGGAGTCCTTCTTTTGTGCTGTGTGGAATGAACCCACACACATAACAGTTATCAGGGTGTGGGCTATTTTCAGCAACCATTTTTGCCAGTTGGAGGTATGTGTTTGTTGAGGGTTGTGTTTCATATATTTTAGGAGTTATTTTCTCCTGGTAAACGGTTAGGTCTCGTTTGTGGTGTTTGCAAGGGTGTCTGTTTTGTTCCTGCGACAGATGTGAGTGTTTTGGCGTGTATAATGCATCTGCTTCCGGGCCTCTGTGGCCTGCGCTGCTCCCCTGCTCCTCTGCCAGTCGTCGAAGTCTGGGGTGTTGAAGTTCATCTACTTCTGGGCTGTCCGAGCCTGCGTGGTTTCTTTCACTGGCTCCGACGGTGGTGAGGACGAAGACCCCCAGGAAGAAGATGGTACCAGCTGGTTTCCGGTGCATGGCGGAGGAGTTGTTTTCTTGCAGTGGGATGCGTGGATCCAGATTAGACGCCCCTCACACTTGACGGCGGTGTTGGTGGTGAGCAGGACGTGTTGAGGTTTAGACCAGCGAGGTTTCAGGGCGTTTTTCCGTCGGAACTCCCTGACACAGACCCAGTCGCCGGGTTGGAGGTTATGGCACGGTTTGTCACTAGGAGGAGACTGGACAGCTTTTACTTGTCTGTGGATTGACTGGACAGCAAAAGTTAGAGCAGAACAGAATGATATCATGGATTCATCCATGGCATGGAGGTCCATCTTTTTCATACATAGAACTGAATTACTTGGTATAGTCATAGGTCTACCTGTAATAATTTCATGAGGTGTGAGTTTATGCTTCCTAACGGGTGTTGACCTCATCGACATTAGGGCCAAAGGCAACAACATTGTCCATTTTAGCCCAGTTTCAGCACACAGTTTGGCCGTTTGTTTTTCAAGATGCCATTTTGTCTTTCAACTAGCCCTGCAGACTGCGGGTGGTATGGGCAATGCAGTCTCTGTTTAATACCCAGTGATTTACAGAGTTCAGTCATTATTTGTCCAGTGAAATGAGTACCTCGGTCTGAGTTGATGCTGTGTGGAATGCCGAACCGTGGAACAATGTCTTTTAATAGGCATTTCACTACAGCAGTAGAGTCCGCCTTCCTGCAAGCCCAGGCTTCAGGCCAGTTTGAAAACATATCCACGCATACAAGAACATTTTCATATCCCTCACATTTTGGCATATGAATAAAGTCTATTTGCAGAGCTTCAAAGGGTCCCCGTGGGGGGGGGGGTGTGTTGACAATGTTGTTTGTACTGTTTTCCCTGGGTTATGTTGTTGACAGATTAGGCATTGTTCACAATATTTTCTTGCATAGGATGTGAATCCTGGAGCATACCAGTCTTTCAACACTATCTGACACATTCCTCCTTTGCTTACATGTGACAAACTATGTGACATGCGTGCTAGCCACGGGTACAAAGATGTGGGTGCAACAACGCGGCCGTCGTTGCTGACCCACAAATTATTTACATTTTTACAACCATGGGAAAGCCACAATCTGTGCTCCTTCGCATCAGCAGTCTCTTGTAAGAGGGCTACATCATTAGGAGAAGCCAGATCGTTAGCGGGTATAGAAGGGCAGAGCTTTACATGGACAGGTAAGCCAAATTTGGCGGCTTCTTTTGCTGCATGGTCAGCCGAAGCATTGCCTAGTGAAACAGGGTCCTTGAATTTGGTGTGGGCTTCACATTTAACAACAGCAATAGATGAAGGTAGTTGACACGCTTCTAACAGTTCACCAATCAATTGACCATGTTTAACGGGTGTCCCCGAAGATGTGATAAATCCTCGGTTCGCCCACAATATACCAAAATCATGTACACAACCAAAAGCATATCTGGAATCTGTATAGATCGTAACAGTTTTACCTTTTGCTAGTTGACAGGCTCTCATCAGTGCATATAGTTCAGCTACTTGGGCGGAGTTGGAGGAGGGCAGGGCGGCACTTTCAACAGTTGAGAAATTATCACAAATTGCATAACCTGCATATGGTATTCCATTTTCTCTATAAGCAGAGCCGTCAGTGAAGAAAACAAGATCAGAGTTAGAGAGTGGAGTTTCAGAAAGGTCGGGACGAGGTTTAGATGAACATGAGGTGACATCCATACAATTATGGGGTTCACCATCATCTTCGGTTGGAAGTAATGTAGCAGGGTTAAGGATAGAACATCTTTTTAGTGTAATGTGTGGAGCAGTGAGAGTTAGTACGTATTTTGCTTCTCTTGTCCCTGTCACATGTCTATGTGCCTCTCTGGTAATCAGGGTGAGTGCATCGTGTGGGACCATGACTGTTAGTGGTGACCCTAAAACAATATCAGCAGATTTGTTAATAGCAAGTGCTGCTGCGGCTACGGCTTTGAGACAAGGTGGAAGCCCTCTCTCGACGGGATCCAGTTTAGAGGAAAAGTACGCCACAGGTCTGTAAGCAGAGTTATGACGTTGAGTGAGAACAGATTGGGCAAATCCACATTTTTCATGTACAAAAAGAGTGAATGGTTGGTTCTAGTCGGGAAGGCCGAGCGCAGGGGCAGATAGTAATGCCTGTTTTAACTTGTTAAAAGCATCGTCAGCTTGTTGTGACCAGGTTAAGGGCTGAGTGCAGTCTGAGGGTTTGCATATGTCTTGGAGTGGCATTGCAAGTGATGCATAATCCATTATCCATTGTCTGCAATAGCCCGTCATACCTAAAAATGTCTTCATCTGTGACATAGTTGTGGGTTTGGGCATTTCTATTATAGATTTTATTCTGGAGGGAGTAAGGACCCTTGTGGAGCCAGATAGTGTATGTCCCAAATACTGGACTTCATTCTGACACAGTTGAGCTTTCTTAAGTGAGGTTTTGTGGCCTTTGACAGCTAAAGCGTTGAGAAGGGTAACTGTGTCCATTTCGCATGCAGGGGCAGAGGGACTGGCTAAAAGTAAATCGTCAACATATTGAATCAGAGTGGAGCCTCCAGGAAATGACACGTCTTTGAGGTCATTATTTAGAGCACGAGAAAAAATTGTAGGTGACTCAGTATACCCTTGGGGTAATCTGGTGAATGTGTATTGTTGTCCATCATATGTAAATGCGAATAAATATTGGCTATCCTTATGTAGAGGGACAGAAAAGAATGCACTGCAAAGGTCCAACACAGTATAGTGGGTGGAATTGGCAGGTATTGACGACAAAACTGTAGTAGGATTTGGAACTAAAGGGAAACGTGGGAGTACCACTTCATTTATAGCTCGTAGGTCCTGTACAAATCTATATTCTGGTTTACCTGGTTTTTTAACAGGAAGTATAGGCGTGTTGCATGGACTATCACACGGCACTATTATTCCCTGGCTTAACAGAGATTGAACTATAGGGCGGATGCCCTCTCTCTTTTCCTGAGAAAGAGGATACTGTGAAATCTTTGGCAAAGAGACATTCTGTTTCAGCAATATCTGTACTGGTTCAGTAGATTTGATCAAACCAATGTCATTAGAAGAAGAAGACCATACTGATGGGGGCACGCTGGACACTATTCTATCCTGTGTTTTCCCTTTTTCCGCATCCATCAGCTGGTTCTGATCTATCAGAGCTGCTAGTACAGCGGTTGTGTTATCTTGGTTAGTCTCTAAAAAGATACCGTCTGGTGTGCAGTAAATGGTACAATTTAGTTTGCACAACAAGTCTCTCCCTAATAGATTTACAGGTGTGGTATCTGACAGCAGAAAGGAGTGAGAAGTTGTGAAGTTTGACATGCTTTCAGTAAACGGGCCTATAGATACTGTAGTAGGCTCAGAGACAGGTAAACACATGGGAATCCCTCCAACCCCCACAGCTCTGACAGTTTCTTTAGATGATTTCAAATTTGTAGAAGTGATTGGTCTTAAAGTTGAAAGAGAAGCTCCTGTATCTACCAGAAATGATGTCGATTTTCCATTTACATCTATTGTTAAGTTAGGCTCTTCATTTGTTTTTGCTAGTTTTATCAGTGGAGCTACTGTTAAAGTTATTTCTGTTTCAATTTGGGCACTGTCCTGACAGCTCTATGGATTGTGCTGTGGGGTTTGTTGGACCTCCATGTGATCACTTGATGGAGTTACCATAGGCAGGGTAAAATTAGGTTGGGATGTTATAGGGGCAATCTTTTATCCAATGATCTGGTTCACCACAACAGAAGCAGTTCCTATTGTTTTTGTTTGGGAAGTGCGACGTGTGACCTTTGTTGTGGTGTGAGTGATTCATTGGTCCACATCTTTGGTTGATCCCTCTGCCGCTGCGTCCTCCTCTCGGTACTCCGCCTGTGTAGTGAGACACTTGGGCAAGCATTAGCGTTTCATACATTTTAGATTCCTTTTGTTCTGTGTTGTCCCAGTGGTGTTGAGCTATTTCCACCAGTTCAGTCATTGCTTTCCCCGCCCACCCAACTGTCAGTACTACTTTAGCCTTAACCTTTGGTTGAAGGCAGCTAACAAATATATCTTGCAAGTAACCTGGAGGAAGTCCATTAATCTGATCTTGTGACAAACCACAATTTTCTTTTGCTGTCAACATCATTGTAGCATAGAGTTCCCTGGGATTCTCATCTTTTCCTTGTTTAAGTTTTGTGAGAGGAGTATAATCCACTTTTTGTACTACTTCCTTTTGAACTGCTAGAGTGATGAAGCTGTAAAGGGTCTGAGCTTCTTCTGGTGTGATTTTGGCAACAGCTGTAGGATCAGAGGAAATTCTACATGCATCAAGTACTCTGCTTTTCAAATCAGGTGGCAAAGTTAGCTTTAACAGTTGCATTATGTCAGGCATGTGAGGTGTGTATATTGTGCATACTGATTCCCATTCATCTAGCCATTTTTGTTTATTTTTTCTGACATCCTTGGGAAAATCTCCTACTATCGCTTTTAGTTCTCTTCGGCTCCAAGGTTTGTAGATAACATCTTTTCCCATTGTGATCAGTGGAGCTAATTTTACTGATTGTGTTTTCTTTGGTTTTCTGCCTCTTTTCACAACCCACTCCTCTTCACTGTTTTGGCTATTGTCTTCAGACTTGGGATGTTGTAAAATCCAGTCATCATCAGAAGTGTCATCGTCACTTGATTCTTTAATCTGTTTTACCGGATAAAGGTTTTTGATTTGATCATTTAAATGGTTTTCCACTTTCATTTTTGTCTGCGTTGTGTTTTTAAGTTCTTCCAATTCTTTCACGGGGTACATAGTTGTGGCATGATTGTTTTTGTTTATTTTAATGTTTGTGGAGGACCCGGTTAATGGGTCTAATTCCTTCTTTGTCTGCGTTGCGTTTTTACACTCTTCTAATTGAGCCATCAGCTTTTTGTTCTGATCCGTAAGCGAAGCTATTTGGGATTCTGCATTACGGCGTCTGCTTTCATCCCTCCAAAATCTGAAGGAGTTGAATTGCTTTTGTCCATTTGTTTGAGAATTTAATTTTTCCTTTAAATTTTCTAATCTAGTCCGGTCAAAGGTCCCACTTGGGGGAAATTTTAAGAGACCGTCGTCTTTAGTTATCTTAACCCATGTTTTAACAAACTTAGTGCTATTGGTACCGTAGTTATCGTACATGTATTTAGAAGGACCAGTCAACTCTTCCTCTGACTTTTTACTGAGAAAACTTCCCATTTTTTCCTTCTGTAAGATCCCTCCCAGAGAAAAAAAAACTTCAATTACACTTACTTTTACCCACAAATCACTTTCTGATTCTTCCAACCATCAGTCTACTTGAGCCTACAAATCATTCGGCTTAATGTAAGGAGAGCAAGTCGATTCTTACTGAAATGAAATATATCTCAAGTATTTGGGAGAGCTAGTCATCCCCATTTATAAAATAAAACCAGTTCTTCTACATATATGTCCGTTTTCCACAAATAACTCAGTGTTCCAACACTTTTATGGACCTCACGTCCTGCATATGCAAGTCCCACTGGACTTAGTTTTGGTACTCAGACCAACCGTTTCGTTCTGGCCATTTCTTTCTTTTTAATGTTACCCGAGATATTAAACCTTTTAGAAGAGCTAGTCAATTCTAAGGCAGGAGAAGCAGAACATTCTCACAACACAATCAAATTCAAGTGTTATGAAATTGTCAGCGTTCCTAAAAACATCTCTACAATAACCTTCCCAATAACACAAAATAATAAAAAATAACCTTCACAACCACACAGCGGACTTACCTAAATTTAAGGATAACGTCAACTTTCTCTGGCACTCCAGTTCACAGACTTTCGACAACAGCCCAGAAACAATAATTTGGGATTTAAATGGATCCCTTACCTTTGAAAATTTAGATAGAGTCGCTGGTTGTGCCGTTGGTCTGGAAAAGGAGTTTCCGTCGAAGGTTTATTGTCAATCCGGGTCACAGCACCAAATTGTTGAAGAATATTACAAAGTCCAGTTCAAGAGTCCGCTGTGGTATGAGAGATTTTATTCTAGCCGGCGTTCAGCAGACAGATACAGACAGTGTCTAGTTCGGTGGGCTGACATCGAATGGTTCGTAACAAGCTTTTTTATACAAGAACAAACAACAGAATTAAACAAGTCAGTGTGACAGTCAGAGGCGTGGCCTTGCGGGGGGCTGGAAGCTGGTGCCTGTCCCAGCAGGGAGACAATGCGTTGCCGGCAAGGTGTCGTACCGGCAGGGGTCCTTAGCAACTGGAATTGCATGTCAATGAGCTGAGGGGGAGTTCAGGAGCCGGCCGCAGGGCGGCGTCGTGTCCCCGCAGGGGGTCTGCAGGGGCAGGGGTCCTTAGCAACTGGAATTGCATGTCAATGAGCTGAGGGGGAGTTCAGGAGCCGTCCGCAGGGCGGCGTCGTGTCCCCGCAGGGGGTCTGCAGGGGCAGGGGTCCTTAGCAACTGGAATTGCATGTCAATGAGCTGAGGGGGAGTTCAGGAGCCGTCCGCAGGGCGGCGTCGTGTCCCCGCAGGGGGTCTGCAGGGGCAGGGGTCCTTAGCAACTGGAATTGCATGTCAATGAGCTGAGGGGGAGTTCAGGAGCCGTCCGCAGGGCGGCGTTGTGTCCCCGCAGGGGGTCTGCAGGGGCAGGGGTCCTTAGCAACTGGAATTGCATGTCAATGAGCTGAGGGGGAGTTCAGGAGCCGTCCGCAGGGCGGCGTCGTGTCCCCGCAGGGGGTCTGCAGGGGGCCTCATCAGCAGTTATGCGGTCGATGTACTGGACCGTGGTGAAGAGGGAGCTGAGTCGAAAGGCGAAGCTCTCGATTTACCGGTCAATCTACGCACCTACCCTCACCTATGGTCATGAACTTTGGGTAGTGACCAAAAGGACAAGATTGCGGATACAAGCGGCCGAGATGAGTTTCCTCCGCAGGGTGGCTGGACGCTCCCTTAGAGATAGGGTGAGTTCGGTCACCCGGGAGGAGCTCGGAGTCGAGCCGCTGCTCCTTCACATTGAGAGGAGTCTGCTGAGGTGGCTTGGGCATCTGTACCGGATGCCTCCTGGACGCCTCCCTAGGGAGGTGTTCCAGGCATGTCCCCCCGGGAGGAGACCCCGGGGAAGACCCAGGACACGCTGGAGAGACTATGTTTCTCGGCTGGCCTGGCAGCGCCTCAGACTCCCCCCGGAAGAGCTGGAGAAAGTGTCTGGGGAGAAGGAAGTCTGGGCATCCCTGCTGAGCCTGCTGCCCCCGCTACCCGGGAACGGATAAGCGGAAGAAGATGATGATGATGATGATGATAATGAAAATGAGTGAATGAGAGAATAATAATAATGCAAATGAATGAGTGGAAGAATATTGCACTTGAGTGGATGGAAGAATATTGCACATAAATGGGTAAAGAATATTGGACATAATGGATGAAGAATATTGCACAGTATGAGGTAGCTTATTGGTTTAGAAAGTTCACAGCTTTGGGGAAGGAGCTGTCCCTGAGTCTGTTTGTTCGGGTCCGTATGGACCTGAAGCGCCTGCCAGAGGGCAACAGGTCAAAGAAGTGGAAACCGGGGTGGGTGTCGTCCTTTAAAATGCTCCTTGCCCTGCTGAGGCAGCGGGAGCTGTAGATATCAGACAGGGAGGGCAGAGGGCAGCCGATGATCTTCTGTGCTGTTTGGCACCCTCTGCAGCCTCTTCCTGTCTGCTTCCGTGCAGCTGGAGTACCACACTGTCACAGCATAGGTCAGCAGGCTCTCGATGGTGGAACGGTAGAAGGTCACCAGCAGCTGTGTGTTCAGGCGCTCCTTCCTGAGCACCCTCAGGAACTGTAGCCGCTGCTGAGCCTTCTTGACCAGTGCAGTGGTGTTGACAGACCAGGGGAGGTCTGCAGTGATGTGGACGCCCAGGAACTTGAAGGACTGCACTTGCTCCACACATTCACTGTTGATGTACAGGGGGGCGGGGGCGGCTCTGTTCCGTCTGAAATCCAAGATGAGTTCCTTGGTTTTGGTGATGTTCAGTGCCAGGTTGTTCAATCGTTTCCCCCTGTGATCAGCCCCACCATCGTTGTGTCATCAGCAAATTTGACAATGATGTTCTCTGGGTGGGCGGGGCTGCAGTCCGATGTGTAGAAGCACACAGCCCTGAGGAGAGCCAGTGCTGAGAGTGCGGGAGGAGGAGAGGTGAAGACCGAGTTTAACACGACAATGAAACAATTAGGCTATATACCATATTTACAAGAGTTACAAAAAAAATCAATTTTAGTTCATATGGTATATTTGCTCAGTAGTTACGACTCAGACACCAGTAGATATAAACTCTAGTAACTTATGGCGCTTTTGCACTAGTCTCACTTCTCCTCGGTTCTACCCGCTACGGCCCCATTTTGCGCTTTCGCACTAGGGCTGAGACGGGTAAAGCCGCTCCAAGTCGATACTTTTTTCTGTAACCATTTCAGTGAGGTTCTCAGCGGGCTGAGCCGGGACTATTTCTGACGTCACCACCCTCCTCGCCACCGATTGGTCGGGGGGCGGGGCCATCATCACCCTCCACGCCTCTGATTGGTCGGGGGGCGGGGCCGTCATCACCCTCCACGCCACTGATTGGTCGGGGGCGGGGCCGGCAGACGTTTGAATCAGGAAGCGGGAGTCAGCGCGAGGCGACTCGCGGCGATTTTATTATAAAGCGCAAAACGTCTGTTTGGTGATCCAACTCTGAGGTGCAGATGTTCATAAACCTGGTGGCTGTCGAGAAAAAATTTAAAAAGGGATGTAGATGGGCTGTTTTACTCTCAGCCGCTCGCGGCTCCAGCTGATTTCTCATCAGCGCTGACATGAACAAAGCGGTTGCGCAATTGAGTACGTCACAGCAGCTTCACCCCAACCCCCCCACTTCTCCCCTGGCAGTCCGAAAACACACGTGTGGAACCGTGCCTTGCCGCGCCGAGCCGAGCCGGGCTGAGCCGATACTAGTGCAAAAGTGGCTTTATTGTACTACCTAATGATAAAACAGACAAGGATTTCTGTAATGATATAATCTGGACAATAAACAGCATATCGATTGATGAAACATAAAATGTACTTGGAATATATAATTTTTTGAGTAAAAAAAACAAAAACTTGTTTTATTGCAGAATCCTTTTCGTTACAGATATATGCTACACTTTTTTCGACTATATTACTACATTATGTGTTACTGACTAAATATTAGTGCCTTGCAAAGTGCAATTTAGAGGTTTCACCCTACTTTTCCTGGATCATTTTGCATACAGCCTATGCTTTGATAGACTGTATTAGTATTCATGTGCAAATTACCATCCCATCTCAACTTTACTTTACGTCACAGAATGAGCAGAGCATCTTAAATCAAACACAATGAGACCAATTAAAACATCAAAGATTAAATAAAGACACTGGTCCTGACCAGACCTGCAGGTCCTCTACAGACCACTAGGGTCCAGATCCAGACCTGCAGGTCCTCTACCAACCACTAGAGTCCAGATCCAGACCTGCAGGTCCTCTACAGACCACTAGGGTCCAGATCCAGACCTGCAGGTCCTCTACAGACCACTAGGGTCCA
This sequence comes from Cololabis saira, assembly GCF_033807715.1. Lineage (NCBI taxonomy): Eukaryota > Metazoa > Chordata > Actinopteri > Beloniformes > Belonidae > Cololabis > Cololabis saira. The sequence goes on along the minus strand of NC_084594.1, from coordinate 23,183,680 downwards.
GATCCAGACCTGCAGGTCCTCTACAGACCACTAGGGTCCAGATCCAGACCTGCAAGTCCTCTACCAACCACTAGGGTCCAGATCCAGACCTGCAGGTCCTCCACCAACCACTAGGGTCCAGATCCAGACCTGCAGGTCCTCTACCAACCACTAGGGTCCAGATCCAGACCTGCAGGTCCTCCACCAACCACTAGGGTCCAGATCCAGACCTGCAGGTCCTCTACTGACCACTAGGGTCCAGATCCAGACCTGCAGGTCCTCTACCGACCACCAGGGTCCAGATCCAGACCTGCAGGTCCTCTCTAGCGAACTGTGGTGAGTAGATGACATGAGGTGGAGCTGGACTCTGCAGGGGTTACAGAGACCAGGATGCGGTCCACCTGCCAAACCTCCGTGGGGGTCAAGCACATCCAGCTTTATTTATCATTTTTTCATCCACATCCGAGTTAGATTCATCACTATCAGTATGTTTCTGTTTATCCAGCAGAGGTATTTGTGCTGAAACAGCAGCTCATCTTCATAAATGTTGGTCTTCATCTCCCTCTGCTGGACAAATGTGGAAGTACATCAATGAGAAACTGTGTTGGGTTATTTCGTGTTACCCTACAAAGAAATGAGAACCAGACACAATTCAAAGTTTCAGCTTTGCAAAGGGGAGAGAGCTCCTCAGAGAATTCAGAATACTGAGGTGTCTCCGCTCAACTCCGAATCAGCTTCCCCCTTCAGCTTGAATTTATTCAGTACATGGGCGTATACTTTTTACACATCATGAGTACATTTTTACATAGGAGTTAGGCAAAAGTGCTGAGCTTGTTAATTCGCTTGTTATTCCAGACAAGACAGAAACTTACATAAAAGGTCATACACTTCCTTTTAGCTAAAATAGCTTCTTAGCTCGGGGTCACAAGCGGGTCTGACATAAAAACAGGATATATAGCTGATTTCACAACTAGACATGAGACACGGTAAATTTTCCACTTGACTGCAGACGATAAGGTCAGCTAGTATGTTAAGTGATTAACATATGTACATGCATTTCTCCAACATCTCCCTCCTGTTTATCATTTAACATACTAAATCCTTGTACACATCAGTACATCATCACATGTCAGGACAGTTTCGATGATCACATCATAATCAAAGATAAAGTATGGCTTTAAACAACATCATCATATTCCTCTCTAACATCCTCATAATTATCTTCGGTTGGCTTCAACGCTTGATATTCATGTTGGAGCAGTTGGTACTGGACAAAAGTATTTGCCATAGTTTTTTTTTATCATGGATTTCACACAGGCAGAACACAGGGGGTGAATAAGCAGAATAGTATTAGTACACACAGTATCGGTGCACTAATTTTCAGCAAAAGGTGCCACCAGGGGCCACTGGTTAACCATGATAGGGGATCCCAAGTGGACCCCCCTGAGTTCTCAGCATGTTGTCGACGCAGAAGGTCATCAAGGTGCTGCTGTATAGCTGTCATATTAGAGCTTCCATCTGGGATCCAGGTACAACACGTTTCTCCAATTATTTTACACACTCCACCTTTCTCTGCCAGGAGGAAATCTAAAGCCATACGATTTTGCATGGTCATCATACGGATGGCCTGTTGTTCGCCAGTTAGCGTGTCGAAGCCCTGATTGGTCAAGGCGGTGAGGTTTTCTAATTCTTCAGACAGGTCGTTAATGCGGTGCGCATTATTGGCTGCTCCAAAGACCGGAAACAAGGACCCCGCGAACTCCATCCCATCGGTGATACAAGCACGTTTTACTCTTTCCGGACGGCGTACTCCTGGAATGTTGGTGAAATCGCGATACACCTGGAAACTTGGGAGTAAGTAGGCCAAGTAACACGTCCCACTCCAGTTATCTGGGAGATATAAGTAGGACCTATGCCCGCAGACCCATACCATGTTTCGTGGGCATCCAAAGCCCCGGGCGTTTGGAATACGCACGGCTACTTCCGTCATGGGGGTTCCATTTTTATAAGCTCCGACGAGAGTAGATGGGTTAGGGAACGCTGTGAGGTTCAGTATTATCAAATCAGGTACTGGGACTTCCAGCCCAGGGGTGTTAAGTGTGTATTGATCCGTACGTTTTGGGCACGAGGACCCTAGCTCGCAAGATATGTTCAGATTAACTACACAATTTTCAGCACGGCCCAGAAATACGCTAGTGGACGCATCTTGCGTGAAACACAGGGCTGGGCGCCCCCATCCTCCTGCAGAACCATGTGAGAATATTGAGACGGCGACAGTAGCATTTGTGGCGACTGAGGAGTTAGCTGGATCCCTGATGGGGCGTAGCGGGACGGTTTTGGTCCATTTAAAGTATGTTTCAGCAAGATTTCTTCCGGCAGAGAGTAACAGGAGCGTGGCGAGGGATTCATTCAGGGGGACAGGAACAGGCACATAGATTTCTGAGCTAGGAGTAGCATGCGGGATAAAAGAGCACACATAACAGCTAGATTTTACATATCTGGTGGACATCCGGAGTGCTGCTAACCACCACGAGTTGTCCTTGTGGTCGTGGTGGTCGATGTCATGACTTCCTCGTTTTCGCCGAGCGGGCAGTGGTGCCGTCGTAGCGAGCTGGGACAGGCCTAGGAGGCCCATCAGGATGAGTATTCTCATAGTTGCCACGTGGAGGGTAGACTACCTCTCACGGGAGCTGGTCTCAGGGATTATTCTGCCCTGTGGTTGAGAGACCAGCGTCCTGGCAGCACATTTTGCAAATAAAAAAAAACAGCCTCAAGCTCCTTTAACGTACAGACAGTTGAGTTTATTTTATCCTTTTATTCTTTTATATTTTATTTTATCCTATTTTATTCGCTAGCATTTAACTCCCCATGATTGTTTTATTTTATTTATGTGTCTTATGTTTTACAGTGTTTTGTTTTTGTTTTCCATTCGCCTGTCCAGAACTTTGGCCCATGTTGTTTTTAAAGTGCTTTATAAATAAACTTGACTTGACTTGACTTGACTTGACTTGATTACAAGTGGACCGCCTCTAACATGCAAATAGACTTAAAGAGATGTACTTCTCTCCCAAATCCTCCCATTACCATCAAGGGCTCACAGGTGGAAACAGTGGAGAGTTATAAATATCTGGGCACTATCATTGATAAGGACCTGAGGTATGACCTCAATACATCTGCCATTTGCAAAAAGGGCCTGCAAAGACTTTATTTTCTGCGCAGATTGAACACTTTTAATGTGGAGAAAAACACTAATGGTGTTATTTTATAAGTCTTTTATTGAATCAATTTTAACTTTCTGTATTGTATTGTGGTATGGCAACCTGACAGTGCAGAACAAAAAGAGGATGCAGGACATTGTCAGAGCAGCCAGTAAAATCATTGGCACTCAGCAGCTTTCTCTGACTGACATTTACAAAGGTCGAGCCCTGAATAAGGCACAAGATATCTTGGCCAGTCCTGATCACCCTCTGTCAGAAGAGTTTGTCCTTCTCCCTTCTGGGCGGCACTATAGGCTTCCCAAGGCCAATAGCAATAGGTATACATTTTCTTTTATACCAAACGCTGTTAAAATGATCAATTCACATAAATTTTGATATTTTTAATACATTTTTATCATTCTGCCTGCACTGCTGGAAGTACTTCTGCTTTTACTCATTTATTATGGTTACTATGTCATGTTTTAATGTTTTAATTGTTCTTATTTGTATGTCTGTCTTTGTATGATGACTGTTTCCCATACTGCTAAAGGAATTTCCCCTCGAGGGACAATAAAAATGACTCCTACTCTGACTCTGACTCTGAGGCAAACAAACACATTAAAAAAACCTGAATAAATACTAGGTTAAATTTCAGCTAGAGGACTTAAGTAACTTGAGTCCCTGAAACTTGTTTAGTCAGTGCCTTCAAATTAAATCAAACTTTATTTATATAGCAGTATTCATACTCAGTGGAGCAAAGTGCTTTACATAAAAATAACACCAACATATAAAAACAGACACATTCATGGCTAAAAACACACATCAGGTATATCCTCAAATTGATATCCACACAGCACACATATCTACATGAAACTTCTCACTAGGACCTACTTGGCTCTACTAATCTCAGCTCGACTCAACTTGGCCTAGTTTCTTTTCCATAACAATTGAGCATGTGGAGCGGAAGTAGGCGTGTTGGAACGAAGCTGCTGTGATGTACTTGATTGTGTGATCTAAACAAAGAAGACAACAACCCTAAAGATGTTGAACATGGAGGAGATGATATATGTGCTGCTGGGTCTGTGATTTGTGTTCAATATCAAGTTAAAAACGAGGTGCCCTCACCCTTCTCTCCTCCTCTTCCATTTTTTATTCACAGCCATCATTGTTGTCCATTGTTCTTGTAGTTTGTTGTGCTGGTCTGCCCCTCCCCCTTTTTTCTCTTTTGTGTATGTTTGCAGGCCGGAGCTTCAGGAGCTGCGTGCTGACCTGCAGTCCCCCCCTCTGATCATCCCACTGCTGCTTCCACCTGTCTGTGTGGATGTGTGGTAGATGCTTGCTGACATCCTGGCCTGCCCCCCCCCTCTGACCACCTCAGTGTCTGCTGTCTACATCTGTTTAGTCATCCCTGTAGTGCACCAGTTAGCCACTGTTTGTCTTGTCTGATTTTTATAACAGGAAACTGTCTGTTCAATGTGAGGTTTCCAAAATTGAGAGGCAAAATTTAAATTGCTCACTAAAAGATCAGGCTAAAACCAAACTGTAAAAAAAAAAAAAAAAGGAAACTTGTGTCCTGAGAGAAACTTAAGGAAAATAACTGGCTAACATAGCCGATGCATGGTTAAACTGTAACTTATGCCTAAAATAATCTTTAATTTAAGACTAAAAGAAAAGAACTGATTAAATGTCAAAAACGGGACAAGGTTTAGCAAGAACGAAAAAACAAAAAAGTTGCGAACCTGTAAAAGAATGTTAAAAGAGCTATGGTTTTGATGGGGTATTGGACAGAGACAGAAGTGCTGATGCAGTGTGCTGTGTGACTGCACGAAGAGCTGCATGGGATGAGAAGCTCGGTGAAGTCTAAGAGGGAGGTGTCTTCTCATTTGGAGACTAGATGTCCGTGAGTTGAGGATTGAATTTCCTCTCTATTGAAGTTTTTGTTAAAATGATATAAAGGACTGCAGGCTGTGTATGCTGCAGGGAGAACTTTTTGTTTGCTGGAAAAAGAGGTGGTGAAGTGAGGTGACGCTCTCCTCATAAAAAAAAAAAATAAATAAATGTCATGTGCATGTCAGTGATATTTTTACACAGAAAGGGTTGTGTGGAGGAGAAACAAACCTGTTGTGCAATCCTTTTAGAAAAAGAGGAACTCTGAGCGCACACCAGCCTGTTCACACTAAAAAAAAAAAAAAAAAAAAAAATGTACATTTGTGATCAGTGCTGCTATCATTTAGTTTGGGAGTTAATTTGAAATGCACCAATTGAGTTTGGTTAGTGTAGTTTGAGGATAAATAATTTACACATATGCACTGACACACAAACCCACATATAGATGATCTGAAGTTTGTGTTTAATGTTTAGTGAGTTTTTGTTTATGTGTAGTTTACGCATCGGAATTTATCCCAAAATTTGTTTCATTTCTTTTAAGACTTTTGTAAATACATTCTGATTAATTTGAATGAGAAAGAGGAGTAAACAGGAATAGGAAAAAGAAGGCTAAGAAAATAAATAAATAAATAGATGAAATGGTAAAAGCTGCTGATGGTCTTGCAGATCCATTTCGGGATACCAACCAGTTCGCAATTGGCTAGATTTGGAGTTAAAATTAAATAATCACATTATTGTGTCTCTGTAGAGGAGCATACACTTGAATTGCAGCGTGCAAACAGAATATTAAGAATCTCCTGAAGACTATATGATTAATCTGGAGACAATTTTCTGACAATTTTCTGGCAATTTTCTGGCATTCCCATTTTGGACGTGCTACAATAGAGCTCAACAGCAAGTTGATGATGCATTATCTGATGGAATGCTTCCTTCAGTCCGACGTTTTGTGACTGTGAATTATTGTTTATATATATATAAGTTCACTGAAGACTGTTGTTTTACGTTGCAGGAGAGTTGCTGCACGGACAGTTTTTGTCTGTGAGGCACCCGAGCATGAACAGGTTTCCTGGTTTACTTCCTGGTACACGGGCCCATAGAGCATGCGCAGTTGAGTCACCTCCCATGATGCTCTGGGGCCTCCCATCATGCCCCGGGGCAATGTGAACGAGCGCTGCGCGCTCTGGACAAGCGCTGCGCGCTCATGAGTCCTTTAGACCGGTAATGATAGATGTACACAATTAAATTAGGGATTTATAGGGCAAATCAACCGATGCTGTTCTCAAAGTCATGGTTATAGACTATACATGGTTCATTTGTGTGTTTTTTTAAATTAAAGATAAAACGAGTCATTTTTATTTAAGATGAGACACCCCAGGTTAATAGGCTAAAATAGGGTAAAAATGTAAACAGCAGGTATCACCATGAAACTTCCCAAGTTTATTACTTACATTAAGACAAATATTTTTTGTATTACAAGTTTTGTCAAGTATTATGTTTAAATATGTCAAATATTATGTTTAAATGTGGTTAATTTGTGGAGTTTTATTTTTTTGAGTAAGGATAAAACGAGTCATCTTTATAAAAACAAACAAACAAAAAAACACATGGGATTCCCCACAATAACACAAGCTGTCATATGCTATTTTACCTTTGGGTAAATCTTTTTGTCTATTAATGATCGTGCAGTCCGAATGTTAGGCGTAATTAACTTTGCATTTTCTCTGATTCTTTTACAGCTTCTGGGCTCACATTAAGTGTTATTCCTGCCTGATATCTTATTTTCACAAACCATACACCGTTGGCTACAACGGAAATGTTTAAGTACAAGAATGACAAACCATTATTATTCTTGCTATTAAACATTTCTGTCTGGTGCAAATTGGCAATGCAATGTGTTGACAGTGTGGTGTGTGTGCTGCAGCTACAGCCAGAGACAAGACCAAACTGCAGCATGCTTTCACTCTGCTGAGCGGGTGATCGGCTGTAGCCTCCCATCTCTGCAAGACATCTCCAAGACCCGGACAAGTGAAGCCAGAGTTGCTGCTGACCCCTCTCACCCTGGACACTATCACTTGCAGTCCCCTTTGTCAAAAGGACCAGGACCAGGACTTCACGCCACAAGTAGTGTCTGTCTTCCCCTCTGCAGTCAGCCTGTTGAACAATGGCCCAGCTCCCCCTAAATAACCCCAAATCTATTGGCAGTCACCGCACTACAACATTTTTCACGATAACTTAGCCTCTTTGTTCTATTATTTTATGTGTATTTATGCGGGGGGGAGGTATTTTATTTTAATTCTTAATTCTATTTTTATACTTCTCTTTAAAGTATTTTTTTTACCGGTACCTTTATGTTTGCACCTTACATCAAGACAAGTTCCTTGTGCTGTAAACTGACCTTTACTGCTCTTGGCAATAAAAACAGTTCTTATTCTGATTCTGAGAGTGGTCACCGCTGCCTTCACTCCGTCTGTGATCCCCCTGGTCAGGGCGTTTAGACCGAGTGTGACCTGAGCGTCCCACCTGAGCTCTGTGCCATAGCGCGCAGCTCCAGCTCAATGAATGACAGAGGGTCTCCTGCTCAGCTGCTGCTCAACACTGATCAGAGCAGCTCCCCCTCGTTTACTGAGGTTTTATTATAAACCCAATGTCTTTTGTCATGGGAAAAAAAAATTAAGAGACCGCTTGCAAGTGTTTCTTAAAAGCATATCTAGTCATTCTTTTAAATATCAACACAAACAACTCCTTGATGAGCATTTCTTTCATTTAAATACATTTTTGTATTTGTATAAAGCAAATACAGATACAAATACAGAAAATATCAGATTTGTATTAAGCAAATACAATGGGTTATGGGTTAAGCATAGAACTTGGGGGGGGAAGAACAAACAAAAAAAAAGCAAATAAATTACACAAGTCACAAACAACAAAAGGTCAACTATATACAACAAAAAATTATTTACAAGACACAAAACACAACGAATTTAAACAATAGGACTTGGGGTGAAGAGTGTGATAAAAAACTAAAATAAAATAAAACAACCAAAAAGCAAGACGTTAAAGCAAACAAAAAAGGCCACCCTCACTTTCCCTGGTCTATTCGTGGGCTTAAATTTATTTACAAAAAAAAAAACAATAAAACCCACTATCAGGTAAGGAAAAAGAAGACAAAAAAAAAGGAAAGGAACAACAACAACAAACAATCCTAACCCATAAATCTATACCTGATAGTGGGTTTTAAAGTTATTCTATGCAACTTCCTAGAGCTAGCAAGATTTGAAAGTGGCGCTTCCTCTAAGCCCCGCCCCCCCCCCGCCCCCACCCACGAGCGCTCCGTCCAAAGCCTCGCCCCCACAAACACGAACGCGCATACGATTATTAAACATTTTGGACAGCACATTTACAGCAAAACTACCCCATGTCTCATTCACCTGTAAGCGAGGCCGGTTTTAGGGGGGGCAGGGGGGGGCTGTGCCCACCCAAACGTGCCCACCGGCGTCTCCATCCCGGAGAGCGTCGGTGAACGGCACGGCAGCGCGCCGCAGGCTCTAAAGCCACGGCGTAGCTGCGGCAACAAGCCTGCACGGCACCGCAGCGCGCTGCCGCGCCGTTCACCGACGCTCTCCGCTCCCGCCGTGAGACGCCTATATATCCCCACGGACCCCATACAGCTTCCGAGCCGGAGCGGCTGCGGCTTTTAACGTGTCCCCGCGGGCTGCTGCTGAGGCAGCAGCCTCTGCAGCGGCAGCGAACGGCTCCCGCTCCCCGGTCACACACAGCGGAGACCGAGCTGCTCTGGAAATAACTACATAATATCTATATACTGGGGTCCGTGGCCGAAGGGAGGGAGGGAGGGGGGATTACACTGGGACACTGTGAGCCCAGGGAGACCGTGGGAAGTGAACACGTCGGGCTGGAAGCGAGAAGTGAGTGCGCGCATGGGACAGGGCGGGGGGGCGTGGTTTAAAATGAAGACATCTGATTGGTTCTTTCCCTTCCTGGACCTGGACCAATCCATATCATTCGGGCCGAATGGGGGGGGCTTAGAGGTGCCTCTTTCAAATCTTGCTAGCTGATCAGGGATCAGGGATTTGTTGCATAGAATACCTTTAAGGGCTTGAAAAAAGTCATTTAAAAAAATGTCATTTCCCAGAGTGGAAAAATGAACTCCATCACGCACAAATAGATCAGGAGTTTCGAATTTAATTTCAGGGTGGCCGACAGAAAACCCACCCAACTCATTAACAAATGCTCCGACCACACTGTTCACCCACTTCCTGGCCTTGTTGACCCTGGCCGGCTGGGCGCAGCTGGGCCAGCTGCGCCTCTCCATGATGTCCGACCAGACCAGGGTCATCCGCGGGTATTCCCGGTGGAGGTCCTGCAGGTCTGTTTTTATCTCGGCCACCAGCTGGACCGTCTTCTTCTGGCCGAGGTCGTTGGACCCGCAGACCACCACCAGGACGTCCGGGGCCGCCCTGCGCCTCAGGCACTCGTTTAAAAAGGGGCGCAGGTCGTGCCACCTGAGCCCCCCCCAACCGAACCAGTGGACCCTGGCATCCAGCCCGAGGTGCGGGCCCACGGTCTCCAGGGCTCTCCCCTCTCCCCTCCGCACATAGCTGGAGCCTATGATCCACACGTTTTGTCCTGTTGAACAAATAGTTTTCTTGTTTTAGACCCATGATGATTTATAAAGAAATTGGCAGTATTTTTGAACAACCTTGACAGAGGAATATATGACTGGAAAAAATTGTCTTTTATTTGAAAGACACATAATACAAAACAATGCTGTACGTTTGCCCTATTGTTACAGTTTGTAATGCTTTATAACTGTTTAAGTTTTAAAGAGAAAGCCAGGCCAACTATTTTCCACAAACTGAACTAAAAGTAAATGTCAGGTTTGCATTATGCATCTTCAGTTTCATACAAGTACAAATATTTTGCCACAAACTGAATAGTTTCTCTCATGTATGATTTGACTTTTTTCTTTTCCAGAAATTTAACAACTAAAATTAAATAAATAAATAAAAGTAAATAAATACATACAATTTTACATCATAAAAAAGATTGATTCATGCTCACCTTATAAGTGTAAGAGGAGATTTATTTTTGTTAAGGTTATTTTGTTAATTCAGGGTTCATTATTTTATAAATATATTCTTTATATTCTGTAAATCAGGGACTATAATTACACTAGTCAGTTTACCTGTAGTGATTAGTCTGTTTTAGATTGGGCGGAGTGATACAGCACTAGGTGTTGTGTTGATGTTCTAAAATCCTACACTGTTGAGCGGACATTGGAGTACACTGGAACTCAAGCAGAAGTTGTCCACGTGTTTATCCTACTCACGACCCGAAAAAGGTTTAATTTAATAAGGTAAGGCTTAACTCTACACCAGACTTAAATAAGTAAAGGTTCAGAGCTCAAAACAGGACCGCAAAACGAGACTAGTTTCTTCTGAGCCTAGTAAGATTTTGGTCCGCAGGTCGAGGCGCGGTCGTTACTAGTAAACACAATAGATTAATATTAATAACCCAATATCAGATACAGTTTGTCACCTCCACGACACGTATCGCGAAATTTCGTGGCACGATATATTGTTACACCCCTAGTTGATACAGATGTTTAATAATGATATCGAAAATCGATTGATTTAAACAAAAGCATTGCCTACCTCGCGTTTGAGGATCCTGTGCGCGCTGATTTTGGAGTCGGGGACTGATTTTATTAATAGATCGATGGGGGGAGGTGTGAGAGGTGTGTTCTCTACATCCACGGTCTAAGGTGTGTGGGGGAGGGACGCTTGACCGCCGAATCAGACTATAAAAGATGCACGTACAGGTACATGACTTTTTTTCTCTTTCCCCTCACACATCCGTCTCTGGAGCGTTGAACGTGTGATTGACCCGCCCGAACAACGACAAAATGCCGTCCTGTGCTGCCATCAATTGCATCAATCGATCAGATTGCAAAGGACAACAATTGTTTAGGTATGATATTTTTTATTTGTATTATATTATTTAGTATATTTATTTATATTACATGTTAAGACAGGTCAAGGTAGTCTTAAAGTTCAGAAAAAAGTCAAGAACAAATTTGAGAACTTTTATTTCAAGAATACCATTTATTCTTAATTTTTTTCTTAACAAGAAACTTAAGAAGAAAGTTGAGAAAATACTTAAAAACTTATTTGGAGAATATGACTTCTTTTCTTCTTTCGTCTTAAGACTGAACCTAAGAACTTAAGAAGATTTTTTTTCTTAAGAATGTTTTGTGAATCTGGCCCCTGTTTATTTTTTAGTCTTTGAACCTGGAGTCTGTAAATAAAGATATACGTGCATGCAGTCAATAAATCAAGTCAAAAGTCAAAAGTGAGAAACATGAGGTAATTACAGGTAGGAAATAAATAGAGACAAAGCATGACATTTACACACACTTAGCATTTTCTGGTTTTACAGATTTCCTTTGGGTGATGTGAAGAGGCTGCGACACTGGTTGGACAATGTGAGGCGGAAGTCTTGGGCACCAAATGAGAACTCTAGGCTGCGCAACACTTTGAAGAGGAGTGCTTCGTTTTGAGCGGTGGAGGAAGGTGCCTCGCTTCAACAGCTGTGCCCACATTTTTTGACTACTCACTAGTAGGTAAGGGGTTGTCAGCCCCCCACAAGGTAAGTGCAAGACAGACACATGTCACTGATCACGGTTATGCACAAAAACACACACCAAATGTGGCAGAGGTCTTGGATAAAGACAGTGTCATTGTGATACAGGATTCATCCAAAAGCCAGATTGTGTCTGATGTCCTGCATCACAATTACGCTGAAAAACCGGTAGAAATTTTCACAGAGGAAATTGATGAGCTAAATCATGATGCAAGTGCACCAGTGGAAACTACAACCACAGAGCACAAATATATGCTGAGGGAATCCCCAAAAACATTAAAACGTAAATTTCAGTCTCGATTTTTTTTTCAATGGAGGAGAAATTAGGAATTTGTCGAAAAAAATTTAAACTGGAAAAAGAAAAAACAAAAAGACTCAGGCAAAGAGTAGATTCCCTGGCAGAGGTCATCAGCACCCTGAAACAGAAAAGCCTGATTTCTTCTGGATGTGCAGAAATGTTAGAGAATTCCTTTGGTGGAGTTCCTAAGGAAATCCTCACCAGAGTGGAGCATGGAAAGAGGTCCAAAGTGTCAGATGAATTGCGATCATTTGCAATGACTCTGCACTTCTATTCCGCCAAAGCTTATGCTTATGTGCGTGAATGTTTTGACCTTGCTTTGCCCCATCCTGAAACCATCCGGACCTGGTACAGGAACCTCTCTGCAGACCCAGGATTTACCAAGGCATCATTTTCTGCATTACAGGCTAATGTAGAGGACAGGAAAAAAGAGGGCAAGGAAACAATTTGTGCCTTGATGATGGATGAAATGGCCATCAGAAAGCATGTGGAATATTCTGCAGGGAAATTCCAGGGATATGTAGATCTTGGCTGTGGCACAGTTGATGACAGCTTGCCACCAGCAAGAGATGCATTGGTTATCATGGCTGTTGCTGTTGATCAATCCTGGAAAATCCCTGTGGCATATTTCTTAGTCGATGCACTGACTGGGGAGGAGCGCGCAAACATCATCAGCGAATGCCTCCAACGACTTCACATTGCTGGGGTACGTACAGTGTCTTTGACATGCGACGGACCATCTTGCCATTTTGCCATGTTAAGAGCACTAGGTGCTGATTTAAATGTACATTCAATGAGGCCCTCATTTCCTCATCCTGCTGATACCTCGCAAGTTGTTCATGTGGTTTTGGATGTGTGCCACATGATGAAGCTGCTCAGGAACACACTGGCTGATGCAGCTTCACTACAAACGCCATCAGGTACAATCAAGTGGCAGTACATTGTGGAGTTAAACAAACAAAAGAAGATGAAGGTAAGACTTGCAACTCAAGTTTTCAGCAGTAGTGTGGCCGATGCTCTGGAGTACTGCAACAAACACCTGTATTTGCCGCAGTTCAGAGGATGTGAAGAAACAGTGGACCTCTTGAGAACCATTGATGCTGCTTTTGATGTTCTCAACAGCAGGAACCCTCTGGGGAAGGGATACAAAGCCCCAATGAGAACATCAAACAAAGAGCGCACAGAAAAAATCCTGCTGAAAGCAGAACAACTGCTAGTGGATCTCAAAGATGTCAAAGGAGTGCCTGTACATGCAGGGAAGCGACGGACATGCATCATTGGCTTTATCGCCAGTTCAACAAGTGTGCGAAACATCTTCCATGACCTGGTGGAAAAGCCAGATGCCCCATGTCGTTATCTCCTTACGTACAAGCTCAGCAAAGATCACCTGGAGCTTTTCTTCTCCACTGTCAGAGCACGTGGTGGATTCAACAACAATCCCACTTCCACACAATTCACTGCTGCTTACAAGCGTCTTCTGGTTAAGCATCACGTCAAGATTGGAACAGGAAACTGTCTCCTTTTGGATGACACTAACAACTCTGTTGTAACACCTGCATCAAAAAAAACCCACCACAACCATTCTGAAAATGTTCCCATACTACGACTGTATCACAGATGACTAATTACGCAACTGAATGTAAAAAAAAAAAAGAAAAAAAAGTGCTGACAGGTTGACTTACCTCCAAGGATCCCATTCCCCTGAGAGGTGCTAGGTCCTGGTCCTTGCTGGTAGTATGCGTGGTAGTCCTGTGCATAATTAAAACAACAACTATAATAAATATATATTTCTTTTTTAATTACAAAAGATACAGCTTCATATCTTTCATTTTTCCATCAGTTACATAATATGAAGTAAACTGTTACTCCATCCAGCTGCCACTAGAGGTTACTAAGCAAGCACAGTGGAGATGCAAGAAATTATCTCCAATTTTCTCCCAACCATTAAAATATTCACTAATTTGTTTTATCTATTTATTCTTAAACAAACCTGTGACAGTGGGGCGTAGCCTTCTTGCAGATAGGCGTACTCTGACATTCCATCCGAGCTCTGCTGTGGCTGTAAGAGTAAAGTGGATGATGAGACATCAACTCTTGCCAACAGTGAACAGGTTGCTTAAAGAAAATGAGCCTACCTGAGTTGATGACCACTGGGCTGAAGCAATGGCTGTGCTAGCCACAGAAAAGGCACTGACACGATTCCCATCAGGCAGTAGTAGGTCCCTAATAGGGATGTCCCGATCAGGTTTTTTTGCCCTCGAGTCAGAGTCCTTTGATTTTGAGGACTTGCCGATACCGAGTCCCGATCCGATACTTTTATAAAACAATAAAAAATGAAGAAGAGAAAATAAAATTATGCAGGATGACCCTTTTATTATATTTTAACATGTGTACTGTAAACTGAGCACATAGGAGGTAGGCAGCTTGAACATTCTTAAGTCAGTATAAAAAATTTTAATGAGCAGAGAGACTGCATCTGCAGCTGATGTGTTGCCTGCCATTACAGGTAATTTTTATTCATCATTTTGTTTGGTAACATTTTATTTATATTGTTATTTGAAAAGGAGAACTTCTCCTTTTCCTTCTTTTTTCCTTCTTTTTCTTCTTCTTCTCTGTAGCGGCTAAGCCCAAAACTTAAAGCCACTGAGGGGCTGCATAGACAGGCTGGATTTGATTGACGCGCTTGCTGCTCTACTGAACTTTGTGTCTAGTGAGACAAATGACATTTAAGCTTTACTTCTTTTGTGATGTTCTTTTATTTATCACCTTTTCACCACTACCAAACAAAGTTACAGATCGGAGCGGAGCAGAGCGTAGCGTAGCGGTCAAAAAACTATATGCTCCTCCGTCTAGCAACACCTGCCAGCTGATTGCAAACTCTCACCTTTATACTAATTGCAAGTGACACAGTGAGGACACCTACTGGCCCAATTTGGTATACACAAACACACACCCACATAGAAATGGCTCCTACATACCGGCCCCTAATTGTAATGGCTAACAGACATACAATTCCTTCAAATACAAACTAAGGAGCCGTAATTAAAATGATACAATGAACACATCTACCACACAATGTAATATCATGTACCACATACACAGAAACCTGAGAAGATCTGCTAATCTGTAATCTCATGTAATAAACAAAGTTTGGTCACCGGACGTTCAATGACACTAGACTTTGTCTTCAGACGCACTGAACGCACAAGTCCCTTTTTATCTCGAAAAGCCTCCAAGACTCTTCCTAATGGCCAAGAACCTCGTGGGGCCGTAGCATCCATTACGACCACAATATCTCCAGTCTTCAGATTTCTCCTCTCCTGGTTCCACTTTTGCCGCTCCTGCAGCAGAGGTAGGTATTCCCGTACCCATCGCTTCCAGAAAAGGTCAGAGATGTATTGGACTTGCCTCCATCTTCTTTTTACGTACAGATCATGGGGCTCGAACAATCCAGGTGGTAAAGATGGTTTTCCTTTCATGAGGAGGATATGATTGGGAGTGAGCGGCTCCAGATCGTTTGGATCATCCGAGAGTTTGGTAATAGGCCGATCATTTAAAATAGCCTCAGCTTCACACATTACTGTTTGAAGTCCATCGTCATCCAGTCTTTGCTGTTGAAGTACTGAACTCAGAATCTTTCTCACCATGCGGATCACACGCTCCCAGACTCCACCATGATGCGAACCAGCAGGAGGATTAAAACTCCATTTAACTCCATTTTCTTGCAAAGCTCCTTGAATTTGTGCATGATTCAACGATGCGAGCGCCTTCCTTAGTTCCGTATCTGCTCCGACGAAGTTGGTTGCATTGTCGGACCGAATCTGAACCACTTGACCTCTCCTACTGATGAAACGGCGCAGAGCATTGATACATGCATCTGTATCTAAAGAGTTAGCCACTTCCAAATGGACCGCTCTGCTGGCTAGACAGGTGAAAATCACACCATAGCGCTTGGCTGTGCCTCTTCCTTTGGTCACGACAATAGGTCCAAAATAGTCAATTCCCACATTGGTAAAAGGCGGATAATCAGGAAGAATTCTTTCTTTTGGCAAATCTGCCATCTTTTGCTCCACCATTCTTCCATTATACCTTCTGCAGAAACCACAGTTTGTTATGACCTTTCTCACGGCTGAATTGGCACTTGTGACCCAGTACTTCCTCCTCAGTGTGGACAGTGTGTGATTACGACCACTATGACCAAGCCGATTGTGAATGTGCTTCAGGATGAGAGTGGCAATATGTTGATCCTTGGAGAGAATCAGCGGATGTTTAGTTTCCTCTGGCAGGGAGCCTCTAGCCAACCGTCCTCCAACTCTCAGAAGCCCATTATCCAAATATGGATTCAACCTGTAGATAACACTCTGCCTGCTCACAGTAGCTTTACCAGATGATAGCGTGGCAATCTCTTCTCCAAATCTTTGTTGCTGGCAGAACTGAATGATGGCAAGCTCAGCCTCCACAAGATCCTTAGCTGACAAGGCCTGTCCCTTTGGCATGTCTGATCTTAACCTGCTTGTATTGGAAGCCTCTGCCTCACTCCTCCTGTGCCACCTTTCCAAAAGAAAGCCTTTTAGTTTCAAGAACCAGGCAACAGATACCCTGAGCTTCATCCAATTTGAAAAGTAGGCCATTAGCCGCCCAGTGGCATCAGATGAGCCCTCAACATTAATGATGTTCACTATGGCTTCTTTCTTGACCTCTGCGTCATCTGCTGCTAATGCAGTCTCTACCAGATTTGCTGGCCATTCCCCTTCTGGTTTACGCAAGAACTTTGGACCCTCAATCCACCTGTTGTCACGAATGAAATCCCCAACTCTCACTCCTCTGGATGCAACATCCGCAGGGTTTTCCTTAGAGCTCACATACCGCCATTGTGCACCTATAGAGGCTCCTCTGATAACCGAGATCCTATTGGCTACAAACGTATGGAAACGCTTGTCCTCATTCATGATATATTTCAGCACAGAAGTGCTATCCGTCCAAAAGACTGACTCTTGCAGCTGGAGCTTCAGCTCTGCCTTCAGCATGAGGTCAACACGCACAGCCAGGACAGCAGCAGTCAGCTCCAAGCGAGGAATAGTAACGGTCTTTAAAGGTGTAACTCTAGCCTTGCCCATCATGAATGCAACATGAACGTCATTTCTGTTGTTCTGCATCCTGAGATAAGTAACGGCTCCATATCCTGCTTCACTAGCATCTGAAAAATGATGCAGCTGCGCATGTATGGGATGTTCAAAGCCCTTAAGTTTAATGGCCCTTTCAACCTTAAACTCAGACAACATATCCAGGTCCTCCATCCACTTTGTCCACTGCTGCAAGATGTCTTGGGGTATGGTCTCATCCCATCCAAAACTTCTTCTACAAAGCTCTTGCAGCATGATTTTAGCAGGCAACACGACTGGTGCAAGAAACCCCAGAGGATCATACACAGAACTAGAGACAGACAACATTCCCCGTCTGGTGCAAGTCTTTTGTTGGACCTCCATTTTAAAGTTAAATGCATCAGTCTCAACACACCACTGCAACCCAAGTGCTCTTTCGACAGGGAGTTTGTCTCTATCCAGATTAAGTTCACTCAGATCTTTAGCTCTGTGTTCCTCAGGAAAGGTTTGCAATATGGTGCGATTGTTGCTAATCCATTTGGTCAGAATGAAACCTCCTTTTTGACAGAGAGCGGTAAGATCTTTGACCATGAGGGTGGCTTCCTCTTCAGAGACCATGCTCTTCAGGCAGTCATCAACATAAAAGTTCTCCTTGACTGTTTGAACCACTGCAGCTGGAAAGTTGAACTCATTGTCATCTGCTGTTTTCCTCAAAGCAAAACTAGCACAACTTGGAGAGGACACCGCACCAAACAGATGAACAGTCATACGAAACTCAGCCAGCTCCTTGGTCAGATCTCCCTCCGGCCACCATAAAAAGCGCAGGTAGTCTCTATCCTCCTCTGCAACCTTAACCTGATGAAACATTGCTTGGATGTCACCCATAACTGCCACTGGTTCCTGCCTGAACCTAATGAGTACCCCAAGCAATGTACTTGTGAGGTTTGGACCTTGCAAGAGCTGTTGGTTCAAGGATGTTCCCTTGTATGCTGCACCACAGTCAAACACTACCCGCAGAGTCTTCTTCCTTGGATGATATACACCGTGGTGAGGGATATACCAAACCTTGCCCCTGTCTCGATCAAGCTGCTGTGCAGTTATTTGTTCTGCATAACCCTTACTAATCATTCCATTAAGGTATGTTTTATACTCATCATAAAACTGCTCATGGTTAAGGAACTTCCTTTTCAGCCCAAGTAACCTTTGTTTCACCACAGAAAAGTTGTTAGGCAGAGACACGTCATGCTTTTTAAAGGGCAATTTCAAGCTATAATGACCATCTTTGAGTGTTGCAGACCTTTCCATAATCTCTATGAACTTCATGTCCTCTCTTGAGAGTCCCTTTTGCTCTGTAGCTCTCTCATTAAAGTCATGGTTGTACTGCTCACTCAACATCTTTTCCAACCTGCTCACAGAAATCCTGTTGACAACTACTGAAGAGACCTCAGCTTCCAAGCTGCTGCCATTTCCTTGCACAGGGCCGTTAATAACCCACCCCAGTGCTGTTCTCATAGCATAGGGGCCTTCCCCTTGGCTATGTATGACCTCCCAAGGCTCTAATATCTTGGGAGCGTTGCTTCCAATCAACAAATCCACATTCGCCTTTATGCTGGGAATTTTTACCTTTGCTAGGTAGGACCACTTTGCTAAATCTCTTTCAGTCACAATGTTGTCCATGCTTACAGGCATTTTCTTTTGTGTGAGGACTTCAGGAAGTTTATAGAAAAGGTCGGTCTCCAAACCAGATATTTCTAAACCAGGTAGTGAATATGCTGGGACAACCCTTTCCTGTCCCATAGTTTGTAGGAGAAAATTGGTTCGTCTACCAGCAAGATTGAGCCTTTGCATAAGATGTTCTGAACAAAAGGTGGCTGTACTGCCAGGATCCAAAAATGCATATGTGTTTATTATACAGTCTCCTTTGATGGACTTAACTTGGACTGGGAGGATGGAAAGAAGACAGCGATCATCTCCGGCCCCTGTATGACCACAAGTTTTGTGAGATGCTGTGATGTTACATGCCACAGGCTCCTTGGAATACTTTGTGTTTGCTTTAACTTTGTCATTTTTGTCAACATGAAGCACACTGGGATGGTTTTGACCACAAACCCTGCAGGTCAAACGCTTGTCACAGTCTCGACTCATGTGCCCAGCACCTAAACAACCAAAACAAAGCTCCTTTTCCTTTAGAAAGCTTATCTTATCTCGGTGTTTCTTCCTTTCAAAATGTTGACATCCTTCCAATGAATGACTTCTAAAACAACACACACAAGTAAACTTCACTGGAGTACCATGTTCTGATGCATCTCTAGAGATCTCCACCGATTGCACTGGTTCAATGCTAGTGGCAAAGCTGTTTCCTCTCATCTTATTCACTGGTTGTGACTTCATCCTATTGCTGACCTTAAAGCTAGTTGTTCCAGATTTTACATCCTGAATGTCACCAAATAGAGGGTCAGATAGTATACGGACCTGCTTTTCAATGAATGCAACCAGATCCTTGAACATAGCCCTATGCTCAGATGTTTCCAGTATGTCATGTGCAACAGTCCTCCATTGGTCTCTCAGCTTAAATGGCAGCTTAGACATAACAGCCCTCATGTTACTTGGAATGTCCAGCTCCCGAATGTACTGCAGCTTCTCCATGACATTACAACATGAACGCAGAAAAAGAGAGTAAGATTGTAAAGCATTTACATCCTCTGATTTTATTGCAGGCCAAGCCAAAACCCTTTCAATGTATGCAGTGGCGATCCTATACTCATTGCCAAAGTGTTCTTGGAGCAGCTGGTTTGCTCGAGCATAGCCATACTCTGGAGCCATATGCTGGCAGCTCCGAACCAGTTCCCTTGGCTGCCCTCTGGTAAACTGCTCGAGATAATACAAGCAATCACCTCTGCTGACCTTCTCCTCCACTCCTTGCTCAAACGCTCGCTTAAAGGAAATATATTGAAGAGGATCCCCATCAAATATGGGAATATCTCTCGCTGGCAATAACATTAAACGCTGCTGATGTACAAGAGCTGATGTTATTTCATTCTGTTTTTCCATTATGGCACAGATATTTCCAAATTGCCTTTCATCTGTAGGCTGAGCATTTAACAGTGTGGGTTGCAAAGGTGGCATGGATGCCTCCACTTGCGTTGTTGAATAAACATTTAGCCCTTTTAAATCCATACACTCCCTTAGTCCAGCTGTACATTGCTGACTGGCCTCCTGTGTTAGCATAGCAGCTGCTGGTGGGTTATATGTTGGCAGTGACCAATCTTTTGGCTGTCGCTTGCTCTGAGTTACAGGTCTGTACTCCTTTGCTATTGGGTTTAATTGCTTAGAAGCTGCTGCCTTTATTTGCTTGTCCAGGTAGGAGTTCATTGCATTTGATGATGCTCTAGAAACACTTCGAGAGTCAGAGGCCTGTAACACGGCTAATTTAGCAGTGGATGCGGCTAACTTAGTTTCCAGTCCAAGCTGTTCCTTTTTCCTCTTGAGCTGTTGCTCTTGTTCCTCGAGAGCATGCATTTTCTGCAAAGCTGCTGAATGAGCAAGCAACGCAGCCCTTTCAGCCTGTGCTTTAATTCTTGCAGAGGAAGTAGTGCTTGACTTTCCACTATATGAGCTTCTTCTGCTGGAGTGTTTGCTAGCCACATTTGAAACACTGTCCTCTGGATTCACAACATCATCATCATCACTATCATCTTTTGGTGTTTGTTCAGCACATAACCATTTTTTCACATTAAACATACATTCATCATTGCATATCATTTTTGCTTTGAACCATATGTTGTGTTTTTCCTTTTCCTCATCAGGTAAAATACCAACCAAAGAACCATGAATACCTTTAGCTTCATCACACAAATTGACAAGATCATCAAGAGCACATTGTACCTTTAGTTTATCTTTGTTTTGCATAAGCACCTGCATTTTTTGTCTTAAAATACCCGTCTTATTTAGCTTAGCTTTCCTAGTACTTTGCAACCTTTCAATCTTTTCAGCAAAAGCCTTAGCAGTTAGCTTTACAACACGTTTTTCAGTCTTCCTTTGCGTACCAATGCCATCAGTGTTAATGTTCCTTTCGGCCGATTGCGCAATAGCCGATTGCGCAATAGCCGATTGCGCAATAGCCTCCACGGGCTTGTCCACAGCTTCGCGCGCATCCATGATTTCCCCCACAAAGTTAACTGTCCTCCCGTTTTGACCACCAATGCTTTGGATTTACGCCCCGTCCCGATATATGAAACAATTGTGCACATGAGCATGAATGGCCATTCATTAATTTGTAGTGATACTACTCACATTGGGCGCCTTGATCGTCCCGATGAATGAGTCCTGCACCGCCGAAGTCCGAAAATCAGCTCCCGGTGTCCTCACGCCGACAGCGGGTGTTAACTGAGCTCCCAGTTGGCCGGCTGAGATGATGGTGTCCGGTGCGATGGCGCCGGCCCAGCTTGTCTTGGCCCCAGACGATCCCGCAGCCCAGCGGACCCCGCAGCTCCAGACGATCCAGCAGCTCCAGACGATCCAGCAGCTCCAGCAGCTCCAGACGATCCAGCAGCTCCAGACGATCCAGCAGCTCCAGAAGATCCAGCAGCTCCAGACGATCCAGCAGCTCCAGACGATCCAGCAGCTCCAGAAGATCCAGCAGCTCCAGACGATCCAGCAGCTCCAGAAGAT
Source organism: Cololabis saira (assembly GCF_033807715.1). Classification (NCBI taxonomy): domain Eukaryota; kingdom Metazoa; phylum Chordata; class Actinopteri; order Beloniformes; family Belonidae; genus Cololabis; species Cololabis saira. The sequence continues at coordinate 23,161,886 of NC_084594.1, read as the reverse complement.
CCAGCAGCTCCAGACGATCCAGCAGCTCCAGACGATCCAGCAGCTCCAGAAGATCCAGCAGCTCCAGACGATCCAGCAGCTCCAGACGATCCAGCAGCTCCAGAAGATCCAGCAGCTCCAGACGATCCCGCAGCTCAGCGGATCCCGCAGCTCCAGCCGACCCTGGCTCCAGCTGATCCCGGTTCCAGCTGATCCCGCAGCTCCAATAAGGACTCGCAACTCCAAACATTTGCGCTCCTCACATCCGTGGTTTCCAAAGAACACGTAGTTTCACCATGAAACAGGTTCCTCCTGGAACTCAATAAACCCGAGCAGACCTCCTGGTGCTTGGTAATCCAGATCCAAGCAGTTTTTTGACTTGAATGTAGCGGCTAAGCCCAAAACTTAAAGCCACTGAGGGGCTGCATAGACAGGCTGGATTTGATTGACGCGCTTGCTGCTCTACTGAACTTTGTGTCTAGTGAGACAAATGACATTTAAGCTTTACTTCTTTTGTGATGTTCTTTTATTTATCACCTTTTCACCACTACCAAACAAAGTTACAGATCGGAGCGGAGCAGAGCGTAGCGTAGCGGTCAAAAAACTATATGCTCCTCCGTCTAGCAACACCTGCCAGCTGATTGCAAACTCTCACCTTTATACTAATTGCAAGTGACACAGTGAGGACACCTACTGGCCCAATTTGGTATACACAAACACACACCCACATAGAAATGGCTCCTACATTCTCATAATTTAATTAACTCATCATGCACTTTTTCTTGTTGACTTTGGTACCCGAGTTCTGGCTGTCGTGCGCAATATATCTCAGTGATTGATCATTATATGGAGTAATTCCAAACAACAGACATGATAGCATAGGGCTGCTTCAGCTTCAAAACAAACAGGCGTGCTCTGCGCGCATGCGGTGCTCTCCGCGCATGCGGTGTATGGCTGCCGCTCCGAGCCCACTACTCCACATGTGTGTTGACTTTGTCCGTTAAAATATGCCGAAGTCCGGTATTTTATAAACTCTCCGGTCAAAATGTCCGGTGAAAATACTCACTGGCGCCGAGATCCACGTGTGCGTTGATTTATGGTCCGCGTCACACCAACGCAGGGTGTGACGCGCAGGGTGCGCGTCGCCACGAACCCTACGCTGAGGACTCTGCGTCGGTGCGACGCGGACCATAAATCAACGCACACGTGGATCTCGGCGCCAGTGAGTATTTTCACCGGACATTTTGACCGGAGAGATTATAAAATACCGGACTTCGGCATATTTTACCGGACAAAGTCCGGCAATTACCGGACAACGGAAACCCTAATATATATATCCGATTCCTGATCGGCTCATAACGTCCGAGTCCGGATCGAGTCTGCAATCACGTGATCGGCCCCGATTTCCGATCACGTGATCGGATCGGGACAACTCTAGTCCCTAATCCATGCAGAGCAAAGAGTAAACCCTGTTTATAATGCCCAGTGCTTCACCAGCTAATGTTGTTTAGGCTTGTTAGTTTTGAATAGGTGTATACAAGTGTAAATATCTTAATCCATTTTTTTTATTAAAAAAAAGGGGGGGGGTGGACAAAAAAAAAAAAACAAACTTACTTTCTTGCACTCTTAGCAAAATCCACTCCAATTGTTTTTCCACCCAGTTTTAAGGGAGGCTGCAGTCCCTGTAAGATGGTCAGTAGCTGAGATGCTTCCTGTAAAAAATGTGCAATATAAAATTTATTAAAAAAAGAAATGAATAAAAACTGTTTTAAAAAAAACAAGAGAAATATCACATTTCTGAACATATTTAAGGACACTTTACCAGAGGAGAGGACAATTGCACAAATGCAAAGCCCCTGTTCTGGCCTGTTTGCTTGTCCTTGATGAGGCGAATGTTGTTGGCTGAGAGATTAGCATACGGTGCCAGGGCTGTCAAGATGGCTTCAATGGTGGTCAGAGGAGCAATATTTCTCAGGATGATAGCTGTATGGGGAGGAGGAAAAAATTATCCGTTTTAGAACAACTAACCATTGACAGAAATGCTTTTGAGTGAGACATTGGTTGTGTAAAAAGAAAAGTTCTTACTGTCGCCAAAAAAATCTCCACTGGGTTGAGCTTCAGAGACTGCAGCGTTATTGCCTGCTTCAATTTCTGTTGAAAGAATGATAGAGAAGTGAGACAGATAGTAACATACCTTTAAGAACTCGGTTATCAAAAGAAATTAGGTCATCTGTGAGTTCCAACAACCTGTCTTACATCATAGAGATCTACGGGGGCTTGTCTTAATTTAAGTATACAAATCAAGGGGATATGGGACAATGCCACACACTGACAATCAAGAAAAAAAAAAAAAAAAAAAAAAGGAAACAAATTGGCCAGCAGTGTTGTTTCAGGATGTCTGCAGTAGCTAGCCTCTTGTTGATCAAACTACTTACCAGCTTTGGCTGCTCCACATCTGAAGCACGTCAGCCGTCTCCGGAAATTGTACAGGCCACACTGCAAGTAACCGTTCACATCATTTTCATCATTATATAAAACCAAGGGTGCCAGGCCATTTTATCCCAGACCTCATCAGTCTTATGGTTAGTGTCAAAGGAATGATTGTATAGGAACCGGAGGACTACCTTAACGTTTGCATTTTTAAAAACCAAAAATTATAATAATTATAATAAACTTTTGAAAGAAAAATACACCTTCGGGGAACTTAAAACAAATACTGGATTGCTAACAAGCAGTAAACATTCTTATTTCATTTCCATTTTTAAATTACATTCCCTCTTCAAGTATTTCATAACTCTAATATTTTTGTTTAAAATCAATGACTTAACCACAAAACTGTTGTAGGTAATGGCTGAATTTGAGATACTGCCATTTAGTGGGTAGATGGCGCAGGTGACAAACTCAAGACCTACTGTGGGACATGTCATTGGCGTCCATGTGCATCTCTACATACAATTCTATGTTGTTTTTAAGTTCATAACCATCTTTGCATGTGCTCGCAGGCAGGATATGGCCAATATTCCTTGAGTTTGACATGGAATTTACCAATTTATTCAGTAAAAATTGAAGTTGAAGTGTACCTATGAGGAAAATTACAGGCCTCTCATCTTTTTAAGTGGGAGAACTTGCACAATTGGTTGCTGATTAAATACTTTTTTCCCCACTGTAGGTTGACCATAAAGCCAGATGACAACTGTATTGTCATCATTGTCAACAACTACAAGAACCAAAACTAACATGCCTAGCAGATCTTGTGTGTGTTGCTCTAGATAATGAATAGAAGACATTAACTTACAGTGCACAGCCAGTCTTCATACATCTGCATGTCCACTACTTTTCCTTGGATGACGAGACGTTTCTGAAAAAGGAACAGAAAATCAATCAAGAGTTCATGGTGAAGAATGATCTAATCAAGTGGAGCAAGCAGTGTTGGAAGGGAGAGAATGGGGACAGGGACCCCCAACAGACAGCCTTTGAGTTAAGGACAGGCACATGATGTATAAGTGAGGATGATGTAAAAAGAAATCTTGTGTGTTTGGGACCCGCGTGCCCAGACTAAGCTGGAGCAGAGTGTATAATGTGAGCCTAACAGACATTTCTGTCTGCTTTAAAAATACGCATGGGGTTTTTGGGGAAAGGAGAAAAAAAAAAAGAAAATTAAAAAAAAAAAGCACTAAAAAAAAAAAGAAAACCAAACAATTTTCTGAGAGTTTACAATTAACTTTAAATATATATCGATGTTGAAGCCTTTATCATAAAGGAGTTCTTAAAAAACAAAACCTGAACGGTCATAAAGTTAAATTCAACTGGGTTGGTTATTTTAAATACAGACTAGGCAAAATGAGTCAAATCTAAAGCTCTAATGCCAATATTTTTTTTTTTTTTTTTAAAAGCTGAGACAAGGAAGTCCTAATTTCAAAATGTAGGCACCTCTATCTATATGCAAATCAGACATTTCTACTGTGTGGTATTCAATACATGAGTTGTTATTTTCTGTATAGTTTCCACACTACATATTCAATACATTCTGGTTGCCTTTAGGATTATTTCTCCAGATCTCCAAGATTATAACTAGACTTGGCGATTGTGAAGCAACCTGATTGGTCTCCATCCATCTGGTAGCATCTTGCAAGTGATAAAAGTCCACGAAGGCGAAACCACGGCTTATACCTAGAGACAGCATTCAAATATAGACGGGAGGTGTGTTAGTTAAGAGACCAAGGCCATATTTTATTCAAACTCTTCCACAAACGTCTTCACAACCCAGGCCCAGATTGGTAGACTATAGGCCAGTCCTTTAGAGATTTACCAAAGCAAGAAATCCTTCTGAATACCACAGTTTGGACCGCACTCAAGAAAAGTTTTTCAATTGACTCTTTGATAACTATTACTGCTGCTCTTACTTACCTCGTAGAAATCCACAATGTACTGAAACGGTAAGTATTGCATCATTATTTTCATATTTATTAAATATTTTTTCAATGATTTCCCCCCCCCCTTTGTTGCTTTGGGGAAAATTGGATTTTAATGGAAGCAGTTTGGCCCTATGGTCAAAGACAGGGGAAGGTCAGGGTCCAAAATACAGCCGTTTCTCACCTGTTCTCTTTTTCATGAGTCTGACATCCAATGGCTGGGGTCCTTCCAGTTGGTCTATGGCAAAACGAATCTAAACAAAATAAACACTTAAACTATGACTCACATTTTAATATTTTCAAGAATACCTGGACGAGAAAAATATTGAAAGGCAGAGGAAAATGAGAAACCTAAATACTTACATCATCCTCAGCAACATGCGGCGCCAGACCCCCTAGCATGATGGTCTTACTCTTCTTCTCCTCCCCCGGCTCCCTTCTGTAATCTTGCTCAGTATAGTCGCCATCCGAGTGATAACCATCCTCTGATCTATCACTGTTGCGTCGTTTCCTCTCTCTTTGCTTGAAATCAAAATATCAAATATGAACATCTCAAAATTATCCTGCAAATACATAAAAATGTATTTAAATGCAAGTGTATACCGTATTTTCGCGACCACAAGGCGCAACTTTTTTTTTTTTTTTTTTTTTTTTTAAATGTGCCGGGCGCCTTAAGAAACGGTGCGCCGTGTCTATTACCTGAATTACGGTAATGTAAGGCCGGCCACCATGTGAATGGTAAAAAGAGAAGGGGGCGGGTGAAGCCCCCGTGAGTTGCGACGTGAATGAGACTCCACTGAGCTGATTAATGCGAAACAGATGATGAAAACGTTTAAGGATTTGCTTGATGTGTAAAGTGAAATAAAATACAATCAAACTAAGTTTTGCTTCCGCTCTATTTAAATAAGCACACTTGTTCTGCAGCGCGCGTGTGTTTTGCATGTCGGGAACCGAGGAAGCACCTGCCGTGGGTTTGCGGGTCCGATCGCCGGTTCCCCGGGGCAGATCCGGCTGAAATTCCGGTGCTCTTTCCCCGGGAGCCCCTACAACAGTGCAGGCGGGCTCCTCCGGTCCCGGCTGGTCGGAACCGTCCACGTTCCCCGGTTAAAGCAGCGGCTGGAGCAGCGCGGTGATGGGCGCTGCTGCAGCCGACTTCCTGGTTCCCCAAGCGGGGTCCGATGACCTGGTTCCCGGCCGCTTTGCGAGCAGAGATTTCAGGGGTCTGTCCCAGGTCGGATCAACTTCACCCTGCGAGATTTTCAGGCAAATCTGTCGGTTTGATCTCCGGTAACCAAGATGCAGAGGATGCGCTCAGGAGCCGCCAGGCTCCCGCCGCGGGTTTGCCGGGCCAGGGCGCACCATCCCCGGGGCAGATCCGGCCGAAATGCCGCTGGTCTTTCCCCGGGAGCCCCTGCTCCCATACAGCTGGGTGGCTTCGGTCCCAGCCGGTCCGAACAGGTCACATTCCCGGTTAAAGCCGCTGTGACGCGCGCTGCTCCACCCCGCTGGGGAGAGACGGGCTCTGCGCGGGGGAGGATCCGCACAACGGGGTATGAAAAGTTTATTTACTGTTGTGCAGAAAGTGACTGACACCGAGGAAATTCGGACTGGCGCAGCTGAATTAGCGGAGCTCTTTAATGCAGAAACAGAGGTTTTGCTCCCGCTCTATTTTTTAAATAAGCGCTTGTGTGCTTGTGTGTGCGTTCTGCATGTGTGTGCGTTCTGCAGCGGGTGTGTGTGTTTTCCGGCCGGCGTGTTTTGCGGCACGCGTGTGTGCAGCTCTGCTCTGTAGACTGCGCCTTTTGGGTCGGTGCGCCATATGTATGTTTTAAATCTAAAAATGACACACAAAATTGAGGGTGCGCCTTTCCACACGGTGCGCCGAATGGTCGCGAAAATACGGTATTACAATTAGTACCTCAGGAGGACTGTCTCTTGATCCTCGACGATCTCCTTCATAACGATCTCCACGTCTCTCATCACCCCAGCGGCGCATGTTGTGATCACGCTCCTGTTCCCGCTCTCTCCTGTCACGCCAGTCTGATTCATCACGGCATTGATCAGAACCATATCTACCACTACGCTCTGTTCGACTTATCCTGTTAGAAAAGGCATAGAAAAGAAAATATGAACACAATCAGGCTTTAACTACTTTTTCTCTCCTCCCCTATTAGATACGGCTCAGTGATCACTATGAATAATCCCAAAGTTTTTATTATTATTAGGGCCCGAGCACTTGCAGTGCGAAGGCCCTATTGTATTTGCAGGAATTTTTATTATTATTATTTTTCTTCTGACAAAGTGATGGCCTTTTTGCCCCCCTTAACATGCCCAAAAAGTCACCAAATTTTGCACCCAAGTAAGGCCTGGCGAAAAATTTGATATTTAATGGTTTGCATTAATGGGCGTGGCAAAATGGCTCAACAGCGCCCCCTTGAAAACTTTGTGCCTCAAGCCCCACGATACGGTTTGACGTACATGCACGAAAATCGGTACACACCTGTATCATGGGACAACTTAAAGAAAAGTCTCTTGCCGTCATGCCCGAAACCGAACAGGAAGTCGGCCATTTTGAATTAATCGTGTCACTTTGGCGCAATTTATGCCATTCCTTCGGCAGTTAATTCAGCCCGAACCGTAACGTGCATCCAGGTGTATTATACATCAAAATGTGCGTCTCCCTCCTGCGACCACACGCATTACTTTTCTCTTTCAAAAGCGTTACCGTGGCGACGCTAGATGCCAAAAAGCGCGCCCACCCTTCATCTGGTTGGTTCAGACAGAAAAAACTTTGCGCCTCAAGCCCCATAATACGGTTTGACGTACATGAACGAAAATTGGTACACTCCTGTATTGTGTCGCAACTAAAAGAAAAGTCTCTTGGCGCCATGGCCGAAACCGAACAGGAAGTCGGCCATTTTGAACATTCTGAATTAATTGCGTAATTTTGGAGCAATATATGCCATTCCTTCGAGAGTTAATTCAGCCCGAACCGTATTGTGAACCCAGATGTGTTATACATCAAAATGTGCGTCTCCATCCTGCAACTACACGCATTACTTTTCTCTTTCAAAAGTGTTACCGTGGCGACGCTAGAAGCCAACAAGCGCACCCCCCCTTCATCTGATTGGTCCATATTTGATAGTTCCCCAAAAGGCACCAAATTTGGCATGCAAGCCAGGCCTGGTGATAAATTTGATATTTCATGGTTTGCATTAATGGGCGTGGCAAAATGGCTCAACAGCGCCCCCCAGAAAACTTTGTGCCGCAAGCCCCACAATACGGTTTGACGTACATGCACGAAAATCGCTACACACCTGTATCATGGCACAACTTAAAGAAAAGTCTCTTGGAGCCATGGCCGAAACCGAACAGGATGTCGGCCATTTTGAATAAATTGTGTAATTTTGGCGAAATTTATGCCATTCCTTCGGCAGTTAATTCAGCCCGAACCGTAACGTGCACCCAGGTGTGTTATACATCAAAATGTGCGTCTACATCCTACGACTACACGCATTACTTTTCTCTTTCAATAGTGTTACCGTGGCGACGCTAGACGCCAAAAGGCGCGCCCCCCCCTTCATGTGATTGGTCCATATTTGATAGTTCTCCAAAAGTCACAAAATTTTGCATGCAAGTCAGGCCTGGCGATAAATTTGATATTTCATGGTTTGCATTAATGGGCGTGGCCTAACGGCTCAACAGCGCCCCCTAGAATACTTTTATCTGCCATAACTTTTGAATGGTTTGACATAGGAAGTTGTGGGTGGTGTCATGGGACTCTGTAATGAGTCCTTAAGCTTCGTTGGCCTTAATTAGCCCCACCCCTTCTTCTGATTGGTTGTCCCGAATATCTGCTATAACATTGGAATGGTTTGACATAGAGAGTCCTGGGTGGTGTCATCAGATTCTTTATGGAGTCCTTGACCTTCATTGGCCAGAATTAGCCCCCCCCCTTCTTCTGATTGGTTGTCCCTTTTTTCTGCTATAACTTTTTAATGGTTTGACATAGGAAGTCGTGGGTGGTGTCATGGGACTTTCTACTGAGTTCTTAAGCTTCGTTGGCCTTAATTAGCCCCGCCCCTTCTTCTGATTGGTTGTCCCGATTTTCTGCTATAACTTTGGAATGGTTTGACATAGGGAGTCGTGGGTGGTGTCATGGGAATCTGTAATGAGTTCTTAAGCTTTGTTGGCCTTAATTAGCCCCGCCCCTTCTTCTGATTGGTTGTCCCGATTTTCTGCTATAACTTTGGAATGGTTTGACATAGAGAGTCGTGGGTGGTGTCATCAGATTCTGTATGGAGTCCTTGACCTTCATTGGCCTGAATTAGCCCCGCCCCTTATTCTGATTGGTTGTCCCTTTTTTCTGCTATAACTTTTGAATGGTTTGACATAGGAAGTCGTGGGTGGTGTCTTTTCTAATATGCTTATGGGGGGCGGTGGCCGTGAGTGCGAGGGCCCGTTCATCGCTGCTTGCAGCTTTAATTATTATTATTATTTCCAATGAACCAATTAAGTCCAATAACTTTCCTTAAAATATGATGGATCATTGTTTTATTGCATGTTTGTCTTTTGCATTGTTGACGTTTGACTCTTGGCAGCACACTATAGAAAGAAATGTATGTCTACAAACAGCACACATGATCAACACAGTGTTTGTCCAAGTAATTCCCAAGTTGTTAATATATTATGGCAGGTTTTGTTACCATGCAACAACCTGGTGAGTGGAAACCACCTTCTCAACAATAGGTGCTTTAAATACTGCAGGAACATCTTCATAATTATTATATGTTCTTATAAACTATAAAAGGGAAGCTCCCTATCTTTGTTTGTATTTTGTTTAAATTCTCCACTAAAGAGAACTGGTTCTGATTGTAGCTCATACAATTGCTTTAATTCGGTTATTGTTTTAATTGGCTTCTTATTCAGTAGAGCATTTAACCATATTATGTTACTTTAAGTAGTAAAAATGTGGAAATGATGTCTTCAGTGGCAGGATTTCACCAATAACAGCTATGACTTCCATTCTATGTCATATTGCCCACCTCATTATGATCTAAAATGTTTCTGGTTGTTGTCATAGGAGACAGTAAATGTTTTTTGCTGGCAGGCAGTGATTTAACTCCAACTGATGCAGCAAGTAACTTGTCATTCTTTAAACCAGGGGTCACCAATCCTGGTCCTCTAGGGCCGGTGTCCCTGAAGGTTTTACATGTTTCGCTGCTTCATTGCACCGATAAAAGTGACTGTGTCATTAACAGAATTGTGCAGACCTGGATGACAAGCTGATGACGATGATTAATTAGAATCAGGTGTGTTAAAGCAGGGAAACATCTAAAACCTGCAGGACACCGGCCCTCGAGGACCAGGATTGGTGACCCCTGCTTTAAACCATCATGGAAGATGGACTGAGCAAACACTGCAAAGTCATTACTTTGTTTCAGAAGAGTTAAATTATTGGTCTGTGAAAGGACTCATAAAACAAAGAAAGGGATCGTTGAAACCACTTAAATTGGGCTAAGATATGCAAGAGAAAGTTAGCAGAAACACTCAAGCAATACTGCAAATCAATAATAGTGAATGTCAGATGGGTCTAGGTTGGGGATGTAATTGATCATAAATTCTTATATTTAGAGAACACGAACTGCGTGGCATTGAGCTTTTCCCCTGGAAAAACTGCCAATTTAACAAATAAAAATGCCTAGACCAGTAAATGCCTATAATTCAACCTCTTTTTTTCATGAATCATGACACCGTAAACTCCCTGCACATCAGCACACGTCAGCTCCTTTAAATCAGGGTTAAAAACATTACTGTTTACTGAAGTGTACTCTTAAATTAAACCTGCTGTACTCTACTCTACTGCCCTTATTTTTTTTAATAGCTTGTGCTTTTTATTATTTTACTTCTTTTCTTATTCTTACCCATTTGTTATTATGTCTTGCCGCTTTTAATGTCAATGTAAAGCACTTTGAATTACCTTGTGTTGAATTGTGCTATGTAAATAAATTTGCCTTGCCTTGCACATAAACTTAACTACTTTCAACTACTAAAACAAGCAAATATAAAATACCTAAAGAGGAAAAAAATCCGTGCTATTTCAGAATTGCTTCTTAAAACCTGCACTCCAAGCTTAAAGAAAAGGCATGAGATCTCATCTGCCATGTTACTGCATAAATGCAACAATGGCGCTGGTGTTGGCGCTCTCGGTCTACTCACCTTTTATCTGCTCCCATGTTCGCGACGGGCGTTGCACTAAAACAACCTCTAGAAGGGGAGGGGGGAGACATCAAAATTTAACTGAAAATTGCTGCTGACAAGTTCACTATACTTATTCAAAGACGGTGGATTCTCTTGTCAAAATCGCTCATGAGCACTACAAAATGACGGCAAAACCGAACTGAGCATGCATAAGCAAAATAAACGAAAATAAATCATGATTGCAATGAGAAGTTCCACGTCTGGGTGTACAACAACTCACCAGCGTAGGTTTGATGATAACCTTTAAAGCCAATATTACTTTTGAACGGAAATGTCCCAAAAATTCTTCTTTTTCTTCTTCTTCTTTTGATTTTATTGGCGTTTGGCAAACAGCTTTCGGGTGCATTACCGCCACCCACTGATCTGGAATATGGACTAGGTATCTAAACGATCTCTAACGTATTCAAAATGAATGTATGTCAAACAAAACAAACAAAACAATCAAAACAAACAAACAAAACAACCAAATTCACTTAAATCAAATAACCCGGCCTTATATCCTATTCATTAATCTAGTTGATTTAAAAAATGTATTAGCTTTTTCCAGCATTCATCACCTGAAGATTTCCGTAATATATTTATGATATTAACTTCCCCTAGCTTTCTTATTTCCTGCTTTAACACATCTCTCTCTGTTATATATTTGTTGCAGTCTAATAGAATATGGTCCACTGTTTCCTCCTCTCCACAATGTTCACACTTTCCTGTATTATGTTTTTTTTATTAAAAATAGAGATCTATTCAGCCCAGTATGCCCATTCCTTAATCTTGTCATTACTCTTTCCTCGGTCCTGTTCCGCCCGCCTGATCCTGCATTCCCAACTAATGGTTTATTTTTAAAAAGATACCGTCCTTTACTTTCTTTGTTCCACTCATTTTGCCACTTTTTCCTGATTTGTCTCTTTATCACCTTTGACTTCTGATTTGCTGATGTTTACATGGAGTGTCCCAAAAATTGTGAAGGAAAAAAAATTCACATCACGTCAAGGACTAACCGGAACGCCAGACAGTGCTAGCACCTTCTTCTTCCCAAGATGCAGCGCGGCAGAACGCGGTGTATTATGGGTAAACCATCAAGCCTTCCTCTACATTTGGTCTTACAGGCGGTTTAACTGGCTTTTTTGGGGGGGACAAGACTAGTTAATATCACATTTATGTGTTTGTGCCGACACATTAATTTTAGGGTCATATCTAAAGGATAGTTTTACTGAAACTGTTACTCTTCAATATGGGTGGAGCCTATGAACGCTGGAATCATATTGATAAGTTCAGAAAACTGTTTTTTATTGTTGTGTTTTGATGTATTTGATGTAAGCCCAGTGGATATTTAAAGCTTACAGAAGGCTGCATTTAACTGCTGCTGTGTCATTCCTGCAGTATTTCTGCAGGTGTTTTGGTCAGTGCTATTATTTGTAATATATTATATTATTTGTAATCACCATCCCCCCTGATTTTTTTTTACAACTCGAGTACTGTATATATGCTACATACACACACAGTAATGATCCAATAGTATGTCAAGATTACATACTTATGTATGGTTTCACACAGCCCTGCCAAGTCTGAGCAGACAGATTTTTTCTTTTCAAGTATGCATATAAATCCCAATCCTTATGTGGCATATTTGATATAATATTTATTTAGTCACTAGTCTGTTCTCTTGCAATACGGGCTCAAATCTACGTCACTTTACTCAAAACATGGTGAACTTTGCCATGCAGATCTTTTCAATTTAGGAGCAATTATAGATTAAATTATATATTATTTCCTTCTCAATTTATCGACAAATATAATTCAAAACATCAAATATACATCTTTTATTAAGTACAACCGACTCCTGCACTTGCCTTTAGTCCTCCTTCAGGCATACTGACTGTTTTACTTGATTAATTTTATTAATTTATTATAGTTTTATCTTTTGCATTGTGTTTTAATGTCTTTTTGTGTATTTATATAACTGTTTTTTCATCTTAGCTCCCTCCCCTTACCCCCCTAGGCTGCACTTGTAAATAAGAAATCTGTTCTTAATTTGCTTGCCTGGTTAAATAAAGGTTAAAAAAATATATATATACCAGTTCCATTAAGTTGAACATAGGAAAAAACACAGACAAGGTTATTGATTATTCTTTATTTCAGTATTTAATCTCTGTAACATCACCAACGAGTTTACTGTACAAGAAGCTCTGTTTTTTTGTTAATAAAAGTGATTACATTTACTTGTTCAACTTGGCACAAAGGAATGTTCCCCTTTTTAATAAATCTTTGATTTGATAATGACATTGTATAAATAATGGTAATAGCAGATCCATAGTTGAGCTCCACAACCTTTTTTCTGAAACATATACTTAAAGAGCTTAGTTTTGTTTTGAAGTAAAGATGATTCTTGAGTCACTGATACCAACAAAGTCTATACAAATGTGTGATAAGACAAAACAGCCGCATGATATAAAAATGGTCCACATAAGAAAAAAAAAGGAAGGTTGAGTCCAGCACACATAGTCCAAAAATCCAGGGTGGAGGGTGGATGACTCCAGGATGTTTGGAATCCCCATGATGAGTCCTAGGTCAAGGTTTCCCCTTTTGTCACCTGAACAGAAATACACGTTGATTAAATGGGCATATAACTTGGAGACGGTCAAACATAAGATACATTCACATCTTAGACTTACTCTGGCCTCTATGTATTCAATCCTTCTCTCCAACGCTGTCAACTTTTCATTGAGGGTGGCCAGACGAGATCGACAAGACATATCTGTGTGGATTTAAATACATTTAATACGTTATAGACAGCATATAGGTCATCCCCTTCAGTGAGGCACAGCTTACAATGCTGCCATTTGTCTGCAAAAAGAGATTCGACGCAGAGCCTACGGCGTAAGGTGTGCGTCGGTGTGCGTCGGCGGTGTGCGTCGCCGCGTACCCTACGCCGTAGGTCCTGCGTCGATTTAACGCAGAACCATAAATCAGCCTATAGGTGTTATGCCGCGTTCCATTTGTCCTCGGAAGTCGGAATTTCCCAGTTCCTAGTCGGAATTTTCAACTGGAACGCCCCTCGAAGTGGGATTTCCTACTGGGAAAGTGGGAGAAGCTTCACCACCCCCGAGTTACCTTTCCATGATGGCTGCCATTCCCAGTTCCTAGTTCCGATTTCCGAGGTAAATGGAACGCGGCATTAACATGTCTAATCCAGAACCTGTTGTTGATGTTTTTTTAAACCCCACGAAGCCACTGACAACTTTAATGGCCATCTAGTTTTAATTAGTTTTTAGTCCACCATCTCTCAACAATGCAAGGTTCTTCCATTGCTAAAGACAGAGCTATCTGCTAACTGGGAGTGGCCATTAAAAACATCAACATCAGTGCTGCTGGGCAGCAAAACCCGACCGGCTGACTTCGTCTTTCTTCACAAATATTTCATGCGGTGCTTATTGCATTCGAATAAAAGTTAGCTTGAAGCTTACCAAATGAGTTAAGGAAGTCAGCAATTTTCTTAATGCTGCTTGTAATCACTTCTATGTACTCTCGATTCGCCCAGTCTTGGTGGATCTCTCTCTGCACTGGGTCCTCCTGGCCGGCCATGTTGGATCTGAGTCGCAGCTGAACAGACAGACACACACACGCTCATCCAGGAAGCGCACAGATACATGTAGGAGATGATTAAAACTATGTATTTTGATCCACAATTAGCCTCGCTTGTCAACTGTTTGATATCTTTTTTGCAAAAAAAAAAAAAAAAAAAAGGGTATACGCAGGGGTGTAGATCCGATGTCAGGATTGGGGGGGACACCAATGTGATTTTAATTTTACATTTTTTGCCAATATGCAAATCATATGGAGCTAGAACAGTCTCATAATTCACAAATGCACAGGACAAGTTTTACAAATGCACAGACCGATTTGCAAATGCACACACCGTTTCACACATGCACAGAACAATTCACACGTGCGTAGGACAAGATACACAAATGTATTTTTGATGCACACACAAATATAACCTGATTTACAAATGCACAGAACAATTCACACGTGCGTAGGACAAGATATACAAATGTATTTTCGATGCAAACACAAATGTAACCTGATTTACAAATGTTTTTTTGTCTGTGAGCTGCGCTGGATTTGTGTGTGACTTTTGAGACTCCCCTGACGTGACTAGATCCACAAATACTTTTTTTTTAACACGGAAGGATCTGCAACCAATGAGATGTCTTCCTTTGTTTCAGCCAATCATAAGAGCGTATCCCACGTGGGGGACGCAGAGCAGACACGATTTACTCTAAACCAATCAGATTAAAGGGGCGGATACATCTGCTGTTTGAGCTGCGTTAGCGCTGTTCACATAGAAAAGTGATTAATATTTGGAGTTGGTGGAGTAAAGATAAATAAACAAGACAGCAACACGGGATGGAGAGCAGATCACTGCTCTGATTTTCTTGAGATCTCGGTAAAGAAAACAGCGCGATCGGAGATGGTTTGTCGGGCCGTTCAACCACAGCCGTCAGCGCCGCGAGTGGCGCTGGTCCCGGTCAGACACCAGCTGACCACAGTGACCAGACGTGGAGGTCAGAAACAAGCAGCGGTTATCCTCACATTTATGATGTAACATTGCCACCACACAGAGACAAACATGTGTCAAAACAGCGGCGGCAGATCAACACATTCCCGGTGCAGATAGAGTCGTGCTCATGGGAAGATGCAGCGGTGATGGTTCTGTTCGGGGTTTAGTCCACCGATCATCAAACATCTGAGCTGGATACAGAGGTTCTTCGGTTATCAGTCGACTGATACCAACTTTACTCCAGATATTTCGGTAAATTAATCTCCTGACATATGCTGCTGCTCCACCTGCCGCTGCTGCTCATCCCCGTCAAGCAGCGCAGCAGCTCTCTGCTCATGCGTCTGTCTGGTAGCTGAGCGGAATCAGCGGGACAATCCCAAGTAACAGGACTAAGAGCTGTCCCGACGGCTCTTTGAACGCCTGACAAACCATCTCCGATCGCGCTGTTTTCTTTACCGGTGTCGTGCCAAAAAGTGATTGAAGGCCAAATACAGTTAATGAAAGGTTGTTTCTGCCTAAATATGATTTGATCTCATTCTTGAACTTCATAATATAAACACTAGAGCTCACAAGATTGCTCTTAACTCTTTTAAAGGACCATTACAACACAAAATAGGCATTTTCACCTGCCAAAAATTGATTAAAGGCCAAATACAGTAAATGAAAAGTTGTTTCTGCCTAAATAAATAAAAATCAATAATATAATTGATCTCATTCTTGAGCTTCATATCTGAAAATCTGACGTTTTAGCGCTATAGAAATCAGAAGAAATCAGATTCTGGCAGGCAATCACTTTTTGGCACAACACCGGAATCACAAGAAAAGCAGATCTCCATCCCGTGTTGCTGTCTTGTTTATTTATCTTTACTCCAACAAACTCCAAATATCACTTTTCTTTTTTTTTATTGTATTTTTATATTTTCAACCACAAAAAGAGGGGTATACCTTAGGTACATAACACAAAACCCCCACAATTCAACCCCCCCCCCCCCAAAAAAAGTCAAAGTCCATACATACCAAAACATATTTCATAGTGCTATAATCATGCCAAATATACTAACCGAAAATTCTACTCACTGCACTAATTGAGAATACCAGATATATTACTACCATATCTGTTCTATCAATGACTCTGAAATAATAATTAAATAGTTAAATAATATTTCTACCCTACTTCTTGATGAAGGGGACTTATCAAAAAAAAAAAAAAAAAAGTAGGAGACACAATGTCATTACTTTCTTATTCTAAGTTGGGGCTGGTCCGTTAAAGAACCAAAATGATATCCAAATATATACCATCAAAACACAACGAAAACAAAACCAAAAAAACTAACAAAACAAGCAGACATAAACGGTGGGAAAACCCCACTTAAAACAATACAAACCATTGCACTCAGGTCTTATCATTGTCACTATGCCTTACATTGACCTACGGAATTCTTAAAATCAAATTCTGTATGAGATTGCCATATTTTAAAAAAGTCTGAGGATTTGCCTTTACTCTTGTAGTAAATATCTTCAAGTGTAAGGAGCTTGAGAGTTCATTCCACCAATGGGCTACTGGGGGTTTAGATTCTTTCCATATACATTTCCTGGCTGCCAACATAGCAAGATCTATATATTTGCATTGATATTTGTTCCACTTGTCTGACATACTAGTTCCCAAAAGACATAAACGAGGTGACAAAGAGACAAATACACGTAAACATTGAGATATCAACTTGGTAACAGAATTCCAAAAAAAGGAAAGTGCATCACATGACCAAAACATATGAAAAAAATTCCTTTTTGTTTCTTACAACGCCAGCAGAGAAATGACATCTCACTGTTCATTTTATGCAATCTTAGACTCTCTCACTTTTCTAAGCGAACGGGGCTAACGCAGTTCAAACAGCAGGTGTATCCGCCCCTTTAATCTGATTGGTTTAGAGTAAATTTTTTAAATATTAATTCAGACTAAAAAAAAAAAAAGTATGGCGTAGCAATACTTTCAATCTGTACACCTCAAAATGCACCGTGGATGTATTATTTTTTTAGAAATATATTTTTAATAAATATTCTACATATTCAACCTTTAAGTCTGAAAATACATTTGTTCAATTTTGAATAATTTAGGGTATTTTTATTGGGGGGGACAATTCATGTTTTTCAGAAATTGGGGGGGACATGTCCCCCCCGTCCCCCCCGGGATCTGCACCCATGGGTGTAGGCTACGTTTCAGTTGTTGCTTAGCGTTAAATAGGTCCACCTCAATGGCTGTGATGGAACTAGTAGAGGAAATTTCAACTGCTATCGAGAAAGGGGAATATACAGTGAGGGTGTTTATTGACTTGAAGAAAGCATTTGATACCATATATCATAATATTTTATTAAATAAACTAGTATGGTGTCAGAGGGATTGCCGATTCATGGATAAAGAGTCATCTCGCTGATAGATTTCAATATGTTGAATTAAATAATGTAAAATCAGAACTAGAAAGAGTCAACTTCGGTGTCCCACAAGGCTCCATGTTAGGTCATAAATTGTTCATATTATATATAAATGATTTTTGTAAAGTGTCTAAAATGATAAAATATGTCTTGTTTGCTGACGACACAAACCTTTATTGTTCAGGGAAGAATTTGGAACGGCTGCTGAATGTGGTGGAAGAACTGGGAGAAATGAAAAATGTGAAGGCATGGTTTGATATCAATAAGCTATCATTAAATCTAACTAAAACTAAGTTCATAATTTTTGGCACTAAGAAAAAAAAATCAAATAACAATTATTTGCATTAATAAGTTGTCAGGACTCAGTGTGTCGGGTTTTATCCGAGCCTGATCAGCTGCGACGAGCACGAGCCCGCAGCTCTCTGGCTGCTGAGCAGCAGAGTCATTTTCCGATGCTTTTTCGAAAGCCCGAACAGTCCAGCCCCGCCCACGCATCTACCATCATTCAGCGGAGCCGCCACCCGAGCGGCACGACCTCCCCGACCGCGGGGACCGTTATATAATAGATCCATGGCGGGGACGCGTCGGGATAAATGATCACGCCGCGCTCGCTCGCTCTGGGCGCAGACCCAAGTAATCGATCCCTGATCCTGGCGGATCTAAACCATGGATGTATTATATAACTGGATACCGGATCGAAAATGGCCGCCCATTCATTTCAATGGAGTTTGCTCACCCAGCGCATCCGCCGAAAAAATTTCTGACTTCCTGGTTTACTTCCTGGTACACGGGCCCATAGAGCATGCGCAGTTGAGTCACCTCCCATGATGCTCTGGGGCCTCCCATCATGCCCCGGGGCAATGTGAACGAGCGCTGCGCGCTCTGGACAAGCGCTGCGCGCTCATGAGTCCTTCAGACCGGTAATGATAGATGTACACAATGAAATTAGGGATTTATAGGGCAAATCAACCGATGCTGTTCTCAAAGTCATGGTTATAGACTATACATGGTTCATTTGTGTGTTTTTTTTTAATTAAAGATAAAACGAGTCATTTTTATTTAAGATGAGACACCCCAGGTTAATAGGCTAAAATAGGGTAAAAATGTAAATAGCAGGTATCACCATGAAACTTCCCAAGTTTATTACTTACATTAAGACAAATATTTTTTGTATTACAAGTTTTGTCAAGTATTATGTTTAAATATGTCAAATATTATGTTTAAATGTGGTTAATTTACTGCGTTACACAGAGGCTACGCCGTAGGCTCCGCGGCTCCGCGCACCCTACGGCGTAGGAGCCGCGGAGCCGCGGACTGCCCACTGCCCACTGCCCTGCGGGCACTGCCCGGCTTCGCAGTGCCCGCGGAGCTGCGGAGGTGCAGCTTCCCCGGGAGCACTGTCATAAAATAAGCTGAGGATTAAGGGTTAAGATGATGTTAAACACATGACATCTAAAACTCCACGGCACCGTCGCAACAACTACGACACATCTCTCTCCCTGCACGTTTGCTCAAACCTGATGGAGGTCAGTTTTATTGTGAGGTGGGGATCTCACGCCACAAGCTCATTTTGTTAATATTGACCCTCATTTAGTCCCGTGCAGGGCGCTGCCTCCAAATGAAAGAGCAACAGAAGAATACATATTTGAAGTGCGTTAGGTGTGTGTGTGCAGGAGGATCTCAGTGGAAACACCCACACCTGCGCCTCCGCGGAGCCGCAGATGATCTACAGGATCATTAGAATGCTTATGAATCAGTGGCGTAGCCACGGGTGTGCCAGGGTGTGCCAGTGCCACCCAAAGAGACAGCTGGCACACCCAAAAATTTGATGCATTTTTTTTTTTTTTTTTTGTATAGTTTTCTAAGTATTCTAAATCTAGGCTAATCTAGGCTATTAGTATGTAATCATGATGTTCAAAATAATTCAAAATAAAAATTATTATTATTTTTGCATGTAAACCCCCGTCAGGCGATGTGTCGCGGCAGCTGGACTGTTAAACCTAAATTATGGTTCCGCGTTAAATCGACGGCGTAACCTACGGCGTTGGGTACGCGGCGACGCACAGGTACGTTGTGCGTCGCCGCGTACCCTACGCCGTAGGCTCTGCGTCGGTCTAACGCGGAACCATAAACCAGCCTTCAGACAACTCATCAAACTAAAGGTGGATGGCGGACATGAGTTCCCGTCCATTATTGAAGTCTTAAACTCCTGCGACAAAGATGTTTTATCCAAGATTAAATGTTTGCATCGTGATAGCATTGCCTGTTACAAGTTGCTCCGTGGAGCCTTTTTTTAGTCGTCAACAGGACCAGAGCCGTCAGAGCGACGACGCTCACAGAGAGACTGAGGAGCCTCTCGTTGCTCATGTTTGAAAAAGATTTGAAGTGTGCATTTTCTGTATTTAACAGCGTTTGTGTGTAATGTATATGATTAATAACAGCAGCACATCATGATTAGGCGCCCCTATGCTCCTTCACCCCCCCTCTCTCCTCCCCGACACACACACTGGTATGAGGCTGCAGCTCCAATGCGCGCCCCCGCGAGCACGCGCTGTAGCGCGAGTGTTTTGGATTGACGGTAACTTTATGGAGAGGTAGAGAAAGAGAGAGAAAGAATCAGGACAGGCAGGGGAAGCCAACAGGTTGGTCTAATATTAGGTAGAAGTTTAGGAAGAGCCACTTGATACTAAGTGATTAATATCTAAATATGATTTATATGGAAAGATTGCATAAGCAAGATTTGCAATTTATTCAAAGCTATTAAAAATGCTTGTTGCACAAAATGCCCAGTATGGTTTGAATTTCTGCTGACCAACCTGTCCTTTTGGGAAAATTATATTATTTTATTTTATTATTTTATAATAAAACCATCATGCCAACCTTAAGCCAAATAGTTGTGTTCTGCCTCTGGTTAAATAGCTTTGTTGATCATGCGTAATGTGGATACGTTATGGCTCTGAGTGCATGAGTGTTATATTTCACTATGTTTGCTTCATTGGGCAGCAATGTGTGTGTGTGGTTATGTTTTTGTGATGTTTTTTTTTTTAGGACATGCATAAAGTGTGGTTATTATATTACTTATTATAATATTATATATATTATTATACTTATTATATATTGATAGCACACAACATGTGGATATGTTTTGCACTGTTAATAATGTTGGATATACATGCTTTTGAATGTTTGTGGAGGTGTAACGTCTAGTTTTGTTGAAAAAAAATTTGGCACACCCCGTTTTTGCTGGTGCACACCCAAAGTCTCTTTTCTGGCTACGCCACTGTTATGAATGTGGTCGAAAACGCAGATCTTCGGTTATGTGTGGATGCAAATGTTTTTATAAACGGAGGGGGGGAAATATTCGTTTTTAAAAATACCCGGCTACGTGTGGACAGGGTCTTAGACTTGTGTTATTCCTGCCTGATATCTTATTTTCACAAACCATACACCGTTGGCTACAACGGAAATGTTTAAGTACAAGAATGACAAACCATTATTATTCTTGCTATTAAACATTTCTGTTTGGTGCAAATTGGCAATGCAATGTGTTTCTGAGTGATTATTCCGCCGAACGGCTTAGTTTCAGCCATCCTCGTTCCCGAGACACACACGACCGCGCTTTGCGAGTCCACGGCACAGCCGTGACGTCACGCCCAGAAAGAGACTTTTCTTTGACTTTTCTGGCCGTTATAAAACATTTTTGACGGATATAAAGTCCATGACTTAAAAATATAGAATACAAAGATTAGTAATTGGTGGTGATTACAGCTGGAGGTGTCCTGTGAACAGTTTTAGAGGCTTCTCTTTTACTATTGCGGTCTATGGGAAAAAAGCTTTCTGGGCCCCATGGGATTTTTTGTTGCAGTACCGCGGCTGGCCACTGGAAAAAATCGGCGTGCCTGCTGAGCGCGAGACTGGGGGTCTGATCTAAACCTACTCTGTGCAAAATGAAGGATTTTCTCTGTAAATGCACACAATTTCTCTTACTATTACACGTACAGCTAGCTGAGTGTCTTCTTCTCCTCATTTGGTCGGGAGTTGCTATGCAGTCCGGCGGCCCACGCGGCCCACAAGTACAAAACAGAATTTTTTTGTGGCCCAC
Source organism: Cololabis saira (assembly GCF_033807715.1). Taxonomy (NCBI): domain Eukaryota; kingdom Metazoa; phylum Chordata; class Actinopteri; order Beloniformes; family Belonidae; genus Cololabis; species Cololabis saira. The sequence goes on along the minus strand of NC_084594.1, from coordinate 23,140,144 downwards.
TAGATGGCGCTCGCGGCCCAAGTGTGGGCCGCGAGGAATCACTGTCTTACAGGGTCAAGTGAGGCGAAATGTGACGAATTAGAACCTGATGAGTTGTTAAATGTATTTATCTGTGCAATGAAGTTGCAATACTTGTTTTTGAGTTGTTTCTCTCCCATTAAAGCCCATTTTTGCTCTCCGGTAAGGCAACTGTGAGAATCCAGGATGGAACACCTGGGGTATATAAATAGGGCTCACAGATATTTCACTGTTGTGTCACTTCGGTAGCACATGTACTAGAACAATACAGAGAAGATTAGCATGGCCCCGCAAGGATGACATGCACAATCGTGAAGTGTTCCTAATTTTTTTGTCCTGAATGTTTTATTTGATATAATATTTATTTAGTCACTAGTCTGTTCTCTTGCAATACAGGCTCAAATCTATGTCACTTTACTCATGGTGAACATGGCGAACTTTGCCATGCAGATCTTTTCAATTTAGGAGCAATTATAGATTAAATTATATATTATTTCCTTCTCAATTTATCGACAAATATAGTTCAAAACATCAAATATACATCTTTTATTAAGTACAACCGACTCCTGCACTTGCCTTTAGTCCTCCTTCAGGCATACTGACTGTTTTACTTGATTAATTGTTTTATCTTTTGTATTGTGTTTTAATGTCTTTTTGTGTATTTATATAACTTTGTTTTTTCATCTTAGCTCCCTCCCCTTACCCCCCTAGGCTGCACTTGTAAATAAGAAATTTGTTCTTAATTTGCTTGCCTGGTTAAATAAAGGTTAAAAAATATATATATATATATACCAGTTCCATTAAGTTGAACATAGGAAAAAACACAGACAAGGTTATTGATTATTCTTTATTTCAGTATTTAATCTCTGTAACATCACCAACGAGTTTACTGTACAAGAAGCTCTGTTTTTTTGTTAATAAAAGTGATTACATTTACTTGTTCAACTTGGCACAAAGGAATGTTCCCCTTTTTCATAAATCTTTGATTTGATAATGACATTGTATAAATAATGGTAATAGCAGATCCATAGTTGAGCTCCACAACCTTTTTTTCTGAAACATATACTTAAAGAGCTTAGTTTTGTTTTGAAGTAAAGATGATTCTTGAGTCACTGATACCAACAAAGTCTATACAAATGTGTGATAAGACAAAACAGCTGCATGATATAAAAATGGTCCACATAAGAAAAAAAAGGAAGGTTGAGTCCAGCACACATAGTCCAAAAATCCAGGGTGGAGGGTGGATGACTCCAGGATGTTGGGAATCCCCATGATGAGTCCTAGGTCAAGGTTTCCCCTTTTGTCACCTTTGTCACCCTTTTTTTTTTTTTTTTTTTTGGAATTAAGAACAGAACAAAAAATCCACACAAAACAATGACAAATACACGAAAATTATTATATTCTTATATACAAGTAATATTTAAGTATTTAAGCTAAACAGTATGAATTAAAAAAATAGATGAATAAAAAGGGGAAAAAAAAAAAAAAAAAAAAAAAAAACCCAAAAACAAAAGAAAAGTAAATAAAAAGATAAATAAAAAGGAGGAAGAAAGAAAGGAATGAGAGAAGAGAGGGAGGGGGGGGATCTGTCAATCAGGAGGCAGGGACTGGAGAGAGTGGAAGAATGTAAGAAAGGGAAGCCACTTATTATAAAATTTGTTGCAACTACCCTTCAGTGAATATTTAATCTTTTCCAGCTTCAGAAAAAACATGGTGTCGTTGAGCCACTGGGTACTAGAAGGAGCCTTAGTCGACTTCCAGTGGAGAAGAAGGTGGCGTCTTGCCAGTAAGGAAGTAAAAGCCAAAATGTCTTTTTGGTTTGAAGTAAACCGGCCATGGTCCTCTGGGAGCCCGAATATGGCAACATGGGGGGAGACTTTTATATTCACCGAGAGTATTTTTGACATGGTGTCAAAATAATTCGACCAAAAGCGAGAAAGTAGTGGGCAAGAGTAAAACATATGGGTTAAATTGCAGGACGAGGCATGACATTTGTCGCATTCGTCAGTGACACTGGGATAGATCTGTGAGAGTCGAGCTTTAGAAAAGTGGACTCTAAACAGTACTTTAAACTGTATAAGTGTAAGACGAGCGCAGGATGAACTTGTGTAAATTTTTTTAAGAGCAGCGTCCCACCAGTCATCCTCCAAATTTAGATCCAGTTCATCTTCCCAGGCAGCCCTAACTTTAATAACTGGAGAGAGATCGAAAGACAGAAGGTCATCGTAAACCTTAGAGATCAGTGATTTTTGAAGTGGATCATGGTTTAAAAGCACCTCCCACTGTAGAGTCGGCGGAGAGGATGGAAAAACTGGAAACAAAGCTTTAGCGCAGTGTCTAATCTGAAAGTATCGAAAGAGATGAGAAGGCGGGAGATTAAATTCACCTGAGAGATCTGCAAAGCTGCGAAAGATACCATCCTTGTAAAGATCTCCAAAATTTTTCAGGCCCTTATTATGCCATATGAGAAAGGTTGAATCTGTAAGCGGAGGTCGAAATAAATGATTGTTCAGTAATGGAGCTAAAGTAGATGCTGACTTAAATTTGAAGTGTTTCCTAAATTGATACCAAATTTTAAGTGTGGAGTGAACCACTTGATTATTTGTAAAGACAGAGAGGTTGGATGGAATAGATGAGGTAAGTAGAGCAGGTAAAGAGGATGAAATGCATGACTGTGCCTCCAATTTACACCATGGCATATTCACCGATTTAAACCAAAATGAAATTTTTTGAATATGTGCTGCCCAATAATACAGTTGGAAATTGGGAAGTGCCAGTCCGCCATTGAATTTACATCTCTGAAGTGTGGATTTGCGGATTCTAGGAGCCTTCCCACACCATAAGAAGTCAGAAATAGTTTGATCAATTATTTTAAAAAAGTGTTTTGGTAAGAAAAGTGGAAGACAATGGAACAGAAATAGAAATTTGGGCAAAATATTCATTTTAACTGCGTTAATTCTTCCAATTAATGAAAGAGGTAAGCTTTTCCATCTATGGAGGTCAGATTTAATTGTAGACATTAAAGGTGAGAGATTAGCAGAAAAAAGAGAGCTTAACGTTCTGGTTACGTTGATCCCAAGATACCTAAAGCCGGAAGGACTAATCTTAAAAGGGATATCTGACTGTACGAGCTGTGTTGCTGAGTCATTAATGGGATAGCATTCACTTTTAGATACGTTCACTTTATAGCCTGAGAAAGACCCGAATCTCTGGAAAGCAGATAAAATTGAAGGAATGGAGAGGACAGGATCCGAGACATATAACAGTAAGTCATCAGCGTAAAGTGACAGCTTATATTCTGTTCCCAATCGGGAGATCCCAGTAAAAGTGGGGGAGGACCTCAGAAAGATTGACAGGGGCTCTATAGCTAGTGCGAATAATAGGGGAGAGAGGGGACACCCCTGTCTGGTGCCACGGGCTAGAGTAAAAAAATTGGACTGAATGCCATTAGTGGAAACGCTTGCTTGTGGAGACGTGTAAAGGAGACGAATCAAAGAAATGAACCCATTCCCCAGCCCAAACTTCTTCAGTACAGTAAATAAATAGTCCCATTCAATCCTATCAAATGCCTTTTCAGCATCGACTGAGATTACGACTTCAGGTGTTGTGGTGATAGTTTTAGACTGAATAATATTTAAAAGTGTCCGCACATTAAAGAATAACTGTCGTCCCTTAACAAATCCTGTCTGTTCATTTGAGACAATAGTTGGCAAAATGTTCTCCAAGCGATAAGCCAAGGCTTTAGCAAGGATCTTAGCATCTACATTTATTAACGAAAGAGGTCTGTATGAGCCGCAGAGAGTTGGATCCTTATCTTTTTTTAAGAGGAGACTTATGGAGGCTTGCCTTAAAGTGGGAGGGAGAGTGCCATGTTCCAGTGATTCCTTATAAACAGCATGCAATAAAGGGGACAATTTATCCTGAAATTTCTTAAAAAATTCCACTGGAAATCCATCAGGGCCAGGAGCTTTGTTATTTTGCATACTTCTCACAGCGAGATTAATTTCTTCTACCGTTAATGGTGAGTCAAGATTTTTAGCAGCATCGGAGCCTATAACAGGAAAGTTGAGGCTATCTAAGAATGAATTCAATTCAGTGGAGCCAGATGGAGATTCAGACGTATATAAAGAGGAATAAAATGAGTGAAAGACAGAATTAATGGCGGTGGGATCCTGATGCAATGAGCCTGATGAATCTTTTATCTGAAGGATCATACGTGAGGCTGCCTGGCGACGTAGCTGATGAGCCATGAGCCGACTTGCCTTGTCTCCATGTTCATAATATACGGAGCGTGATCGTAAGAGAAGTCGCTCTGCGTCATTAGTGGTAAGGAGATCAAATTCAGTCTGTAAATCGACACGTTGCTTAAGAAAACTGGGAGAGGGGCAAGTAGCAAGTTGTTGGTCCAATTTTGTGATCTTAATAGAGAGTTCTTGTAATTTGGCTTTCCGGGACTTATTCAAGTGAGCAGAGAAGGAGATAATTTGTCCCCGCAAATATGCTTTTAATGATTCCCACAGCAGTGAAGATGAAATTGGTTCCATATCATTTTGATTTATAGAGATGTAATCATCAATTTTAGTTGTAATAAAATTGGTGAACTTATCATCTGAGAGAAGTAATGTATTGAACCTCCAAGATGTTGAGTAGCGTGGCTGTGAAGAGAACTGAATATCCAAAGAAAGAGGAGCGTGGTCGGAGATCACAATAGGATGATAATCAACAGACAGTACTTTGGGAATTAGTTTAGCATCAATAAAATAATAATCAATCCGAGAGAAAGATTGATGCATCTGAGAAAAGAAGGAATATTTTTTGGTACAAGGGTTATAAAATCTCCAAGGATCGGTGCAACCGTTCTTGGACACAAAATCTGAAAGAGACCTCGACATTGAAGAAGGAGTCAGATTTCGTGGGCTGGAGCGGTCTAGTTTGGGGTCAATTACGCAGTTCATATCCCCGCCAATTATAAGAAGACTGTCGTTCAATGAGGGGAGACATTCAAAAAGCTTGTTCATAAAGTGTGGGTTGTCAAAACTGGGGGCATATATATTAACTAATAATATGGGAATATGAAATAGCGTACCCGCCACAATTAAGTATCTGCCGTTTTTGTCTGAAATCACCTTAGATGCTGAAAACTGCATTGACTTACCAATTAATATAGCAACCCCCCTGGCCTTAGAGTTGAAATCAGAGTGAAACACCTCAGAAACCCAGGGACATTTAAGTCTGACCTGGTCTTTGGTGCGCATGTGGGTTTCCTGAAGGAACACTAAGTCAGCTTTAAGACGTCTCAGGTGAGCAAATATTCTCGATCTCTTAATTGGACTCCCCATGCCTTTAATATTCCAGCTCAACAACCTCACAGAAGTACCAGTATTAGTGGCCATATGTTAAATTCCTAAAGATAGAGATGTACCGAATGCGGATCCCCAAGGAAGGAAAGGAAAGAAAGGGATGGAGGGAGGAAAGAAAGAAAGAAAGAAAGAGGAAAGAAGAAGAAAAAAAAAAAAAAAAAAAAAAAAAAAGGGGGAGAAAAAAAAAAAAAAAATAAATAAAAAAAAGGGGGAAAATTGAAAACAACAACAAACTTAACCTACTGAACCCCCCACCCCCCACCCCCCAATTGCACTTACAACGACCCCATCCCCAAACGATGGAGAACCCAGTGCAAACTCCAGAAGGAGTCAGATCCCTGAAAAGAACACTTACGGCTTTAAGCATAACTAACAAGATAATAACTAACAAGCTTCGTGTTGAGCTCCTGCAAGCCCAGCAACATTAACAGAGAGGTACAACCAATCACGACCAAGTTAAACTGAAAACCACATACCGTGTATATATGGGAGAGAAGAAAAAAAAAAAAAAAAAACCGACACTGATGAACTGAAAAAAGTTCAACTAGACTTTGAGCGGCGTGATGAAAGCGCTGGCCTCCTCTGCCGACCTGAACTCCCTTTCTGCGCCGTTGTGGGTGATGCGGAGGCGGGCGGGGTACAGCAGACCGTAGCGGATCCCCGGGATCTCGCGGAGCCGGCGGCGGACGTCATTAAAGGCGGCTCGGGCACGGGCCGTCTTCTGGGTGTGGTCGGGAAAGACAGAAAAAGTCAACTCTCCACACGTAATCCGTTGCTGAGCCCTGGCTCGGCGCAATATATCCACACAGTCTGTATGATAGTGCAGACGGGCGATGATGGGACGAGGGCGCTCTCCGGGCTTCGGCTTCGGCTGGAGGGTGCGGTGCGCCCGGTCCAGGAGAGGCTCCTTCTCCAGGCTGAAAGCCTCCTTGAGCAGAGAGGGAATATCCGTAACAGCAGAAGAGGTGGAAAAATCTTCAGGAATTCCCACGATCCGTATGTTATTGCGCCGGGATCTCGCCTCCAGATCCTCGCATTTACCATCCAGCCTCATCAGTTCAGCTGACAGATGCTCCACTTTAGCCTGTAAGGTTGTGATGTCATCGGTGCAGGATGAAAGAGATGTTTCCATTTCAACCACGGTGTTCTTCAGAGCGCGCACATCAGACTGGATGTTTGTAATGCTTTTTGATAATTCCGACTTCACCGCTTGCAGCTCAGTCTTGATGCTCGACAGGTTTTCATTTAAAGCAGCCTGAAGCTCCGATTTAAAAACAGCCGCCATCTCAACGCGGAGTGATGCGAGCAGCTCGGCCTTAAAGTCGTGTGAAGGAGCGGCCCCGGCGGCCTCGGCCAGGCTGGACGGGGGGTCACCACGAGGCGGGGATGCTGCGTGCGGAGAGGGCCGCGGGGGTGGTGCGGATGGTTTGAGTTTTGGAGGCATTTTGGTCGGCAAAAATACGGGGCCAAAGTAGAATAATGAAGGTCGGGAAAAATAAACCGAAGGAAGATGAAAAAGCTGTACCAAAAATAGATATTTTTAAAGGTTGTTGCAGGAGCTCAAAAAAACACGTCCTAGTCCATTAGTCGCTACACCGGAAGTCCATACATTCACATCTTAGACTTACTCTGGCCTCTATGTATTCAATCCTTCTCTCCAACGCTGTCAACTTTTCATTGAGGGTGGCCAGACGAGATCGACAAGACATATCTGTGTGGATTTAAATACACATTTAAAGCGCTATATAAATAAAATGTATTATTATTATTATTATTATTATTATTATTATTATTATTATTATTATTATTATTATTATTATTATTATTATTATTATTATTATTATTATTACATTTAATACGTTATAGACAGCATACAGGTCATCCCCTTCAGCGAGGCACAGCTTGCAATGCTGCCATTTGTCATACAAAAAGACAATCGAGGTGCAGATCGATGTCAGGATTGGGGGGGACACCAACGTGATTTTAATTTTTAATTTTTTGCCAATATGCAAATCATACCATGCCATAAATTGGTAAAGGCTCGCCAAAAAATACTGCACAGGGAATCATTTATTGTGCTTACCTTTCTTGTTTATTTCTTGTTTATTTGTCCTAAACAGCCCGTCAAAAATTTTAAAAATATCAATTCAGACTAAAAAAAAAAAAATTATGGCGTAGCAATACTTTCAATCTGTACACCTCAAAACGCACCGTGGATGTATTATTTTTTTAGAAATATATTTTTAATAAATATTCTACATATTCAACCTTTAAGTCTGAAAATACATTTGTTCAATTTTGAATAATTTAGGGTATTTTTATTGGGGGGGACAATTCATGTTTTTCAGAAATTGGGGGGACATGTCCCCCCCGTCCCCCCCGGGATCTGCACCCATGGGTGTAGGCTACGTTTCAGTTGTTGCTTAGCGTTAAATAGGTCCACCTCAATGGCTGTGATGGAACTTAGAGGAAATTTCAACTGCTATCGAGAAAGGGGAATATACAGTGGGGGTGTTTATTGACTTGAAGAAGGCATTTGATACCATATATCATAATATTTTATTAAATAAACAAGAGAGATATGGTGTCAGAGGGATTGCCAATTCATGGGTAAAGAGTTATCTCGCTGATAGATTTCAATATGTTGAATTAAATAATGTAAAATCAGAACTAGAAAGAGTCAACTTCGGTGTCCCACAAGGCTCCGTGTTAGGTCCTAAATTGTTCATATTATATATAAATGAGTTTTGTAAAGTCTCTAAAATAATAAAATATGTCTTGTTTGCTGACGACGCAAACCTTTATTGTTCAGGGAAGAATTTGGAACGGCTGCTGAATGTGGTGGAAGAACTGGGAGAACTGAAAAATGTGAAGGCATGGTTTGATATCAATAAGCTATCATTAAATCTAACTAAAACTATGTTCATAATTTTTGGCACTAGCAAAAAAAAATCAAATTTTAATCAATTAAAATTAGTGGTATGGAAATAAAAAGAGTATACGAAAATAAGTTCCTGGGGGTAATAATTGATGATAAACTTTGCTGGAAATCACATAGGCCTATAAATAGTGTAAAATCAAAAATGTCCAAAACCCTATCAATATTAAGTAAAAAAAATTATATCTTCTGTCAAAGAGCACAGTTTTTGATGTATAATCAGAATCAGAATACTTTATTATCAATGTACCTGGGTACTGTGAGATTAGAGGTAGCATCACCTCTCCAGTGCAAGATAAATAGCAGTAGTGCAAACAATAAGAAATACAAGAAATATAAGTAATATAAAAAATATAAAAAATGTTAAGGTGCATTTGAATCGGTTTTTTTTTTTTTTTTTTTTTTTTTTTTTTTTTTTTTTTTACAGATGACAGTATATACATGTGTAGAATATTGTAGAATATTGCACAAAGTCCGGGAGAAGTATTGCACAGTTTAAAGAGACAGTAACGAGGATGATTCACATATTGTTCAGGGTGATTATGGCTTTGGGGTTTGTTTTTGACCTGATGACTCTGTAGCGGGTCAAAAACAAACAGACTAAAAAAAAAACAGCTTTTTTTTTTATAACTCACTCATAGTTCCATACATGACTTATTGTGGGGAGGTATGGGGTAACACCTATAAAACAAATACAAACCCTATTTTCTTATTACAGAAAAGAGCTTCCTTTAAGGATAATTCATAGATCTGACTGTTATGAACCAACAAATAATCTCTTTATTAAATATAATACTGATATAGTAGAGTAGAAAACTGTTTTATTTGCCTTTAAAGCCCAGCAGAAACTGCTTCCAAACTGCATTCAGGACTTGTTTCAAATAAAAGAAACCCGCTATGACCTGAGGGGGAAACTCATGTTTGAGATGACTACAGCAAGAACAAATATTAAAAAGAGATGTAGATCAATTAAGGCAAGATAAATATGGAATAGTTGTGACAATGACCTAAAGATGTGCAGTTATATCTTCAAGTTTAAGAAAATGTTTAAAGAAAATATTGTAAATAAATAGAAAACACTATAACTATAAAGTATATTATCAAAAACATTCTAGAATGTGAAACTTCAATTTTATATTTTGTCTTATTTATTTTTTGTCTTCTATATGCATTGTTTGTTTCCATGGAGTAATGCTAATGTTTCATATTTAAGCTGATCACAAGATAAAAAGGGTAGGCACTATAAGCTACGGCTTCAGCCTACACCTTTTCGGCAAAAGCAATGTTTATTTTACTTTTTCATTTTGTTTTGTAAAAAACATGTACAAGACTGAAATAAAGATAATTCATTCATTCAACGAAGGCGGGCGACATCGAGTCCGAGTGGACCATGTTCTCTGCCTCCATTGTCAACGCGGCGGCTCGAAGTTGTGGACGCAAGGTCTCCGGTGCCTGTTGTGGCGGAAATCCTAGAACCCGGTGGTGGACACCAGAAGTACAGGATGCCGTCAGACTGAAGAAGGAGTCCTACCGGGCTATGTTGGCCTGTGGGACTCCTGACGCAGTAGATGGGTACCGGCAGGCCAAGTGAGCCACGGCTCGGGCAGTCCTAGAGGCAAAAACTCGGGTCTGGGAGGAGTTCGGGGAGGCCATGGAGGAAGACTTTCGGTCGGCCTCGAGGAAATTCTGGAGGACCGTTCGGCGCCTCAGAAGGGGGAAGCAGTACTCTGCCGGCACCGTTTACGGTGTGGGTGGGGAGCTGTTGACCTCGACTGGGGACATTGTCAAGCGGTGGAAGGAATACTTCGAGGATCTCCTCAACCCGACTGACATGCCTTCCACTGAGGAAGCAGAGAGTGAGGACTTGGAGACGTGCTCATCCATCACCCAAGCCGAGGTCACTGAGGTGGTTCGTAAGCTCCTCAGTGGCAGGGCACCGGGGGTGGATGAGATTCACCCTGAGTACCTCAAGTCTCTGGATGTCGTAGGGTTGTCTTGGTTGACACGCCCCTGCAACATCGCATGGAGGAAGGGGACAGTACCGCTGGAGTGGCAAACCGGGGTGGTGGTCCCTCTTTTTAAAAAGGGGGACCGGAGAGTGTGTTCCAACTACAGGGGGATCACACTTCTCAGCCTCCCCGGGAAAGTCTACGCCAGGGTACTGGAGAGGAGATTACGGCCGATAGTTGAACCTCGGATTCAGGAGGAACAATGCGGTTTTCGTCCCGGTCGTGGAACACTGGACCAGCTCTACACCCTCCGCAGGGTGCTCGAGGGTTCGTGGGAATTTGCCCAACCAGTCTACATGTGTTTTGTGGATCTGGAGAAGGCATTTGACCGTGTCCCTCGTGCCGTTCTGTGGGGGGTGCTGAGTGAGTATGGAGTCCGGGGCCCTCTACTAAGGGCTGTCCGGTCTCTATATGATCGAAGCAGGAGTCTGGTTCGCATTGCCGGCAGTAGGTCAGACTTGTTCCGGGTGCATGTTGGACTCCGGGCTGCCCTTTGTCACCGGTCCTGTTCATAATTTTTATGGACAGGATTTCTAGGCGTAACCAGGGGCCGGAGGGGATCCGGTTTGGGAACCTCAGGATTTCATCTCTGCTTTTTGCAGATGATGTTGTCCTGTTGACTTCATCGGACCGGGACCTTCAGCATGTGCTGGGGCGGTTTGAGGCAGAATGCGACGCGGCAGGGATGAGAATCAGCACCTCCAAAACCGAGGCCATGGTTCTCCATCGGGAAAGGGTTGCATGCCTTCTCCGGGTGGGTGGAGAAGTCCTGCCTTCAGGTGGAGGAGTTCAAGTATCTCGGGATCTTGTTCATGAGTGAGGGAACGATGGAGCGTGAGATTTACAGACGGATCGGTGCAGCGTCCGCAGTTATGCGGTCGATGTACTGGACCGTCGTGGTGAAGAGGGAGCTGAGTCGAAAGGCGAAGCTCTCGATTTACCGGTCAATCTACGCACCTACCCTCACCTATGATCATGAACTTTGGGTAGTGACCGAAAGGACAAGATCGCGGATACAAGCGGCCGAGATGAGTTTCCTCCGCAGGGTGGCTGGACGCTCCCTTAGAGATAGGGTGAGGAGTTCGGTCACCAGGGAGGAGCTCGGAGTCGAGCCGCTGCTCCTTCACATTGAGAGGAGTCTGCTGAGGTGGCTTGGGCATCTGTACCAGATGCCTCCTGGACGCCTCCCTAGGGAGGTGTTCCAGGCATGTCCCTCCGGGAGGAGACCCCGGGGAAGACCCAGGACACGCTGGAGAGACTATGTCTCTCGGCTGGCCTGGCAGCGCCTCAGACTCCCCCCGGAAGAGCTGGAGAAAGTGTCTGGGCTGAAGGAAGTCTGGGCATCCCTGCTGAGGCTGCTGCCCCCGCTACCCGGGAACGGATAAGCGGAAGAAGATGATGATGATGATGATGATAATGAAAATGAGTGAATGAGAGAATAATAATAATGCAAATGAATGAGTGGAAGAATATTGCACTTGAGTGGATGGAAGAATATTGCACAGTATGAGGTAGCTTATTGGTTTAGAAAGTTCACAGCTTTGAGGAAGGAGCTGTCCCTGAGTCTGTTTGTTCGGGTCCGTATGGACCTGAAGCGCCTGCCAGAGGGCAACAGGTCAAAGAAGTGGAAACCGGGGTGGGTGTTGTCCTTTACAATGTTCCTTGCCCTGCTGAGGCAGCGGGAGCTGTAGATATCAGACAGGGAGGGCAGAGGGCAGCCGATGATCTTCTGTGCTGTGTTTGGCACCCTCTGCAGCCTCTTCCTGTCTGCTTCCGTGCAGCTGGAGTGCCACACTGTCAGGGCGTGGGTCAGCAGGATCTCGATGGTGGAGCGGTAGAAGGCCACCAGCAGCTGTGTGTTCAAGTTCTCCTTCCTGAGCACCCTCAGGGAGTGCAGCCGCTGCTGAGCCTTCTTCACCAGTGCAGTGGTGTTGACAGACCAGGAGAGGTCTGCAGTGATGTGGATGCCCAGGAACTTGAAGGACTGCACTTGCTCCACACAATCACAGTTGATGTACAGGGGGGCGGGGGCGGCTCTGTTCCGCCTGAAATCCAAGATGAGTTCCTTGGTTTTGGTGATGTTCAGTGCCAGGTTGTTCAATCGTTTCCCCCTGTGATCAGCCCCACCATCGTTGTGTCATCAGCAAATTTGACAATGATGTTCTCTGGGTGGGCGGGGCTGCAGTCCGATGTGTAGAAGCACACAACCCTGAGGAGAGCCAGTGCTGAGAGTGCGGGAGGAGGAGAGGTGAGGACCGAGTTTAACACGACAATGAACCAATTATATACCATATTTAAAAGAGTTACAAAAAAAATCAGTTTTAGTTCATATGGTTTATTTGCTCAGTAGTTACGACTCAGACACCAGTAGATATAAACTCTAGTACCTTATTGTACTACCTAATGATAAAACAGACAAGGATTTCTGTAATGATATAATCTGGACAATAAACAGGTCCTCCACCAACCACTAGGGTCCAGATCCAGACCTGCAGGTCCTCTCTAGCGAACTGTGGTGAGTAGATGATATGAGGTGGAGCTGGACTCTGCAGGGATTTCAGAGACCAGGATTCGGTCCACCTGCCAAACCTCCGTGGGGGTCAAGCACATCCAGCTTTATTTATCATTTTTTCATCCACATCCGAGTTAGATTCATCACTATCAGTATGTTTCTGTTTATCCAGCAGAGGTATTTGTGCTGAAACAGCAGCTCATCTTCATAAATGTTGGTCTTCATCTCCCTCTGCTGGACAAAGGTGGAAGTACATCAATGAGAAACTGTCACTGAGCAAAAAACTCACAGATCGGATGATTTTTCAGATCAGCAAAAAAATAAAAGTTTTATCTTTTCGTTTGTTAAAACTTTTAAATTATTGAATTGAAATATATAAAATCAACTTAAAGTGCACAAGGCATAATATGTTCTTTTTAACATAATTAATGAAAAACAACTTAAAGTGCAACTTAAGAAGGCAAGTTGTCTTGCTTGAAACATGGATGGTGTAATAAAGCCGATGTCCACATCATCATACAACAATAAAATACTGAAAGCAAAGAATACCTGAGCTCATAATTTCAAATTCTTTTTCTAAAAATCAAGGACGTCTACATCGTCTGGGGAGAGTCTGGACCTCTCTGCAGTCACTATGCGTTTCCACTAGCAGGAGTTCAAATCTGTCGGACAGGAATTCTCTTACGCGCCTTTATGTTGGCAATGTTAAATTCAAACACTTTTATAAGTGGTCAGATGGGGGGGGGTTTACAGGCAGGGGATCAGTTTTTCCACCGCAGGCGAGGCCAAGATCGAGAGTGTGATTAAAGCAGTGTGTTCCTTCATTTATGGATTCTAAACGAGAATTAAAAGCTAACTTAAACATCCATATGAATGTTAAAGTCACCCACTATGATGAATGTATCTGTACTGATCAATAAACCAGATAGGAAACCTGAAAACTCAGACAGAAACTCTAGATCAGCACCGGCAGGGGGCCGGCACACTACCACTGACAAAACTGGCTGCTCTGATTTCCAGCTCTCTGACCACATCTCTAAAAGACAGGTTGTCTCCTCCTCAGACCACTCCTGCTTTGCTGCATACAGATTCATTCTTATTTGAAAATGTCTCCGTCTATTGCTATTGCAGTTGGTCTTAATAACTCTGCCCCCTCCGCTTACGTAAGCGGTTCTTTCCTCTAGCCCAGCAAAGAGTTGGTGCTTCCTTGGAACCGGTCTTTCTGGGCCGGAGCCAGTTTGTTGTCTGTGGAAACAGAAAGCTTGGTTCCAAACTCAGCACTGGCCCAAAACCAGCCCTGGAACTGGTTTGGTGGAAAAGTGGTAACAGAGAGTCACAGAAACATCAAAGAGAAGCAAAAAACAAAACGGACTGGGACAAAAAGTCAGTCCGGGAGTCGTACACTCACTCAGGCCACCCCTACTCGTACACTGCACACTTAATAGTGCTCATCCATCACCCAAGCCGAGGTCACTGAGGTGGTTCATAAACTCCTCAGTGGCAGGGCACCGGGAGTGGATGAGATCTGCCCTGAGTACCTCAAGTCTCTGGATGTCGGGCTGTCTTGGTTGACATGCCTCTGCGACATTGCATGGAAGAAGGGGACAGTACCGCTGGAGTGGCAAACCAGGGTGGTGGTCCCTCTTTTTAAAAAAGGGGACCGGAGAGTGTGTTTCAACTATAGGGGGATCACACATCTCAGCCTCCCTGGGAAAGTCTACGCCAGGGTACTGGAGAGGAGAATACGGCCGATAGTCGAACCTTGGATTCAAGAGGAACAATGCCGTTTTTGTCCCGGTCGTGGGACACTGGACCAGCTCTATACCCTCTGCAAGGTGCTCGAGGGTTCATGGGAATTTGCCCAACCAGTCCAAATGTGTTTTGTGGGTCTGGAGAAGGCATTTGACCGTGTCCCTCATGCCATTCTGTGGGGGGCACTCAGTGAATATGGGGGCCGGGGCCCTCTATTAAGAAGTGTGCTCACACTTCTGCACACAACCACGAATCCATGCACACACATATGGGTAAGTAATGACCAAAAGCTCATTATTCTGTATCAAATTTATATTTAAATGCCATTAACCCAAAACTATATAATATTTTTTTTTGTCTGTAAATTATTTCAACGTTAGATTACTATAGTCAATTGCTGCTGATATTTAGCTGCTACTGATACAAAAAGTAAATGTGATTTTGGTCTATTAAATGGTGAAAAATAATTAAAATTGTTGATTACTGTTCCCCGAAACCCAAGAAGACGTCCTCAAATGTCTTATTTGAGGACGTCTACAGTCCACAATCCCAAGATATTCAATTTACTTAGAGAATGGGATGCTGCAGACATGGCTCAGAGGCTGAATTTCTAATTTATTTAGCAAAAAAAAATAAAAAGCTTGTTTTTAAGAAATTCAAGGCCTGTTTAAAATAGGTATTAGATGCCATAATAGGTCCCCTTTAAGGCTCCTATTTAGGTACCGGTATTTTACTTTTTTAAATCCCCAATCTGTAGCTCCTTCAAGCTAAGAAGTTGGAGAATGTCTCAGCTGCTGGTGTCTCTTCCACTTTGTGTTGCCTCATCTCAGATATTTATGAATGTTGTTGGTTGTACTGTTAAGTGTTTGTATGATTTGCACATTAGATTAGATCTTTATAACTATAACAACGAAATTACAAATTGCCATTAGTCAGTGCTAATACCATCACATACAAAACACTTTCACACAACACAAAATAAAACAAATAACTGATAAAAACCAATAAACAATTAAAATCATATCAGTTACAGTTTGTTTTTGAGTAGATTGAGTTTTGTTACAGCTGTAGGATAAAAACTGTCTCTAAATCGGGTTGTTCTTGTTTTTATTTCTCTGTACCGTCTACCTGAGGGCAACAGTGCAAACGGAGAGTGTCCAGGATGAGAAGAGTCCTTATGCCCATTGCTATATTCTTCAATTCATACAGCTTACTAAATCAAATTTAGGTTTCACTTGTTGTGGGACATGCTTAAGATGTTTGCATAATATACAAATGACAAAAAGACTTGATACGAGATAGAATTTATTTCTCATGTTTATGCCTGGAGAATTAAGATATTTGTGGTATACACAATGGTCGAGTCAAACATTTACATTTTCATCAGAAACTCCCTACACAAAAGAGGTTTATAAGAGTGTCATCATTAAGTAAATTAACTGAAAAACCATAGCGTATGGTACCAGAAATATCACAACATTTCGAACGCTGAAATTGACATTGACAATGAGCTAGGACAGCATGATATAATACTAATATACTGATATAATGTGTGTCCACTGATAATTCTCTCTGGCCACATCAGATATCTTTTTTGGCCAGCCATAACGTGTTGTTGCACATTTTACTTGATCCTCTTCAGAAGCTCTTTAATATCTGCCTCAATATCAGTGGTGAGGAAATTTCTGCTGTAGCGTTTGTAAGGCTCCCCATCAGCAGAGATTAGGAACTTCTCAAAGTTCCAGGATATGTCATTCCTGCACACTGGACTCCAGATGATGAACTTTGGATCAGTCATGAGAGCCACGGCATCATCGGAAGGGGACGGGAGTTTTTCCTTCAGATAGACAAACAAGGGGTGGGCATCCTTTCCATTCACATCCACCTTCTCGAGGAGCTGGAAGTTTGGTGTAAAGCCATTCCCTGGACGGACATACTTCAGACAACTCAGGATTTCTTCGTTCTTACCATTTTCCTGTTAGACACAAACATTAAGACGGTTAAATCTATTATGTACCTCAACTGAGAGCAGTCTGGAAATTACATTGATAAGCACAAATTAGGGCCAACGGTTGAAAAGAGTATATATTTCCTCCAGTTAGTGCTTTTGAGTGCAATTTTTTACTTCAATGCATTACACGGTGTGCATTTAGTTTATTCTTTTTCAACACTTTGTTTGTCACTTGGTAGTATTTATTTTGACTTAAAATTTATGTGAACAAGATTGACAAATTCACATATAAGAAAAAAGTTATTCTCATTTTAAAAGCAAAAAAAAATAACAATTCACATGAAATGATTGAGTTCACTAATATCTGTGATAATTGCACAATCTGAGTATTTCTGAAAACCTTTTCCCGTTAAAACTTCTTATAAACAGCATTTTGAATTGTTTCGGTAAAGCATAGTATGATGCATTTTAGATTAGGAGAACGATCAATAAACTCAAGACGGACTGAAAACACGTGTGCACCCAAAATAGTAGCCTGCCCTACAGCACGTTTGCGTTTGAGGTGGTCCAGACTCCAGAGTCTTGGACATATGATGAAATTCGATCTAAATAGTGAAGTTGATCGGGGAAACAGGACTTACCTGATGTCCAAACTGATTGCAGGGCACGCCCAGGATAACGAGTCCCTCTGCGGAGAAGCGAGAGTGAAGCTCGTTCATCTGAGTGTAGTCCCTGACTGTTGTTCCTCACAGGGACGCCACATTCTCAATGAGGACAACTTTCCCCTTCAGTGCAGAGAAACTAAACGTTTCTCCAGACAGAAGCTTAGCTGTCAGCTCGTAAAACTTTTTAGCATTCCCTGCCATTTCAAGAACTTATTCTGTGTTGGACGGAAATGTAGAAAAGTCAAAGAAAATCCCGCCCAATGTATTTATCTACTAAAGGCCAATTTTACTTGGAAGTCCAGCCCCCTTTGCTTTATTATGGGCGTGGCTTTATGAAAATGTACACATCAAGGCTTGACCCACTTTTACATTTCCCCTCTTGACGACATAATTTCCTATCATAATTGTTGAATATTAAAAATAAGAAAAGAAAAAAAGCCCACTTAAAACTCCATTATAATATACTGTTAAGTCTAACTGTTGCAGTGCTATAACTTTAACAATAGGGTTAATGTTAAAGAAACAGAACACACTGTACAAGATGTACTTACTACCTGTTTAACTTCATTATTATGCCAGGCCACTTTTTGTAGTTAGTATTTGTATCACTGCACAGTTAAGTTACATATAAAAGTAGCAGAATTTGCATCTAATTAATATCACCAGTTTTAAGTCCCAGCGAGAACATTGAGAGTCAAAAGTCAAAGTCAAAGTCATCTTTATTGTAAACTTTTCATAAAATACAAGAAATTGAAAGTACGTTTTCCTCTTGTCCGACATGAAATAAATAAAACAAAAATAAATAAGATAAAAATAGTCGTGCAAACAGATTAAAATTAAGTTCAATAGTTAAAATACTATATACAAAGGGTTTTTAAATGTTTTAAGGCGGAGGATGGGAGTGTGGGGAGAGAGTTCAGCTTCCTGACGGCCTGGTGGATGAAGCTGTTTGCCAGTCTGATGGTGCGAGCCCGGAGGCTCCGGTATCTCCTCCCAGAGGGCAGGAGGCTGAAGAGACCTTGTGAGGGGTGGCAGGGGTCGCTCACAATCATGGTCCCTTTGCGGATGAGGCGGGTGTCATAAATGTCCTGAATGGAGGGGAAGGGGGTGAGTGAGGCACCGATGATGCATCCAGCTGCATTGAAGAAGAAACGGTATATAACTTCTGAAGTGGCTGCAAATTGTATTGACATTTTATCACACCCCTGCACAGTTTTTACCTGCATTGTGTGATTTTATTGTTGATTATTTTAACAGCAACCTGAAGTCAGCCATTGTGGCTCCATTTAAAACTAAAACAGTATATGGTATGCCACCATCGAGAAGTGAAAGAATCAAACAAATGAAAAAGAAATGCAGAAAAGCAGAAAGAAAATGGAGGAAAACAAAATGAACCATCCACGTAGATATTTTTAAACCTCATCACACAAAAAAACATAATCTTAAATTACTTTTTAAAACAATTGATGTTTTAATAAACACAAGTCCTCCATACCAGCATCAGATGCTGCATGTGAGGACTTTGCAGACCACTTCAGAAGTAAGGTCAATCCTTTTAGATCTAGCCTTTTATCTCAACAAAATGTTGTTTTTTTTTAACAGATCTGAAGTATTGTTTTTACCCGAGGAAAGACTGGAAAGTTTTGTCCTGGTTGATGCAAAGATGCTTGGTTGAGTTTTCTCTCAACTAAACCCAACAACCTGCAAAATAGACCCCATTCCCACATCACTTTTAAAATCATTTCATGGTTTTTTTGAGTGTGAGCTTTTAAGCATAGTAAATTGATCTCTTCAGACGGGTGTTTCCCCTGCTGTTATGTGGTGTAGGGGTAGTCAAAGGGACATTATAAAACAAACAAAGAATCTAGTGTATATTAACTATAAATCTGGACATTATTATTATTAGTTTTAGTCTCGCGCAATAGTCTTAATTTTGGCCCGGTCCTGCTCCTTCCCGTGTATTGACCATTATATTAGTAGAGGAGCTGCACCAAGAAGGGCAGCCCTCTTCATTTGCATAATGAGGCAGATATGCATAAAGATAAGTAAAGAGGAGATTAGGGAATATAAAAACAAGGAATGTATGTATAAAACAAAAAATATATGTTTCCATACAAAAATGTACGTATAAGGAAAAGTCAAAATAAAATATATACATTTCTTGATGAAAATGCACATACAAGGAAAACCACAAATATAACATAAATATAAATATAGGATGCTCGAGCCTGGGCTGGTGCGTGCGTGTCGTGCCAGCGAGCCAAAGTCCACCGCTATACTAAGGCCCCTTTGGCACCGTTTACCGTACCGGAGAGGCGATTCGACCACGTGAATGTGGACTTGGTGGGCCCCCTGCCACCTTCCCGGGGATATACTCACGTTTTCACCATGGTGGACAGGACCACCAGGTGGCCGGAGGCTGTCCCTCTGTCCTCCACTACGGCAGCGGAGGTGGCCCAGGCTTTCATCGGCTGCTGGGTGGCCCGGTTCGGGGCGCCAGGGGACATCACCAGTGACAGGGGTCCGCAGTTCACCTCGGAGCTCTGGACGGCGGTTGCGGATCATCTCGGGGTGAAGGTGCACCGCACCACGGCTTACAACCCCAAGGGGAATGGACTTGGTGAACGTTTTCATCGGGACATGAAGGCTTCTCTGCGGGCCAGCCTTACGGACAGCAACTGGGCCGACCGCCTGCCCTGGGTCATGCTGGGTCTTCGCTCTGCCCCCAAGGAGGACCTCCAGGCTTCGTCCGCCGAGCTGGTGTATGGGCAGCCTCTCCGGGTCCCGGGGGAGTTCCTTCCGGACGCCACTGCCCCTTGGTCGGCTGCTGCTCAGCGGTCTGCGTTCCAGGACGTCGCCGATGCCCTGAAGCCCATTCCGACCTCTCACCACTGCCTTCCCGAGTCCTATGTCCCCAGGGACCTGCCTTCTGCTAGGTACGTTTTCATTCGGCATGACGGACATCGGACCCCGTTGAAGCCCCCCTATGACGGGCCCTATCGGGTTTTGGAGTCGGGGGCTAAGAACTTTGTGGTGGACATGGGGGGCAGGCCGGAGCGGGTCGCTATAGACCGGCTCAAGCCAGCTCTGTGGATGTGCCGGTGCATTTGGCCGTACCTCCGCATCGGGGGCGGCCCCCGATTTCGCCCCCGGTTGCTGCCCCGCCCCTGCTAGCGGCCCGTGATCCCCCGGCTGTGAAGCGTAGCCGTTTCGGCCGTTTGATCCGTCCCCCGATACGTTGACGGGATTCCGTTGGACTGTTCGCTGTTAGGGGCTATTGTTTTTTGATGATGTGGTTTTGTTGCACTTTTCTGTGGGTGAATTCTGGGGGGGCTTGTGTGGTGACCCACATCTATGTACTGTGAGAGACATTCACCCAGGTACTGTGCCTTTAAGGTCTCGGGGAAAGAGTGATCGAGTGGAGTACTTCCGTTTCCGGTTGGTGCATTGTTGTTATGATTCCGATCATGCATCTGTAATGCTGTGAGGTGGGAGCATGAAGTAAAACTTACTCAAACGCACCAGAGTGTCTCGTCTCGCTGTTTACCACCCCACAATAACATATTTAAAAATGATCTCAGTTTTGGTTCCCCATAGTCCTGCACTGCAGCCTTGACTTTGGTCTAGACGCCAGCAGTTCCTTATCTGGGCAGTTTCCTCGTGCTGACGCCCTCATTGGTTATTGGTTGGTTGGTGGGGTGGCTTCTGGTGGGGACAGATACCAACTGACTTTTCAGTAGCGCCGAGACAAACTAAAGAAAATTAATAAGCGTAGCAGCTTGAAGTCTTCTCTCTCTCATTTTTTTATTCAATTAAATTCATTTCAATTCAATTTTATTTATATAGCATCTATTACAACAGAAGTTGTCTCTAGGCGCTTTCCAAAGACTCAGAACATGACCCCCGAGCAATTATTACATAAACATAACATAAATAAATGGCAGGTAAAAACTCCCCTAGTGGGAGAAAAACCTTAAGCCAAACAATGGCAAGGAAGAACTCCCCTTTAGGAGGGAAGAAACCTTGGCAGGACCTGGCTCATAAGGGGGGAACCTCCTGACGCAGGCCGGCCTGGTAGAGCGGGAAAAGAGAGAACAGACAGAGAGAATGAAGAACAGAGAAAGGAGAGATACAGACACAATGGCTAACTGGTGCACTACAGGGATGACTAAACAGATGTAGACAGCAGACACTGAGGTGGTCAGAGGGGGGGGGGGGGGGGGGGGGCAGGCCAGGATGTCAGCAAGCATCTACCACACATCCACACAGACAGGTGGAAGCAGCAGTGGGATGATCAGAGGGGGGGACTGCAGGTCAGCACGCAGCTCCTGAAGCTCCGGCCTGCAAACATACACAAAAGAGAAAAAAGGGGGAGGGGCAGACCAGCACAACAAACTACAAGAACAATGGACAACAATGATTCAATTCAATTCAATTTTATTTATATAGCGTCTAATACAACAGAGTTGTCTCTAGACGCTTTACAGAGACCCATACCCAGAACATGACCCCCGAGCAGTTATTACATAAACAATGGCAGGTAAAAACTCCCCTAGTGGGAGAAAAACCTTAAGCCAAACAGTGGCAAGGAAAAACTCCCCTTTAGGAGGGAAGAAACCTTGAGCAGGACCAGGCTCATCAGGGGGGACCCTCCTGCCGAGGGCCAGACTGGTGGGTCAGGGATGGCAACAGCACAGCAGGCAGGTGGAAGCAGCAACGGGATGACCGGGGGTGGGGACCGCAGGCCAGCACACAGCTCCCGAAGCTCCGGCCCAATCAGCAAGTCCCAGGTTGGGGTGCAGGGTCAGGAAAAGACTTGTGCTCCGTAATGCAAGCTACAAGCCACCCATGGCCACCTGCAGGACAAAAGAGAGAAAAGGGAGGAGAAGGGGGGGGCAGCAACGGGATGACCAGGGGTGGGGACCGCAGGCCAGCACGCAGCTCCCGAAGCTCCGGCCCAATCAGCAAGTCCCAGGTTGGGGTGCAGGGTCGGGGAAAGACTTGTGCTCCGTAATGCAAGCTACAAGCCACCCACGACCACCTGCAGGTTCCGGTGTCCGGCAAAGGATGCTGCAACATGGACAAAAGAGAGAAAAGGGAGGAGAAGGGGGGGCCAGCACAAGAAACCACAGGAGCGACTCTGACACACTAAAGTTTACACTACCTAGAGATTTACCAACACCAGCTAGAGGTTTACTAAACACTAACTATAGGCTTTACTAAACAGAAATGTTTTAAGTTTAGTTTTAAAGGTGGAGGTGGTGTCAGCCTCCTTAACCCAGATTGGAAGTTGGTTCCATAGTAGTGGCGCCTGATAGCAGAACGCCCGCCCTCCAAATCTACATTTAGATACTCTAGGAACTACAAGTAAACCTGCACTCTGAGAACGGAGAGCTCTGACAGGAACATAAGGCACTATCAGGTCTTGCAAATAATGCGGAGCTAAGCCGTTTTGGGCTTTATACGCAAGTAATACAATTTTAAATTGGATTCTGAATTTTACGGGTAACCAATGGAGCGACGCTAACACTGGAGAGACGTGGTCTCTCCTGCTAATTCCTGTCAGTACTCGTGCTGCTGCATTTTGGATCAGCTGGAGCCTATTCAGCAAATTACTTGGACATCCTGCTAACAACACATTACAGTAATCTAGTCTAGAAGATACAAACGCATGAACTAGTTTTTCTGCATCACTCTGTGAGAGGATTTTCCTAATCTTTGCAATATTACGGAGATGGAAAAAGGCTATTTTACAAACCTGATTGACATATGGTTTAAACGACAAATCCTGATCGAAAATAACACCAAGATTTCTCACAGTTGCACTGGAAGCCATCGCAACACCGTCTAATCCCTTCCTAAGATGCTCTGGACCAAGAATGATAACCTCTGTTTTATCTGAATTTAGAAGCAGGAAATTTCTGGACATCCAGTCCTTGATGTCCCTAAGACATGCCTGAAGTTTAACTAACGGTTCTGTTTCATCCGGCTTCATAGACAAATAGAGCTGCGTATCATCAGCATAACAATGAAAATGTATGCCGTGATTCTGGATTATACTTCCCAACGGCTGCATGTATAAACTGAACAAGATTGGCCCTAGCACTGAACCCTGCGGAACACCATAACAGACCCTTGACTGTTCTGAAGAAACCTCATGTACATGAACAAACTGGAACCTGTCAGATAGGTATGATTTAAACCAACATAGAGCTGTCCCTTTAATCCCAACAACATGCTCTAACCTGTGCAGTAAAATGCCATGATCTATAGTGTCAAAAGCAGCACTGAGGTCCAGTAGAACCAGTATGGACACTAATCCCTTATCTGAGGCCATAAGGAGGTCATTCGTGACTCGAACAAGTGCTGTCTCTGTGCTATGATGCATTCTGAACCCTGACTGAAAGACTTCAAACAGATCATTTCTATACAAATAGTCACATAACTGGCTTGAAACTGCCTTTTCCAGAATTTTAGACACAAATGGAAGGTTGGAAATTGGTCTATAATTAGCTAAGGTGTCTGGGTCAAGAGAAGGTTTTTTAAGTAAAGGTTTAATTACTGCGACTTTGAAAACCTGTGGTACATATCCTAAACTTAGGGATAAGTTAATTTGGTCCAGTATTGTCATACCAATAAGAGAAAAAATATGTTTGAATAGACGAGTCGGGATGGGGTCTAACATACATGTGGTTGACTTAGCTCTATTAACGAGTGAGTGATGGCTGTGAATAAAAAATGGAAGAGGAGGAGAGAAGGGTGAGGGCACCTCGTTTTTAACTTGATATTGAACACAAATCACAGACCCAGCAGCACATATATCATCTCCTCCATGTTCAACATCTTTAGGGTTGTTGTCTTCTTTGTTTAGATCACACAATCAAGTACATCACAGCAGCTTCGTTCCAACACGCCTACTTCCGCTCCACATGCTCAATTGTTATGGAAAAGAAACTAGGCCAAGTTGAGTCGAGCTGAGATTAGTAGAGCCGAGTAGGTCCTAGTGAGAAGTTTCATGTAAATATGTGTGCTGTGTGGATATCAATTTGAGGATATACCTGATTTGTGTTTTTAGCCATGAGTGTGTCTGTTTTTATATGTTGGTGTTATTTTTATGTAAAGCACTTTGCTCCACTGAGTATGAATACTGCTATATAAATAAAGTTTGATTTGATTTGAAGGCACTGACTAAACAAGTTTCAGGGACTCAAGTTACTTAAGTCCTCTAGCTGAAATTTAACCTAGTATTTATTCAGGTTTTTTTAATGTGTTTGTTTGCGTCAGAGTCAGAGTCAGAGTAGGAGTCATTTTTATTGTCCCTCGAGGGGAAATTCCTTTAGCAGTATGGGAAACAGTCATCATACAAAGACAGACATACAAATAAGAACAAATAAAACATTAAAACATGACATAGTAACCATAATAAATGAGTAAAAGCAGAAGTACTTCCAGCAGTGCAGGCAGAATGATAAAAATGTATTAAAAATATCAAAATTTATGTGAATTGATCATTTTAACAGCGGTTGGTATAAAAGAAAATTTATACCTATTGCTATTGGCCTTGGGAAGCCTATAGCGCCGCCCAGAAGGGAGAAGGACAAACTCTTCTGACAGAGGGTGATCAGGACTGGCCAAGATATCTTGTGCCTTATTCAGGACTCGACCTTTGTAAATGTCAGTCAGAGAAAGCTGCTGAGTGCCAATGATTTTACTGGCTGCTCTGACAATGTCCTGCATCCTCTTTTTGTTCTGCACTGTCAGGTTGCCATACCACAATACAATACAGAAAGTTAAAATTGATTCAATAAAAGACTTATAAAATAACACCTTAGTGTTTTTCTCCACATTAAAAGTGTTCAATCTGTGCAGAAAATAAAGTCTTTGCAGGCCCTTTTTGCAAATGGCAGATGTATTGAGGTCATACCTCAGGTCCTTATCAATGATAGTGCCCAGATATTTATAACTCTCCACTGTTTCCACCTGTGAGCCCTTGTTGGTAATGGGAGGATTTGGGAGAGAAGTACATCTCCTCTTTAAGTCTATTTGCATGTCTTTAGTTTTAAGGACATTTAACTTAAGAAAGTGGTTATCACACCACTTTACAAAGTCCGTTAGAGGCGGTCCACTTGTAGTCAAGTCAAGTCAAGTCAAGTCAAGTCAAGTCAAGTCAAGTCAAGTCAAGTCAAGTCAAGTTTATTTATAAAGCACTTTAAAAACAACATGGGCCAAAGTTCTGGACAGGCGAATGGAAAACAAAAACAAAACACTGTAAAACATAAGACACATAAATAAAATAAAACAATCATGGTGAGTTAAATGCTAGCGAATAAAATAGGATAAAATAAAATATAAAAGAATAAAAGGATAAAATAAACTCAACTGTCTGTACGTTAAAGATTTCTCGCTTTCAAATTAATTTATTATGATCATGGATGTATTATAACCATGGATGTGATGATAACGCACCCCTGTTCTCTGCATAAATGGTACTTTCCAGAAAGTCCTGTGCGATGTATCATCTGGTGGTATTTTAATTTTTTTTGTAAGATAAGAAATGTTCAGTCGAAGTTGCGCTTTTAAAAACGCCAGAACAAACTGTTATAAACATGGTAGCTTGTTATAAGAAAAAACACGGTTTAACACACAGTGTAATATCAGCAGCAGCTCCGGCGGATGGTGAGCTATCACCCCCATGCCGGACTGGTTTAGTCCGGCCCTCAATATTCTCATAAGTACTGTATTTTTATTTTAACGGTAATTTGTTATATACTCTGTTCAGGAGTCCATACAAAAATTACAGTGCAAACAGGCAGTTATTCGATGGAAAAGATAACTTTCGCCTACAAATTCAAAGACGGACCCTACAAAAACTGTGGACAACTTTTCCAGGAGGCTATGCCGACCATAAAAGGGTAAACATCTAGGTATCCATTAAATACAATTCTTTTTGCATTGTAGATTTTTTCAAACAGCGAGTAGCAGTGTTTGTCAGCATTTTGCTCGGAAATTTTTACTTAAAAATTAGGCAGATATTTGAAGAAAAAAATAATAGAGGGGGAGTTGTAAAATGTTTGGCCACTAGATCGCGGTAAAGTCATTTTTAAAAAGTCAGCCATCATTTCTCAGCGGCTTGTCGATGTTATAATGCGTTAATTTTAAACGTTTCTTATTCCCATTGATGGTTGCCTAATGCTTATGGTTAAATGGTTATGGTATCCTTTTCCTGTTTTTTTTTTCCTTCTCTGTAAAGTTTTGCTGAAACTGCCAGGACCAACTTTGTGTTTTCCTCTGAGCATCATCACATATGATCAGGGGTGTGGTGTGTTTTGAATTTTTATATCTCATAGAGTAGCCTTAATCAAAGTGTAATAGATTGCCCTGCCCATTTCAGGTCTGGTGAAGTAGTCTCAAACCACACTATACAGGGCGTAACCTCCAGTTGGCCCCAGGAGCCAGTGTGTGAGATGTGTGAGGGGTCATGTGATGTGTTGTATGTAAGTGTTACTGTGCACTTAAGGCTATATAGCCAACTGAGAAATGCTGTCTGAGCAATGAATCAAATAACATTTTAGGTTTGTTTTTGTTGAATGCATTCTCTGACACCAAGCTGCCTGACTTGTCTCAATAACTCAGGGATTTCAGTTGTGTCAATCATAAAAACCTAAACATTGTTGTTTCTCCAGAGAAAAGGAGAGGAGCTGTGACAGTATGGTGGGCAGTGTCGCTGGAAGAAATTGTGGTATTTTTATAAAACGGTGCATCAGTTAAGTAAGAAAAGTGGACTCCAGTAAAACTGTCCCTGGAGGATGAGGGTCAAAGTGGTGATTCAGAGGAAGCTGTTATTGTCTCCTTTTAGCTCCACTCCAAACAACACAACGTGTTGGATCTGTCTGTTCAGATGTTTTCCTGTGTTCCCTGTCATTCCCGGTGTGAACTCATCCATCCCAAAATCTCAGCTCTGCTGGATCTGTTTTCCTGATATATGTGATACCCCACACTCTGACATCTTCAAAATGTAGTGGGGCTTGTTTTTTGACATCTTGAAGTGAGTCCAGCATGAGTAGGAGCAGTGAAACAAGGAGGACGATCCAGACATGAATTGTCAGAAAGTATAGCACTTTGGAGCATGTGGATGTTCAAGTAACGGGTAACGAGAGGAAGGTAGGGACCTTAAATGTTACTGAATGAGCAATGCCATGTACATTTGGTTTATTGTATTGTGCTTATTTTCAAGTCCACCCATCAACATAAAAAACAGTAACTTAATAATCACTTAATGTAATTTAAAAAAATCCAAAATATCATAAGTACAGCCAAAATTACATGATCTCAGATAATTAACTGCTATTTCTCTTTTTATGTCCCATTTTATTTTCTTATCTAAATCATAATCAACATTGAAATAGGCTACTGTATTTGGCACCCTTAGTTACTGTCTCAATATTACAGAGTCCACTACGGTTTAGGTGCATCTCGTAAACCTGCAGCAGAGCACATATGTGTATTGATTTCAAATAACAAAACTGCTCAGCCCTTGTTGATTACAAGTCTTCTTTTATGCCTTAGTGGCCTTTTTTAAGGAAAAAAATTGTTTACTGGTACGTCAGCAGTTAAGAGATTCATTTGAAGGAGGCAGTCTGAGTCCAGCGTGATCTCATTTGTGGTTCCACAGTGGAAGAAACTGACAAATGCTATCGGTCAGGAGCCGCTCTCTGTGTCTTCAAGAATTTCCTAAAGAATCATGGCTTTTTTCTTAAACTTACCTCCCTAACCTACATTTGTATCCTTTGCTTGTTTGTTCTTTAAATGCTTTGAGTACTTAACTCTTACAGCAGAGCTTCTTAATACTTTCAAGCTTAAATATTGCTCTTCACTTGGAAGTGATTTTGTATGAAAGCGTCCACTAAACGACTAATACATACCAAAATACTGAGGCTTGAATTAAACTGTATTATGATATCACTTATGCCATTTTCACTTACTTCTAACATTTCACTAATTCTCTGTCTGTGGAGTAAGTCAAGAGCTGCCAGCTATTAGAAGAGACTTTGAACAGTATTGGATTTGGAGGCAGCGCGTAAACCCGCCACAGCAACCTGATGGAATGTAAATAGAATTTAGTGATGGGCTCTTCCCAGCTTCACTTCAAAACCCCTTTGTTACACTTGTCTTGTTTTTCCCAAGCCAGCAATTAGTCTAGCAGTGGGTCCGGGTTCCTCTGCACAGCCACAGCCACGTCCTGATTTAAGTTAGAATAATTGGCATAATGATCCCAGCTCATTAGCGTGCAAGCCTCAGGATGCCATTCAGGGGCTGCATCAGAGCCCCGGAGAGTGCTCTCACACAGGAGGACTTGTATTTATTATCTAAAATTGGGAGACGCTGTCCACTGATGTTTTGCAATTGGGAGGACTTTCAAAAGTGAAGCTGACACAGGATAAGTGTCAGCATGGCTCGTCTCATCCTCTGTTCTTGGTTTTCTCACTTTCACCTCCTTTCAGCACTTCCTCTGGAGAAACAAACAAAACAAAAAAAAAAAGCTCAACGAGAACTTGAGTTAGTCCTGAGATGGTTGCCATGGTTGCTAGAGCAGCTCTGTCTGCTCCTTCAAATGGCTAGTACACACTCTAGGCTCCACTAAATCCTTCTTCACCAGTCTCTTCACAGCTTCAGAGCGGGGTGGGGTGACCCAGCGCGCCCACTTCACCTCAGCTCTCCAGCTCTGAGTGCAACAAACATTCAAGGAAGGCTGGGGATTTAGATCATAGAGTATTCACTCAAAAATGTAATACTCCAAGTAAGTGAATGAGGTCAGGGTTTGTGGACCCTGAAAAAGATGAATTGTCAGAAGAAAAAGCTTGATGACAAGTGGAATAGTGTTGAAATGAGGCATGTGTTTGCCCGTCTTCAGGGGCCGCTGCTTGTGTCACACTGTCATGAAAGCTGTGGGGATGTAGCTGGAGGAGGGAGTGCTCAGGAAATGCATGTCAGTCGGTCACTGGTCCTTTGGAGTGAATGATGACATCTTTACTGTGGTTCCATTAGAAAGTCATATTAAAACATTTAAACGGTAACTCTTGCAAAATCCATGTGTGGATAGAAGATACTTTTGCACTTTTTTGTTCCCATTCCTATTGCTTTGCTAAAGATAGTTCAGCTATAGTGCAACTGAGCGGAGTATGTCGCGATTCCTTGAGATGAATTTCACAACTTTTTACCTCAGCTGAGCTGTCAGAGTACTGAAGGAACATCAAAAGATTTCCTCGCGTGTGTCATAATGAGTGCCACCAGAGGAGCAACACAAAGAATATGGACGGATACTTTCACTTTACCCCAATCAGATCCTTGTGATGGTTCATAAATCCAGTTGACTCAGAATTCCTGCTGTGATTTCTGAAGAGAACCAAAATATCAGGAATAACCCTGTGTAAGCTTTCCCAAATACACTGGAAAATGTTTAATTGTGTGTGTTTTTACTGTTCAGTAGTTCTGACAGTGTCACTGAAAGCCTGATCCTCTTTTTGAAATAATATATGTTTAGATTTGTGATCTTTACTTATAATGATTTCTGAACCAACAATCTGTACATCAAGAGCTTGGTGAGGTTTACTAATCATCACCAAACTATTTATGTGATAACAACTCATTCACAATGTCTGACTGGGAGTTCACACAGTTGTTGTCGTGAATACAGTCATCAAATAAAAGGAAAGTTAACGCAAAAAGCCATTGTTCCCACCAGAAACAGCTGGTCCTGTGATGATTAAACGAGGCTGGAAGAGTTGATGATCAGAATCAGAATCTTTGTCATTGGACAAGAGTACAATGACATTTTGCGCAGAGCTATTCAGTGCCAAAAAAAGGACTAAAAAAGGTATTAACAAGACAATATAAATGTAAATGTTTGTATGTATGTATGTATGTATGTATGTATGTATGTATATATATATATATATATATATATATATATATATATATATATATATATATATATATATATACGGTATATATATATATATGTATATGTATATAACAGGATTAATGATCATTTATTATTGGAACAGCATTGGGGTATGTGCTGTTTTTCAATCTGTTTGTTTTTGCTTTTATTGTCCTGAATCGCCTTCCTGGGGGTAGCAGCTGGAACAGGCGATGTGCTGGGTGGGAAGAGTCCTCCAGGATGCTGCAGGCCTCCTTGTGGCAGCAGGACCTGTACAGCTCCTCTAAGGAGAGTGCAGCCGATGATCTTTTCTGCTGTGGTGATTATCCTCTGGAGCGTCTTCTCCTGAGCCGTGCTGCTGGGAAACCACACTGGGATGCAGTATCGCAGCACACGTTCAAATGGAGCATTTGTAGAAGGACTGCAGCGGCTCCTTGGACGTCGCTTTTCAGCAGTCGCAGGAAGTGGAGTCGCTGCTTTGCCGTCCTGATCAGCCCACTGGTGTTGGTTTTCCAGGTCGGGCCACCATCCAGGTGCAGGGCCAGGAACTTGGCTGAGTGATGTAGAAAGGTGGGGTCTTACTTTGACCCTCTGGAGATGATCGCTGAGGAAGGCTCATCCAGAGACTGGTGGGGTGGTGGCAAGCCACGGTTGTTTAACTGTGTAATCAGTCTGTTGAGGATGACTGCATTAAATGCAGAGCTAAACTCAACGAAAAGAAGCCTGGCATAACTGTCCTTTTCTAGGTTGGTGAAGGTTGTCATCATCTGTAAGGATTAGTACACTTCATTCATACTTTCACCAACAGAAGCTTAGTTCAGAAATATGTGCAGGTTGCTCTCTTCTTGCCCCATTTCTGTGAATGTGCTCTTATCCTGAATTGGCCTCTTGTGCAGAGGATTGTCTAGATCTCACTGTCCTGTCATGATGACAAATACAGGACCCTTTAGGACACATCGTCTGTGCTTGAAATCATTGCATTAGCTGGTTTATGAACAAACTAAGTCATTCCAGTGCGTGTATTAAACAAGCCCTCAGCGGTGCTCATCTCAGCTCAGTGGGAGGAGGTCTTGGTTTTCCCTGGAGAATTCATTTGTAGAGAATTCACTTTAATAGGCAGGTCTTCCCCTTAATATGTCTTCTTTTGAAGAGGTAATCGGATGTTCAAAATAGAGAAAAGAGCAATAATTACTATGTTCCTTAATCCTTCAAATTGAGCCCAAATGAATGAGTTTATTGAGTCTTTCACTTTGCTAACTAGGTAACATCACAGGAAGGTGTTGATATTTTGTTTGATGGTTTTTTCCCCTCAATACTCATACCAATGTCTTTGTACATTAGACGCGTCTGGGTTCATGACTTCCAGTGCTTGGCAAAAAGCCATGGAAGTTGCTACTCATCTTGTTAAAATGTGTCAAGAAATACAACTATAATCAATTACTTTTGATTACTTGTCTAACATTTCAAAAAGGTAGGCTGTATGTATTTCCTTTTCAGAGATGTTGTCTAGACTGGTTGGGAGGTTGCAGGCAGACTCGGGTCGTTGACATCGACTGTGCAGCGGTTTTGGTTTGATGGCAGATGAAAGGCTGTGATACTTCCAGTGATGGACCCAATTAAAAAAAACACTTAATACTTGAATGCCAGCCTTGAAAGGAGCCTGTCTTGACCTTAGGGGAGTTCCTTGTGAACCACTCAACATTTGAAGGCTCTGTGTTGCAAAGTTGTCACTTTGCATGGCTGCTTGGTCCAGAAATTTGCTGAAATGAGACATTGCTGTGCAAGAACATGGAGAAACTGCACTTTAACCTCATATAACCCCCTACCCCTTGTTTGTGTTGATTATATGTTCTATAGGGCTTGGTCACCAAGGTGCATTCTGGGATGCGGCTGCTGTGTTGGCAGCCTCGTGAGTGTAAACAAACAGCAGTGTAGTAGTAGTAGTGTGGTAGCACCATGTGAACAGACGGAACGCAAAAAAAAGATGTTAAAATGCCGGAAAGCAACTGGAATTTACCGGGATACCTTAAACAAGGAAGCCAAGGACCGGTATATGGGGGAAATAATGACTTTTAACGGTTTGGATCCATATGAAATCCCTACTAAAGAGTGGAGCTCCACCTAGCTGGGCGGTATGACCAAAAATTTATATCACGGTATTTTTCAAAATTATATCGGTTTCACGGTATATCACGGTATTTTTTTTTTTCATGCACAACTGGGTGTTAACCACATTTTCTAATGATTTGGAAAGGAATTGCTGCAGTAAATTGGCTTAGAATGGACTATTTTACTGTCATGAGGAGCATGCATAAATCAAATAAATTTGATTTAGGCATGCTTTTCAAAGAGAAAAATCTTTTACAAAATTACAAGGTAGAAAATATTTATTGAACATAAAACATTTTTTAATTTCCCAGCATTATGTTGTTTTGGTTCCACCTCCTGGTGAATGTTAGGTAAAATTCTTATGTGTTTACTTTTTGGTTGGCCAACGATTTATGTTTGTGGTGCGCAACGGGTACGGGAGCGGCCAGTCTATTGCCTTATATTACAACAGCGTTATTAATTGTTCGTTTTTTTTCCCACTTATTCCACCGAACACCGAAAGTGTTTTTTTGCCATTTTCGGCCGAACAATTTCGGTAACCGAACAATCTGTGCATCACTACTGCTAAACAGCCTCCTCACAAACAGTGTCCAGCGGCGCTAGGTTCCGCGGCGCGGCGGAACGTAGCGCTGCGCGGCGTTCCCAACGTTGTGTGCGCACCTGTACATACTCACCGGTATTACGGTATATGAAAAATTCATATTATAAGAAAAATAAACACCGGTATTCGGTATGAACCGGTATACCGCCCAGCACTAGCTCCACTCTTTAGTAAGGATTTACTGCCGCAGTTCTGCAGAACCACCGTCTCCGGCTACCTTGTTTAGGAGTGTTTGGCAGCTGCTTTGGTAAATGTTTGACTCGCCATGTGTTTCAATAAATTAGTATAATAGTACAACATACAGTAGATGTTTTGTATCACTCTTACTTTTTTCTTTTTTGACTGCTATATTATGCGGAAGAGGCTCCGAGGCGTGAGCAATATTTTTTTTTCCTCGTGGGATTATTTTTTTCCTCTGCAGCTACAAATAGAGTTAATATTTTTTCCTCAACAAACTAGTTTTATCTGAAGATTGGGGTTAATCGCACCACAGAGAGCTGGCCAGCAACTGCGTTTAGCTGGAGAAGTGGGAATAAAACCCGTGTGAATGATCCAACCCCGGTCGTTATGAGTGTTTGTTTGTGGTTTACTGAGGAAGGTTATGTTTGGTCGTCTTACAGCCGCGATCCAAGCGAGCCGACGACTCTTTTACTGTTATCTCAGATACTTGGCCTCCGTGGTTCTGCCTCCGAGCAGGAAAGCGGTGAAAAGTTAAACCATTAGCGATCTTTTCCCCACGTCTGTTATGTGTGGAGCTGCTAAAGCCACAACACAGCAACGGGTTACCATGGTTTACAGAATAACGGAAAGTAACGATTACAAGTAAGACACAACGAAGAGGGAGCACGTCTGTACACAGTGCGCAGGTCCGAAGCAGCTAAGGTAGCTTCCAACAGGGCGGCTCCGCCAAGTGATGACGTCAAGACGACCAAGCCCTATTGTGTTATATCTATGTTCATGCTTGAATTTTCTCCTTTTTTATAGGCACCTGGAGTACTTTGTTGTTACGCTGTTGGCAGCATTCTCTGCGAAGGAGAAAATTAAGTTGATGAGCGGCTTCTAAAGCACTACGAATCTTCTGGATTCAGTATCTTTTCCTTTCCCCAAGTTACACATGTGGTCACTACCTCGAGGATGTTTTTTTTCTACTCCTCAGAGTGAGAAGAGTCTACCCGCAGCTGGAGAACTACATCAAGGTATTTAGAGTTTTGGACCTTTTGCGATGAGTTGCTATTAACCCAGTTTAAGTTTTCATTTCAGAATGTTTTATGTCATTTTATGTTACACTTCTTAAACATACAAGTACTCATTTAGATTATAAGAAAAGAGTTTTACATAGAAACAAATAATAACCCCTACAGAGAAAACGCATTAATCTTAAACGTAGGCACCTGATATAAATAACTTGTGAAAATATGGAGAGCAAAGTCATCTAGCAGTCAGAAGTTTAGTTGTTTCTTTCGTGGCCTTGCAATCCACATGTCAACATGTCCTTGAGCAGGGTGCTCATTCCTACATCGCCTTCACTTGTGTGTGTGTGTGTTTGTGGGTGGATAAGAGAAAAATCACTGCACAGATTTAAAAGAAAAGCTCTTAGTGTAAAGGTGGTAACTGTATAAAAAAAAACAACAACTAAGAATACATAATTTAAACTAAATGAGTGTGCACAAGATAAAATGTTGCTGCTGCACACATCAAGACATATTGAAACTAGACATACCAGGCATCATCTATGTTAACCCTGAAGTCCAAAGTGACAACAATTCATAGAACAAAAACACATATGTGAAAAACAACTAAAGTTGCTGCGTTTAGTTCCCAAGGTCCTCTCCGTTAAGCACATCGCCAGCAGCACTTCCCATGGGCTTCAGAGTTCTCACAAACTGTCTTGACCACACACTAAAGCAGACAATGAACTATGTAGGTTGTTGTAAGAATACCGTTTGGTGAGGTGAGATGTAAACCTTTGTCTCTTCAGAAGATGGTTTCCCTTTATTACCCACTTCATGTATGCTTATTTTTGTGATTGAAAACATTTACAGGAAGTGTGCAAGCATGTGCAGTGGAATGAATCATTGCTATGTCTAAGGTGGCCTTACATCCGAAGCAACTTAATAATCAATATGTAATTCCATGATCATCCCAAGCATGTCTGAGTCACAGCATGTCTTCCCAGGATGCAGTAACTTAAAATGTCTTACATGAAAAGTTGAACCTGCCACAACTTTTGATCACACTTCTTCAGGCCTTCTTTGTAGCGTTCTCTGGGGGCTTGGAGGCTTGTGTTACTTCAGCCAGAAGAAGGTTTTAGGTAGGAGGCAGGAGGTAGAGATATAGGAGCAGAGCCAACCCGCAGACAAATTGAGAAAGAAGGAAAAAATAACCGTCTGAGCTCCCCATGAATGATCTCCCTGAGCGCTGGCTTTAAGGGTTGCTGGAGAGAGTGCGTCACAGTGATGAGCAGAGGGTTTCGTCAATATTGCAAAATTGGAACGCACCACGAGATGTGGTAGTATCGCGAGAACGAGGTAGCAGAATCCAACATGGCGAGGTAATACTTTCGTTTTCAATAAATGCTTTAAAAACGATTATATTCTCAGTTTAAAATAACGAAAGGGTAGGTTATAGTTAGATTATATAATTCCGAACCCAACCTGGAGCAAAGCGAATCTTTAGACGCATCTATAGACGAGTATTTTGAGAGATTTGTCATGGTGAAGAAGTCTGGGGGCGCGTCCTCCGGCGCTTCCTCCACGCCGAAGCGTTGCCGTCCTGAGGATTCCCCTGGAGCAATTTCTCCTCCAGGAAATTCCACCGAGGACATTCTGAGGTCCATTGACACCCGCTTGGCCTCCCATGACTCCCGTTTATCCCTGGTGGAAGTCCTGCACAAGGAATTCCAGTCATTAAGAGAAGCTGTGGAATACGGTAACCAGCAGGTGGAAAAATTGATGGCTGAAAACACCAATCTGAAGAAGTCGATGAAATCCATGTCAGAGGGTTTTAGCCGACTCCAAAATGAAAATAAATCTTTAAAAGAGGCCGTTTTAGACCTTCAAGCTCGTTCCATGAGGGACAACTTGGTGTTCTCGGGGATCCCGGAAAAACCTGATGAAGATCCTGAACAATCCGTCCAGGATTTCATCCGGAACCACCTGAAGCTTCCAGAAGACCTGGCGAACTCCATCACGTTTCACCGCGTCCATCGCCTAGGAGGAAGAAGACCCGAAGCCCAGAGACCCAGGCCCATTGTTGCTAAATTCGAACACTATAAAGACAAAGAGCTTGTGAGAAGAAGGGGGCCACAGCTACGCGGATTGCCGTTCTCCGTGAACGACCAGTTCCCCCGGGAGATCCTGGACCGTCGCCGAGTCCTCTTCCCGGTCCGGAGGAGGTTCATGACGGAGGGATCTCGTGCTGTCATCACCGTGGACAAGCTGTACGTGAACGGACAACTGTACCGCGACTCCAACATCACGCCCTGGCTCTTCTAAAAAAGGATGAGTACAAAATTTACTTTCTTTTCCTCTCTTTCTTTCTTACTAACTGGTGATTAGGTTAGATATAGTTACATAAACACTTGGTGATTAGATTAGATATAGTTTCATAAAATATTCTCGGCATATATTAATGTATTAATAATTCTTGCTCTGCTAGTCTCGGTAAGTTATAGGCTCACACTGGTGATTGCCTTTCTCTCTCTTTTTTTTACTTTCTCTATTTCTTTTTCTATCATGTTTAGAATTATCTCCCTCCCCCCCACCTCACTCCCTTTCCCCTTTTTTTTTCTTTTTTCCCTCTATGTCCCACTCTGCTGCACTTTCTTTCTCGGTTTGGTAAATTGGTACAAACACACATTTCACACATCTAGAATAACATGGCACACACACATACAACAGCTTTTCATGCAACATTACCACTTACATATAATGTTACTTTCAATGATTGGATTATGGATAAATTAAAGTTTGTCACCTGGAACGTAAACGGAGCCGGGAACACGGCAAAGAGATTAAAACTTCTTAACCACATACAAACTCTGCAGGCGGACATTGTCCTACTGCAAGAAACTCATTTAGTTAAAGCTTCGGTAGATGCATTGGCCACGGCACAATTTCCGCATGTTTTCTGCGCCTGTTACAACTCCAGACAAAGA
Organism: Cololabis saira; assembly: GCF_033807715.1. Lineage (NCBI taxonomy): Eukaryota > Metazoa > Chordata > Actinopteri > Beloniformes > Belonidae > Cololabis > Cololabis saira. The sequence continues at coordinate 23,103,133 of NC_084594.1, read as the reverse complement.
GGGGTAGCAATTCTCATTAATAAAAGAGTAAATTTCACCGTAAAGGACACTCACATTGACTCAGAGGGTAGATATTTAATTTTAGTCCTGCAAATTCAAAGCTTGAATTTATGTATTTCTAATGTATATGGTCCAAATGTTGATGACTCCTCGTTTTTTCACTCTTTTTTCACCTCACTTTCTGCTCACCTAGACAACACAGTCATCATCGGAGGAGACTTCAACATGGTTCTGGACCCTGGAGTGGACAGGCTCAGTAATGCAGGCGGACACAGGAGTTGGCAGTCAGCAAGTATTGTTAAGCAATATATGAATGATCTGGGTCTTTGCGATACATGGCGCTCTCTACACCCAACCCTTAGGAACTACACTTTTTTCTCAGCCGTTCATCACTCATATTCTAGGTTAGATTATTTTTTAGTCAGTAGCTCTCTGATGAGAGATATCTCAGAATCACAAATTCACCCAATCATTATTAGCGATCACGCACCTGTTTCTTTCACTCTGGGGAAGAGGGGGAGCGTATCATCCTCCAAAGTTTGGAGATTTAATACATCATTGCTCAAAGACCCCGACTTTATTAATTTTTTTAAGAAAGAATGGGATATATTTTTACAAAATAACGACCAGCCGGAAATATCAGCGAGCGTTCTATGGGAAGCAGGAAAAGCAGTAATGCGAGGCAAAATAATTTCCTTTTCTTCAAATAAGAAAAAAAAAGACAACTTAAAAACAAAAGAATTAGAGTGTGAAATAAAGACGCTAGAGGAGGCCTTCCAGACCTCTGCAGACGAACGTATCCTTAACAGAATAAGGAAAACTAAAATAGAATTAAATAAAATAATTGACGCAAAAACGCAGTTTCTAGTACAAAGGCTTCGCCTGGAAAACTTTGCACATGCTAACAGACCGGGAAAATACTTAGCCAATCAATTAAAAATAAACAAAGAAAAAACAACCATAACATCAATTAAGGACCAGTCAGGGGGAGTTACACATGACCCCTGTTTAATAAATTCAGTCTTTAGAGACTTTTACTATAAATTATACTCGTCACAAATTGAACCATCTGATCAATCTATTAATGAGTTTCTTGGAGACATTAATCTGCCGAAGTTACATCAGGAACAGGTTATGAATTTAGACTCACCGCTCTCAATAGGAGAACTCCATGAAGCTCTTCAACATATGCCCAATAATAAAGCTCCGGGCCCAGATGGTTTCCCAGCTGAATTTTACAAGGAATTCTGGAGTATATTAGCACCAACATTTTATAAAATGATTCTAAATGCTAGGGAAAATAAAAGCTTACCCTTAAATATGAACTCTGCTAATATTAGTCTTTTATTAAAACCGGACAAGGATCCCTTGCTCCCATCGAGCTACCGCCCAATTTCATTGATAAATGTAGACCTTAAAATAATTAGCAAGGCCATTACTGAACGTCTGAAAAGAGTCACCCCTTCTATTATACATCCGGATCAAACAGGCTTCATTAAAGGTAGACATTCGTCTACTAATATTCGCAGATTATTAAATATTATAGACTATTCGAGTATCAATAAACAGGAGACTACTATTATATCCTTAGACGCGGAAAAAGCATTTGATAAGGTAAATTGGAAGTTTCTATTGGCAACTTTGCATAAATTTGGATTTGGCGAATCTTTCATTGACTGGATAAAAATATTATACAGCTCTCCCAAGGCACGTGTAAGGACAAATGATCAAATCTCTACAAGTTTTACCTTGCAAAGAGGCACTAGACAGGGTTGCCCTCTCTCTCCTTCATTATTTGCAATATTTATTGAACCTTTAGCAGCAGCTATTAGACAAAATCAAAATATTAAAGGTATACAATGTAAAATATTAGAGCACAAAATTAGTCTTTATGCGGATGACGTACTCCTCTTCCTCCAGAACTCACGATCTTCACTATCACAGACAATTGCACTTATAGAGGGATTTTCATCTCTGTCTGATTATTCTATTAATTGGTCTAAATCCACTGTTCTGTGTGTTAACTGCAATTTTAGGAATATAACCAATACTCAATTACAATCAGGGAACATTAGATATTTAGGCATAAACATCTCCCCTAGGCTGTCAGAGTTAATAAAATTAAATCATGTTCAGCTTATAAAGAAAATAGAAGATGATCTTTCCAGATGGAGCTCTCTCCCCATTTCGCTCATGGGTAGAATAGCCACCATTAAAATGATGGTTTTACCAAAAGTAAATTATTTTTTCTCAATGATACCATGCAAACCCCCTCTTTCCTGGTTTAAATCGTTGGACTCATATGTATCAAAATTTCTGTGGAAAAATAAAACTCCACGTATTAGTTTAAAGACATTGCAAAAATCCAAAGAATATGGAGGTTTAGAATTACCTAATTTTCAGTATTACTTCATAGCCAGTAAGTTACAGTATATTGTAAAATGGTCAAAAGATCATCCTTTAGATAGTCAATGGCTGGACTCAGAGCAAGTGTTTTGTAATGAACTAGAAATCTCAGAGTTACCATTTATTAGTCAAAGTATCAAACGTCATCAATGTTTCAAAAGCATTAATATTAGCACAACTTTATCAGCTTGGTGGGAATTTCTTAAAATAGCTAAAATTTCACTTTTTCCATGTGACCGTACACCCATATGGAACAACCCAGACATCGTGAAAAATGATAAAAAGATGGTTAACTTCGTTCAATGGAGAGATCAAGGAATACGGTACTTACAGCACGTAATTGTAGGAGGACAGTTTGTACCTTTCAATACACTTATTGTTCAATACGGAGTTAGCAGGAATAAATTTTTAGAGTATCAACAACTTAAGGCAATAATAAATAAAACATACAAAATTAGCCAATTAGATTTACAACTTCCCGCTAAGATAATAGATTTATTGAATCTAAGCACTTTAAAGTTGTTATCAAAACTCTACAGGTTAGTGTCTAAACTGGACGATTCAGTCTCTCTCCCGATCTCTAAGTGGGAGGCGGATCTCTCTCTTAATACCGACCAGTTTTCTTGGTCACAAATATGCTTAAATACGTTTACTATGACTAAAAACCCAAACCTACAACTTATACAGTACAAAGTTCTTCATAGAATACATTATACTGGACAAAGGATGTTCCAGATGGGCTTTGTCACCTCTAATATCTGTTCACAGTGCACAGAGAACACCCCAGATAATTATATGCATGCTTTATGGTTCTGTACACCGGTACAGAGGTTCTGGAAGGAGATTTGTGAGGATTTATCCACATGGATCAACCACAGAATCCCAGTATGCCCCACGGTATGTATATTAGGTCACCTGGGAGACACTCAAATAGATCCTAATTGGACACACCGGGTTCTCACTGCCTTATGTATCGCAAAGAAAACCATTTTAGTAAATTGGAAACAAAAATCCAGTTTATGTATCAACCATTTTAGGAATCTTTTATCAGATCATATTAGTAGTGAGATAATGTCTGCCTCCACTGAACAACATTCGGCTGAATTGCACTCTCTGTGGTCCCCGTTTATTGGCTTCGTTACCTAGTGGGGGCGGGGGGGGTGGTGATCTCGTAGCCCTTGGGGTTGGGGGTCGGCTTGGGGGGTCTGGGGCGCGGGCCTCTGGTGGCCCCTGGGGGGCGGTGGGGGGGGCCGCGGGGCCCTGTCCCTAGCCGGTGGGGGCCTTGGGGGCCTGTGGGGGGGGTTACCTCATGGCGGTGGGGGGGGGGGTGGCTGGGGAGGGCTCGGGCGGGGGGCTGTGGCTGGGGCGTCTCCGGGCCTCCCGGGGGGGGCGGGGCCGTGGACGTGGGGGTCCCACCCGGAGGGCCCGGCCCTGCCTGGGTGGGGGGTGGCTGTCTGCGCTGGGGGGGCATTGCTGCCTTGGTCCTCCGTCGCTGGGCGGGGGCCAAGTGCCCCTGCGGATGTGGGGACTCCGGGACCCTTGGGGTGTCCGCCGGGGTGGCCTCGGGGGGGGGTGGGGCCGGGTCCGGGGAGCGGGCTTCCCCTGACCGGGGGGTGCACGGGCGGGCGCGACGGCGGGGTGGCACCATTCCCAGGTATCTATGTCTTATGTTGTCAGTATGAATGGGAGGATGTTGGACCGTTTCCTCCTCCGTCTGGGGGCTCCGGCGGCGCCGGGGGCGCCCTTGGAGGTACGGTGGGGCCCTTGCCCGGCTCGGGGGGCCGGCCCCCGTCTGCTGGACGGCCGGTGGGGGGACGCGGGTGTCTTATCAGGGCCGGCTTTGCTGGTCCTGCCTCCTGGCTTCGGCCTCCGCTCCCCCTCTTGCCCCCCCTACACGATTCATACGCACATAGGCGAAAGGCGGGGGGTCCGGGTCGTGGGGGGCACTGTCCCGCGTGGCCCGGCACTCCCCGCCTCACGGTTTTAACAGCAAAATAGACACTGCACATTCAACACTTAATAAATACATTTGACAAGGACACGTAGTTCGGGAGGGGGGGGGGTCTGTGTCATACTTGGCCCTCCCTCCTCCCTGTTTTTATGGCATTAATCACATGCACTCAACACAAGGGGCGGGAGGGGGTCCCACATCACCCGCGTTCCCTCACCGGCCTGGGCCTGGGACGGGTGGGTCGGGTTACCCGGGCCTGGCGGGGCCCGCCGTGCAGCCTGGGGTGCCTTCTGGCGGTGCTGGATCCCCCCGGGGAGGGGGAAACGGTGCGTGATTGTATGTCTGTGTCGGTGAGAATGCGGTATGGAAGGGTCCTGCCATGGAGGATTTGAGCCTCCATTGGCAGGACATCAAAAACTTAATAATTTATCAATATTATATTATACAAAGATGGTTATTATTATTAGTATTATTATTAGTATTATTATTAGTATTATTATTAGTATTATTATTATTATGTATAGTATATTATATTATTATTAGTATAGGTATCGGATAGGTGAATGGATGAATGAATGGGATGCCTGGGTCTGGGGCCCTCCGTTGTCGGGCCTGCGCGTGTGTCGCCTTGTTGGGGGGTTCCCTCTCTCCGGGCCCGTCTCCGGTCCCCCCCGCTGCCTCTACGGCGGGGCGCTCCTCTGGTCTTGGAGGGCCACTTTCGTGGGGGACGGGTGCGCCTGCCCGCGTCGGCGGCCGGGGCGGCTCTGTCTCTCCGGGCGGGCTGGCCCCCTGCCGGGTGGGGGTCGCTGGCCTGAAGGGTGAGGGCCTCCTGGCCGCGTGTCCGGCCCGGACCGGGTGGCCGGGGATTGCCTGGGTCGCGGTCCGCCGCCGCGGGATCCCTGGCTGCTTCTTTCCGCGCCGTGGGGGCCCCGCCCGCGGGCCCCCTCGGCCGCCGCCGGGTGGGGGGGGGGGCCTCGCAGGCGGTGGGTTGCCTCCCTCCTACTTCTCCCCTCTGTGGGGTTGCCGGTGGCCTGGGTTCCGGGCTCTTCCTTGTCGGCCTCTGGTCTCACGGGTGGCGGGGTTGCTCCCCCCCCTCCCCCACTATAGATACACTTCAGGTGGAGCTTTGTTTGGTTTATTACACACATACACACACACACACACACACACACACACACACACACACACACACACACACACACACACACACACACACACACACACACACACACACACACACACACATATAGTAATTTAGTCACACGCATACACACACACACACACACACACACACACACACACACACATGCATGATCATATACATACACACACACACGCATAGACATACACACTGGCTTGTTCACCTGCATGCTGGCTCTCTAGTTTTTGGGTTTAGGTAGCGGTAGCGATAGCTTAGCTCAGACTGCGATCAGATCTCAAGATTTAGGTCGATTGCTGTTCGTGTTTTGGATGGCTCCGTGCCGGTTTCGTGCTTTGTTTGTGGTTTTTTTGTTGCAGATTTCCAGTGCTTGACGTGTGTCTCCGTGTGTTCCTGCTTCCTGGATTGGCAGTGGATGTCGTCACCACCCCCCCCCACCCCCTCCCCCCCAAAAAAAAAAAAAAAAAAAAAAAAAAAAAAAAAAAAAAAAAAAAAAACACTGGGTTTGTATGTGTATGTTTATGTATGTGTACGCATATGTGTGCGTATATATATGTATATATTACATATAGTAATAATGCACATATATACACTTTTGGTTTCTACCGTCATGGTATCAATCAATAATATGTGTGCAGACAAGGTAAAAAAAAAAAAAAAAAAAAAAAAAAAAAAAAAAAAAAAAAAAAAAAAAAAAAAATATTGCAAAATTGTGAAGGGGTGCTGAAACAGGTGGCAGCACCGCAGGTTGTCTTGATTGCTCTGAGTCTGCCTGGATGAATGTGTTGTGTGTGTCCAGTCTGGCTGGCTCGGCCATCTGCCCGGGCACTGTTTGAGCCTGGCTTTGCCCCAGCAGCACTTAGCCTATCTCAAAGGTCAGCCCACCGAGTCGGACTGTAGACAGTTGTAGTTGTGGAAACCCCATCACATTTGACTTCATTTCCTATGAAGTAACATTAATACACATATTTTTGAATCAGAAAGAAATATCAATTTTTGTAGATTGATTGTCTGATGCCACAGCCTTTTCTGTTCTGACACATAGTTATGTAAGTACTGCTTCAGCACAGGCAGCAGAAATACTCAAATTTATAACAATAGTTCGTTTGTTAACATCACTTACTGAAATCCACTTCTACCTTCTTGGAGTTTTTTGTAAAATCTTCCAGTGATGAAGTCGGTACATAAGTGTTAAGTGAAGTGTAAATTAATTCTAAGACATAAAAGAAGTCACTGAAAGGTGAAAAGTAAGTATTAAAAGATGCACTTGCACAGGAAAACGGTTCATGAATGTAAGTGTATTTAAAGTCAAATGCCCTTTAAACATCACAGTATAAATAAACATCGAAACAATACAATAATTAGCTTTATTAATAACACCCAAAATAAATATTTAAACTACAATGAATGTCCAACAGAGGCTGATGAATAAAATAAGTTTTCAGTGAATAAAGTATTCTGTAGATGGCTGACAAGTATCCCAAGTGGTGAGACCTTTTCAGACAAGCTCATCAGCATTTAGCATGCCTCGCCTGTCTTGGCAGAATGATTTCTGTCTGTTAGACACTTTGAATCACTGCCCCATGGCCAGGCCTGATATTTGCCTTGTCACAACATTGATTGGCGCCAGTGTTTTTCTTCTGTGCCTTGGCTTTTCAGCAGCAGGCTACATCACAGACGTCCTGGCATCTTGAGATTTGGTTTAAGTATGGTGGCCAGGCCTGCAGACAAAAATGGGGACTAACGTTGGGGGGGTAGGGGGTTAATATTGCTGACATTCAGAGAGATCTAAAGGTTTGTGAAAGGCAGATGATGGAACATTTGTTTGCTCGAGGGCACTCGAGCTTCTTGCCAACACTGAGGTTCTGCGCTGAATGTAAAGCAAGTTTTCATATCTGAAGTAGGAATAGCTTTTTTTTTTTTTTTTTTTGAGAAACCAATGCATGTAAAGTGTAGAACCAGTCTTTTATTGCTCAATGGAGAGTCAAACCTGAGTTTTGGGCGATCAGGAACTGCCTTTTGCAATCCTGCTTCTTACAGCTTGCGTGGGAGAGATTGATGCAAAGAAGAGCACAGTTGTGAGTCTGCAGGGTCTGTTAAGCATGCAGACATGTTGCTAGCTGTGACATCGGTTTGGAAAGGTCAGAAAAGGTTGTTGAGTTTGCATGCTCGGAAAAAGTCATGAAGACAATGTCATGCAGGAGGATGTAAAACAAGGGTTTAGTTGAAATGTGGTGTGTGGTTAAAAATAAGTAATTATTAAGGACTTTCCACAAAGTGAAATGTATGCATGTAGGAGGGTTAGACTTCATGCAGAAATTAAATTCAAATCTTTCTGAGATTATTTTCATCCAAAACTTGTATTCATGTTCATATTTATTTCACCTGCTTCTATCGTAACTTGGGGCACTTGTGAGGCACATACTAACATCTTACATGGGGTGATTTATGAAGAAACTGTCAACTTTTTAAAGGTCTTTAGAGGGAGTTCTGGTTTAAGACCATAACAACTTATGATGCCATCTGCATCACTTTGCAGTTAGGACTGCTCATAACTCTAGTTGTTGGTGTAGTTGATTTATGTAGTTTTGTATTAAAGTTTTGAATATAAGCCACTTTTACATCCATGGTTACATTTTAAAACCAGAAACCTTTATATGGCTATGCCTGGTGTCTATACCCCGGTGAGTTCAAACCTAAAAACAAAAACTATACATCTGTTACAGATCCTTTTTCAGTTTGTAAATACTGCTGTTGTGGATTCATATGGAGTAACAAAACCAAATTTTCTACATGATTTATCCTTTTTAGTCACTACATATTGTGCACTTGCACTTTAATAATAACTCCAACTGACTTCATGTTTCATAGGAAGGTCATCATTTGAGTGAGCTGCGATACAATAGATTTACAGCAGAGCATGGGTGTGTATGTGATAAGTGTTTTTGGTGGTGGAGTGTGTATGGAGATCTTCTCACATGAAATTAAAATATGAATGTGGAGACCAATCAGCTTTGTTTTAAAATAAAACTGGACAAGAGTGGAAGTAGCATTAAACTGCTGCAGCAAATAGTGAGGTGCACATCAGCCTGTGGAGAAGCTGCGCCACAGGCTGGGGCGTAGACGACTTAGGCAATCTTCGGCAATCTTTAATGAGTGTCACCCTGACAGGAACTCTTAATTAAAAATGATAAAACTACTATGCTAACTTAGTTTTGCAAGCAATGACTATTTCATCTGTGTCTTCTAGTGTTGCTGGATAGGCTAAAATTTAGTTTGTTCATCCATGGAAATGTGATGGAGAATGTTATATCAATGCATTGTAAGAGGCTTTACCAAATGTTCATAGTTCGGTTGTGGAGTACTGCAATATCCAGAGTATTACATTCTGAATGACAATCAGAGAAATTGATCACATCAGAGATATTAGTTACAAAAACACTCCATGTCTAAAAAGATAAATAACATTTATGTTCTTTTCCTTCTATGGCCCTTTCATCGACCTCTTGTCAATATTTTTATTTTAAGTGTTCATAAGCTAGTAATAATTAAACTCATCTAGTTAGCATAAGAGCTTTCAAAATTCCACTAACAAGGTTTTTTTTCTGAAGTCGGAAAAATATTTTGACACAAAATATGTTTCATTAGTATTTCTCCTGTGGTTCTATTTTTAGCCAGTTCGTGATATTATTATTCTAAGTCAATGGCCTTTTTTTTTTTTTTTTTTTTAATCAAGTATTGCATCATGACCCTGCGAGGCAGCTCTTCCCTTTGTGGAATTTGCCCATCAAATGTTCAAACATGACTTTTATCTGGAAACAGCTGGGAATTTACTATTGGTGTAAATGTCACATCTACATATGATTGATCTGATTTAAACTTTATTCACTGTTGCACTGTCACTCTGAATTAAGATGAGGCAGTAGGTGTGATTGCAATTAAACAGGGGTAGTTATTTTTGGATATGGGACCAAGTGTTTTTTCGCCTGTGGCCATCTTATCAGTCTGCTAGGATGTGACAAATGAACACAAGTTAAAAGATGTATTCTGTCTGCTTTGAAGTGATTAGTCTATGATTGTGTATCGTTAATTGCCATCTTTTGTCTGTCCTGCTTTAAAGGTTTGCACAGATGAAGCGTGTGTCACAAAAAATGACTGAAGAAGTTCAACGATTAACAGAGCTAGTGGAGGTCTCAGAGTTCAAAGTGTATTTATTAGTCTCCCATGGAGAAATTTGTCTTGGACAAAAGAGCAATCCTGCAGTGTAATACAAAGACAAAAAAATCTTTGTCTAGACAAAAAGTTCATTTCGGTCATCGTCTTAAAGGCACTTTAATCAGAATGAGATACAGCAAAGTTATAGCACATTTGGTGGCGTTGTTGTAGCCGCTGGATTCAGTTAGATGAAAAATCCCAGTCTTTTTGGCTATATGTACAGTGGTGTGTAGATAAAGTTACTCTGACTTTAATTCTAAGATGTTATCAGAATTCGATAAATAATCATAACATATGTGTGTGTGTTTTCATACAAAAAACTCACATGTTCCATAGGAATTGAGAGTGTAGATAGCAGACAGGACTTGTCAAAGATGTTTTGGCACTTTTGTTGCTCTGGAACATTCACAATGTGGGTTAACAAAAAGGGAGAAAATAAAAATAAAAAGACACTATCTTAGAGAAGCACTTGTTGCTGCCCATCAATCTGGAAAAGGTTACATTTGAACATTTGACATTTGAACATTTGACATTTGACATCTGAAATGCTTGTTAATTAAGATACAAGCGTTAAATATTTTAAATAGTTTAAAAGTATATTGTAACATGTTAACTTTGTAAGTGAAAATGACAAGTAATATTTATGTGCAGTCCTCATTTAAACCATCTTCTATGCATGGTCAGATCAGAAAGGTTTTGTTCATACCTATTATAAGTTTGGAACCAGTAACATTTTTATGAATGCTAAAATAAGTGTACATTTTACACTGTGAACAGCTTATACACTATACTCTTCTGCTCATGTTTCAGGAAAGATGCCCAATCTGTAATTATGGCTCTGAAAACGTTGGAATTCCCAAGTTTATCAATATTTAATATCAGGATGGTTTTTGCTTGCTGGAGGTTGGGAGAAGATGTGGTGGAATGACGTATAGAGCTGTTCATACCAGACATCTTCCAAGTGTGTCTGTACTGAAGCAGTTGTTAAATAGGGAAGCTCGAAAATCCAGCGACTGATCCAGAGGTACCTGAAGCACTTGCTTGAAGTCACTGGTGAGATTGAGCCAGGTAATAACTCCAAAGGCTCACTTACTTGTTACTCCAGCATTACGAATGCTTAATAGTTACTGTACATGTTCAACAGAGATATGGGAAATTATAACCCGTATGTCTGTTATGAATTTAAGCACACTGTGTTTTTTTCCTATGTTGTATTATTGTGACTGAGATGAAGATCAGATTACACTTTATGGCAAATTATTACAGAAAAACTATTAATTCCAAGGAAATTCACTGGGAGAGAGAAAAATTTACACACATAAATGCAGACTCATTCTTTGTTGGGTAAAATATTCCAGCAGTTTTTTCGTGTCTTTTGTTGAGATAGATATGCAAATTAAACGAATTTGCTTCAGTATCCTCTTGAGGGATTTTCTGAAAAGCAATTCACAAGGCAATTTTAAACCATTCAAGTATGAGTCTGACAACAAGGTGGAGGCATCTAACCAAGGTGTAGAGTTTTGGGACACTGGTGAATGAACTAAAGTAATGGAAAAGATAAAAAGGAGGCTTAAGACTTAACAGCTCTGTTCAGCTCAGTGACTTCCAGACGGTCCTCGGTCATTTGTCAGGGTTGAATAAATCTGTTAAAAGACTGTTGTTGCTTGAGTGACACCTGGATTGTTCATCCTGGCAGGGACTACTCTCACTCATTATACCTTCATCCCCTTTGAACCATTTTCCCCCCTCTGTGTTTTGAAATGAAATAAAGAGTATAATAGGGCTGTAGAGGTACCATGTCCCATCATTCTATTCTTAATGCAAAGCAGACAGATTCTGAAAAGGATGGTGTGCTATGGAGGAGACGTTTGTCATTTGGCTGTTCTGACATTCAAAATAACCACAGGACAAGGCAAAGCAGATTTGAGAAGCGCAGTATCAAGACTTTCCTGAAGCTTGAACAAATAATAAATGAAGGGAATACCAATATGTATGGATAGGAGAAATGCTGTGTGAGCTGGACTAGTGACTTATGTCATCTTTCAGATTGCTGCTATTAACATACAACCTCCAGGAAGCTGTTGAGTGTCACTATCCCTTGAATTGCATATCTCGTGCTACTGCCACAAAAAAGAAAAAAAAAATCAGTAAAAGAATGTGGTAATTCTTAAATACACAAATATGTTTATTCACCTTTTTTTTCTAAATGAATGATCACAGCTGATTTTAAACATGAAACAATAATGTCATTTCTATCATTTGAACTATTTCAAAATAAAAGCACTGTAATAAGGCAAGTTTATTTATACACGAATCCGGCGACCGGTTTGTGTGCGCCGCCATCTTGCGGCGGCGCCATTGCTGCGGTGGCAGGTGTCAATCTGCCACCGCAGCGCTGTTATTGTAACCTGGCGCTACAGCATCATTATAGCTGGATTGATGATGTTAGACAGTGGCCTTCCATAAATAATGAAGGTATCTTAAATTAATGCTGATGTTAATTTATAAATAATGATTTGTTTGAGCGATAAGCAGGAAAGAATAGAGGAATAGGGAGATAAGGGAGTGTATGATTAAACACTGTAATATAGCTCTCTCCACCTCCTCTCCTTACGAGGCACGTCTGCACAATTAAATATTACCTGTTTATGTTTTGTTTAATTTTAGGTATCCAAGAATATTTTATTGATCGCCTGGCGTCCGATGACGAAAAAAAACGCAATTACAGGTCTCTAATTGAAGGGCAGAACTATCTCAGCTCCGGATGATACATAATACATACATACATAACCCCAATCTGCAGATAAAACTAGTTTGTTGAGGAAAAAATATTAACTCTATTTGTAGCTGCAGAAGAAAAAAATAATCTCACGAGGAAAAGAAAAATATTGCTCACGCCTCTTCAGCATAAAAAAAAAGAAAAGAGAAGTAAGAGTAATAAAAAAGATGTACTGTATGTTGTACTATTATACTAATTTATTGAAACACATGGCGAGTCAAACATTTACCAAAGCAGCTGCCAACACTAAACAAGGTAGTAAGACGTGGGTTGTGCAGAACTGCGGCAGTAAATCCTCATCGGAGCTCCATTCTTTAGTAGTGATTTCATGAACCCAAACCGTTAATAATCATTATTTTCTCCATATACCGCTCCCTGGCTTCCTTTTTTAAGGTATCCAGGTAAATTCCAGTTCCTTTCCAGCAGTTTAACATCTTTTTTTGCGTTCCGTCTGTTCACTTGGTGAAACAGAAAAGTAGTTTTTAAAGTCCATCCCTTCTTCATTCACTATCAAAACAAATGCACGTGACGGGACAGGAGTGTTCCGATGATACAAATACATTAAGAGAGCCTGGCAGGGAGCGGAGTAATAGATCCATACGTATATATGTCTATGGGCTGGAGCGGAGGAGCGCAGCCGCCACCGCAGTAATGGCGGCCCGCTCGACTTCCGGGTTTCGCCGGATTCGTCTATACTGTATATCACAATTCAAACAACGGGGTGATTCAGTGCTTTACAAAAACATTCAAACATACATACATACAAAGCATAATTTAACGTTTAAACAAAAAATAATAAAATAAATAAAAAAAACATAATTTAAAAGGATTTAAAATATGATTACATTTTGAGACTCAAATTTAAAAGCACCAGTATAGAAAAGAGCAATAATTAAAGACAATTGTGGGAGATTACTGAAATGCAGCAATAAATAAAAAGGTTGTGAACCTTCATTTTAAACAACTGAGAGTTTCAGCAGCCCTGATGCATTCTGGGAGTTTTTTCCACGGTTGAGGGACATAAAAGCTGAATGCTGCCTCACCGTGTTTGGCTCGAACTCTGGGTACACAAAAGTAGGTGGGACCCTGACGACCTGAGGGGTTCTGGTTAGTTCATAATGGACCAGTAGATCAGAGATGTATTTTGGCCCGAGACCATTCAGATTTATAAACCAAGAGCAGGATTTTAACATCTATTCTGTGACAGACAGTGAGGACTCGGGCTGCAGCGTTCTGGACTAACTGCAGCTGTTGGATGGATGTTTTAGGGAGACCCGTGAGAACAGCGTTACGGTAGTCCAGTCTACTGAAGGTTTTTCTAAGTCCTGCTGAGACATCAGTCCTTTAATCCTCTATGTTCTTTGGGTGATAACAGGCCGACTTCACTACTGTCTCAATGTGGCTGTTAAAATTCACGTCTGAGTCCAGAACCATTCCCAGATTTCTGGCTTGGCTATTTGTTTGTAGCTCTACTGCTTTATAACAATAACAAGTACAAATACATTCAGGGAAAGAAAATAAACATGAAAATGTTGTTTGTTCAATGAAGCAAGGAAACAGAAAGAGAATGTACCATGGACACGAATATTAGCACTAGTTTATGAGAAAAAGCTCTGCTTGCATTGCGTGTCCATCTTACCATAACTGCGCCGAAATTGTTGTGCCGTATTCAGCACCCCTGCCGTGAAAAGCACCCCCTCGTATATTCAATGATAAGTAGACCAAGAAAAAAAACAACACACTGACACTTCAATATATTTCTATATACACACTCACACAAACACATACTTAGGAGTTTATATTATATATATTTACAAATATTATGGAAGACAACACAGTAAGCAGGTTATTAATTAATGACATCAATAACCATTTACCCGATTATTGTTATCTGTGACTGTGATTGTGGGAAAGTATGACTATTGTGGAATCCATGAGCGCATATAAACATGAGTCATTACAGTTTTTCACTATTGCTTAAACACATTTCACGATACTGCCCTCACTTTTCACAAAACTCTAAACACAAAACACTTTTCTAAAGCTACGTACACTAAACCTCACAGTTTCTTTTCAAAACCAACCCATCACACCAAAACAGTTGCTCATATGCTCAAAAACCAACCCATCACACCAAAACAGCTGCTCATATGCTCAAAAACCAACCCATCACACCAAAACAGCTGCTCATATGCTCAAAAACCAACCCATCACACCAAAACAGTTGCTCATATGCACAAAAACCAACCCATCACACCAAAACAGTTGCTCATATGCTCAAAAGCAAACTCTGACACCAAAATACCACTCAAGGCTTGCAGAAATGTAAACACTACTGAGCATCATTAACCACATTACCAAAAAAATTGAAAACACAATGTTCACAGTGTGAGACTGTTCTTTTTACAGTTTCACAACTGCCAGGATGCATTTGAGCAACCCTTATTTATTCTCAAATATGTTTTGGGCATTTACTATAGATTTGTGCATTTCATGGGAATAGTTACATAATGCAGAAAATGCAGTAATATCACAACTCAATGCAAAAATTAGTACTGTAAACTCCATAGAGGATCCATTACACACAATAGATACAGTAAAGTAACAATTGAGAACACAATGTTCAGGGTGCAATTTCTTTTATTACAGTACGTTTGAAAATTGACACAGTATGTTGTATGTTGACACCGAAATCATGGGGCGTCATCACGTCGGGCTGGTTCGGGCCACAGGACCTCATCAACGTCACAGGCAATATTGTCCATAGCCAAACAACGTGGGAAGAATGCCCTGGCATGCCGCACCCAGCCTTGGAACACCTCCACAGCCACATCATCACAGGCCAGGTCCATAGCCCTGAGAAGGTTCTCTCTGGTGTAAGGTTGGCGGTCATAGACCTTCCACCGCCATGATGAGAAGAACTCCTCTATTGGGTTTAGGAACGGAGAGTAGGGTGGCAGACACACATCCTTCTCCTCTCCCTCCTTGGCCTGCTCCTCTTTGGACTGCTTCTTGTCCTCTTTGGCCCACTCCTCGACCTGCTCCTCTCCCTCCTCGACCTGCTCCTCTCCCTCCTCGACCTGCTCCTCTCCCTCCTCGACCTGCTCCTCTCCCTCCTCGACCTGCTCCTCTCCCTCCTCTGACACGAACTCCTCTTCTTCTGTCTTGATCATCCATTTTTGTTTTTGAGCCTTCAGCTAACTGCACTGACTTATATAGGTGTGGTCACATCATTTGCAATAGGTGTTTTCAATTATGAGTAGTTGTGTTTACTGATTGAAACCAGGTATGTTCATTGTGTTCAAGTTTTGCTGATTGTGGGTAGCATTTTGCATCACATGAGCTTCACAATGCATATTGGAGCAGAGTTATATGCAAAATGTGTTTTAGCACGGTAAAATGTGTTTAGAGTTTTGAGAAAAAGGGGATGGGTTTTGTGAACAGTGTCTACAGGTGAATTGTGTTTGTGGTTGTGGCAAAAGGGGGGTAGTTTTACTAAATGTGTTTAGGCAACTGGTCATTTGGTTTAGAGTACTGGGTTTTGTGTTTTGGCAATAGAGAAAAACTGTAAGCAGCACTTTTGGTTTTGTTTTATTTTAAATAAATCATGTTTTTCTGGAACTCCAGCCTCCTGCATCTCTCCTGGATCCACTCAACCTCAATGTAACAGTAGTGCTAGTGAATTGCTTTTGCTGTAAGTGCCAGGTGTGCATCGGGTGACTCCCCCTTTTTAGAGAGTTCAGGTCCTACAACCAATTGGAAACAGCATGACTTTGCGAATGTTATGATTTATTATTTTTTTTTTCTCATTTTTGACATTTAAAGCAGCACTATGTAACTTTTCCACCTTAATATAATATTTCCAGAGTCATTGTGATGGTACATCAACTTACAACAGGTTTAATGACACCTCTGTCATGGTCTGAGGGGTCTGTATCGCCTTCACTGGCACTATGGCCGCGTTCAGACTGCAGGCAAATATCCGATTTTTAGCCCATCCAGATTGAAACTGGATGACTCTTTTGAAGTCTGAACAGTCCCAAACCGCATGATATCCGATTTTTGCAAACCAGATCGAAACCACCTCCAGGAGGTAGTTTCATATCCGATCCATATCGCATTTGGGCAGATGCGTCGCAGTCTGAACAGCTCCAAACACTCAGATCGGATATGACTGTCCCAGACGCTCCAAACCACCCGCCCATTTCCAGTTGTGGAGCTACTCATCCTTTCACAGAGAGCATGTACAATCTCTGATGTCACGTCAAAAACTATTATTTGTAGTTTAAGTGTTGCAAATTCACATTACAAATCATGTTTTAATAGCAGAAAAAAAGACCACATTTCCACGTACGGTGCGGGTGGCCGCGTACCCTACGCCGTAGGCTCTGCGTTGGTGTAATGCGGAACCATAAATCAGCCTTCAGTCGCGCTGTGAGCCTGAACCTGCAGCCCGTCAGCTCAGGAGGAGAGGCTGCCAGTTGTTCATTGCTGGTTCGTTTTGTTAACTCTGAGCTTTGTTGGTTGGTTTGTTAGTTTGCTGGTGGTTTTGTTCTGAACACTTTTCTCTGTTTCTCATTTTGCAGGGACGTCAGGTCCCTCCGCCGAGACACAACTTTTGCGGTATGCGTTCATTGTTATGTCTAAAAATGATGCGCAGTGCCGACCCAATCAGAAACGGTACAGATATTTTGGGATTTTTTTTATATATAAAAAAAATACATGACTTCACACAATACACGCGCTGGGTGACGCCTCTGATATATATCTGATTCCTTCTCATATCCGATTTTCAGGGCCGACTGTCCACACTGTTTTTAGCAAGTGTCCATATCGGATCTGGCTCTGTTCAGACTGGGCCACATCGTTGACTGATCTGACGGGTTGCCGTAGCAACGACGTCGGAGCGGAGGCGTCACCCAGCGCGTGTATTGTGTGAAGTCATGTAATTGCGACATCAAAATAATAACAATAACAAGATGGAGCCACCTCACATGCTGTTCCATACCTGTAAAGCTGGGCATACACTGTGCAATATTTTAAATCGTTTGACACTGCCCCATCTCACTCTAATCCTCCCGTCGGACCTCTGTGTGCTGAGGCTGGTTTTGGGGCAAAACGTGCGTCCTGCCCACCCGATCAAAGGTTATGGGGATTCTTTATTTTTTTTATAGCCTAATTTTATTTTTTTATATATATAAAAAAAAAAATATATATATCTGTACCGTTCCTGATTGGGTCGGCACTGCGCATCATTTTTAGACATAACAATGAACGCATACCGCAAAAGTTGTGTCTCGGCAGAGGGATCGGCGTCACAGAGAAAAGTGTTCAGAACAAAACCACCAGCAAACTAACAAACCAGCCAACAAAGCTCAGAGTTAACAAAACGAACCAGTAATGAACAGCTGGCAGCTGATGAGCTGACGGGCTGCAGGTTCAGGCTCTCAGCGCGACAGATAGGAAGATATGAAGGCTGATTTATGGTTCTGCGTTACACCAACGCAGAGCCTACGGCGTAGGGTACGCGGCGACCGTACGTGGAAATGCGGTCGTTTTTTGCTGCTATTAAAACGTGATGTGAATTTGCAACACTTAAACTACAAATAATAGTTTTTGACGTGACATCAGAGATTGTACATGCTCTCTGTGAAAGGATGAGTAGCTCCACAACTGGAAATGGGCGGGTGGTTTGGAGCGTCTGGGACAGTCATATCCGATCTGAGTGTTTGGAGCTGTTCAGACTGAGACGCATCTGCCCAAATGCGATATGGATCGGATATGAAACTACCTCCCGGAGGTGGTTTCGATCTGGTTTGCAAAAATCGGATCTCATGCGGTTTGGGACTGTTCAGACTTCAAAAGAGTCATCCAGTTTCAATCTGGATGGGCTTAAAATCGGATATTTGCCTGCAGTCTGAACGCGGCCTGAACGCGGCCTATGTAACTTTGAGGAGCATGGTAGGAACCCTTCCACACTAAAAAACTACAATTTTTTACGGCTTTGACTGCTTTACGGCATACGTCACTTCCCCCTCCTTCCCGATTCGCAGTCGAGACGAAAGCTAGGCGGTGCGTGGAGCGCAGAGCTCAGCAGGAGCTGGTATTGAGCTAAACGCGGAGTTGTTATTATGGCCGAAGCAGCGAAAAATCCAAAGAAAATAAAAGTTTTAACGGAGAAGGCTAAAAAAAGAAAGCGGGAGAGTAACAAGCTAAATGCCCGGACAAGAATAAACATTGGCCCGGCGTTCACTCGCTGGCGTGAGCTGAAAGACGAGGAGGGATGTCCGACCGATGGGGATTTATGGGGATAAAACAAGAGACAGAATTGTTATGATACAAATGTAAATGTAGAGTTCTATGTTCAATAAGAATCAAAATTAGAATGTTTTCACATTCGTCTTGGGTTTTGGTAATTCTAAAATTACTGACAATATCAACAACAGACACAGAATAATAATAGTGATCATAAAATTGTGTAATTGGCAATGAGGAAGCTTTATAAAATAATAATACAATTGAATAGAATTACAGCACTAGAGGAAAGAATGCAATGCAAAGAAAATGTATAGAACATTTCTACTATTTTTCCTGAGAACTGTAAAATTGTGCAGGGCTGATCTGCAAAACATTCAGTTATTCACAGGTTATAAAGTATTTTTTTATTTTGTCAGTAAGTATGTTGGACTACTAATCAATGACGAAGTCCCTCTAAAAAACGTGACAGGAAAAAGGTGCAGTAGAACAAAACCAGAGCGTATATTGTAATTTGGGGCGCATTATCTCGCTGAAACAGAACAGGGGGGCGGGGGTGACTTCACTAATAAAACCAAGTTGAAATTAGTGATTTTCAACTTCGTCATATTATATTGTTTAGCCAAAAATAGATACATTACCTCTTCGCTATCCATCCTGCAAACGACCGCTGAAAACAGAAAAGTAGTTTTGAAAGTCCGTCCCGTCTTCTCTCTTTCAATATCAAAACAAATGCACGCGACGAGGACAGGATCTTTCCGGCAGTACGCGCTGGTGCTCATGGGAAATGTAGTGTTCTTTCTGGTAAAGCACTTACGCTTTTGTCCAAAGGAGCCGCCAAACTCAACAAAAGCTGAAAGTTACATTGTGCTGCTTTAAAGAAACGTAGATAAATGGAGAAACTTTGCATAGAGCTTTTTCCTCCCGCTGATATTGTGCCACATCAGGTCAACCCTGTTCACCAAGCTCAACATTTAAGACATCCTTTTTTTCTTTGGGTAATAAATAATGGTGCGATCTGCAATGAACTATGGAGACAAAGCTTAGTTAATCATCCTCCTGTGATTCATTTGAATAATCCTCTTTCTGCATTTTGGAAGAAGGGAAACTAATGTAAACTCATCAGCAAGAGTACCAGCAACACAGATTACTGTGCCCTTACCTTCGAACCTTCCTAAACACCAAAAGCAATTTTTAAACACCAAAACATGTGCCAAGCTCCAAGTTATAGTAAATCTTCCCTTAGGACTCTGACTGTTTGTGTTTAAGTTAGATATTGGCTGCTGCTTTCATGTCTGTGTCAACTGCAGTCCATTTTCAAATTTCAGCTTTTCTTTGTTGAGCTCAATTAAGACGTCTCTTGGTAGTAAGATAAAGGACACGGCTATCTGTAACAAAACAGTCCTGATTCTGGAAGCTACTTCCCATATCAACCATCATATGTTTATTTTATTTGAAGTCTTTTTTACCTTTTTAAATAACTACTGTCCCTGCAGCTTAGCTCCTATTTCTCATTTTTGAGAAACTTGAGTGGACATCAAAAATGTTTTTTTTTTGGCACAGTTTCTTTTTCTGCTCAGAGCATTATTTTAGAGTAATCTGCTGCATATGTATTAATATTCATTGAACCACACTGACAGTTATTTAAACTCAACCATGCCCCAGTGAATATCACCAGAATGATCCTGAAATGACAGCTGGAATAATGGACACCCTTTTTCTTTTTCATCTTTTCCATACAAGGCACATAAAGCATTCATATTGTCCACTCTTTCACACTATGTTGAACTTGTCAACTGTTTAGTAAAGGACAGTTATTAATCGATAAAGGCTGGGGGCTAATAATACATCTCATCTAATACATCTTACCCTAATCCTAACCCTGATGCATAGAGTTTCATTTTTATCATTTATCATCTATGTTGCATACTGTATGCAGAACAAGAGAAGCTCTGAGCTGCATTGGAAGCCTTGGGTGTAGTGATTTTTTTTCTTCACTTTTTTTATTTTTTTAAAGCTCACATTGTTACTGACAAATGTCTTCGCATATTGAATCATCATACACTATAACAGACGTGCGCATATGTTTTTATCCATCTTTTCCTCCCAGTGAATCCAGAAATGACGATTGCAGCTGAAGCTATGCTGTTTTATATTTATTGTCAATTTGCTGTAATATATATCGGTCAAATGCATTTCAGTTTTTTCTTTTTAATCTCATTTGTGTCATGGGTCTTTGCAAACATTTCCCAAGATATGTAAAGGAAAATATGTAAACGGTACTTAAAAAGATATTTCTATCATATGCACAGTCTGATTGAACAACTATACCCTTGGTATAGAAGGAGTTTTAATTTGAAATCCTGCTTGTCAAATAAGTCACTGCATGACTAACGCATTCAAAGAAAGTCATACAAACTGAGCACTCTCAAAGGGTGTGAATTTTGTCGTAAAATTAAGAAAATTGTGTATTTCCTCTTGTGTTAGCAATACGTGATGATGTCTGTCATTAAAGAGTTGTACAGAACGTGCACACCGCATGTGTTGAGCTTCATGATGATTTTGTTGTGTATGGTGAATGAAATTTACAGCTGAATATTCAAAAGACACAGAAAAATGTACGTCTAACTTGAATAAATAGTGTGTGAACACAATGGTTGACAGTATGTGATGGCACATTCACAGACACGTGTGTCTCCTGTTTAGTCGACTCCTTTGAGAGACAACACCTTTGCTGAGACGGAAAGACACAAGTTTTATAAGAAATCTTCTGTCTCTTGCTCCAGAGAGCAAATATTTATGCAGAATTTGTTAGATTTATATTGTAAACAAAATAACTATTCATTAAGGGTTTGTAGGACTTTCCACACTCAAAAGTCATTTGAGATACGCTCATTGGCCACTTTACCTGGTATACCCAAGGTGTACCTGATAAAGTGGCTGGTGAGAGTGTATGGTTTTATCTTTGTTACTGGTGTTTGTTTTTGTGTCTTTGCACCAGTTAGCTTTTAATTTTGCACAAAGCCGTGGTCACAGTGGCGAAACCATGTTATGACAACTTCTGCTTTCATTATGTCTGATCCACAGTGGCCCAAAACGCTTTCCCCCCTAGGCTCAGTCTCTAGAAATGAGCAGCTGTAAAGCATTTAATAAACTTGTCCTACTGAAAGACCATCACGATTTTTTCTTTTCTTTTTTTTTTCTTTGCCTGTCCTTTCATGGGGATGTGGAGTAGTGGTGATTCTAGACTGGCTTTAGGGGTGAGTGTATTTGTCTCACAGGGAATCTGTTCCTTTGTCCTAGATTTTGCAATATATGGTTTTACAAGATGCAACTTGAATCATGGAGTCAACTGAAAGAGGCTTATTTTTTCACTAATGCAGTACAGAAACGTGCACAGGATACAGGTGATGGATGGTTGAATATTGTGGACTCCTGACCGACACGAAGACAGCTAGCCTAAGTATCAAATTAAAAGTTACCATCATAGTCCCTCTACCAACTGAAATGTCGGGATGGCAAATGTGCTGGAAAGTCTTGCTTCAAGAAAGAAGCTTGAATTTTTGTGTCTCGTTTGAGATTCATTCAGTTGCACAGTTAAGTTTTCCATCAATGTTTTTTGGAGCAGATTTTGATGTGGTTCTACAGAAGAAAAAAAAAAATCAAGGAATCTTACATTTTTTACTGACATACCAATATGTTGTTCATATCACAGATTACATGATCAGCTCAGCAATGCTCAAGGACATGGTAGAATAAAGACACATCTGCAGATGAAAAGAATTTCCTTTCATCCATTACTCTCTCGCGTATGGCTAAAGGGAATGGTTATATCCTTCTTCCACATTTTGATTTGAGATATTGAGTATCTTTGTTTTTTTTTTGTTTATAACTGTGTGCAATTTATATTACATCACCACCTACTGGCTGGACAGAGCCTAGTTGGCTCACACCAAACCAGTTAATGGAAATAAATGTAATGCATAATCTCTGAAGTGACCTTTTTTTTAGAAAGAAATCCAGCTATAGTGAGGTGTCATTCGGGAAACCAAAAGTGATCAGTATGTATTTTCAGTTGATTTAAGTTTTTATATACGGTAAGGATTAATATTATTAAAAAGGATGAAGGTGAGAGACAGGTGGAAGACTTTGTGTATTGATACAAGGCAATTTTTTCAGAGCACAAAGTTAGATGTTCAAAAGCCTCAGTTTCCTTGGTCCAGTGTGCTCCATCTCCCATGGTGTTGATTTATTCACATTTTGATTTTCTTATATTGAAGACGTACTGGTGCACATTTAACAGTCCTTCTGAGCTCCTCTACATTTTGATTTTGAAGAAAAACACATCACAGAACTACATTTTATACTTTTTAAGTTAAAAGAGGGGTATTTACTATTTATTTATTTTAGCTTTGATTATTAAGATTTATTCAGATATAAATGAGTCTCATTGTTGGCAGTGTATTCAACTCATGATCCAGCAATATATTTGGTCAGTGAGCCTAATTTAAGGGTTTACAGTTTCTTTTTAATAGTGACACATTTTTGTTTTCAATACTCTTCTCCAGGCCGAACAAACTATATCCTAAAGGCTGAAGTATACATCAGACAGTGAGTTGTATTGTTCTAAGAAGTTATCTTCAATATAAGGATAAAAGAAAAAAAAACATTTCCTTCGAGAAGGTTTCTTTGAAGTCAGTCTTCATTTTGTAAAGTTGTATGTAAAATCTTAAAAATACCATGTTCTTAGCTGATTTAGACCCAACAAAACAATGTCCACATGGTCCTAGTAATGTGGAAATATCAGATGCCATTGCTCTGGGCTTAGTGGCACACACATGAATATTTAATGCCTTCATACAGAGATATGTATAGGCAGTGACAGCTGAAAAAGTTCAGTTACTGGCCAAGTCAGTCTGTCTGGGGAAAAAAAAAAAATATATATAATATGTGTGTGTATATATATATATATATATATATATATGTGTATATTGTTTGAGTTAGTTGTTTGGTGTAATTTATCTATTTGATTTGTTTTGTAATTCTTCTTTTCTTCCCAGGAAATGGTGAAATATAATTAATATACCAATAAAACTGACAGAATTGTAGATTCATTGAATCAGTACAATTGTGGGAAGAACTCATCTGCCACTGCACATCAACTTTCCTCTTTACTTGCTACCGGTGTAGTGTTTTCATGCAAGCCATACTTGTTCAGGCTTTTACTTATTATACTGTGAAGAATGTTAACACTGAATATGGCAGCTCAAGTTTATAAAGTCCGGGATAGCTCTTATTCTCTTTTTTTTATTTGTCTTAATTTTTAGAGCATTGCACACTCTGATGATAGGATTAGTTTACTGGGAGATCTAATCCGGGAAGATTGGTAAATGTCTTGAATGTATTCCCCTTGTGAATTGTTTGTATTTTTTTTTTTCTTTTTAATCCTTACAAGGTTGATTGGCAGCAGAAGAGGGTTAATTACCAATCTTTCATATTTGCAATTGTGTTAACAAACACCTAAATACTCCAGACCAGCAGACTGACAAGACCTCTGCTTTGAAAAATAGCCGAACTAGGAATAATCCTATTATTCCATAAATCTGGTCAAAATTGTCTTAATTTTAGCAAAAATAGCTTTGCCAGTGGGGTAAGAAAAATGCTCTTGACTAGAATTCTTAAAACTACCAAAATTGTCGAAAACAGCCTTCTAATTTTCTCGAAAAAAGGCTTTTTTACTTTCTTAGAAATTGCTTTTTGCAGCATGCTACTTACTCTCTTAATCCCTATGAGAGCCTAAACATTTCCTTCGTTTTTCCACACACTGCTTCGGAATTCTTTGTCTAATATATTTTCTTTTTAGTTTTAACTAAATCCTGATAAAACTGTAGAATTGAAAGTGTGTGTATTTTCTTTTCCACCCTGGGTTTGTTTAAAATGATTTATTTGGCTAGAAAAAGAAAAAGAAAAACTTTTTTAATTTGCTGAAATCACCTGTCCAATGTCCAAATGTTTTTTCTTTTTTTGCTGTGTTGTTCCACATCCCCTGTGGTGAAATATCTTTTCTCTGAGCAAAGAACTCTTTGGTGTTGTCTCCTCCAGTTCTTCCCGCTCTCTGCCAGAGAGAAATTCATTCTTCCTCTGCCTGTCACTGAATTGCTGTGCAACGGGGAAACTGCAGCAGACGTGTTATTCTTTCTTTCTTGGTGTAAACAGCCGAGGAAAAACCGTAATTATAGCAAGACTACGTTTTAGCAATAAGAGGAAAAAGCTTGGAAAGGAAATATTGCCAATAGTCTTTTTTGGAAGTCTTATAATATCTCTTGGGGTTTACATTTATTTTTCCAAAGGCACTTGCGATGTATTTACACATGAACCACATGCAGAAGTTGTTCCCAGGCTATAGGACAGGACATCCTCTTGTTCATGTAGACTTCTGAACTTCATCAGATCCCTGAGGAAATGCTCCAGATTGACTGAAAATACACAGCTAGCAGGAGAGAAAGTTACGGGAATTGGTTTGGGAATATGTGTGCATAATTTCATGACTAATGTTTGTTTTCTCATTATTCAGCTAGTAGTGAGTATATGAGTGGAATGGGCTATACTGAACTAGAGGTGGGTGCAATTCATCGATGTG
Source organism: Cololabis saira (assembly GCF_033807715.1). Taxonomy (NCBI): domain Eukaryota; kingdom Metazoa; phylum Chordata; class Actinopteri; order Beloniformes; family Belonidae; genus Cololabis; species Cololabis saira. The sequence continues at coordinate 23,077,728 of NC_084594.1, read as the reverse complement.
TCGATGCATCGCGATGCGTCACGTGACGATTTGGAATCGATTAAAACATTTTTTTTTTTTTTTTTTTTTTTTTTTTCATAAGTTATCCTATCCAGATTCCAGACTGAATAAGCTGCTGAATCATTTCATTTTCAAGAATGCACATTTCTTATTGTTCACTTGGAATATGGCAGATATGTTTACACTAAATACATTTGATGGAAGTACATATCTTGTTTACTTGAATTAATGAACTCATTAAATCCAGGGCTTGACCGTTTTCAGTGTTTTCCGCCAATAGAGGGGGCTCTCATGCAAGTGCAGCTTTCCCTGGTCAAAGTTAAGTAAGTCAAAGAGCAAATGTTTACATAGTCATAAAATAAATGATTTTGTGTCTTTGAAAAATACATGTCAAATGTTCAAAAAACATTGTTATTTACTTAATGAGTGTTGTTAGAGGAACTGAGTTAATTGATTGGCTATTTATTTACAAATGTAGCCACAGATGAAGACAAAATCAATCTTGTATGGAAAAAAGCATTAAAAATCACAATAATCGAAGAATCGTGGCACCAATAATCGAATCGAAAATCGTTATAATCGAAGAATCGAAGCTCCAATAATCGAAATCGAATCGAATCGTGAGGTACCCTTGTTTGCACACCCCTATACTGAACTAGTGTATCTGGCTGTAACACTTAAGTTTAGCTGTACGGTTTAATGATCCGCTTACCTTGAATGGTTCCATTAACCATCAAACAGCTGGAATAATACACATGATGGTTTGTAGTGTCCTTTATATAATGAAAAACAAACATTGCTTGATTGGACATTTGATGTATCCTTAAACTCAGTCAGCAAGCAAAAAAGTAGAAGACGGTAACCCATTCTGCGTCATCATCACACCAAAACATCCATCAATTTAATCAAATTAACTGTAGGTCATGCTTCGTTGGCAAAGTTAATAATGTTGTATGTCTGTTCATTCACTGATGCCAAACTGTTATATTTTTATGCAAGAGAAACCAAATTAAAAACATATCTCCGAACAAAAATGGTGCAATTCCTACACAATCAAGGATTTGAGGAGAGGTGACCTTAACTTGAGCCTGTTCCTTTGAACTACGACAAGGGCTTACCTGGGCACCTTGGTCATGATACTGATACATGATACACCTTCCACAATGGACTAACGAATTATAGAGGTTCACCATGAACACTTGCCTCAGGGATTCCACTCCTTATAATATAATAAGTGGCTTTGATTCTGCTCATAACAAAAGGAAACTAACCTGTCCTGATTATATAGTTATGCTGCATGAGTCAGGTTGTTACTTTAATCTGTTGGTAGCAAAGTTATAGCCATAAATGTATACTGTATGTGTGTGTATATATTTGGACACACTTCCCCATTTGTTTGAACCAAGGTGTGTCCAAACTTTTGGTCTGTACTGTAGACTATATATATATATATATATATATATATATATATATATATATATATATATATATATATATATATATATATATATATATCCTACAGTACAGACCAAAAGTAATGTATATAAAGACAAAGTGAGAACAAATATCTTTTTTTTTCATCAACTTCATTTCATTTGTTAATATACATTCATTTTTTTGCATTTGATGCTACCAGAACATGATAAAAAAAACTTGGTACAAGGGTAATTTAGTACTATTAAGAAGATGAATGAAAAAAGAATAGATTAAAAGGGCTTAGGGTATATCTCTTTTTACGCATCTTTCAGAGACTTTTTAAATAATTTAAAGAATCCTGAAGAGTTTCACTGCTTTGAGGAGAAGATAACAGCCTTTGATCCCTTAGAGGACACTGCAGCAAGAACTGTCATTAATCAGTAGCTCATATAACCCCATGGGCAAGGGCTACTTTGTCAAAGATTTTGTCAAGCACTACAATAAAGGGCTACAATCAAAAATGTCACTTAAAATGTTACTGTGGAATATAAAAGCCCTATGTTAACCTAATCCAAAGGTGGTCAACGTCTCTGGGCCCTGAGGCATCTGGAATGGACCATCACACAATAAAAATGTGTATTATCGTCACATAAATCAGTGTTAGGTATCTTTTTTTTTTTTTAATGGATGTCTTGTGCTCATGTGGTTTTTGAAATGGATGTCATTGAAACACTGAAGGAACATACTGTTGTAATATGTTCTTGCAGGTAGTATCAACTTTACACTTTGTATCATTAGTACCATATCAGCCTTTAAGTGTTGGGAGAAAGAATGGTGACATGACAAAGTAGTAAGAGCTTCATGGTCTGAAATAGCCATCAAGGATACGCTGATGTTTCTGACGAAAAGAATGCACCAATAATTTATAAAGCTGCTGAAATCACCAGCGTCCCTGCAGACATCAGTAAGAAGAATGACACTTGTATCATATCTGGGTTGAGAAAAATGAGATACAGATACAGAGGAGTGATCTCCTTTTTAAACCTGTGTTGAAATCAAATATTTTTATATGAGGCTATTGGCATGACCTTGGTTATATCCTTCGATAAAGGTTCTCTGTGTCCTACACATTCATACAAGTGTTAATGTGGTTCATAGTAACATTGATAGCAATGCATCTCCAACTAAATTACCACTGATCCATTGTAGTTTATAGTCGTGTGTTCTTTTTCTGTTTTTAAATGTTTGGTGAAACTGATTTGTTCTAAAAACTATCTGATATTTGTAACACATTACCTTTTTTTTTTTTTTTTTTTTTTTAGAAGAGGAGGCTATGTGCTCACCCAATCCTTGAAATCTACAGAGATAGTCAGATGCACTTCATGGTCCCTTTGGCTCGACAGTGTCATTTCTGTGCCTGATCTCCAGCAGGTAGAAAAGACTCTGACAGAACAAGAGGATTCGTACAGTGACACAGATGTCCCAGGTATGCAAGGGTTTGTCTTGCACTAAGTGTACACACTAAGGTTTCATCTATGTGCAACTATGTTTTTTGCTGGGTTAAAACATAATAAGAAGTCTTATGGTAGTGGGTGTTAGTTTCAGAAAAATGCATAATAAAATGATCTTCGTAAGACAGTTAGATGTATGTTTACACAATGCCAAGAGGGAACTATATGACAAATGTCTGTGGAGCAACAATTGTGGCAACATATCAACCTGGAAAGACTTACAAGACCTTTTCCCCCCCAAAAAAATCAGTTTAACCTTCTACGGTGATAAAAATCCTTCACAAATGGAAAGCATTCAAGATAGTTGCCAATCTTCCCAGGAATGGAAATCATCAAATTCACCCTAAGGCCAGACTCTGCAGTGAGAAATGCCCAGAAATGCTCAGAGAAATGCCAAAAATCCAAGAACTACATTTCAAACCCTACAGGTCCTATTGAGCAGGTTAAAGTCCACAACAGAACATTTAGAAGAAAACTAAAGGCGTATACTTGGTTTGGAAGGATTACAAAGGAGAAAGTATCTTCTGTCTAAAAAGAACATGGAAACATGACCTCATCTGAACAATGAGACCCAAGTAGAGTTGTCTGGGCTTGATGCCCAGCGCTATTATGTGGTGAAAGCCAGACGCAGCGATTCAGCAGAAAGAACCTCATACCCACTTTCGAGCACAGTGGTGGACAGGTGATGATTTGGGAGTCCAGTCATTACAGACTGATGAAGTCTTACAGGAATTCACTGCTTGAAGTTACGGCTGCTATACAGCTGTATTGAATACTGCCCCTTTTTTTTGTATAGATGTCTTTATTGAGGGCATTAAAAAAAAAAAGAAATAAGATTTACAATAACAATATAATTATCAATATTTTCCCCCCTTTTTTTTTTTTTACTTTTCACAACATTAATTAAACCAAAATAAATAAATGATAATAATAATTAAAAAACAAACAAACAAAAAAAAAGTAAATAAAAGTAAAAAACAACAGCACACCCTCTCCCCTTCCCTCCCTCATATGGTCAATAGATTACATCATTCAAAATCATTTAACATATGTCTATCAATACTAGAACAAAAATGAATAATAAATTAAATAATCAAGTCCTGTGTAAACACATTCGTTAATATAGTCGATGATTCAGATCATTAGTCCAATAAAAGCAAAAAATCAAAAAAGTACTGAATACTGCCCTTTTTAAAAAAAATGTTTGGCTTAATTTTGGATAAATACATAATATTATGACTGAAAAATATATTTATATATATCTGTTCAGTCATATTTATTTAACAAAATCTCCTATTTATGTATTTGTATTTAACCTGCATTCAAACCATTGTTTTCTAGCAAGTATAAACATATTAGTGGTTTGTGCCTTTAGCTGGCAAAACCTTGAAAAAATCGAATATATAAGCACTTTAATCTTGCAGCAGATGCTATTTTTCCTTGTGTGTAGGTGTGATTTAAATTCATACTAATGTTTATACAAAACTGCAATTTCTACAAATTTGACTGCAGTCAAGCTTCAGTCAAGGATTCAGAGATTATTAATGCTCGTCAACAGAACAGGTGGGCTATTTAAGAGAAGTGTACACACAGTTTAGATCTATACCACTTCACAATTTTCATGATCAATCACAGACTACAGCACTTCTGTTCATGAAGGGGAAACTGTTATTCAAATATATACGACCCACGGAGTACCAGTTTAATTTGAAATTGATTTACATTGGAATTGTAACTGAATGCTTATTGATTATCTTAACAAGGTGGAAGTGTTTATACTACTAACCAAGCACCCCTGCAAATGAATATATGTGCTGCCGAAGCCTTAACCTCCAACCCATCTGAGCAACTATTTATAAATATAAGATACAATTAATCTGGCTCTTCTGATATCCAGTTGTTCGGCAGCTCTGTGGACACCATAATGCACACAGCTGTGTTGACTTTCACAATATCCAGTCTGCTTTGTCCCTACCTTCTCCCAAGGGAAATATCTTGCATTTAAGCTGCTTAATGCTCCACTATGCTTTTCAGTACCCAGCCAGCTGCAGCGACAGTGACAAAACCAAACAAAACAAAACAAAAAAATGGTAAAGTTAGTGACTGTAAAAAGCAAAAGAAAGGAGAGGCGCTGGGAAAGTCCATAGAGCTGAGGTGAAATGAAGAATTAATGTTTTCATTAATTGCTGTATGAATAAACTCCCTGTTAATGTATCGATATAGAGAACGACATCATAAACCATTTTAATGGCAAACATGATTTATGTCAGAAGCAGAAATAACAATATACAACTGCATGTACAAATACTGTAACTGTCAAATATTTCAAGAGTGGTTACCTTCTGATGGTTATGAACAAACATGGTTAGAGTAAATGAGATGCTCTTTCTGTTTACAGTCAGTACTTGATATTTGGATGGGATCAGAGGGAATTGGAACTTATCTCTACTGCTGCTTTGTTTATGAAAAGCTCTGCAGAAGCAGACTGTTACTGACACCTTCTTAGGTGTTAATGAAAAGCCCAAACAGAACAGCTTCTGGTGAAAGTGTCCTGCTTCTCACTAAGATGCTGTCTGCAGCTATGCACGCCATATGGAAGTCTTACTTTTAATGAAAAATACAGAAGCATGTAAACACTGCTCTATTTGACAGTAATTTATCCTCATGAGACATAAAAGCTCAGGAAGTGGTGGATGAAGTGAGCTTAATCATTAGTTCACACAATGTTTGGAAACAAGCCTTTGAACAGCTTCGGAGCACATGATTGATGCTGCTTTGTGGTAGAGGCCATATTGTTCTCAGTTCAAGTCGAGAGATAGACCTTATTCTAAATCCAGATAAAGATTTCTCATTAATGGACACAAACAAAAAAAAACACTGAAAATAGCTATGAAAAACAAAACAATACACATGGGAATTCTTGTGATATAGCATATATTAATATTTAAACATGCCGTAGCTTGTGGTTTGTTTATATAGCTTGACCGTCATAGATTAGCGGCCCTACTGAAATCTAAGTGAAAGTTATTTTTAATAACCGTCTAAATAAAAAATACATTATGTTTTCATTTTTGTTTTTCAAATGTGAACCTTTCAGATTACACTTCCAGTTGAATGTTTTAACACACTCATTTTTGAATAAGTAGGTGTGTCTAAACTTCAGTTCATTAATGGGCGTGGCAAAATGGCTCAACAGCGCCCCCTAGAAGACTTTGTGCCTCAAGCCCCACGATACGGTTTGACGTACATGCACGAAAATCGCTACACACCCGTATCATGTCGCAACTTAAAGAAAAGTCTCTTTGCGCCATGGCCGAAACCGAACAGGAAGTCGTCCATTTTGAATTAATCGTGTCATTTTGGCGCAATTTATGCCATTCCTTCAGCAGTTACGGCCCGAACCGTATCGTGAACCCAGATGTGTTATACATCAAAATGTGCGTCTCCATCCTGCGACAAGGTGCATTACTTTTCTCATTCAAAAGTGTTACCGTGGCGACGCTAGACGCCAAAAAGCGCGCCCCCCCCTTCATCTGATTGGTCCATATTTGATAGTACCCCAAAAGTCACCAAATTTTGCACGCAAGCCAGGCCTGGTGATAAATTTGATATTTCATGGTTTGCATTAATGGGCGTGGCAAAATGGCTCAACAGCGCCCCCTAGAAAACTTTTCTCTGGCATAATTTTTGAATGGTTTGACATAAAGACTCGTGGGTGGTGTCATCGGACTCAGTATTGAGTACTTGACCTTCATTGGCCTGAATTAGCCCCGCCCCTTCTTCTGATTGGTCGATATTTCATAGTTCCTATTTTCTGCCATAACTTTTGAATGGTTTGACATAAAGACTCGTGGGTGGTGTCATCGGACTCGGTTTGGAGTCCTTGAACATAATTGCTGCAAATTAGCCCCGCCCCTTCATCTGATTGGTCGATATCTGATAGTTCCTACTTTCTGCCATAACTTTTGAATGGTTTGATATAGAGGGTCGTTGCTGGTGTCATCTGCTAAATGTCCAGGCCTGAAGAATCTACATGCAAGTCATACAAGCGCTTCCACTGCAGCACGCCTGAACGTGCACAAGGGTGCGAGGGCCCGTTCATCGCTGCTTGCAGCTTTAATTATCATTGTGCTCATTATTCAAAAATCCTGTGCAGGTAGTAGATGTCTGAAGTTTGAACATCAGCAAAGCATGATGTTCCTCATGTGTGACAGACTGCTAAACCTTTACTGCAGCTGTCTTCTCATGTTTGTTCAGACTTTACTTTTGTCTCTAGCTAGTGGAAAGCATCTTTCTTTGGTTACGATTACGCCACTGATTCTGCCTTTTCAGAATATTCCACTTCTTTATTCTTTGAAGCTCCTGACTGGTTTTGCAATTTGTTTTGGCAGATTGTCGATCTCTGTCTCCTGATGTCCATGCTACCTCTCTGGCAGACTTGTTTTGTTTTGTTTTTCTTGCCTTAGCATGTCCTGTTTCATTTGTATTGAGAGCTTGTTACACTGCATGTTGTAGGTTCACAGAGATAGGTTTGAAATGAAAATGTCACGCTTTGAATCAACTGTAGACCTTTTGCCAATTTAACTGATGAAGAAATAATAGGGCACTGCTGTCAGTGAAACCTTTGAACCAATTGTCAACATGCATTCACTCTCTGACTCTAAATATTGAAGAGCGGTACTTCTTAAACCCGTCTTCCCACTTGGGTGTGAAAACCATCACGTTTAGGCTGAGAATCTGTTGTTGAAAAATCTAAATTATTATATCACTCTTATTTGAATATATTTTGAAATAGATGGGTAGAATAGTTTGGGAAATCGCTCAAAATAACAAAAGGTGTGTTCAAATATTTCCAGACAAAAGTGTATAACAATAAACTGAATTTTAATAGAATTAATATTATTAAAAATGCACCCTAATTAATAACCCACCACTACATACACACACACACAGTCTCGTTTCTCTCATTTTCTCCTCTGAATTTCACAGACGTTTTTTTCTTTCTTTTTGTTACAAAGAGAAACTGAGTGGCGTTGGCAAAGCCTGCTCTTCATGTGTCATCGGCGCAGTGCAGAGTGGAAGTGACATCCAGGTCCATGTCTTTGAATGATAATGTGACGGATAGTTGTGCTCCTGTCACACTGGGATCAACTCAGTCAGAGTGAGCCAGTGGAGCATTCAGGCCACTGGAAGTTTCTTCGGTCTGTTAACACCTCCCCACACTCTGGTGCTCAACCACCCCCATACAATCCTGTCGTAGTGACCTTATCAACTCCCCAGGTTCTGCACATATCTGCCAGACAGCAGCCCAACAAGTACCTTGTCAATTATGTTGTTTTCCCTGGTTTTTCATTTTGTATCAGTATCTTTATTTTATGTCATTTTGTTTTCTATTAAGGCTTTTTTTAAAGAAATAATTTCTAGAGAAGCCAAGTCAATCATAAAATAATAAATTATATGTTTAACTTGGGTGGAGCACGCTGTAATTGATGTGTCCAATTGCAGATAACCTGTCAAACCACAAAGAGAGTGGATGGGAGCTGATTTTGCTGATGTGCCAAGTATCAGTCTCCTAAACAGCTCTCGTCTCTGCCTGAAGAACATCTGGAAACTGTCAGTGCACAACCTAAACTCTCCCAGCTCCTGAAAACACTGGACCCGCACCCTTGACTTCTTTGCTGCAGCTTGACTCCTACTCTTCGTCTATAGCCTGCATCTCAAACCAGAGCCAGAACAGAATATTAAGCGTGCAACAAATCCCACAACTAGAAAACCTAGTTAATATCTGTTAACCCCTTCCCAGGGAAGTTTTTCAGTCACCTTAAAACTGGCACCCTGCGTGGACACAATTTCCCTTTGTGCACCCATTCGTCACAGCGATACTGCATCCTATCTGAAAGTCCTCTATGAGAGGATACACTGTAAAAAAAAAACCAGTGAAATTTACGGTAAAATACTGGCAGCTGTGGTTGCCAGAATTTCACCGTAAAAAAATACGGTATCAATGTATATGACATTACGGTATGCTTTTCAGGCAACTATACATTTCATAGTTGAGAACTGTTGTGTTTACGGTAAATTACTATGAAAAACAGACATATTGTAAACCTGTTTATGTAGAAATTACAGTATGTTTTTGCATAATGTTGAACAGTTTTATACTGTAAATTTAAATGTAAACATCAGCTAAATCTGTAATTTAGACAGGATAATACCGTCAATTTTAAGGTAATTACATGCTTGTGATATTACGGTATTTTCAAATTTTTTTACAAAAAAATTATATTTTTACAGTAAAATTGTGTGATTTCTACATATTATTACAGTAAAACATATACTTATGTACTCTTTCTTGATTTAGGGTAATATAATGTATCTACTACAGTGATATACTATTTTGGATTTTACGGTCTTTTACTGTTGCTATTTTACAGTTTTTCACTGTAATTTTTACAAACATTTCTTACAGTGTAGAGCGAACAGAATAATTTACAAGGCCTGTCACTAACTAGCAGTACTATTTTAATTACAGACAGGCTATAAAAGGGTATCCATTTTATATTGAGATGTACTGTATATATGTTGTCTATTACCATTCTGTCTAAAAATATCTATAATAGAGAGAATCTTTGGTCCATATTGCCCAGCTCTGTCACCACTATCATTAACATGACACTGGATGGACTTGTGTTACAATATAATGTATTCTTCTCATTGTGTTTAATCTCCTTTGTGAACTTTGTGATGGTGGCAGGATCAGCTTTATTTCATTACTGAACATACTGAATATATCATCGGCCAGTATTTAAAATGCATCTTTTCCAGCAATTAATGTGATAGATGTGGAGATTTGCAGTGAAAATGGCTTTGCTTCATATGCTTAAAACTTTGATCTCACGTTCTTCCCACTCCGCAGTCTACTATTACAGCAGAGACTTGTATTTGGGGGGAGGGCTGCCAAGCTGCAGTTCCAGTCTCTGAAGCCCCTCTAGCTTCAATATTTGTGTTTCAATGTGTCATTTTTTTTTTGTGTAGTCGTTATATTGTAGAGTAGTTGCAATAAGCTGCTCTTGGTTTAAATGTAGGAATTACATTTTTGCTGGTCATCCATCAACATCAGGGAGCAAAATGTTTGAAACTGCTATAAGTTTAAAAGTTGTGGTCAGATTGTTTGTTTCCGAAAGTGTCTTTGACTCTGCTCAAGCATCTAAATTTAAATGAGACTTTCAAGTCTCAGATCTGTTCATCACCTCTGATTTTTACCATGGATGTTGCCCCGTACTAATGACATCTCTGCGAGCTTTAGAAGGGATTGCAATGAATGTCTTTCTAAACAGTAAATTAAAACACATTAGAAAAACGTTCAAATCTTTTAGCATTTTTCTGTATTTCATTTTAATGAAGAATCAACTGTCACGCAGATGAAACAGTGCTTGAAGTCACCACTAAAACCTTGCTGTGAAATGTTAATGTTGCCCTCTAATGAGATAAGACTGATGTGTATTATCCAGTTTAGAATTTTGACTGATTATATTTTGTGACTTGTTTCAGGGGCTCCACCAGTAGTTGAAAATCAAACCTAACGCTTTCAGTTGTGCCTATTTATTTATTTTATTTTATTTTATTTTATTTTATTTTATTTTATTTTATTTTATTTTATTTTATTTTATTTTATTTTATTTTATTTCTCTTTCATCCCATCAATCAGATGAATATGAGTAGGGTGCAAACTAATCATACAATGATTTTAGCTGGATTCTTTTATTTGTTTATTTATTTAGAATTTGTAGTGTTTTTTTTTACAAAAGTAAATAGGAGTTCATTTTATTCTGCTTATAGTGCTGTCTTAAATTTATTTGTCATCTGTGAAACTTCTCTGATGCTGAAATCAGTGAACGTTGTTTAAGTCAATTGTCTTCACTACCAAGAATAAATGATCATGAATCAGCTTTTGTGCTGGTTACATTTTAATCCACTCCTCCATATTTATCACTTCAGACGACAGTTTTTGCTCTGTGCCATATTTGGTAACACGGAACACAGGATGTCGGTGAGCTACTCAATTATCAAGCATGATGGTGAAGTGGCTTAGTTCACAGGCTCAGAACCTGGCAACCTGCAGTCATTGAGTCAGGGATATGATCCTCTGTATACCAAAGTATTCTGGACGCCAGGTTGTCTGACCTAAATATTGCCTAAATCTGTGTCAATGATCATGAGCTCTCCAGTAAATCTGCAATAGAATAAACACATTCCCACCAAAACCAATAAACAGAATTAACACTGTAAAAAAAAAAACCAGTGGGCCACAAAATTTCTCCACAATAATATGAGAGACTGATGATGTCATAAAACAAATACATGCAAGCCTTGAAAGATGCATCAATTTAGGTTTTCAAACACTGATTCTGCTCTTGGTTTAGAATTTATCAATAATTAAAGAAACTGTAATAAATCATGTATTGTTTTTCATCTTAGTTTGTATTTATCACAATTTAAAGATTTGAGGGGGAACATATTTATTTCTCTTTGTCATTATAGGTAAAACCTCAGATTTCCAAAAAGATTTTATCTTGTACTATAGAGCATCAATATTTGCATATTTGCACTTTCAACTACTGCCAACAATTAACATCTACGCTTCTCTCGCACTATTTCAGATCCCCTTATGTATTTTGATGCAACTGAATTCTTAAAAAAGCTTCTTTTTAATATTTTTTTGTTGGCATCTAATGTCAGATACAGTTACTAAAATGACACCCATTAAAACTAATTACACTGTAACTTAAAAACATTTAAAATCTTTAGTAATTTATCTTGGTATCATTAACTCATAAAATGTTGTTTCCTATGGGCGGTGTGCAGTGAGGCTGCTGCTCGGCTGGGTAGACAAAGGCGCAGGGAAAACAAGCACTTGAGCTCATGGGACTGTTCTGGCAGCGCTTATATGGAATTTGGACACAGATTCTCCAACACACTGCGCCTCTTAAATAAGTTGATTTATTAAACAAATATTCAAAGCTGCTAAATTGGACATCATATAGAGAGGTTGAGACCACATTTGTGGCTTAGAACTAAAAAATACAGAGGAAGACAGGGATTGGATTGTAGAAACAAAGCAGAGCGTGCTGTCTGTAGAGTTATGTATGTAATAAGAAGAGCTGTATGAGCGTGTGAATTGGTGAATGAGAAACAAATCATAGATTGCTCTGTTTATTCTTCATAGAGATGTTATATAAGTGTGGACAATTGCCACAAATTTACTGGGGAATCGGAAAGCTGAAAAACATGTCAGTTTATAATTAAAGCTCAATATAAGCACTATGAAGTGATTTTCCACTTCCCAGATATGGTGTAATGTCTGATTTCGAGGATGTGCTATGTAGCATTAGAAACCTTCCTTTTGGTTCATCAAAATGCTGCAGAGCAGCAAACCTACCGTCCAGGAGCAGGTTTTCTTAGGAATTATATATCTCTATTTATGGGGTAGAGTTTGAAAGTTGCAATACACTAAAAGAAAGTGGAAAAACAAGCCTGCTGTCTTTTTGTCTTTTCTTTTTTTTTCTACTCTGTTTTGGTGTTTGTGAGTGTGCGCATGTTCAAAATTAATTGATTGACCAAAATAAGCAATATATAACCAGTTTATATTCACAATTAAAAAAATAAAATAAAAATGTATTTGTGTTTACAAAATTGCAGTTCCCATCTTGAACAAGCCTGTCATTTGATTATTCAGATCAAACACCTCAGCTACACATTCAGAACCCCTAGTTTTACAGAGAGACACATTACATGTCACTAAAGCCTAAGGTCCACTATTTCATATTAAATGTCAGTTCCTGGCATTTATGTGGGTCATCAGGTCTGCTGTTCATGACCAGCTGGCTTAGTGTTAACAGATATTGATTTGAAAGGGTGTCGCGTGAGAGACCGAGATTAAAGGTCAACAGACTGGCATGCTAAAACAGGAAACTGATCCTGTCATTCTGCAAGGAACAAGCTCAAAAACACTTGAGAGTCAAGCTGGTTGGGTTTTCTTAAATTATCCCATCCAATTAAACATTTAACTCATCAAGTTTTTCATTAACAAACACCTTCAAGTCACAGCACCAGGTGTTGCAGCTGGTACTTCATAGTGTGTTAACAAGAGACATGCGAGAAGAAAGATATGTTATTGACGCTCTGTGTGTGTGCGTGTGTGTGTGTGTGTGTGTGTGTGTGTGGTAACTGAAGTAATTCTTTATAATGACAGACTTAGATCCCTGAACTACACAAAAGTACTGTTTGATGTTTTTTATCCTGCATCATATTTTTTGAAAATCTATCCAGTTAAATATATAAAATCGCCAATATATGCATACCCATGGGTTTGTTGTTGTTTTTTTTTTATACTGTATATCACTTTTATAACATAATTTTGTCTCTATTAACTATGACGGCTGTTACTAACTACCAGACTGTTTGCGTTGACAACATTCAATTCGATTTTATTTCAAGGAAGGGAGATTTGAATATTTTTCTTCATGCGAAAGGCCAGTGATTCATCAGATCGCTGTAAAATAAAAATGAATTTGAGAAAAACATAGTTGTTTTGATCTGGAGTACAGTTAAAATGGCATCATGCAGATTTTGTTTGAATCCCAGCCCTGGATTTTTGGACAGTCTTGCTTTTCTCATGTGGTGTTTGTTTATAGAAGTCCTTTCACCATCTGTCCAACCCTCCCTTTGTTTCATCTCTGCTCTAGGTGCAGACTCCAACAGTGAATCCAGCTCAGGGAGTGGGTTCTCCTCTCAGACAGCAGAGAGACATCACTGATGCCGTCTTCCGCCCACTCCGTCCCTATCGGAGATCAAGCAAGTGGGGACTACAGAGGGAGAAGCTCCAGGGGAACCTGGTTTAAAGAGCTGGACTGGGACCAGACGGGTGGACACCAGGAAGAGACACAGAAGCAGCATCACGGAGGATCCCAACAAAAGGACGTGGAGGTTGCCACTCAGCGGTGGTGGGGGGTTGTTGGAGGGGAAGAATGAAAGTTCAGTGAGACCCTTTTATCCAAAGTAGATTTAAAAGACTGTGGTCATTTAAAAAACATGACAAGTAATGGTCTTTTTATTTTTTATTTCTGATAGTAAATCCCACAAAGACTAGAACAATAATCTTTCGTTTTCCTGTTTCAAACTCCTCTTCTTTTTTTTTTCATGCCATGATAATGAAATACAGTTTTTTATTAACAAAAGTTTAGAAGATGTCTGATTGTTGTAGTTTTTCAGGGGGTGTTTTGGGCATGCCCAACTGTGAGAAGGCCCCAAGGCAGACTCAGGACCAGCTGGAGAGATTATATTTCTCAGCTGTCCTGTGAATGTCATGGTGTCCTCCCGGAGGAGCTTGAGGACGTGGCTTGGGAGGAGCTGTAGGCCTCACTGCTTATGCTGCTGTGCCTGTGACCCAAACACAGATAAGCAGAGGTTGTTGGATGGATGGATGGAAGATGTGTAAATTTACAATCGGGAATCATAAATATGGATTAGTTTTTGCTGGTGGTGAAGGGATATGTCAATCATTTCGACAGTGCTTTTCTTTTTGGCTCTTACTACTGAAAGAGCTCTACCTTCTTAGAGGAGTGTCCAGTTTTTGGTCTTGATAGTTTTTATGAGCCTGTTCCTAATTCAAACTAATGTAGAGTTTCAAGAGATTTAACTTATACTATTTTATTTATAGTTTTATAGTTTCTTTAAAGTGAACATTTTTGATAAAACAATGAACCTGAAATCTGAAAAAAGATGCAGTTAATGTTATAACACAGTATTAGTACTCAAGTTTGTTTTTACTTGAATACTTGAAGCGTTTTTTAATTTTCACTGATGATAACTTTGAAGGTTTTCAGAATACCAAAGCTATTTAAAAGCTTGTTTTCATTGTGCCTTGTTGAAGCTACACATATCTATCTTGTTATGAAATAACAGGAGCTTTAAATTCATATTAACAAACCAGTGTGTTTCATAGTATGTGATGAAAAATGCACAGAACAAAAGGTCAAATAATAAATAATAATTAAAGCTGCAAGCAGCAATGAACGGGCCCTCGCACTCACGGCCACCGCCCCCCATAAGCATATCAGAAATGACACCACCCACGACTTCCTATGTCAAACCATTCAAAAGTTATAGCAGAAAAAAGGGACAACCAATCAGAAGAAGAGGCGGGGCTAATTCAGGCCAATGAAGGCCAAGGGCTCCATAAATAATCTGATGACACCACCCACGACTCTCTATGTCAAACCATTCCAAAGTTATAGCAGAAAATCGGGACAACCAATCAGAAGAAGGGGCGGGGCTAATTAAGGCCAACGAAGCTTAAGGACTCATTACAGAGTCCCATGACACCACCCACAACTTCCTATGTCAAACCATTCAAAAGTTATGGCAGATAAAAGTATTCTAGGGGGCGCTGTTGAGCCGTTAGGCAACGCCCATTAATGCAAACCATGAAATATCAAATTTATCGCCAAGTCTGTCTTGCATGCAAAATTTGGTGACTTTTGGAGAACTATCAAATATGGACCAATCAGATTTCAAAATGGCCGACTTCCTGTTCGGTTTCGGCCATGGCTCCAAGAGACTTTTCTTTAAGTTGTGACATGATACAGATGTGTAGCGATTTTCGTGCATGTACGTCGAACTGTATTGTTGGGCTTGAGGCACAAAGTTTTCCGGGGGGCGCTGTTGAGCCGTTTTGCCACGCCCATTAATGCAAACCATGAAATATCAAATTTATCGCCAGGCCTGGCTTGCGTGCCAAATTTGGTGACTTTTGGGGAACTATCAAATATGGACCAATCAGATGAAGGGGGGCGCGCCTTATGGCGTCTAGCGTCGCCACGGTAACACTTTTGAAAGAGAAAAGTAATGCGTGTAGTCGCAGGATGAAGACACACATTTTGATGTATAACACATCTGGGTGCACGTTACGGTTCGGGCCGTATTAATTCTCGAAGGAATGGCATATATTGCTCCAAAATTACGCAATTAATTCAGATTGTTCAAAATGGCCGACTTCCTGTTCGGTTTCGGCCATGGCGCCAAGAGACTTTTCTTTTAGTTGCGACATGATACAGGTGTGTACCGATTTTCGTTCATGTACGTCAAACCGTATTATGGGGCTTGAGGCGCAAAGTTTTTTCTGTCAGAACCAAATATGGACCAATCAGATGAAGGGTGGGCGCGCTTTTTGGTGTCTAGCGTCGTCACGGTAACGCTTTTGAAAGAGAAAAGTAATGCGTGGTGTCGGAGGATGGAGACGCACATTTTGATGTATAACACACTTGGGGGCATGTTACGGTTCGGGCCGTATTAACTGCCGAAGGAATGGCATAAATTTCGCCAAAATGACACGATTAATTCAAAATGGCAGACTTCCTGTTCGGTTTCGGCCACGGCACCAAGAGACTTTTCTTTAAGTTGCGCCATGATACAGGTGTGTACCGAATTTTGTGCATGTACGTCAAACCGTATCGTGGGGCTTGAGGCACAAAGTTTTCAAGGGGGCGCTGTTGAGCCATTTTGCCACGCCCATTAATGCGAACCATAAAATATCAAATTTTTCGCCAGGCCTGACTTGCGTGCAAAATTTGGTGACTTTTTGGGCATGTTTAGGGGGGCAAAAAGGCCTTCCTTTCGTCAAAAAAATAATAATAACTAGAAAATTTCTGGAAATTTTGATATGGGCATGCCCTACTGCTCATTCGTCCCCTCTCGCTGCTTTGGTTTGGGGCTGTAGTGGTTGTGTTTGGGGTGGTTCTATGTCAGTTTGAGCTGTTTATGGTTGTATTGCATTCATTCCTGTGCTCCCTATAGTTATTGATGGGGTGCGCTTTTTGGCATCCAGCGTCCCCACGGCGACGCTTTTGACTGAGAAAAGTAATGCCCATCGAGGCACGATGGAGAAGCATCTAACGATGTATGCCATGCATGGGTGCACGTTCTGGTTCAGACTATGTTAACGGATAGGGTTTCTTTTTCACCGTGGTAAAAAACCCCATCCGAATGAATGGGGCCACTTGGCATGGATTTTGACAAAAAATTTCCTTAAATCCCAGCTTCATGAAATTTGAATATGTTGAAGTCCACAGCGTGCCGAGTTAGGAAACATTTGTAAGATGTCTCTACGATAACCTGTTGCCTAGCAACAAGCGTCCAAAGTCAAACGGAAATAAAAAAAAAATCTGAAAGGTAAATATCGCAAAAACTGTAATACTTGGCATAATGACCTTGTACGTACCGTTAGGGACAATCGGGCCGAGTGTTTAAAAGTTTGAATGATGTCTCTACGACAAAGTTCGGCCGAGCAATAAGCGTCCGAATTTTTGCCTTTTTTTTTGCTTTTTGGCAACTAGCGTTGCCACGGTAACCCCTATTACTGAGAAAAGTAATGCCCATCGAGGCACGATGGAGACGCATCCAACGATGTATGCCATGCATGGGTGCACGTTCCGGTTCAGCCTACATTAACGGATAGGTCTTTTTTACACGATGGTAAAAAAACCCATCCGAATGAATGGGGCCATTTGGCCTGGATTTTGACAAAAAATTTCCTTAAATCACTGCTTCATGAAATTTGAATATGTTGAAGTCCACAGCGTGCCGAGTTAGGAAACATTTGTACGATGTCTCTACGATAACCTGTTGCCTAGCTACAAGCGTCCAAAGTTAAACAGAAATAAAAAAAAACCTGAAAGGTAAATATCGCAAAAACTGTAATACTTGGCATAATGACCTTGTACGTACCATTAGGGACAATCGGGCCGAGTGTTTAAAAGTTTGAACGCTGTCTCTACGACAAAGTTCGGCCGAGCAATAAGCGCGGGAATTTTCGCCTTTTTTTTTGCTTTTTGGCAACTAGCGTTGCCACGGTAACCCCTATTACTGAGAAAAGTAATACCCATCGAATCACGATGGAGTCGCATCCAACGATGTATGCCATGCATGGGTGCACGTTGCGGTTCGGGCCGTATTAACGGACGAAAAAAAGTGCGGAATAATAAGAATAACTAGAAAATTTCTGGAAATTTTGATATGGGCATGCCCTACCGCCCATTCGTCCCCTCTTGCTGCTTTGGTTTGGGGCTGTAGTGGTTGTGTTCGGGGTGGTTCTATGTCAGTTTGAGGTGTTTTTACGCTTGTATTTCATTCATTCCTGTGCTCCCAATAGTTATTAATGGGGCGCGCTTTTTGGCATCTAGCGTTGCCACGGTAACGCTTTTGACTGAGAAAAGTAATGCCCATCGAGGCAAGATGGAGACGCATCTAACGATGTATGCCGTGCATGGGTGCACGTTCCGGTTCAGGCTACGTTAACGGATAGGTTTTTTTTTTCACCATGGTACAAAACCCCATCCGAATGAATGGGGCCATTTGGCCTGGATTTTGACATAAAATTTCCTTAATTCCCAGCTTCATGAAATTTGAGTATGTTGAATTCCACAGCGTGCCGAGTCAGGGGACATTTGTACGATGTCTCTACGATAACCTGTTGCCTAGCAACAAGCGTCCAAATTCAAACAGAAATAAAAAAAAAAAATGAAAGGTCAATATCGCGAAAACTGTAGTAATTAGCATAATGAGGTTGTAGGGGCCGTTACTGCCAATCGGGCCGAGTGTTTGAAAGTTTCAACCATGTCTCTACGATAAAGTTCGGCCGAGCAATAAGCGTCCGAATTTTCGCCTTTTTTTTTGCTTTTTGGCATCTAGCGTTGCCACGGTAACACTTTTTACTGAGAAAAGTAATGCCCATCGAGGAACCATGGAGACGCATCCAACGATGTATGCCATGTATGGGTGCATGTTCCGGTTCAGGCTATGTTAACGGATAGGTTTATTTTTCACCATGGTAAAAAACTCCATCCGAATGAATGGGGCCATGTGGCCTGGATTTTGACATAAAATTTCCTTAAATCCCAGCTTCATGAAATTTGAGTATGTTGAAGTCCACAGCGTGCCGAGTCGGGAAACATTTGTACCATGTCTCTACGATAACCTGTTGCCTAGCAACAAGCGTCCAAAGTCAAATGGAAAAAAAAAAAAAAAAGAAAGGTCAATATCACAAAAACTGTAATACTTGGCATAATGAGCTTGTACGTACCTTTAGGGACAATCAGGCCGAGTGTTTGAAAGTTTGAACGATGTCTCTACGACAAAGTTCGGCCGAGCAATAAGCGTGGGAATTTTCGCCTTTTTTTTTGCTTTTTGGCAACTAGCGTTGCCCCGGTAACCCCTATTACGGAGAAAAGTAATGCCCATCGAGGCATGATGGAGACGCATCCAACGATGTATGCCATGCATGGGTGCACATTCCGGTTCGGGCCGCATTAACGGACGAAAAAAAGTGCGGAATAAGAATAATAACTAGAAAATTTCTGGAAATTTTGATATGGGCATGCCCTACCGCCCATTCGTCCCCTCTCGCTGCTTTGGTTTGGGGCTGTAGTGTTTGTGTTCGGGTGGGGTTCTATGTCAGTTTGAGGTGTTTTTACGCTTGTATTTCATTCATTCCTGTGCTCCCAATAGTTATTAATGGGGCGCGCTTTTTGGCATCTAGCGTTGCCACGGTAACGCTTTTGACTGAGAATAGTAATGCCCATCGAGGCAAGATGGAGACGCATCTAACGATGTACGCCGTGCATGGGTGCATGTTCCGGTTCAAGCTACGTTAACGGATAGGTTTTTTTTTTCACCATGGTACAAAATCCCATCCGAATGAATGGGGCCTTTTGGCCTGGATTTTGACATAAAATTTCCTTAAATCCCAGCTTCATAAAATTTGAGTATGTTGAAGTCCACAGCGTGCCGAGTCGGGAAACATTTTTACGATGTCTCTACGATAACCTGTTGCCTAGCAACAAGCGTCCAAATTCAAACGGAAATTAAAAAAAAAAAAGAAAGGTCAATATCGCAAAAACTTTAAAAATTGGCATAATGAGGTTGTAGGGTCCGTATGTGCCAATCAGGCCGAGTGTTTGAAAGTTTGAACGATGTCTCTACGATAAAGTCCGGCCGAGCAATAAGCGTCTGAATTTTCGCCTTTTTTTTTGCTTTTTGGCATCTAGCGTTGCCACGGTAACACTTTTGACTGAAAAAAGTAATGCACATTAAGGCACGATGGAGACGCATCCAACGATATATGCCATGCATGGGTGCACGTTCCGGTTCGGGCAGCATTAACAGATTGTTTATTCACATGGTCTTCCATACAAATG
This sequence comes from Cololabis saira, assembly GCF_033807715.1. Taxonomy (NCBI): domain Eukaryota; kingdom Metazoa; phylum Chordata; class Actinopteri; order Beloniformes; family Belonidae; genus Cololabis; species Cololabis saira. The sequence continues at coordinate 23,057,549 of NC_084594.1, read as the reverse complement.
CATTGGTTTTTGTTGCCATGGTAACAAGCCCCATAGGATAGAATGGGACAATTTGGCTTCAATATCTCAAAAGCTGTAAACGACAGCGTAATGAGACCTCAGTATGTTGTAGTCCACATCAACCTGAGTCTTTTAACGTTGGAACCAAGTCTCTACGATACTGCGTTGCCGCGCAACAAGCATCCGAAGTTCCGTTAGCATCAAAATGAACAATGTGGAATATCTCAAAAACCGTAATAGCAAGCATGACGAGACTAAAATATGTTGCAGTACAAAGCGTCCCGGGTTGGTCAATGTTGTAATGATGTCTGTACGATAAACCGTTGCCTAGCAACAAGCGTCCAAAATAAAAGTGATTTTTTTTTTAAATTGAAAGTTAAATATCGCAAAAACCGTAATAACTAGCATGATGAAGTTGTATGGTCCTTTAAAGACTATCGGGCCGAGTGTTTCAAAGTTTGAACGATGTCTCTACGATAAAGTTCGGCCGAGCAATAAGCGCGGGAATTTTCGCCTTTTTTTTTGCTTTTTACCAACTAGCGTTGCCATGGTAACCCCTATTACTGAGAAAAGTAATACCCATCGAATCACGATGGAGACGCATCCAACGATGTATGCCATGCATGGGTGCACGTTGCGGTTCGGGCCGTATTAACGGACGAAAAAAAGTGCGGAATAATAAGAATAACTAGAAAATTTCTGGAAATTTTGATATGGGCATGCCCTACCGCCCATTCGCCCCCTCTCGCTGCTTTGGTTTGGGGCTGTAGTGGTTGTGTTCGGGGTGGTTCTATGTCAGCTTGAGGTGTTTTTACGCTTGTATTTCATTCATTCCTGTGCTCCCAATAGTTATTAATGGGGCGCGCTTTTTGGCATCTAGCATTGCCATGGTAACGCTTTTGACTGAGAATAGTAATGCCCATCGAGGCAAGATGGAGACGCATGTAACGATGTATGCCATGCATGAGTGCACGTTCTGGTTCAGGCTACGTTAACGGATAGGTTTTTTTTTTCACCATGGTACAAAACCCCATCCGAATGAATGGGGCCATTTGGCCTGGATTTTGACATAAAATTTCCTTAAATACCAGCTTCATGAGATTTGAGTATGTTGAAGTCCACAGCGTGCCGAGTCAGGGGACATTTGTACGATGTCTCTACGATAATCTGTTGCCTAGCAACAAGCGTCCAAAGTCAAATGGAAATAAAAAAGAAAAATTAAAGGTCAATATCGCAAAAATTTTAATAATTGGCACAATGAGCTTGTAGGGTCCGTTAGTGCCAATCGGGCCGAGTGTTTGAAAGTTTGAACGATGTCTCTACGATAAAGTTCGACCGAGCAATAAGCGTCTGAATTTTCGCCTTTTTTTTTGCTTTTTGGCGTCTAGCGTTGCCACGGTAACACTTTTTACTGAGAAAAGTAATGCTCATCGAGGCACGATGGAGACGCATCCAACGATGTATGCCATGCATGGGTGCACGTTCCGGTTCGGACAGCATTAACAGATTGTTTATTCACATGGTCCCCCATACAAATGCATTGGGTTTTTTTGCCATAGTAACAAGCCCCATAGGATAGAATGGGACAATTTGGCTTCAATATCTCAAAAGCTGTAAACGACAGCGTAATGAGACCTCAGTATGTTGTAGTCCACATCAAGCTGAGTATTTTAACGTTGAATCAAAGTCTCTACATTATCGCGTTGCCGCGCAACAAGCGTCCAAAATTCCGTTAGCGTCAAAATGAGCAACGTGGAATATCTCAAAAACTGTAATAGCTAGCTTGACGAGACTAAAATATGTTGCAGTACAAAGCGTCCCGGGTTTGTCAATGTTGTAATGATGTCTGTACGATAAACCGTTGCCTAGCAACAAACGTCCAAAATAAAAGAGATTTTTTTTTTAAATTGAAAGTTAAATATCGCAAAAACCGTAATAACTAGAATGATGTAGTTGTATGGTCCTTTAAAGACTATCGGGCCGAGTGTTTCAAAGTTTGAACGATGTCTCTACGATAAAGTTCGGCCGAGCAATAAGCGCGGGAATTTTCGCCTTTTTTTTTGCTTTTTGGCAACTAGCGTTGCCACGGTAACCCCTATTACTGAGAAAAGTAATACCCATCGAATCACGATGGACACGCATCCAACGATGTATGCCATGCATGGGTGCACGTTGCGGTTCGGGCCGTATTAACGGACGAAAAAAAGTGCGGAATAATAAGAATAATAAGAAAAGGGAAACTTTTCTGTATACCAATATATCGCCTTCATTTTCATGTTTTTCCTCATTTTTTCGGACGTGTTTTAGTTTTTGGGGATTTTTTTTTTCCACATCAGTGCGGGGTCATGCTGTACACCCGCTGGTGTGACGTGGGACTTTTGCGACTTTAGCTTGTTAGCAAAATGCTAGCAACATTGCCCTTTGGGCCATTCTGGACGATTGCAATATGGTCATGCCATTACTTGGCATGCCCATAATAACTAGAAAATTTCTGGAAATTTTGATATGGGCATGCCCTACTGCCCATTCGTCCCCTCTTGCTGCTTTGGTTTGGGGCTGTAGTGGTTGTGTTCGGGGTGGTTCTATGTCAGTTTGAGGTGTTTTTACGCTTGTATTTCATTCATTCCTGTGCTCCCAATAGTTATTAATGGGGCGCGCTTTTTGGCATCTAGCGTTGCCACGGTAACGCTTTTGACTGAGAAAAGTAATGCCCATCGAGGCAAGATGGAGACGCATCTAACGATGTATGCCGTGCATGGGTGCACGTTCCGGTTCAGGCTACGTTAACGGATAGGTTTTTTTTTTCACCATGGTACAAAACCCCATCCGAATGAATGGGGCCATTTGGCCTGGATTTTGACATAAAATTTCCTTAAATCCCAGCTTCATGAAATTTGAGTATGTTGAATTCCACAGCGTGCCGAGTCAGGGGACATTTGTACGATGTCTCTACGATAACCTGTTGCCTAGCAACAAGCGTCCAAATTCAAACAGAAATAAAAAAAAAAATGAAAGGTCAATATCGCGAAAACTGTAGTAATTAGCATAATGAGGTTGTAGGGGCCGTTACTGCCAATCGGGCCGAGTGTTTGAAAGTTTCAACCATGTCTCTACGATAAAGTTCGGCCGAGCAATAAGCGTCCGAATTTTCGCCTTTTTTTTTGCTTTTTGGCATCTAGCGTTGCCACGGTAACACTTTTTACTGAGAAAAGTAATGCCCATCGAGGAACCATGGAGACGCATCCAACGATGTATGCCATGTATGGGTGCATGTTCCGGTTCAGGCTATGTTAACGGATAGGTTTATTTTTCACCATGGTAAAAAACTCCATCCGAATGAATGGGGCCATGTGGCCTGGATTTTGACATAAAATTTCCTTAAATCCCAGCTTCATGAAATTTGAGTATGTTGAAGTCCACAGCGTGCCGAGTCGGGAAACATTTGTACCATGTCTCTACGATAACCTGTTGCCTAGCAACAAGCGTCCAAAGTCAAATGGAAAAAAAAAAAAAAAAGAAAGGTCAATATCACAAAAACTGTAATACTTGGCATAATGAGCTTGTACGTACCTTTAGGGACAATCAGGCCGAGTGTTTGAAAGTTTGAACGATGTCTCTACGACAAAGTTCGGCCGAGCAATAAGCGTGGGAATTTTCGCCTTTTTTTTTGCTTTTTGGCAACTAGCGTTGCCCCGGTAACCCCTATTACGGAGAAAAGTAATGCCCATCGAGGCATGATGGAGACGCATCCAACGATGTATGCCATGCATGGGTGCACATTCCGGTTCGGGCCGCATTAACGGACGAAAAAAAGTGCGGAATAAGAATAACTAGAAAATTTCTGGAAATTTTGATATGGGCATGCCCTACTGCCCATTCGTCCCCTCTCGCCGCTTTGGTTTAGGGCTGTAGTGGTTGTGTTCGGGGCGGTTCTATGTCAGTTTGAGGTGTTTACGGTTGTATTGCATTCATTCCTGTGCTCCCAATAGCTATTAATGGGGCGCGCTTTTTGCCGTCTAGCGTCCCCACTGTAACGCTTTTGACTGAGAAAAGTAATGCCCATCGAGGCACGATGGAGAAGCATCTAACGGTGTATGCCGTGCATGGGTGCACGTTCCGGTTCAGACTACGTTAACGGATAGGGTTTTTTTCCACCATGGTAAAAAAAACCCATCCGAATGAATGGGGCCATTTGGCATGGATTTTACATTAAAGCTTCCTTAAATCACAGCTTCATGAAATTTGAATATGTTGAAGATCACAGCTTGCCGAGTCGGGGAACATTTGTATCATGTCTCTACGATAATCTGTTGCCTAGCAACAAGCATCCAAAGTCAAACGGAAATTTAAAAAAAAAAGAAAGGTCAATATCGCAAAAACTTTAAAAGTTGGCATAATGAGGTTCTAGGGTCCGTTAGTGCCAATCAGGCCGAGTGTTTGAAAGTTTGAACGATGTCTCTACGATAAAGTCCGGCCGAGCAATAAGCGTCTGAATTTTCGCCTTTTTTTTTGCTTTTTGGCATCTAGCGTTGCCACGGTAACACTTTTGACTGAGAAAAGTAATGCCCATTGAGGCACGATGGAGACGCATCCAACGATATATGCCATGCATGGGTGTACATTGCGGTCCGAGCAGCATTAACAGATTGTTTATTCACATGGTCCCCCATACAAATGCATAGGTTTTTGTCGCCATGGTAACAAGCCCCATAGGATAGAATGGGACAACAGCGTAATGAGACCTCAGTATGTTGTAGTCCACATCAAGCTGAGTCTTTTAATGTTGGAACCAAGTCTCTACGATACTGCGTTGCCGCGCAACAAGCATCCGAAGTTCCGTTAGCATCAAAATGAGAAGAGTGAAATATCTCAAAAACCGTAATAGCTAGCATGACGAGACTAAAATATGTTGCAGTACAAAGCGTCCCGGGTTGGTCAATGTTGTAATGATGTCTGTACGATAAACCGTTGCCTAGCAACAAGCGTCCAAAATAAAAGTGATTTTTTTTTTAAATTGAAAGTTAAATATCGCAAAAACCGTAATAACTAGCATGATGAAGTTGTATGGTCCTTTAAAGACTATCGGGCCGAGTGTTTCAAAGTTTGAACGATGTCGCTACGATAAAGTTCGGCCGAGCAATAAGCGCGGGAATTTTCGCCTTTTTTTTTGCTTTTTGGCAACTAGCGTTGCCACGGTAACCCCTATTACTGAGAAAAGTAATACCCATCGAATCACGATGGAGACGCATCCAACGATGTATGCCATGCATGGGTGCACGTTGCGGTTCGGGCCGTATTAACGGACGAAAAAAAGTGCGGAATAATAAGAATAACTAGACCAAAATTCCCGGGAAATTTTGAAGTGCCACGGACTACTGCCGGATGATCGCGGGATGCACCCATGAAGGTCAAGGACTCGATACTTAGTCATTTGACACCACCCATGACTCTCTATGTCAAACCATTCAAAAGATATTGGACTATAACGTATCGGCCAATCAGAAGAAGGGGCGTGGCTAATTTGCACCAATGAGGGTCAGGGACTCCGATACTTAGTCATTTGACACCACCCATGTCTCTGTATGTCAAACCATTCAAAAGATATTGGACTTTAACGTATCGGCCAATCAGAAGAAGGGGCGTGGCTAATTTGCACCAATGAGGGTCAGGGACTCCATACTTAGTCATTTGACACCACCCATGTCTCTGTATGTCAAACCATTCAAAAGATATTGGACTTTAACGTATCAGCCAATCAGAAGAAGGGGCGGGGCTAATTTGCACCAATGAGGGTCAGGGACTCGATACTTAGTCATTTGACACCACCCATGTCTCTGTATGTCAAACCATTCAAAATATATTGGACTTTAACGTATCAGCCAATCAGAAGAAGGGGCGTGGCTAATTTGCACCAATGAGGGTCAGGGACTCGATACTTAGTCATTTGACACCACCCATGTCTCTGTATGTCAAACCATTCAAAAGATATTGGACTATAACGTATCGGCCAATCAGAAGAAGGGGCGGGGCTAATTTGCACCAATGAGGGTCAGGGACTCGATACTTAGTCATTTGACACCACCCATGTCTCTCTATGTCAAACCATTCAAAAGATATTGGACTATAAGGTATCGGCCAATCAGAAGAAGGGGCGGGGCTAATTTGCACCAATGAGGGTCAGGGGCTCGATACTTAGTCATTTGACACCACCCGTGACTCTTTATGTCAAACCATTCAAAAGATATTGGACTATAACGTATCGGCCAATCAGAAGAAGGGGCGGGGCTAATTTGCACCAATGAGGGTCAGGGGCTCGATACTTAGTCATTTGACACCACCCGTGACTCTTTATGTCAAACCATTCAAAAGATATTGGACTATAACGTATCGGCCAATCAGAAGAAGGGGCGGGGCTAATATGTATATATAATATACAAATGTAAATATTTATATGTATAATAATAATAATATACATATATATCCCATGAACCTGTCCCCAGCAGGACTGGGGATCATGTAAGGTCAGGGTTCAGATTCCTCCATTATCCAAGGTAAAGTATTATGAAGTCTGCATTGAGTGGGTCATGTGACTAGTTCTGGGTCACATGACCCGGAAGTATGGTAGTGTATATTGTATTGGAATGACTCAGCTAGTTCTTCGGATTTGACAAGCCTCAAATAACTTCACCTTGTAATCAAACTGTAGCTCCTAGCAGAAAAACAAAGACATCGTGAGAGAGACAGAACCCGGAAGATTCTGACAATCTTAATTTTATTCAGATATTCCTTAAAATGTGTTAGTAACGGCAATTCGAAAACAAAAATGAGATTTTTTTGAAGAAAACGTTATTTATTATGGGAGTCAATGGAGAGAAAGACAGGATTTGGCATGGCTGTTAGTCTCCCCGTTCAAATTTTGTGCACACCACGCCTGTCAAAGTCACATTTTATGAATCACAAAACCTATGTCTATATTCTGACCAAAAATGATCTGTCTACCTTTTACGGTTTGGCCGTGAGGTCGAGTTACAAATAAAAATTATGATCATTTTTTTAAAGTCTCTCGCACTCTGATCAATTAGAACCGCACTGAAGATTTGACAAAAAAGTGATTTCCAGTCCTCGCTTGAGCGCTCATATCTTGAAAAGTGTACATTTTAGGAAAAAACAGTCCGGGGTTTAGAGAGAGAAGAGAAGTTTTCCTCCGTTTTGAAGTTTGAATGACCTTTCTACGTGCAAGTATGAGAAAGATAGGTGACTCAGAAAAAAGGTGATTTTTTTTTTTTTAACCTCATCCCACACACAGTGTGAAATGCTGCCCCATACAAATACATGGTCCCCATTAGTTTGGAAATTTGGAAATGTTTTTGCACTTCGTGCAAAAACTATTCGTGCCATCGTTCTGAAAATCCACAGGAATGTAGTTAAATTCAGGGCCTACAACTTTCTAAATCGGTTCAGAATTTTTCGAGTAACGGTATGCGAGTGGTGAGGCCCCAAAGTTCACGCAATGCGTTCCGGATGGGGCAAAAAGCGCACGTTTGTGCACGTTGCGCAAAAACGTGCACGCCAATCGCTTATAAAAGTCATACCAATTGATTCCCGATTAAGGCGCACGTTTCTACGTTTTTACTTTTTGAGTTTTCTCAAAGCTGCGCAACTAGTTACGCGCCGAAGTTTATACGGAAGAATATGGAATAATAATAAATAAGCCTGAGCAATAGTATTAGTGCCTCGTGCTGCGCACGAGGCACTCCTCCTCCATTGAGCTTGCGCATCTCAATGGAGGAGGCGTGCCACGTGGCGCAGCCGTGGCACTAATAATAAGAAAAGGGAAACCTTTTCTAGATACTAATATATCGCCTTCATTTTCATGTTTTTCCTCATTTTTTCGGCCGTGTTTTACTTTTTGGGGATTTTTTTTTTCCACATCAGTGCGGGGTCATGCTGTACACCCGCTGGTGCGCAGTGGGACTTTTGCGACTTTAGCATGCTAGCAGCATTGCCCTTTGGGCCATTCTGGACGATTGCAATATGGTCATGCCACTACTTGGCATGCCCATAATAATAAAAAGAAAAGGGAAACCTTTTCTAGATACTAATATATCGCCTTCATTTTCATGTTTTTCCTCGTTTTTCCGGCCGTGTTTTAGTTTTTGGGGATTTTTTTTTTCCACATCAGAGCGGGGTCATGCTGTACACCCGCTGGTGCGCAGTGGGACTTTTGCGACTTTAGCTTGTTAGCAAAATGCTAGCAACATTGCCCTTTGGGCCATTCTGGACGATTGCAATATGGTCATGCCATTACTTGGCATGCCCATAATAAAAAGAAAAGGGAAACCTTTTCTAGATACTAATATATCGCCTTCATTTTCATGTTTTTCCTCGTTTTTCCGGCCGTGTTTTAGTTTTTGGGGATTTTTTTTTTTTTTTCTGATGTACACCCAGCGGGTGTACATCAGAGCGGGGTCATGCTGTACACCCGCTGGTGCGCAGTGGGACTTTTGCGACTTTAGCTTGTTAGCAAAATGCTAGCAACATTGCCCTTTGGGCCATTCTGGACGATTGCAATATGGTCATGCCATTACTTGGCATGCCCATAATAATAAAAAAAGGGAAACCTTTTCTAGATACTAATATATCGCCTTCATTTTCATGTTTTTCCTCATTTTTTCGGGCGTGTTTTATTTTTTGGGGATGTTTTTTTTCCACATCCGAGCGGGGTCATGCTGTACACCCGCTGGTGTGACGTGGGACTTTTGCGACTTTAGCTTGTTAGCAACATTGCCCTTTGGGCCATTCTGGACGATTGCAATATGGTCATGCCATTACTTGGCATGCCCATAATAATAACGCGAAGAATTCCTACAGATACAATAGGGCCTTCGCACTGAAGGTGCTCGGGCCCTAATTAAAGCTGCAAGCAGCGATGAACGGGCCCTCGCACTCACGGCCACCGCCCCCCATAAGCATATCAGAAATGACACCACCCATGACTTCCTTTATCAAACCATTCAAAAGTTATAGCAGAAAATCGGACAACCTATCAGAAGAAGGGGCGGGGCTAATTCAGGCCAATGAAGCTCAAGGACTCAATACAGAGTCAGATGACACCGCCCACTACTCTCTATGTCAAATCATTCAAAAGTTATAGCAGGAAATAGGGACGACCAATCAGAAGAAGGGGCGGGGCTACTTTTCACCAATTATGGTCAAGGACTCAATACCAAGTCCCATGACACCACCCACGACTCTTTATGTCAAACCATTCAAAAGTTATGGCAGAGAATAGTATTCTAGGGGGCGCTATTGAGCCGTTAGGCCACGCCCATTAATGCAAACCATGAAATATCAAATGTATCGCCAGGCCTGGCTTGCATGCAAAATTTTGTGACTATCAAATATGGACCAATCAGATGAAGGGGGGGCGCGCCTTTTGGCGTCTAGTGTCGCCACGGTAACACTTTTGAAAGAGAAAAGTAATGTGCGTAGTCGCAGGATGGAGACGCACATTTTGATGTATAACACACCTGGGTGCACGTTACGGTTCGGGCCGTATTAATTGCCGAAGGAATGGCATAAATTGCGCCAAAATTACACAATTAATTCAAAATGGCCGACTTCCTGTTGGGTTTCGGCCATGGCTCCAAGAGACTTTTCTTTAAGTTGTGCCATGATACAGGTGTGTAGCGATTTTCGTGCATGTACGTCAAACCGTATTGTGGGGCTTGAGGCACAAAGTTTTCCGGGGGGCGCTGTTGAGCCATTTTGCCACGCCCATTAATGCAAACCATGAAATATCAAATTTATCGCCAGGCCTGGCCGGCATGCCAAATTTGGTGCCTTTTGGGGAACTATCAAATATGGACCAATCAGATGAAGGGGGTGTGCGCTTGTTGGTGTCTAGCGTCGCCACGGTAACACTTTTGAAAGAGAAAAGTAATGCGCGTAGTCGCAGGATGGAGACGCACATTTTGATGTATAACACACCTGGGTGCACGTTACGGTTCGGGCCGTATTAATTCTCGAAGGAATGGCTCATATTGCTCCAAAATTACGCGATTAATTCAGAATGTTCAAAATGGCCGACTTCCTGTTCGGTTTCGGCCATGGCGCCAAGAGACTTTTCTTTAAGTTGCGACATGATACAGGTGTGTACCGATTTTCGTTCATGTACGTCAAACCGTATTATGGGGCTTGAGGCACAAAGTTTTTTCTGTCTGAACCAACCAGATGAAGGGTGGGCGCGCTTTTTGGCGTCTAGCGTCGCCACTGTAACGCTTTTGAAAGAGAAAAGTAATGCGTGTTGTCGCAGGATGGAGACGCACGTTTTGATGTATAACACACTTGGGGGCACGTTACGGTTCGGGCCGTATTAACTGCCGAAGGAATGGCATAAATTGCGCCAAAGTGACACGATTAATTCAAAATGGCTGACTTCCTGTTCGGTTTCGGCCATGTCACCAAGAGACTTTTCTTTAAGTTGTGTACTGATACAGGTGTGTAGCGATTTTCGTGCATGTACGTCAAACCATATTGTGGGGCTTGAGGCACAAAGTTTTCCGGGGGGCGCTGTTGAGCCATTTTGCCACGCCCATTAATGTAAACCATTAAATATCAAATTTTTCGCCAGGCCTGACTTGCATGCAAAATTTGGTGACTTTTTGGGCACGTTTAGGGGGGCAAAAAGGCCCTCCTTTCGTCAGAAGAAAAAAGAAAAATTCCTACAGATACAATAGGGCCTTCGCACTGAAGGTGCTCGGGCCCTAATAATGGAGATTACTTTTATTCCTGGAAAACATTTATGTTTTTTTCAGATGGATTAGGACTCATCATAAAACTGTAAAACTAGAGAAAGAAGACATATGATCTATTTTCAGGCAAAAGTAGATGCATATTTTGAAGCTGTTAAATACAGTTCTTTTTTTTCTTTCAGAATTGTGTAAAATGCCTTGAGACTGTACCTCTACATGTAAATGTTTTAGTCTCAAGAAAGTCATGAACAGGAGCTCAAATGAAGAAAACTGGAGAAATGCAAAGCTTGCTAAACAGACAGAAAGGTGACCAATCGATATTTAGTGAGTCACCCTAGATAAGTAATACCTTCAAAGAAGAACCACATTTGAAAAACACCTTTTTTTTTGTGCAAATTTCTGCTTACTGATTAATGATGCGCCATGTCTAACTTGTCCCACTGTTCTGTTTACTCTTTCCATTTTCTAAGATTTTGAATTAAGAAAACCGCTTTTGTATCTTTACTTTTTTAGTTTGGCTGTTATTCACCAGGTATATTCACATAGAAAGCTGCTCTTATTTGTTTTTAAAGGGAAAATACATATATTTAGCATCATTTTAATACAAAATATGTCACAATATCTTACTCTTTCTAATATGACACAATCCCAAATGCAGGTGCAGTCATGATTTAACTTACAAGGGGGAATATTTTTGTGAAACATACAAACTGTCTATTAGCATGGTATGCATACAACATATTGAAATATCTAGACCATACAAGGCAATTATTATTGATTCATAATTGCCTTCTTATGTCTCAGTTCTGTATGTTATTTCCTTCCTGCTGCAGTGTTTAAGCTTTGCTCGTATTTTCACAGATTTAGATGTAAAGAAGTTTCGCCTTTAGAGACAGTGCTGTTAATGAATGCTCAGTTATCATAATCATATCATAATCACCATAATCAGTAAGCAAATTTCTGCTTACTGATTAATGATGCGCCATGTCTAACTTGTCCCACTGTTCTGTTTACTCTTTCCATTTTCTAAGATTTTGAATTAAGAAAACCGCTTTTGTATCTTTACTTTTTTAGTTTGGCTGTTATTCACCAGGTATATTCACATAGAAAGCTGCTCTTATTTGTTTTTAAAGGGAAAATACATATATTTAGCATCATTTTAATACAAAATATGTCACAATATCTTACTCTTTCTAATATGACACAATCCCAAATGCAGGTGCAGTCATGATTTAACTTACAAGGGGGAATATTTTTGTGAAACATACAAACTGTCTATTAGCATGGTATGCATACAACATATTGAAATATCTAGACCATACAAGGCAATTATTATTGATTCATAATTGCCTTCTTATGTCTCAGTTCTGTATGTTATTTCCTTCCTGCTGCAATGTTTAAGCTTTGCTCGTATTTTCACAGATTTAGATGTAAAGAAGTTTCGCCTTTAGAGACAGTGCTGTTAATGAATGCTCAGTTATCTCTGAGACGGGTTGGGATCACAGTAAGTACACTGACCATTAATAGTTCACAGTAACTTAAAGAAAAGTTGTGGAACTTAAATGTAAGTCAATCTACATCTGACCTCAAATTATTCACACAGAACTGTCTCGTGTCTTCATTTAAAGCATTTTTTCAGTCAATAAATTGTTTTTTTCCTCTCTCGACATGTCTGTAGTCTCTTTGCGCACGCTAATTTTTTAGCGTTTCAGTCTCAGTCTGAAAGACCACCTGATGGATTCATACACCTTATTTCACTTATAATATAAATATCTACATCAATATCTACAGTTTTGTTAACATTTTGAGTATTCAAATGTAATAGCTATTTGGATTGGCTTTTAATTTTGGAGAACTTGGATGGAAAATTCACTCATGACCTATAGGCATAAACTTTTACTCTATAAACTATTGCTCAGGGACCTGAGGGGAAAAAAAAACAACAACTAAAAAGCACAATCTGTTCCTTTGAATGCCTCATAAACCATTAGTTATACCAAGGAACTGTTGAAAAACAGTTTGAAAATGGTCCTGTATTGCTATTAACCCATAAAAATGGCAAGAACTGTCATGATGGCACTTTACTCAAGACACTTTATGTCAGGCTATTTGTGCTGAGTGGAGCAAATCATTTTGTTTTCAAAGGGATAATATCTTGAAACTCACCCTTGGGCCAAGTATAAACTATTACACAGGGAAAAACAGTGAAGTGCTTCATCACACGACTTAGTGCCCACAATCATACTATCAATTTGTCATGTATACTAAAATTGGTATTAGTGGCTCACTGAGGTAACTGTAAGTTCCAGTCTGGTTTTTAGTGCCACAAAGCTGGATCTCTTCTCATCTTGTGTATCACCACAGCAAGTTATGCTGGAAATCTAACCAGGTTCCAGATACAGTAAGAGACTGACACACGTAAAAGCATCGTGTCCCAACCAATAAAGTTTCCCAGAAAATAAAGAATTAAAATAAAATGAAACCATTAATGTAGTCACAGTCTGGGCCATCTCTCAGAATAAAGCTGTTTAAGTTTAAGAGCTATTTCAGCAGAAGAGAAAGTTAATTTACCCTAACCTAAGGACAGTTCCTTCTGTTCATTTAAAGTTTTTCCCTGTTGACTTTAAAGGTATTGAACTAAGTTGTGAATGTTTTTTTCTTCTCTATAAAATTCATCACTGAACTGTTAAAGATTTCCTTGTATTTTTCATGCATTGTATGAATCTATGGCGTGTCATTCAAAAAAATGGCATTAAATTATGTACGTACATTCATACTCATGTCAGCATCCACTAAAAGAAATATTGAAAAATATTGTTAAAATGAATGGAAAACTTAAATCTCACTACAAATTTTGTAGCCCCCATGACAGAGGAATATTTTAAGTATGCAAATGTACTGGTTTAAGAAGTTTTATGTCTGTTCATTATTTGGAGCAAAGAACATTTAGAACAGTGTTGCATCTGACAGTAATGCTAAACCTTCTGATTTAATAAAATACACAATTGTACATTTTCTGATATAGGCCTACTCGTGCTTCAAGTAGCAGTGATATTGATCAGTTTATTGATTCACATCATCATCAGTCTTTACATGCATACATCCACTGCATAGTTTTTACCCCAACTTGATACACAATAATAACATAAAAAAGTTACATTAGCTGTTTTTTGTGATTGATTAGTTCACGCTAACTTATATAATTGTATATAATTTCCTTTATTAATCCCACAATGGGGAAATTCTTTCTCTGCATTTAAACCATTTTCTAGTCGAACTAGTAGCAGTGGGCTGCCATTTGAACGGCGCCTGGGGAGCCGTAAGGGTTAAGGTCCTTGCTCAGGGGCCCAAAGTGGTTGACCTCGGTTGCAATCCAGGGGCTTAGACCTCCAGACTCCAACCCTCCTCTGTAACCACTAGGCCACCACTCCCCCTAATTAATTCTGTTCATATCAATTTAAAGATATCTAGAGTTGGGTTGACTGAGGCAGAATCCCCAGTGTGCGATGCGTGAATGTGGAGCTTGGCTATAGCCAAGCTCCACATTCACTCAGAATGAGGGCTACACTCAGAATGAGGGCTACAGAGGGTTAATGGGGTTTGAGGGCTATACCACTTACTTCTTGAGTGATTACAGATATAAATGCCACCAGGATGCATTTGATCCAGTCACTCAAAGCACATTCAGAGGTGGTCTGGGCCACATCTGGCCACATCATTTTAGCAGCACAAATACAATGCACCCCAGACCACATTGAAGGATTACCTACATGACTGACATCTTCTGTTTAGGTCAAGACGGAAGGATGTGTTCATTCATGCAACAGTGGTGTAAATATTAAAGTGTGAAACAACAAGCAGGAGCCATCAACAACACACAACCGCAACATCATGGATTTGTCTTGGTTGTTTTTATGAGCATACCTTTGTTATTGTTTTTCCTGTGAATTTTGACACGTAACTTTTTTTTTGCTCTCAATCTGTCTGAATCCAGTTGTTATCTTCTATGTTTTTGCATTTCCATCAATGTTGTATATGAACAGTTCATCTGTTCAATAAACGTGGAAAAAAGAAAATAAAAATAAATATACATTAATGAATCAGATGTACAGGAAGCTTTGTGTGTGTGTGTGTGTGTGTGTGTGTGTGTGTATGTGTGTGTGTGTGTGTGTGTGTGTGTGTGTGTGTGTGTGTGTATGTGTATGTTTTTTTGTTTTTTTTTTATTTACTGTTGATTAGGCATGCTTTAGTTTATCACTGCCACACTGAGGTAAAAGATAACAACACATATGGTCTTTGCAGGCGACAGTCATGCACCTGTTTATTAGCATATAGGGTGGGGGATTGAACAGACCTACTTACAGCTGTCACTTGTGATCAGGTCACTAAGGGTGGTTCAAACCATTAATTCAACAGTGGTTCATGCTACAGCCTAGCGATTACATACAAATTATTTGCATAAATTAAACCTGATAACCAGACGACCTGTTTTTATCAAATCTTCCGTGGAGTACAGGTCCTTGTTGAGATTGACTTGAATGACTTGGAATACTTGCTTGAAATTTTGCAACAACATTCAGTACTAAAGAAAACAGTGGGAAGCTATGTTTTTGTTAGTCTGCACAGCATATCTGCTAGAAAGTATTTGCATATTGGAGTTCTTTCGGTCAAGGAAATCCCTGAGGAAAACTATGTGGCCTTATTGGATTTTTTTAGTTGCCAATCACATTTAGAGTGATTTTGTTGATGAGTGGTGTTTAAGCTGCTGTCTGCACTTACTTCTCAGTGCAAACCACCACCAAGAAGAAAAAGAACACAAAAAAAAAGAAAGGAGCCAATGAATGACCCAAAGGACATTTGGTGCCCTCAGATTCTTAATTGGCAAAATTCTGAGTTTAACTACTTAAATTATCTACAAATAGATGACGATATATAGGGTGTGTTTACACTTTTAATCTAAATGCTGATTACTCTCAAATGGAGTTAAGTTCCCAGTGGATACATTTAAATGAAATGGATGAGCTTTGAGGGTAAATGCTGCAATGCCTTCTCTCTACATAATTATAAAACTTCTCCAGAATGAGTTAGGGTTTGGATCTCCAAGAGTAAAGTGACCCACAGCACAAGAAAAGTATAAAGAAGGCTAAAGAGTTTAAACAATTTACTCGGTTAAACTGTTTTGGGAAGTGGATACAAAGTAATACTGAAAAATACAATGTCCGCAAATGCAACTTTCAGGTGAAAAAATCCAAGACACAGTACCATAACACTCCAGACCAAGTGGAAGCAGTATGTCACAGTCAAGTACAAGTGTCGGCCTTTGCCGTAAGGTGGATGATATGCACAATACTTCCCACGCTCAACACACACACATATACTGTACATATACTCCACCACCATGTCACCCACTTGGCATTTTCTATTTTCACAACAGTGATCCTGTTGTGCAACAACTAGCATGATGACTTCAGCGCAAATATTTGCATATGGGAGCAACAATTGTTTAGTGTAGTTAACAGGTTTTATATAAGTACATGTTTGTGCCTTATCCACCTTGGAACCTGACTGGGGTGACATGTTACACAATCTAACAGTCATTGGGTCACCCAATGGGTCTCCAAACCAATTGTTTCAACAAAACACACACAGGAAATGAGGCAAGACACAAGCTGTTTATTTGAAAATGGACCGATGGAAGAAGCAGTGGTCAAAGCTGTTAGTGCTAAAACAACAAACATATAGGTAACGGAGTGGCTTAGCATGCCAAGCAGGCTTTCTGTGCTACAGATCACAGGGGGGACATAAAAATGCTTTGTGCTAAAGGAAGTAGTTACCAACTTGAATGCCGTGTGACGCACTGGGTTTCATTAAAAGTTCACAGTGTCTCACCCCTGCTTTGTTGGGTTCTCTCCCTCATAGTAACGTCAGCCCATCCCTCACTCTTTCATTGGCTTTGGCTCGAATATGCATTTCCTCTAATGGCTCTGATATTTTGCATAATAATAGTCAGCAATGGCTTGGTGATGTGATCATTTGATCAAGTGTAATTCTTACACATAGACGCTTTAAGCAAAACATTTGAGATGAACATTAAGTAATGACTTTCCATTTGCAGGACATTTGGGGAACGGTTAAGAAAAAAGTTAATCCACTAGTAAAAAACCCCCCACCCCAATCAACTATATTTGCTCTTCAGAAACATTCACCCCTATAGCTGAAAAAAATTAAAACTCAACAAAGGCTCAGCAAAATATGACATGGTGACAAAGACTTTATCTATTTTTGATGTCCTGATATATAAGACCTTATTATTGAAAGAAGGTGTACATTTTTTTGAGAATTGTTGGATGTGTGAATTTCTCATACTGAAAGTAAACATGTATTCTGTAAATGGTGGAAGCGTGGAGAAAATAACTGCATGGCATTTCCACAAGTGCCAGTGTAAGCGTTGACTCATTAGAGGTGAAAGCACAGTGATTGTGGAGATTTGCCAACTTCCTCTTTGTAAAAATAATACAAGTTGCCTGTTTTTTAGGTATAAAAAAAGATTACTATTACATAAAGGCAACATCACAGAGTAATTTTACATTTCAGGCTTATTGTTAAGTCACCAACGCTAAAGGAGAGAAGCCCTGACACTGATGTGCACTGACCACTGGTTTAAAACCCTCTGCCCCTGTCCTCTATAATTTTGCCCGACAATAATTGGCATGTTCCTATCTAAATTCTGCATGCCACCCACATGCCCTCATCTGTTACAATGTAAACTAGAATTCCGGTTCAGGAGAAAATTAGTCCCTTTGTGATGGCTGAGAAAATTGTGCACCAAGCAGCACACTGCACATTTTAATTGCCACTGTGCTCAGGAAAAGGTTCTTCCCTTTCCAATGAAGCATTTGAACAATCGTGGAGTGTGCTTTGTATGTGTGGGTGCCAGAAAGGATGAAACTGCAATGAAGGTGAAGTCATACAGTGTTTACTTCCTACAGAGTGTTTCGAGATTTAACTGTAACTGGGTGTGCAGCATGATACAATTGTACAAACTGGTGCCTGTTTTTTTTCTTTCTTTTTTTAATTTCTTGCACTCTTCACTAATGATGCTGTGGGAATGTTGCTGATGTAATATTGTCTTAAATGAGGGGAAAATTTCCAGTTGGTATAAAAGTCTGTCTGAAGAATGCTTTGCCTCAGATCTGTATATGAAGTTAGCCCTGATTGCCTTTGAGCCACTAATTCCAACAGCTGGCTGAGGGGCTTAGTAATCCGTCTGAATAAATAATATGTGTCAACAGCAGCCTATTGAATCTATTGTGTTCCAGTACAATAAGGTTAACATTTTCTGCACTTGTGTGTGTGTGTTTTCAGTAAAAAAATAAAAACAACCCCAAAACAAAACCAACTGTATCGTGCCTCTTAAGTTGGTGAAGTGCTGCGCCACTCAGCTGAAGTGTGATTGGGTTTTAATGAGATGGAGGCGAATGAAGAGCTGGCCAGTCTTCAGAAAAAAAGTTGATTTCCCTCTCTCGTCAGTCTAAATTTAGCTGCAGAGAAGCAGCATCTTGTACAATCTATTTGGAGATATTCGTTTCACCTTTTTCTTCTTTTTGGTTCATCATCAAAAATACAATATAAGCACAGCTCAGCGGGGAGAACAATGCACTGCCGTGAGAAGTTGGAGGCAGGATCCGAGGGTGTTGATCAATGCGTCTTAAGTCTTTTTTTATGATTTACTCTTGCGTGCATAAGCGCACCGAGGGGATTTTGTGTACATTAGATGGCACGGTCTCTCCTATTTTGGTACCTTTAACTGTCGTTGCTTTGCTTTGCAAACAAATGTGCCAGGTTTTGTGAGGGGAAGCAGCGCGTCAGCCCTGGCGCTCATTATTGTTGTGGAGGAGCAGAAAGCGATTATTATGTTTCTGATCCAACCCTGCTACAGCAGCATTTCTCAGTGGCTCCTCTTGTTTTTGAAGTAGATTTGATTAACTTTCCAACGCGCCACTATATCCTTCATAAGAAAGGCAGTGCATTCAGCTTAATTCTCCTGTCCAGTGTAGGTTGTTCCAGGGGCAGGTGTAGAATCCCTCGGTCCCTCTGCGCTTGTGGACACATCGTGACAGGTGTGTGCTGAGCGGGATTGGCTGGGAGGCTCAAAGTGAAGCGCACCGAAAGGAGTTTGGAAGACTCGTCAATGAGCGGAAGACTTCAGAACCAAGGACAGTTCCAAACAGCTGTCTGGCAAACATGCCCAAAGTCAGCAACATCTGGACTCTGCTCATCTCGTCAAGCTCTTTAAACATTTCTGTGTAGTCTGCCGGTGCGAGGAGGACGAGCCAACACATCCAGGAGGGGAAAGGTAAGAAAGTGGATTTTCATGAAATTCAATTTAAACCTCCAGTCGGAAGTTGCTTGTCTGGGCTGTTTAAAAAAAAATACATGTTTTTGTCCTCCTGCTTCCTTAAGCCTGAATTATGGTTCTGCGTTAAATCGACGCAGTTTAGGTCTGCGTTGGTGTAACGCGGAACCATAAATCAGCCTTTAGATAACCTAAACCAATTGTTGTAAGTGCTTATTTTAAACCACAATTTTAAATCAATTATTTTTACCGCAGTTAAAAATCGCATGAATGATCACTAAACAAAGTAAATTTCTCAAAGCAAACTTAAAACAAGTTGATTACGCATCGGCGTGCCTGTGCTGGCATGTAGGCTACTGATGAATGAATATGTGAGGTTGTGCCTGAAGAAAGTAGAATAGTAAATGCAATCACAATTTCACGGAAAAATTGGACGTAATTAAATTGCAACCAGGTACTTTCCTGCTTCTAACATTTAAAATGACAAGATCATGTTGTTGAAAGTAGATTTTTCTATTTGGAAAGGTGATTAAAATATCTTAAAGGTAAAAGATGTGAAGACTCGCTTTTGACCAAAACGATCGTATAGTGTTATCAAGGGGGTGTAGCAGCTGGATTTCTCTGAAATCTAAAAGAATGATAAATCATCGGAGATTCCAGCAGTTTTTTAATGAATGAGCTGATATTTTTAGAAGCTGCTACTAACAGACAACAAACAAAGACGGCCTGTTACAGCCACCCTCATTCTTATATTCATGTCTCCCAGTCTCAGCAGCAGCCTTATGCCATCTCATTTTCATGCATGAATATTCAGGTGGGATATTAACACAATGAAATGTAATTTTTGACATTTAAACGGGCTGACAGCCAGATTTCCCTGCGCTATTTAGATGGAATTACGCATTTGATGCATGCTCAAACGTAGTCAGCTGGCTGGTGGCTACTACAGGGACATCCTAATTCTTTCAGCTGACAAGTGCAGGTGGAAGGATAAACTGACTCCCTGCTGGAGATTACACAATTGTGGGAATCATTTGATGGGTTAGAGGCTTCAGATTTTTATTCTTTTAAAAATGATTTCATCACTTTTAGATAAAGATATTTATTAGTTTTGAACTAAAGTCTTGCCCTGGCAGATTTATTAATTGGTTTTTCCAGCATGATGCTCTGCAATAACATTGTAAAAAAGCAAATTCATATGCAAGATAGCTGTTATTGAATCTTTGGATTTTGTCATAACAAAGAAATCTATATATTATTCTCATTTCACTTTTAGTCAAGAAAAAATTGGAGTTTAAAAAAAAAGTTTATAAACATCAGACTGGTATGGTGTTTAGGGTTCCATTATTCAACAGGTTTAATTCACATAGTTTACTTTCAATAAACTGTCTTTGGAAGCCCTGTCAAGGGTTTTATGAAACCACAGACAGGCTGTGTTCATTCTAAAAGTTTGAGTGGATGAAGTGAATTAGTCAAACCACCTTTAGTACCATATTTTCTGGACTATAAGCCGCACCTGCATACAAGCCTTTATTTAAAAAAAAAAGATATGCAAGCCGCAGATATTTATGTTGTTAGATTAGATATTTACTACATGTACAGAAGGATTTTGAACTGTAAATGATGTACATGTTTGTAGCTAAATAGATCCTTTCCTAACAGTGTCTTTTAACAACTTTGCTGATTAAAACGGGAGAAGAAAGAGAGAAGAGAAAATAACCGGTATTTATTTATCTATTTCTACCTACTTCTATCTGCTAAAGAAGAAGTAGCGTATTCTTCTTTGCATTTATTTTGTCTCAGTTTTGATTCTAATTCCGGTTAGGGCGCCCCGAGCATTGGAAGAAAAATCCACAGAATAGCTGCACCTTTGTATAAGCCGCATGGTTGAAAACCTATGAAAAAAGTAGCGGCTTATAGTCCAGAAAATACGGTATATTCTTTATATTACAGATATTATTGTGGCTACACCAGATATTTGGGTGAGGGCTAAGTAAAATTAGACCTGATGATCTCATGTCATTGTCGAAAAATCCTTACTGTTCAGGGTAGAACATGTAATGCATCAGCTGATGTTTCAAAGCTGAGAAAAGACACACAGCCTCTTCTTTTGAACTTGGTTTTCAGAGGGAATATTGTAAGCCGACCAGTGAGTGACTTCATTGGCTGCCGGGTGCCAGTGTAACAGCCGTTTCAAGATAGTTTTAATGATGCTGCGGTGTCAAGGCTTGATAAAAGTCACTACTAACCAAAGGCTGGGATTTAATGCTCATGTAAGCCCACAATGCCGTTCCCCATTTAATATGTGTTTCAAATAATTAGAGGGGACTACGATTTGAAAGCTTTAAACTGTGTTGGCTGTTCTTGTGAGCATTTACGTTCATACGGGTTTAAGAGGGTCTTCTGGACCTCCAACTTTGGCCTAGTTTGCATAAGTCAGCTTAATTGGCTGTTTGTTATTGGACCATTAATTCACACTGTGACCTAGTCTTTGAAACCATCTGCTCTAGCAGAGAGCATGAAGGAGCAAATAGACTCCTAATGTTGAACCCTTCAAGTTGCTTTTGCACCTTTGTTCTAATAATAGGATGATGTGGCTTGGCAATATCAAACACTTTCACCTATTGTTCAGGACACAAACCAGATCTAACACTGATTAGACAGCACAACCTCATACATCATCTCAAATAATTGTCTTTGATGGGCGGACTGTAGTGGATTTGTCAATGCACAGCAAGGTCTCCCACCCACAACCTGGTGTAATATTTGTCCAGAGAGAAATTCAGTATTCATTACAGTTTCCTCAATTTCTTTGTTGTTTGCCGCTCGCTCTGCTCTAAGGTTGTCAAAGGATAATCTTTCATGTCCCTGCAAAAGCATGATTACTCACATCCAGCACATGGCCTTATCTGAGTGCAGCTGCAGAAGTCCATGTTTTTGTAACCAATCTCTGGATCCCCTCCTGTGATGGTCTTCTGCCTATGTGAGCACAGGAAACAGGACACAGTTAGGAGAAAGCAGAGTTGAAAATCAAGTTTGAGTCTGGAAGTCAATAAAATGTTATTCCAATGTTATAATGAATGTAACAACACTGTGTGACAGGGGGGTGGAGGTGGGGGGTGGTGGGCTCCCTGCTGCTTTTTAAAGGAGAGGGGAGAAAACACAAAGCTCAGTTGAGTTTACCTGCATGATGCCTCCAAATGGGTTCAAAACAGACTTGTTGACATTTTGTGGCGTTGCATCCTGCCTTTTAAATCATTTGACGAATACAGCTGATATTTGCTGTGTGAATGTTCTGATAATAATACTGGAAAGGCTGCAAAGCGGGACTCATTCATAACACAAGGTCTCTCTGAATCTACTTAAATTAGTGCAGCTGTGCTGAACTTGTACGCCTGCATTAATGTGGCAAAGCACTGTGACTGAACCTGCACAGCTCCCTGAGCCAAACATCACAACAAGTCACGGCGAGATCCAAACCTGTAACCTCAACGTGGTGGGAAGCAATATTAGCATACATGTCTCACTGCCCATATCCCCTGCAGTCCCACCCTTATTTTTTATCCATCATGTTTCCATGGCAACCCCGGCCATTGAGGAGATCCACGGTCTGTGTGATATCTGCGTTGTAAGCTGGGAAACTATGCATTATTTGAAGGGTATCTTAGATATCTAAGCATGTGGTCATTCTGACTGAATTGGTCTATCAGATAATTCTGCAGTGATTCTCTTTTTCAAAATATCTCAAATATCTACCTCAGTTTAATTTCTGAAAGCAAACTTGTAAGATTCATAGTTCAGTTTCATTTTCGTCACACAAGAATCTTGGGATTAGACTTTCCAATAAAATCATTGTTGTCTGAATAACCAGAGAAATGCAATTTGGTTGGGATAAGAATTGATGAAAATCTGTGACAAGAAAGGGAGTATAAATAAATTGGCGGCGTTTATTCTATTTCATGCCTTTTTTCTTTCTTTTTGTAATGAAACTGAACACACCTCTGGGCAAACTAGAGAACAGGTGAATGGCAATAATGAAAATAAGTGAGTCGTGGTTGAAAAAATAGTTTCATTACTGATGCACATTCTGAAATAATTTTGTAATATTGTTGTTACACATCTGTTTCAATGAAAGAAGTATTAATTTTTGTCTCATTTGTGATTACATTGCCTTCCATTTCCTCAGGAAATATAAGACATGCTGTACTTGCTGAGGGAAGACTTGAAAGTGAACGGCCTCCAGACTGTGTGAAGCTCTATCTCGCTCTACTTCAGCCAGCTAAACCCTCCTACCTGTTTCTACCATGCTGCATGTAGTGCTGTACCCCAAGTGGAGGGCCAACTCAGCCCATTACTGGCCCCTCCACATGTTCCTGTTGGACCTGCTGATAGTAGGAGTCCTGCCAAGTATTTCCAGATTTCCCCCTGCAGCCAAACGCGAGATCATTGTTGATGGGGACTTGGTGATTGGAGGCCTGTTCCCCGTGCATGGAAAAGGTGAGGGGATGGAGGACTGTGGGAAGATCAACGAGGAGAGAGGAATCCAGAGACTGGAGGCCATGCTGCTGGCACTTGATGAGATTAACTCCAGCGACCGCATCCTTCCCGGACTCCAGCTGGGCGCCCACATCCTGGACACCTGTTCCAAGGACACCTACGCTCTGGAGCAGTCCCTAGATTTTGTCAGGGCCTCTCTCACCAAGGTGCAGGATCCAGGTTTCATCTGCCCAGACGGCTCCAGGCCCGTCCAAAACGATATTCCACTGGCCATTTCTGGGGTTATTGGAGGATCCTACAGCGACGTCTCAATTCAGGTAAATAGATAAAGAAAAATGTTTTCTACATTTTTAGCATGTGCATGATGCAAGGAGAACTCAAGACACATGGGGTTGTATTGGTAAAATAGTCCATACTGTATATGTGAGTAACCTGCAATAAAACGCTTTGTTCAACGTAACCATTGATTCCTAAACTTTATAATGATCTTAGTTACCGAAACTAAACATTAGCTTAAAAATGTAGCTTGAAGACATTTTACTAACTTTTTACATAAATGTGTTACGGTTTATCATATATCAGAACTTTCAGTAATTTGTGCAATAAGTTCTGAAGATATTTGGACCCTAAAATAAAAAGGTCTGTTTCAGACGTTTTAAAAGATGAACCTGTGAACCTGCTTTTAAGTCTCAGATTTTACATATCCAGACAATAAAAATA
The DNA here is from genome assembly GCF_033807715.1 of Cololabis saira. Classification (NCBI taxonomy): domain Eukaryota; kingdom Metazoa; phylum Chordata; class Actinopteri; order Beloniformes; family Belonidae; genus Cololabis; species Cololabis saira. The sequence continues at coordinate 23,033,222 of NC_084594.1, read as the reverse complement.
AAGTTACCCCTTAATAGACCTTAAAATCAGGTACATTACATGTTTAAAAAAAACAGTACACAACAGTACACAACAGTACAAAACAAAAAAACAGTTTGTGGCTTTATTTAGTGTACAAAACCATAAGTCTCTACACCCCCGACTGCAGCCCAGGCCACAAAAAGAACATCTTCATCAAATTTGCTGACGACACCACTGTGGTTTGACTGATTTCCAAGGGAGACTAGTCAGCCTGTAGAGACGAGGTGCAGAGCCTCTCAACCTGGTGTTCAGACAACAATTTGACACTGAACACAGCAAAAACAAAGGAGATCATCATAGACTTCAGGAGGAACAGAACCATCCCACTCCCCCTCTACATCGACGACGAGTGTGTGGAGAGAGTCCATATGTTCAGGTTCCTGGGAGTCCAGATCTCTGATGGCCTGATGACCGCTCGTCCATCGAGAGCCTGCTGATGTATTGTGTCTCCTGCTGGTTTTTTTAAAAGACTTTATACTTCTTATTCTTATATTATCATTCTGCATATCTGCACTTTTTATTTACTTGTTGTTTTTTACTTTAATTGTTTTGCACTGAGCATAGGAGAAGCCTCGCAATTTTGTTATACAATGTATAACGACAATAAATGGCATTCAATTCAAAATGAATAAGCAGTTTCTAAAAACACAAAAGGACAATTTTAGGCCATCTGTCCAACAGTTAAACTTAAACTAAAACAGTACAAAGAAACACACCAGAAACTCTTGAATGCAGAAAGAAAACATGGTGTTACAATTGCAGAGTAACTCGGCTTCTAAGTGTTATTGTTTTAATATTTTTCACAAGTTTAATAAAATTATGATGTAATAAAAGAAAACATTATAATACAAGAAAACATTAAGTTGTTCTTCTTCAAATGATCTTAAGAGGTCAGCAATACAAGTGTCCAAAGAACACTATCACTCTGACGAGATGTATCAAACAGTAAAGTAAGGGTAAATATCCAGATCAAGTTATTCCATAATAGCACATTATTGTTTCATTACTGTTTAAGTCTCAGCTGTCAGTTGTAAATCGCCAAAATATTGAATTTGAAGAACTCACAACATGGTACATTCTTTTTTTATGTTGTCCCAAATAAATCTTTTAAATCTTGTTAAAGAAGACACATCTAATCTGGTCAGGTGAAATACTTGGGAAAGTCTTCCCAGAGGTTGTTTTTTTCCCCCTTTCTATATGTTCTGATAAGACACATCTATACAAACAAACAAACAAACAAACAAACAAACAACACCACATGACCATTAATGACCAAAGTTGTAATGCATTTACAATAAGTTTATTATACAATGAGTAATAACGGACAGGCTTCACAACTTTCCTGCAGCCATATTCCAGCAGTAAACATCAATAAAAGATTATTGAAAATGTATAAAATTAGACTTGGAATTTATGTTTGTTTGTTTTTTTCCTTGAAATTTTACCCCACCTCACTTTATTTTTTTGTACTAAGATGGGCCCAATACACCATGGGACTAGTCTCAGCAAAATACAATTTTAGCGAGCTTCAGTTTGCAAGTTCGACTCAAATTTGAACCTTAGATTAGAAAGAAAAACTTTTTCCATGGAAACACCTAGAATTCAAGAGAACTGTCAAATGTCGTAAATACCTTTTTACTCATGAGGTGTTTTTTAAACGTGTAGATAGTCCAATTTAACGCATCACTGCGTTGCCAGCTCTGTTTGTATGAGGTACACTAACGGCTACACTTTGCCTTTGAAGAGTAATTTCAATGATCATCCGCTGTCTTCATCTGTTGATTAATTTCACAAGAACTGTAGTGGCAGTCGCAATAATCTGTCCAAAATCAACAACTCTTTGTTTTGAAGAGCAGTCTCACAGGATGACATTCAAGGAGAGTTATCCTCATAAAAAGAAAAACACCATTCAAAGGAACCCCCCCAGCGGTACCATTGTTGCAATTTCAGAATTGTTGCTTTTGTTTTGCAAAAAATTGTAATGGAAATCCACCTATTCACAAATCTAGCTTCCTTTCTTTTTAAAGTGAAACAGATCAGTGAATTGCCATAGAATACATTAAATGTTTTTACAAGAATTCTCCCTTCATCACCTTGGAGAGTTACAAAAGAGGGGCCCCCAAACAGATTATTGTTTAGGCCTCCTAAAAGAAGAAAAAATATCAGAACCACTTGGGGTTGACACAAGATCCACATGAAAAGTTTGGAAAACCATTTCAGTAGCTTATTATCATTACTGTAATGTAGTCAATAATATATTAATTGGCAATGACTCACACGATTTCATTATTAATACAATTCCGAATGTACACCTACATTATAGCTGCAATCTTTGTGGACTGACAAAACTAAGCATTGCGCTTCATATCAGTAGTCTGTACATTTAATTAATGGTCTTTAGCGCTAAATACAACCAGAACCTGGTCTGTCAACACAAAAAAAAAAAAAAAAACACAAAACAAAGTAAATATCATCAGCATATTGCTTTAAAATGTGGGACCCTATTGATCGACTGATAGAAGTCATTGGCTCTTTGGAGCCACCTATCAGAAGAATTTGTAAACTCATGAGTATTTGCAAGCACTGCGCTAAATACTCTTTTTAAAGGACGTGGAAACTTTCTCCCACCAGAATTGTGATCGGTGCCTCACATTGTCATTCAGCCTTTGAGATTACATTCACAAGACATGTGGGGCTAAAGCCCTGGCAAAATCCTTGTGCACCCCCTCTGCTCAGAACAACAGCAATACTATAGAGCTTCCGCTCCTGTAATACTGATGATGGTTTATCAAAAGACCAGCATTGTGTGTGCGTGTGAGTGCAAATATGTGTGCTTGTCTGTCTTTGAATGAGTCGTCAGCAACCACACAGTCACAAAGACTCAAAACTGTGCTTTTGTGTGTGTGTGTTTTTCTTTCTTCTGGATACATACCTCCTCAGTCACTCTACTCAAGAGTTTTTTTGTTAGTGCTTTTACTTCCTGGGCAGGAAAATGAATTGAACTGTGAGAGCAGCTTGAAACCCATGGTGGGATTTTTTTCAAGAGGTCACTGGTTTACACAGTCCCCATTTATCCTACAAAAGCACTTTGTGGAGATGAAGGGGCATTATAAAAGTGAGGACGATGAGTGCCAGGGCTCATCCTGGCGAACTTTGAGAAGAGCTGGTTTTCCCATCTGTGGGGTGCATCGCTGTTGGCTGGCATGTATGTGTCCACCTGCATACGGAGGACAGGCTGAGGCTGCCTTTGACAAAGCCAAGGATACGATGCTGCAAGGATGGTGGGAGACAAGCCAGTTTCTCATGAAACACAAATAATTCCTACATAATTAGCCCCAACAATGTTTCAGAAGTTTATCTAGCTCATACTGGTTTGTTGTGTAGTGCTTGTCTTCTAAAAACATTTATTGCCATCTGAGATTTTATAGCTTTATAACCAACCATGCATGATGACTCAGCTTTAGCAACCCACACAATTTACAGCATTGGGCTTAACCTGGCATGACAGTGAAATAATAAGAAAATGAACAATGAAGTCATGTTGAACTTGTTCCCACATGTTTCAAGGAAAAGTAACATTGAGGTACGCATCCTCAAATCCTCGAGGCATATGCCACATTTGCTCATTCATGGCAGATTTTGACCAAAGGTGCCGGCAGCTTCAAGATCTCAGGGTTCTCTTCTACTAGAAGCTAAACAATTATTTCAGCCTTAGGTTTTTTGAATTCCCACTGAGGATTAAAGAACAGCCTAAAGTTTTCCAGGCTAAGATTTTTTTTAGTAGAAGCAGTGTAGCCCCTCACGGAATTTCTTGTAGCAACAACCACAAAATTCAGGGACCATAAATCGCCCTTCAGTACACTTCTGCACACTTTCCCCTTTTTACGCATAATATTGACAAATGCTTTGGTGATAAGAAGATGACACAAGTTACTATCACTCAATTTAATGCCATTATTTTTTAACAGTTCTATGTGTCCCTTGATGTTCGTGAATGGCAGATCCTCCTTTGCAATGAAGTAGGCTCTATTGAATTTTTCATTTTTTTACTTTTTCAGCATATTTTACATTTCCATCTTTTTTATTATTATGTTAAAACTGTGAGCAACCAATATTGTCCTCAAACTTTATAAAGCACCACACTGAGAGCAGGAAAAAAAATGAGCCATTATACTGGCCTTTCATTGTATTTCAACCAATTAAATTTTGACAACCATTCATACTGTTCACTGACCACTGAGCACCGATGAGCAGAGATGAACTCGCACACTTCCACGCTCACTCATGCACAGGCTTTGGGGTTGTATTCAGAAAATCCATTCATTCCTAAACGAACACTTTTCAGTGGATATAGGCCACATCCACATTCATACATTTTCATTTCAAAACACAAACATTTTTGTTGTTTTTTAAACTTATATCAGACATCCACACAAAACTTTTATTTGCTGCACACCCTGTTTGAGTAAATGCAACTCTTGCAGTTTTATGTGGGCCGAGATGGCGATGGCAGTTGCACTTCCTTCTCAATTAAAAATAGTGAGAAACAGTAAGCACCATAGAGTGTTTGTTCTTGGTATCAGCCGGAGTCTTTATTTAACAACACTACAACTGCCTACAATACGTGGGAAGAAAGACAGCTCGAGCTATAAACTATCTGCAGTAAAGATTATATCCAGCAAAGTTTTAGGCTTGCTCACCCTTGTCTCCATGCCCAGGGAGCAATGGCGGGCCATGTGACAAAGTATGTTTTTTTCGTTTTTTTTTTTACAGTGATCTGATATAGCAGGAGATCTTCTCAGACATGGACCTTAATTGCTAGTGTGGATGGGTTTTGTTTTAAACAGGGACTGAAGTGGATGTAGCCAAAGTGAAATTCTATTGATTGCTGGTTACTGTGGGGTGCACTATAGCGGCTGATTGTATATTCAGTAAGTACAGTTCAAGACTATGACCTTTCTTATTTTTCAACATGAATTAAAAAAGTTTGAACATTTTGCAGGTTGTTTTGCAGCAAGTAATTGTTAAAAAGCTACCATTTTTTGTTGCAGTAATGAGCCCCGTATTATGTAATCCTATTTATTCTCTGGTTTGCAGATGCTGTACGTTCAAACAGACATTTAAGTGCCATTACGATAGCACTAGCCACCATTCAGGCTCATGTGTATTAATTGGACCTTTCAGTTCTTATAGTGAAATATATCATCATAGTGCCTTTTCAGCATTATGCATTTAGTTCATCATTATGAAGAATATAATATCTGAAGAATATAAATAATTGGACACTGAAAAAGGACTAAGTAATAGCTGAAACACAATTGGAAAAACTTGGGAATACCGCAATAACTGAAGGTTATAACATCTGTTTTACTATATATTTGATGTTGAATATTTTTGGTATGCAGCCATTTATTAGCTTTGCTGGTGTGTGGTGCAGGGGGGGAGGTGGGCTCTTACTCTATTGTTTAGCTATCTTTGCAGAGTTCGTTAGAAGTAAAAAACAAAGCCTTGGTGCTAACTTGAAAAAGGTTTTGTTTATTATGTGACAGTCTCCTTGAAACTGTTATGTAGCACATTTGGAGAACACATCTCCAATATCTAATTACTGAATCAGGATGTCACATAAGGGAAAAAGCTGCAATGGCTGTAAGTTTGTTTGGAGTTGCACAATTAGACTGCGAGCATGTCTGTTTCTGGATGTGCCTTTTATATATATATATATATATATATATATATATATATATATATATATACACTATATATATATATATATATATATATATATATATATACACTATATATATATATATATATATATATATATATATATATATATACACTATATATATATATATATATATATATATATATATATATATATATATATATATACACTATATATATATATATATATATATGTATATATATATATATATATATATATATATATATATATATATATATATATATATATATATATATATATATATATATATATATATATATATATATATATAAAGGTATAGTTGTGTGATCTAGGTATCACACTCAGTATTTACTGTGACCATATAGCTGTATGTAACAAGAACGGAAGATTGCATTTACAGAGTCATAACAATACAATTTACTAAACTTTGCAGGGGTGTTTTATAATGTTGCAGAATTAAATAATACCTTAAAGCTTTAAGGAAATAACTGTGATGTATCACTGTATTTGAGAGCTCTGTTAGAGGCTGCTTTTGTGGTGAGTATTGTTTTACTGGTGGGAGGAAAATTATAGATGGAAATTTAATTTGACATATTTTCTGTTCTTAAAATAATCTTTGCAAGCAATTTAACACACACTCTACCATTGCCCTGCTTGTTTGACATGTTTCTCTGCTCCAACACACCTAATTCAAATGACCAGATTGCCATGAACTGATTATATTTCGAGAATTTATTTACATTTACGAACACTGCAAATATGGTTATGTTTTTGTGTGTGTGTCTGCATTAATGTCTCAGCTGCCATGGGACAGATTGCCAGTCCAATACAGTGCCACACAGAAATGAACAAGGCAAATAACCCTCCACGCTGACTCCTATAGACAATTAAAAATCAAATGAAATTACTTTATTAATCACTTAAGTATTTACATTAAATTACTTAAAAGAAAATCTTAAATTCACAAGGTTTTCATTCTCATTATGTGTTGGGCAGCATGGTTGTGTGGTTAGCACTGTTACGTCACAACAAGAAGGTTTCTGGTTCACTCCCCGTGTCCAGTAAAAGTCTTTCTGTGTGTTTGCATGTTCTCCCTGTACTTTGTGTTTTTTTTCTTTTTTTTAATGAAAGTGTTATCTTACTAATTGACTAAGTGCTAAATATTTTTTTAGTTTAAGGGCATCTAATATACATAATTCATGCCTTTGTGTGGTTAATGCAGTTAATTAATAATCTGTTCATGCTCTCTGTTCATCTGCTGTCTGAAACAAGCCAGTAGATGACCTGTTTCTTAAAAGTGTTTTAGACACACATGTGTACATAAAGAGTAGCAGAAATTTAGAAATTAGGAGAATAATTTAACAAGATTTGACAAATTTAGCAACTTGTAACACCATGCAGAAAACCAACAAATGAAAAAGGGCACATTCCAGTTTAAACTAATGGAAATGCTGAAATGAACCCAAAACGTGCAGTGGTTTTAAATAAAAAAAAAAAAAGGGTTACCTTGGCAATTCAGTGCATAGAATCTGCATAAGTGGCCAACTGTCAATCATGAAATAGTTAAATAATAGGCAATAAACAGTTTTGAAAGATGCCAGTGGATGACGTTAAAAAGACGCTTTAGGAAAGAAATCTAGTCAGTTAGCTAAAAGTAATTATAAAATGAACTTCAAACTATTAAAAAATGTCCAGCTGACAATAGATGATAATATGAATAATATCCCACTATTCTTGAGGAGGTTTAAGGGATGTTAACACTGATTTTAACAGTTTCAATTATTTCCCTTCCAGACACTAGCCCCGGTGCTGGACATGTGCCAAATGGATTTACTTAGTTAGCCTTTTAGTTTCTAAAATAGGATGCCCTGTCTTGTCTCATCAAAATAACAGTAACCCATGCCCATGAGTGATTGACACCTTACAAATTCAAGTTCAAAATTCAGAACACGACATTTTACACAAATATTTTACACACATGAGCTGACATTTCAGTCAAATCTTTCAGTAATACAAAAAGAAATCTGGAATTTTAACACGGACAATATTGCCGTAAATCAATCTTGAATAAACTACCCAGAGAGGGAGAGAGAGAGAAAAAAAATGGCCACAGTGATCTTTCCTCGGGCTGACATTAAAGAGGTTTATCCGTGATGACATTGTTGCTGTGTGAGCACAGGACAGTGTTTGCCCTTTTAAACATGCTGTGTACAAAGGTCAAGTATGTGGTGGTGGCTGCCCGATGAACGCATCGCTTTGCATGCCTTCACAGCAGTTAGCACAAAGGAACAGGACTGTTCGAATTAGGTATGATTATAATAGATTATCAATTGTAAAATAACAAATTTACGTGAAATATATTTTTTTTACAACAACTGTCATTACCTGCTTTTTGGGTGACATCACTTCCTGTGTAGATTATGCATGCTCGGTGTAAAGCAAAAACCAATATATTAAATATAAACAAACTTATAATTAACACTGATCTTTAACATGTTAAAAAATTGAATATCCATTGCACATTTTGTGCACTTTTAACCACAGGGTCATTTGTTTGGTTGCCTTGAATCCAATTCAGAAATCGTGGAAGAATGTGTGATTTGTAAATGTGAACGTGATACAATGATTTTCAAATTTAATAATCCCCTGGGTTTTTTTTTCCACATAGAACATAAGATGTATCAAATGCCAAAAGTGAAGCATTTTATCATTTAACCAAAAAAGTTTAATTTGAATTTGATGGCAGTAATATGTATCTAAAATGGTAGGACACAATGGTTCTATAGAAACACGCCTTCACATGTGATCATCTACAGTACATATCATGATCAAAAGATTTAGAGAATCTTGAGATAAATCTCTGTGTGCAAGGGACGATATCAGAAATCTGTGATATTCAGGTCCTCACTTGAACTTCAACCTCACTGGTCCTTTTCACATAGCACTTGTATCAAATCAGGGCACACAAGTCATCCTAGTGGGTATAGAAAATGAAAAAAAAATAAAAAATAGGAAGTCATTCTAGCAATTCACACAGACCAAATGAAGAACAGTGCGGCACTAGTGTGTGTCTTCACACAGCGTGCTGGCATCAGTGGATCATCTGTGTGAGTGACAGGAGTGTCCCTGGTGAGAGTAGCGTGTGCGATGCTACTACACCTCAAACTGGCACTGGAGCAAAATGAAATGTTTCATCACCTATCCTCGGCACAGTTCACACAGTACAAAGAAGTGGAGCACTGACCCTACAGGGGCATAATAAACTGGCTGTGTTCATGAGACTCCAGTTTAAAAATACAGTTTGTCACGGCATCCACAAATGCAGGTTGGTGCAGGCTATGGTGCGATTAAGAGACTATGTCAACAGATCCAGAACTGCTGCTGTATCCTTTTGGCAAAGTCAAATTTAAAATGAACTGAGGCAAAGTGAAAACCATCCTGTTTTCAAACAAATTGAAACATGAAATTCTTTTTAAATACTATGGATGCCGGGGAGAGCAGCACGGTGGTTTGGTGGTTAGCACTGTCAAGCAAAGTTCCCAGTTCGACTCCCTGGCCCGGCGGGAGTCTTCCTGTGTGGAGTTTGCATGTTCTCCCCGTGTTTGCGTGGGTTCTCTCCGGGTACTCCGGCTTCCTCCCACAGTCCAAAAACATGTGTAGTAGGTTAATTGATGAAATAGCCTGTAGGTGTGAGTGTGCACTGTTGTTTGTCTCTATATGTGGTCCTGCGATGGACTGGCGACCTGTCCAGGGTGAACCCCTGCCTCTCGCCTGAAATGAGCTGGGATAGGCTCCAGCAGACCCCCGTGACACGCAAAGGATGGAGCGGGTATAGATAATGGATGGATGGATGGATGGATGCCGGGGAGATGAGATCATCCATCCGGCTTGTATTCTGCGCTCATTTCTGGTATGAATGTAGATTAGTATTTATGGAATAAACAACTGCACATCTGGAATGGAAACATCAATGCTGATTTTTTTCATTCAGGTTTTGGCACACATGCTCCCATACACAAGATCCTTTTCAGGGAAGGCCTTTCAGGCCATTAGAGGCCCTCCTCTACTGCACAACTTTCACCAACTGAAGGTATTTGGTGCATCATAAAACAAACAGACAAAAAACAACAAAAAAGAAGAAAGATAAAAGAGAGAGCAACTCAGATTTAATATCGGACTGGAATAAGATAGCATTAATTTTCCACAAATTCCAGCAACTGGTGCCCTCAGTTCCCAGATGTTTATGGACTGTTTTTTTTTTTAAACAAACAAACAAACAACAACAAAACAGGGATGCTACACAATGGTTGTTATTATAGAATTCAGCCACTTATTCTTTTTTCTGAAGTTGGTGCATTTTCTCATTTTAAATATTATGCTGTGAATGAAAGATAAGCCTATACAGTATCTGCAAATCATTGAATTCTGTTCTGGTCCTGTGCTAGTTTTTGTGTGTGTTTGATTGACAGTGTATGGAGTTAAGATTACAGGCCCACTCCAAAGACACTAAACAGAAAAACTGTGAAAAGCTGTTGAACTTCACATTTCCGTCCAAGTTCTCAGTCTTTGAAGAAGTTTCAAACAGTTATTTTAAAACCTGCATAATGTGTTTCTATGCAAACATCTACATTTGCTTAAGATAGATAGAAACACCACACACATGGTACTTGGGCTTGCCTTGACTAGATTCATGTGAGTGAGTACAACAAGGGAAAAAAAATAAACATTTTCAATAAAATCTGTGCGTTTGATGTTGAATGAAATCCCACTGGTGCTCTGCTGTTCCAGCCAGCTCTCCACAGTACAGTAATGAAATGTAACCTTGATGCTGTGTACTCTCAGGGATGTTTGGAACGAAGTTAAGACCACTGCACACATTAAAATAATGCAGCCAACACTTTCTTAAAGGGGACCTATTATGAAAAACATGTTTTTTTCTTGCTTTAACATATAAAGTGGTCTCCCTTCAGCCTGCCAACTCAGAGAAGGAGGAAAGCAACCAAATTCTGCAGTGTCTGTACAGCCGCCCGGATGAGCCGTCCAGTGTGATGTGGCTTCTACGAGCCGTTCAGATTCTGGTCCCTTTCGTTACGTAACGAAAATGCGATTTACATAGGTTGACCTCCGATGCGTGAAACCACGCCCACAACTAACTCCGCCAGCCGGAGCTTCCGCCATTTTTTCGTAGCGGTGTATCGCGTCATTCAGGCAGCCAATCCGCACAGTGCCTCATTATCATAGCCCCGCCCACTCAGAATCCCGCATAGAGAATGAGGTTAGAGAATGGGAAGATAAAGACATGGTTTAGAGGCTGAATTTCTAATTTATTTAGCAAAAACAATCAAAAGCTTGTTTTTAAGACATTCAAGGCCTGTTTAAAATAGGTATTAGATGCCATAATAGGCCCCCTTTAAAATTCCAAGACACTAATTTAAAGGAGCATGAGGCTCCTTTTAAGAAATAAGATTCATTAGCGCCACCTTCGCCACGACGGCCATCGGGGGTAATGCAGCCAACAGCGAAGCCGGCACGGGAGAACGGGGAGAACGTGCATGCAGCGTCATGCGCGGGAAATTCCAGCCCGTAATTGCAGCACATTTTGCAGCACACAGCCTGTTCAAGGCAACGGAGAGATACACTAGAGGGCTCATTCGTTTTGGTTTGGAACGCTTCATCTGACATTATTACTAGAAAACTTAAAACGTATACGAATTTTTTTCATAAATCCTGCCTCATGCTCCTTTAAAATCTTTAAGGTGTTTTAGTTTTCTTTTAGATATTTTGATATTGCCTACATGAAAAACCCAACTTAATTTTAGTTTTATCAGGTTTTACTGAAATTTCCCTAATCCATAGAGATAATTTATCATTGCACAAATAGAAGAACACTATTTCTAAAGTAACAAGAAAAAAATAATCAGAAAAACAGACAAGCATGTTCGTTTAACTGTTCTTTCATTGAATTTAAATACTGTGTGCTTGAATTAAAATGTACAATTTGTCTTCCAAACTTATTTTAATCATAGTAAGATTATACATTTATACACTATCTTAAAACTACTTTAATTTGTCCTAGAAATTTCCCTTTAAGACTTTTGTTTTTATTACCAAACTCAGCAGCAAACACAAACACTTCACCTGTATTTCTGGATCTTCAGTGAGTGCCTTGTTCACTGTACATCCAGACTTTCCCTGTCTGCTGTATCTACTGTAGGACTCAGGCTGCCAGGGGCCTTTGGGACACATGCTGGTCTTACCATGTTGGCAACAAAAACAAAACAATGCAAGACAACATGTGGAGGAGAGTAACAATGTTGCCGATGTCTCATACATTTCATAATGCTGACAGAGAAAAGGAGGTCTTTTGTGCCACAGCAGAACCAAGTACAACCACTGTCTCATACCTTTGCCTTATCGCTTCCCTTTCTTCTTGAAGTATCAGCATTCCATGCCCTCATCTCTGACACATTAAATGATCTAAAAGGTACAGTAGCAACTTGTTAACTGTAAAACTGAACTTAACCTTTTTGATGTTGGTGTTAAGCCCTCGAATGGGATCCTCATGGTTGGTTTCCATTTGGCAAAAACTGCAGCAGGAAATATGTTTGTTATATTGTATTATTTTATTATACATGTAGAAGCAACCCATATTTTCCTTGAGTATTAAAATCTAAAACACTAGCTGTGCAAGAAGAGACTCTTGAAGAAGCTTCCGTTTGAAATATAAATAGAAAGAGAATATGAAATAGTCCTATAGGCTAAATTTTTTTATTAATATGTAAAAAGTAAATATTCATTACATGTGTACTTTTTTTCTGAAAATGTATCTAATTAAACAATTGTGGGAAAAAAGTTTATAGAAATTAATCTTAATCAATTTAACTCATGGGTAATCCATTACATAACTAATAAAGAGAATGACATCAGTGGAGTCAAACAAAACCACTGAAGCTATCACCAACACTCTTTGCTCTTACGTACTGCTACAATAATTATATTTTCTGTGTCAGATATTAGTCTGCATATATTAGTGACAGCGCTGTGCACATGAGTATGTAGCTCCTTTATTGCAAAAGGATTCTAGCTGGATGAAGAGAAGACTGGAGGGAGAGAGGCACACATAACTTCTATCCTGGAAATCACTCTGTGTCCCTAATGAACCTCCTAAATAATAGACCTAAAACCAGACGTCGACTTCATAGAGTGCTGCAATAATTACAACGGTCTATTACACATATATATACATATATACATATATATATATATATATATATATATATATATATATATATATATATATATATATATATATATATATATATATATATATATATATATATATATATATATATATATATATATATATATATATGTATATATATATATATATATGTATATATATATATATATATAGATAGATAGATAGATAGATAGATAGATAGATAGATAGATAGATAGATAGATAGATAGATAGATAGATAGATAGATAGATAGATAGATAGATAGATAGATAGATAGTTTGGGGAACTCATGCAGTGCTGCATCTGACTGGGAGAATAAGAGGCAAGTGGATGAACAGACGGTTACTGTCACACACTCCAGTGCCATTCTGAAAGGTGAGCTGTCTGGCTTCTCCACAAATCTATTGATGAAGGCCAACTGTCTGTCTGACAATCCTTATTAAGAGGAAGATATCTTATTACCATGCAAGTGTGACTGACTGACTGACTTAGAGTAGGTGTTGGTATGTTAGCTTTCTGCCAAAATGCTGTTTAGGTAACATAAATTGAACGAGTTCTTCCTCACCAAAGCTAACTTGTGTTTTCTACCAGTGCTTCCTTTTGGGGTTTATGCACAAAGACACTTGCAGATCATGATAAATGGCTCCATGCCCTTAGTAATGTTGTTTGTGCCAGGTTAGCTGTAAACTTTATTTAAACTGCTACGTCTTTTCCTGTGAGTTTTCTGAAATCAGATACAGTTTTAACAAAAGTAATTTCTTAAACAGCAGAGACGTATCCCACCCTACTGATTTTGTAAACGTGTGATACAAGGTTTTGTTCATATTTACTCTCATTTAGCCTTAAACAGGGTGAAAATCATGAACCAACAGAAAGATTGTATTGCATTATTAGTGCATTATTTAATATTCATTCCCCAGTACGGAAACAGTCATACACACACATGCGCGCGAAACATCCAGACAAGAAATGATTGGCAATGATAGCTTGGGGAAACACACTGCCATCTCAATGCCGTTAGTTCTAGTGACAGTGTGGAAAGCTTTCGACAGGACTTTGTGGCAGAATGAAATCTGTCTTATAGCAACTAATGCGATGCCCATTCATGTCTTGTCAATATGTGTTATTTAAAGTGTCCTGTAAAGTGTCATTGCAGATTAATGATTATGTTTCAAGAGCAATCCAGAATAAATGTTTAAAGTTCAATCATGATGTCAGCTTCTTCTTAAAAACCTTAATGAGAACAGGATTATTTAGACTTGCTTTATTATTAAACTAAAACAAAAAAAAAAAAAGTTTTTGATGGATGTGAAAAGAATCTTGTAAGTAAAAATAATACATGTCTTGTATCTGGGCTACTCCTGCTCTGCAGATTTACTGTTTATGTCACAGTTCAAATCAAATCAAATCAAATCAAACTTTATTTATAGAGCACCTTTCATACATAAAATGCAACACAAATATGGGCTCAAATTAAAGCCATAAATATTTTGTATCTGTAAATAAACTTTGTACTTGTAGAAATATTTCGCGCGTGTGCAAAAAATATTTTTACTTGCAAAAAATATTTTTACTTGTAGAAATATTTTGTGCGTGCGCAAAAAATATTTGTACTTCCAAAAAATATTTGTACTTGTAGAAATATTTTGTGCATGTGCAAAAAATATTTGTACTTGTAGAAATATTTTGTGCATCTGTAAAACATTTTTGAATTAATTCGTCTGTGAGCAACATTGGATATACAAAGCTACAAACTTTTTTTGACAAAAGCTACAAACTTTTTTTACAACTACGAATTATGGCAAATTATGGCACTGTTTTGACGTGCCATATTTATAGCTTTAATTTGAGCCCATACACAAAGTGCTTTACATAAAACAAATAAACATAAAACGTATTAATGCCCTGCCCCCCTCCCCCCTCCCCGCACACACACAGACGGACACAAGCACACCACAATAACCCAAGTTACACACACAGACACACACGCAGACACACGGTGTAGACATGGCTGAGCACAGAGGATCCAGGTGAGGAAACGGGGAGCCGTCCACGCCAGGAGGTCTCATAGCCCGCAGCTACAAGGGTTTCCTCCACAGAGACCATCCCGGCCCAGACGGATAGAGGAGTCCACACCACAGCGGTGAAGCCGTGGTGCAGAGCTCCACAACCATCCAGGCCAGAACCACCCCCAGGACGACCCCCTGCAGGCCAGAGTCAATCCCAGCATGGAGGCTCCCCATGAGGAAACACTGGAGATAAAAGCTACAAGAAAGCAGGATAAAATACACTAAAAGAGTTTAAAAAGTATAACATCACATAAAATCCTAAAAGTATGTCTAGAAAGCAAGACATTAAAAAGTAAAAGAATAAGACAATAGAATGTATAAAATAAACCATAAATAACGACTAAAACATTTAGATATAACATTGAGATAAAACAATGAAAATAAAATATGATAAAACAGGATAAACTAAAGATTAATATAAAACAGAGTAGTAAGATCCAATAAAAATAGCGGTGAGCATAAAAAATTTAAAAGAGTTAAATAAGTCAGTTAAAAGCCTGATTAAAGAGATGGGTCTTGAGCCTCTTTTTAAAAACATCAACAGTCTCTGCAGCCCTGAGGTTCTCCGGGAGGCTGTTCCACAATCGGGGACCATAATAACTGAATGCCGCCTCCCCGTGTGTCCCGGTTCTAACTTTTGGTATGGTTAAAAGGCCAGCACCGGAGGACCTCAGGGTCCGTGAGGGTCGATAGGGTAAAAGTAGTGCAGACAAGCCCAAGACCATTAAGACGCTTAAAAACTAGTAAAAGAACTTTAAAATCGATCCTGAAGCGCACGGGGAGCCAATGCGGCGATTTTAAAACAGGTGTAATGTGCTCCCGCCCTCTGGTCCTCGTCAGCACGCGTGCGGCTGAATTCTGTAATAGTTGTAGGTTATACATGTTCTTTTTGGGAAGACCAGAGAGCAGGGCATTACAATAATCTAAACAACATGAGATAAAAGCATGCATTAGCACCTCCGTACTAGCCTGAGAGAGAAACGGGCGGACTCTGGTTATGTTCTTAAGATGGTAAAAACCTATCTTTGTTATGTTTTTAATATGTGGAATAAAAGTGAGCTCAGAGTCAAAAATCATGCCCAGATTTTTAACTGATTTTGAGGGTTTAAAATCCTGTAACTTTGGTCAAAGTTTCTCTCTCTGGCCTTCAGGACCAATGACTAAGACCTCTGGTTTGCCCTGGTTGAGCTGTAGGAAGTTTGCTGCCATCCATGACTTGATGTCTAAAATACAGTTAAAAAGGGCATCAATTGGCCCAGTGTCATCAGGAGACACGGCGATGTACAGTTGCGTATCGTCAGCGTAACTATGGAAGCTGATGCCGTGTCTCCTGATGACGTCCCCAAGGGGCAGCATGTACAGATTAAAAAGAGTTGGACCTAAAATTGACCCTTGGGGAACCCCACACCTTATCTTATAGGTTCCTGAGGAACATGTATCCATACTTACGAAGAAACTTCGATCAGTGAGGTAGGACGTGAACCAGTTAAGAGCAGTACCAGAGAGGCCGACCAGGTTCCTCAGTCTATTTCATAAAATGTGATGGTCTACTGTATCGAAGGCGGCGGTTAGATCCAGCAGAACCAAGACTGTGAGTTTTTGGTTATCTAAATTACACCTGATGTCATTTAAAATCTTTAAAAGTGCTGTCTCTGTACTGTGGTTCATCCTAAAACCGGACTGATGAGCCTCTAAAATGTGTGTTGAGTTTAAAAATTAATTTATTTGATTAAAAACAAGTTTATCTAAAATTTTACTTAAAAACGGTAAGTTGGATACAGGCCGGTAGTTATTTAAAACATTGGGGTCTAAGCCACTCTTCTTCAGAAGGGGCTTCACCACTGCCGTTTTAAAGGAGGCGGGGAAGACACCCGTCTGAAGAGAGCAGTTGAGCAAATACAGTAGCTGTTCCTCAAAGAATCCATAGAGTGTTTTAAAAAACGGTGTGGGAATGGGGTCTAAAAGGCAGGTTGTGGGCTTTACCGTGGAGAAAACTCGACCAAGTGTCCCCGCATCAACCAAGGCAAAACTCTCCAGTGTTTCCTCAGATAAAAGCACTGATCCAGGTGTGTTAAGAGTTAAAATCTGTTGAGATAAAAAAAACTGGATCTAATGTCATCAAATTTACCCCTGAAGTTGTCTGCAAAATCCTCACACAGGGCGTCTGTTGCTGTCTTATGGGATCTGTTGGGGTTTCCATTTGTTAAAAAAATCTATTGTGGAGAAAAGGAATTTGGAATTGTTTTTGTTATTTAAAATTAGGTTTTTGGAATGGGAAGTTCTTGCTTTTTTAATAGTGTTATTGTAATTTTTAAGGTGTTGGCATAAAATGTCATGATGTACTGTTCATTTTGATTTCCTCCATCTTCTTTCAGCACTCCTGCAGTTTCTTTTTAGTTTTTTCATTTCCTCAGTTCTCCATAGGGGTGTAGGTTTTATCCTAATTGTTTTAGTTAATAGCGGAGCCACTGAGTCCAGCGTTGTTTTGAGTATTTTGTTAAAATTGTCAACGATAAAATCACAGGGTGCTGGTAAAATCTCTGCAGGAGTGTTCTGTAAAATCTGGATAAAATTTGCTGCCACTTCAGGAGTTAGGTAACGTTTCTTCACCATTCTCACCGGGGCCTCCGGCTGGTTAAAACTGGTGATGTTAAAAAACCAGGCCGTAGGTTATGACCAGGTCCAGGGTGTGCCCCCTGCTGTGGGTCGGCTGTGTAACATGTTGCTTAAAGTCTAAACAGTTTAAAAGGTTTAAAAATTCTCTGGATACTGGCTGAGTGATACTAGATGTTGTCTATGTGCAGGTTAAAATCACCAGTTATTAAAATCCTGTTGTAGGAGGTGTGAATAATTGATAAAAGTTCAGAGAATTGGCTGATGTGTGGAATACTGGGGGGGTCTGTAGACCGTTATGCAGTGAATCGGGGGGTTGCTAAAAACAAAAGTATGATATTCAAATGATGTGTAGCTTTTAAAAGGAACTGCATTGGATAACATAGATGTTCTTGTTATTGATGCAGTTCCGCCCCCTCTCTTGCTCCCCCTGGTAGAAAATAGAAAGTTAAAATCTGCATCTGTGCCAGGCCATGTCTCTGTAAGGAGAATACAGTCCAGTTTCCTGTCTAAAATCAAGTAATTTATAATAAAAGATTTGTTTAAAAGAGAGCGCACGTTCAGCACAGCCATCTTGATGTCTGTGCTGAACGTGTGCTCATCATGGTGATTCAATGGAACGTTAAAAACATAGCTGGGTCTAAAAACATTCCTGTGCTTTATTTTTCTGCGTGAAATGATGGTGGTGTGGGTGTCCAGAGATTCTGGAGGCAGGGGTGGTGGTGGTGCTGTAAAGGTGTGTATGGTGTTGGTGCAGTATGTGGTGGTTGGGGGTGAGTGAGAGGTGGTGATTCTATGTGCCTGTGTGCTAACGTGAGTCATAAGGTGGTGGTGCAGGACTGGACTATAATACCTGTCTTGTATCTGGGCTACTCCTGCTCTGCAGATTTACTGTTTATGTCACAGTTTCTTACTGTTTCCACACAGTTTAACAACAAATCATCCAAACCCCTTCTTGTTGTGACACAGCAGTCACGTTCAACATTGAGATTAGCTGCTCTTTAAACCTTAAATGTTATAGCAGTATCATAACATAGCTCAGTTATGTTAGCCACATGCTAACTGAAAGTGCAGTTGGCCCAATGTGCTGTCCAAATCTGCTGTGCCAGCAGCTAAACATGCTGATGTTTATTTTGATCGAGCATACAGTACATCTACAGACCTTACAAAGCTGCATCGCAATTTTCAGACACATTAACAAAAAAAAAAGTTTAAATGGCAAGACCTCTCAATTTTATTTTTAAATTTAAGAACTGAAAAGTTTCTGTCTTCAGACAAGTTTTCAAAACAGCCCAGCATTTAGAAATAAAACACTTATGTCTGAAGGCGTTGCAGATGGGGTTGTTTTTGTGTATGTGGGTCTAGTGGCCTGTATTTTGAAAGTGGCTAGAGAGGAAATTTGGGTGGAGGGAAGAGAGAAGACACACACTAAAGAGCAACAAAGCCAGATTCGAACCTGCGGCCTGCACAAAGGCGATAGCCTCTGTAGATGGGGTGCCCACGCAACCCACTGAACTGTCCAGGCTGCAGATATGGTTTTATTGGTTTTTAATTAGCCTACTTTACCAAATATTTTCTGATTGAGCTCTGTACATAAACCCATCTACAGCCAGAGGTATTTGACCAACACAGAGTTTTTATGACTCTTTTCTTTATACACCATCAGCTGAG
Source organism: Cololabis saira (assembly GCF_033807715.1). NCBI lineage: Eukaryota > Metazoa > Chordata > Actinopteri > Beloniformes > Belonidae > Cololabis > Cololabis saira. The sequence goes on along the minus strand of NC_084594.1, from coordinate 23,013,900 downwards.
AAATCCAGTTGAAACTACCTCTATTTGAAGGGTCTCAAAAGTATTTTGACAAGTTGGTACAATAGTGAATAACCATCATATTTAATACTTTGCATTGGATGACTGCCTTTGGTCTGGTGTCTTTAGACACCAACAAGTGTTAAGTGTCCTCTCTGGAGATGCCGTGCAAGCTTCAGCCACATTCAGTTGCTCCGTTATGAACTTATAAGCATGCTTTGCTGGGCTGAAATAAGGTTACCAACTTGGTCATTAAAGAATATCCATTTCTTTGCCTTAATGAAGTATGTTTAGGTTCATTATTAGTATTCTCTCCCATGTTCTGTTCTAACAGTTTTGCTGCATTCAGCTCCTATCCCATTGTGACACAAATGTATGTTGGTTTCATCTTTCACTGCAGACATTTTTTATTTGTTTTTATTTTATTATATTTTTTTTACATACCCTCACCCTTAAAGTCAAGGACTAACTGACTTATTTCATTTACTTTAGAAAAAGTTTGGTATCTGCATTCAGAAAATACTGATTCTGGTAGAAATACAATATAATGTGGTATGATATCACAGAACAGATGGATAGCTCTATTTAAGCTCTTGTGGGCTGGAAGTAAGGTAGAAAAGCGAATGGCACTTATTGTGAGTTTAGCTTCCAATTAGATCCATGGGGATGCCATTGTTTGGAGGACCTCCAGGCATACAATGATGCTTGAGGGAGGAGGTAGTCATACTGAAACCCATGGGTATTTGCTAATCACCACTGTATCTCCTGAGGAATCCTGACGAATGACAAGGTTTTACTGCCCCTCTGTCACCATAACACCTTGTGAGAAAATAATTACCAGGATTTTATGTTTAGACTTTTATAAACACAATATTTTCAGTAAGTTTGTGTTCAATATAAATACCACCCTAAGGTTTCAAATAAAGATTTTTATTGACCCTGATGACCACAGTAACTCTAGAGATCATCTGCACACAAGAATCAATATATTTGTCTGGGTTGGCAGGATGATAACATCTTAATATAATATTTCATTATTCTCAAATGATTTTTCAGATTTGCTTTAACTGGAGAAAACAGAGAGTTTTTTTTCTGTGATGTATTGTTGCTTTCTGTAATCTGGTAAAGAGATGTGTGGCATTATAGCTACTGGATGCGTTGCTCTCTTTCAAACTAACAGTAACAACCCTAACAAACAAACTTCAGCGAAGAAACTTCACCAGGGTTAATTTAGCATTGCATCATCTTGAATAAATGCTGCTCCTTGTTTTATTTACCTATTTTGTCATGAATATCAAAGTACTCATCCAGTTCTACATTTGATACTTGACTTTTGACCTGAACCAGAAACTTGTGCAAACTATTCTTTTTGTACACTTTCTGTATACTATCAAAGTTAAAATTACATCAGTTTGTCCATATGGACCCCTATCCTCAATATCATTTAAGTGGAGTTGCATTTTTGAGTACTGCCAGAGGATTTAAATAACAATTTCTTTTGAATTACATTGACGGCCCCAAGCGTTAACATTAATTGCCATTTTTCTTCAAAATGATGTCCTGTACTAATTAAAAACTGCTCTGAATTGCATTTTTTTGGTCCCTAACAAAGGTTTACACTCATTACCATCTAATAATAAGTTTTAAGTCTGGTAGGTCCTTTACCTGAAAAAAAAAAAAACTGGTTTTGAAAACAGAAATTATCCTGTTGATTTTAATCTAAAGTTGAAGATCAAATCAAAGGAAACTGACAAGTTGATGACCCCAAAGAGCCAAGAGTGGGAACAGAGTCCCTGAGCTGATCAGTGCAACCAAAGATTATTTTGATTAAGATACAAAGAATTCATGTCCGACCAGTTATTCAGATCACTTAGCACTTCAACAAGGAACCTTTGGAGTTGAATGTCAAATTCATTAGGAGCTCATCTATAAAACAAGGAAAGGATACTGTTTCAAAAAAATGACTACAAGGGGGAAGAAAAATTATGAATATTACCAAACTATGCAGAAAAACAAATTGTGCAGAAGAAGTCTAAATTTGACTCGAGACAATCTAGGGCGACAGCCTTAATACCCACATACTTTTCAGGATGGGATAAAATGATGTCATTGCATTAAGGTATCAAAAGCAGCAGTCAAATCTAAAAGCAGAATAGTTTCTTGAATCCATATTTAAAAGACAATCCTTAAAATCACATTGAAGTTTTCGCCAGTTCCAAACTCATCTAAATCTGTTTCTCGTTGGTTAAAGCAGCTCTCTCCAAGACTTTATATATGAAGTCAGTCCGCCCCAGGGCAGCTGTGGCTACCAAACGTAGTTTACCACCACCGGTGAGAATGTGTATGAATGAATAATGATCTCTGTAAAGCGCTCCGAGTGCCTTGAAGGGCCTTATATAAAACCAAGTCATTTTTATTAGGGCCTGAGCACTTATAGTGCGAAGGCCCTATTGTATCTGTAGGAATTTTTCTTCTGACGAAAGGAGGGCCCTTTTGCCCCCCTAAACGTGCCCCAAAAGTCACCAAAGTTTGCACGTAAGCCAGGTCTGGCGAAAAATTTGATATCTAATGGTTTGCATTAATGGGCGTGGCAAAATGGCTCAACAGCGCCCCCTAGATAACTTTGTGCCTCAAGCCCCACAATACGGTTTGACGTACATGCACGAAAATCGGTACACACCTGTATCATGTCGCAACTTAAAGAAAAGTCTCTTGACGCCATGGCCGAAACCAAACAGGAAGTCCGCCATTTTGAATTAATGGTGTAATTTTGGCGCAATTTATGCCATTCCTTCGGCAGTTAATACGGCTCGAACCGTAACATGCACCAAGGTGTGTTTACATCATAATGTGCGTCTCCATCTTGCGACAACTCACATTACTTTTCTCTTTCAAAAGCGTTACTGTGGCGACGCTAGACGCCAAAAAGCGCGCCCACCCTTCATCTGATAGTTCCAGACAGGAAATACTTTGTTCCTCAAGCCTCACAATACTGTTTGACATACATGCACGAAAATCGCTACACACCTGTATCATCGCGCAACTTAAAGAAAAGTCTCTTGGCGCCATGGCCGAAACCGAACAGGAAGTTGGCCATTTTGAACATATTGAAGTCATCGCGTAATTTTGGCGCAATTTATGCCTTTCCTTTGGCAGTTAATACGGACCGAATCGTAACGTGCACCCAGGTGTGTTATACATCAAAATGTTCGTCTCCATCCTTCGCCAGGTGTGTTATACATCAAAATGTTCGTCTCCATCCTTCGACAACGCGCATTACTTTTCTCTTTCAAAAGGGTTACCGTGGCGACGCTAGACGCCAAAAAGCGCGCCCTCCCTTCATCTGATTGGTCCATATTTGATAGTTCCCCAAAAGTCACCAAATTTTGCACGCAGGCCAGGCCTGGCGATAAATTTGATATTTCATGGTTTGCATTAATGGGCGTGGCCTAATGGCTCAATAGCGCCCCCTCGAAAACTTTTCTCTGCCATAACTTTTGAACGGGTTGTGATCGGACTCGGTATTGAGTCCTTGACCTTCATTGGCCTGAATTAGCCCCGCCCCTTCTTCTGATTGGTTGTCCCTATTTTCTGTTATAACTTTTGAATGGTTTGACATAGAGAGTCGTGGGTGGTGTCATCGAACTCGGTTTTGAGTACTTGACCTTCATTGGTGCAAATTAGCCCCGCCTCTTCTTCTGATTGGTCGATATTTCATAGTTATTATTTTCGGCCATAACTTTTGAATGGTTTGACATAAAGACTCGTGGGTGGTGTCATCGGACATGGTTTTGAATCCCTTGACCATAATTGGTGCAAATCAGCCCCGCCCCTTCTTCTGATTGGTCAATATTTCATAGTTCCTATTTTCTGCCATAACTTTTGAATGGTTTGACATAGAAAGTCGTGGGTGGTGTCATTTCTGATATGCTTATGGGGGGCGGTGGCCATGAGTGCGAGGGCCCGTTCATCGCTGCTTGCAGCGTTAATTGTTATTATTATGAAGGGGAGTTAAGAAATGGGCCAAAAAATTGGAGAGAACTGAAGGGTCCAGGTTCTCTTCAATTTTTTAAAGAGCGGTTAAACAATAGCATGTTACAAAGCTGAAATAACACCTGATCTAAAAGATGCAGTCACCACAGTTACAGTGTTTGATCCAATAACATCAAAAACTCAAGTAAATAAACAAGCAAGGCTGCTGTCAGGGGCCAGTGGTTTGACTATGTTGGACAGATAAGAGAATTTAACTGGTTCAAACTACCAGAGAAAACAGCTGGACACAGAGGAGAGACAGATGGGTCTCTCCTGACTTTTAATTAAATTAATTTTCTAATTAAAATTGAATAAAATGATTATGTAACAGAACAAAAGCAGCACAAACAAATGCACAGAAAGCCCAGGAAAAGCACCAATATATAATGTATCTATTAATTTTCTTGTTCAACTTACTAGTTTTGGGAGAAATTGGCTTTGTCTTAAATTAGTGATGCAACAGCAATAAAAGAAAAAAACATTCCTCACATGAGCACTGACATTGTCACCAACAATAATAATTAAATTACTTTAATTGACAAAAAAACCCAATCGGCTTTAAGCCAACAATGTTTTATACTTTTTGTTTGTGTCATGGAAACAACAGTGCCCAATTGGATAAAAGGATTCCAAGGTTTTTCTGAAGATCAGTCTGAAACTATGTACTTTAACAGTTTATTTGAGACTAGGTTCAGATCCTTGGTGAAAACCTTAAAGGAGCTGTATGTAAGAGCAATAATAAAACGAATCAGAAAATGACCCCGATATGTCAACAGACATTCAAAAATCATGTTAATTTCAACAGCACTCAAGCCAGGATATTCCAGTTTAAAAAGAGGAGTTGCAGCACTCAACTGATGTTTATGTTGTCAATCTACTTGTTTTTTGTTTTGGCCTGAAGCTCCACCCTCCACCTATCTCCCAATCACGAAGTCAGTATTGTTTCTGAAGCTCCACCCTCCACCTATCTCCCAATCACCAAGTCAGTATTGTTTCTGAAGCTCCACCCTCCACCTATCCCCCAATCACCAAGTCAGTATTGTTTCTGAAGCTCCACCCTCCACCTATCTCCCAATCACAAAGTCAGTATCGTTTCGGCATCCGGGTTGCCAGCTCGGCTCTAATTATCGCAGCCATGGCAGCCTACGTTCCTGCTGCATTCTGCAGCCTACCTGGCAACCTCTGGTTGGGGGAGGAGGGGGAGGGTACACGCCGCTCAACAATATTTTGAAAGTGACTGCAGTACCAGTTTTGAGCCAGTTTTGGGCTCCTTTAATTTCCAAGGAACACAATGTAAAAATGAATAGATAGCATACATTGATATGCAAACTGTGGGAGCAAGCTAAATGTTTTCCGTCCCTATTAAATATGGAATTTCTGCTAACCAACCATTTGCAGCCTTTCCTTGTAAGTTTTTTTAAAACAGGTCTGACTGCAGACAGGCTACTTTAGGTTGGTGCAAATGTACAAGTTATCAATTCCCTGTGTTAAACTAAAATAAAAAAAAGATTACAAAAAATAAAATTTTATTTCTAATTTGTCAGACCATGGGGAAGTTTTGCACTTGTAAATTAATCTTAAAGTTTTGTGGATTTTTCTTTTTTTTTTTTTTACATTTTGAAAGGAAAAAAACATTATGAGACATTAAAAAAAAACCTTTAAAAGTAATAGATGCAATAAAATTGCATTTCTTTTTTTCCAGGTGGCCAACCTCCTGCGTTTGTTCCAAATACCTCAGATCAGCTATGCCTCCACAAGTGCAAAGCTCAGTGATAAGACCCGCTATGATTACTTTGCACGCACCGTGCCCCCTGACTTCTACCAGGCCAAGGCCATGGCGGAGATCCTGCGTTACTTCAACTGGACCTACGTGTCAACAGTGGCATCAGAGGGTGATTATGGTGAGACCGGCATAGATGCCTTCCAGCAGGAGGCCCGCACTCGCCAAATCTGCATCGCCACTTCAGCTAAAGTCAGCCGCTCCATGAACCGCCAAGGTTACGAGAATGTGATCCGTTCCTTGCAGCAGAAATCCAATGCCAGGGTGGTCATCCTGTTCACCCGTAGCGAGGACGCCCGTGAGCTACTGGTTGCTGCTGCTCGAATGAATGTCAGCCTCATATGGGTGGCAAGTGATGGATGGGGGGCGCAGGAGAGTCTTGTAAGAGGCAGTGAGACTGCAGCAGAAGGAGCTTTTACCATTGAACTAGCATCCTATCCAATCAGAGAATTTGAGGACTACTTCACCAAGCTGAACCCATACACCAACACGAGGAACCCATGGTTCAAAGAGTTCTGGGAACACCGGTTTGGTTGTAGCCTGCAAGAGCCCGGTTGCAGTGAACACAGCTTACGAGACGGGACTTTTGAGCCGGAGTCCAAGATTATGTTTGTGGTGAATGCTGTCTATGCCATGGCCCATGCTCTGCACAACATGAGACAAGCAGTATGCTCCAACATGTCCAAAGTCTGTGATGCCATGAAACCAGGCAATAACAAAAGATTTTATAAGGACTTCATCTTGAAGACCAGATTTGAAGGTAAGCAAAGCAGTGTACACTAACTCAGATAAAATGCTTCGGTCTAAAGTACGTACTTGACTAATAGTTTTGAAAAAATGGCGACAATGTTTAATCTCATACCACCACCACATACTACCACCAGTATGTAAAACAAATGAGAGCTGCATGACACAGGATCAAGCCTGTTTCGTAGTGCAGAAAAAGCTTTGTAATTAAAAAATAAGCAACATGATCTATGAATTAACATAGAGAGGGTCTATAGAACATTTACTGAAGGTTCAGAGTATGGATAGTAATTTTATGACATCAATTCTTAAAACACTGACAGATGTATTATAGAAGTATAGGCACATAATGAATAATTAACAGATCATGTAAAACAAATCATGGATAGATTCATGTTTGACTCAGTTACTAGTATCTACCCAGTTCCTATGGCTGCAGGACAAGCACAAATGATCACCCCTCCTATCCTGTGCTTGACGGTTTGTGTGGGGTGTGTGCGATGATTTGCTGTGTGGTTTTTACCAAATGTGGAGATGTGTGTTATGACCGAATGACTTCACTTCGGTTTTGACTGTTAAACGAGGATATTTCACTGGTCTAAACTGTACTGCAGTGAACTGTAAGATTCACCATATTAACTAGTGTCTGTAGAATTTAAGATGTCATTCTGCGATTTTTAGCTACCGTAATTCTTTGAGCAGCGTACAATCTCTCCTGGGCAGACTGACTTTCTTTAATGTTTTACACTTTTGAACTGTTTACTGTACTATTATACACTCATTGTTTGAAATTGCCCTTATAACCCTCCCCAGACTGATGTGCAACAACAATTGCTACTTTAGGTTTTTTGCAGATGTTCCTTCTTCTTGGCATTGTGTTGCCACGTACCTGAATACTCCAGATTAGTGAACTTCCAAAACCTTTTCTTTTATAGAAGTGGGTACACCTGCCGATGATCAATCAATCAGGTGTCTTTGATTAGCAGCACTTGGTTGACAGTTACCCTCCTAACTCTTATGGATGCTGTAAGGCTGTTCTATGCAGTTATATGCTCTATTTTGAATGAATCATTTGTTTGGACACACTTCTGAATTTGTTTGAAGGAGAAGGTGTGTCCAAACTTTTGGTCTGTACCGTACATTATAATAGTATAATTTGTCATTATTTATCGTCACAAGTTTGTAATAAAACACTTTAAACATGACTGCATTTTTGTTTCCCTGCAGCTCCATTCAGACCTGCTGACACAGAGAGCATGGTGCGCTTCGACTCTGTTGGTGACAGCATCAGCCGCTACAACATCTTTCATTACTCTAAAGAAGAGGATAAGTTCAGCTACAAGAAAGTTGGCTATTGGGACCAAATACTCACCCTGAACACCACCCTGGTGGCCTGGCATGGCAATGTTCCTCCGACCTCCCAGTGTAGCGACCCCTGCAAGAAGAATGAAGTGAAGAGCATGCAGCCCGGAGATGTGTGCTGCTGGATCTGTATTCCCTGTCAGCCCTACCAGTATCTGCTGGATGAGTTCACCTGCGCTGACTGCAGCTTCGGTCAGTGGCCGCTGGCTAACTTGACTGGCTGCTATAATCTGCCTGAAGAGTACATCCGTTGGGAGGATGCCTGGGCTATTGGGCCTGTAACCATCTCCTGTCTTGGCATATTGTGCACCTTGTCAGTAGTGGGTCTGTTCTTCAAACACAATGAAACACCTGTGGTCAAAGCAAGTGGACGGGAGCTGTCATACATCCTCTTGCTAGGAGTGCTGATGTGCTACAGCATTACTTTCGTCTACATCGCCAAACCTTCCACTACGGTTTGCACGCTACGTCGACTTGGTCTGGGCACTTCATTTGCTGTGTGTTACTCTGCCTTGCTGACCAAAACCAACCGGATTGCTCGGATCTTCAGTGGGGTGAAGGATGGAGCCCAGCGGCCGCGCTTTATCAGCCCAGGCTCCCAAGTAGCAATATGCTGTGCTCTTATCTCCTGCCAGTTGCTGGTTGCTGTTATTTGGCTTGTAGTGGAAGTGCCAGGGGTACGGAAGGAGGTGACCCCAGAGAGGCGAAATGTGGTCACTCTGAAGTGCAACAGCAAGGACACCAGCATGCTTATGTCACTCACCTACAACTGCATCCTCATCATCCTCTGCACTGTTTATGCTTTCAAGACGAGAAAGTGCCCTGAAAACTTCAATGAGGCCAAGTTCATCGGGTTTACAATGTACACCACCTGCATCATCTGGCTTGCCTTCCAGCCTATCTTCTATGTCACTGCCAGTGACTACAGGGTAATTATGAATCACAATTCATAAATTATTTTTATTATGTCATTTAAGCCTTTAAAGTTTATATCTCAAGAAATTTCTGCAGCCCATAGTTGTAGAATGTGAACAGAGGCTGTAAATGACACCATTGTGTATTTATCCAAAAGGTTTTATTCGCACATTCCATTTGATCTCCATCACCTAGATTCATGAAAGGTTTTCTTTCCGTGTGGGCTGAAAGATCTTTCAAGACAAGAACAAAGACTCTGGAGACAGATCAGCCTAGATAAACCGTCAGAAATAATTAATAACAGTCAAACTAATTCGTTGAATCAAAACATTTCAGGTGCTAATAGAGATGTCATATTCATTTCTGTAGTGCAACTGGCCCTATGTGGTGAGCTCACACTCCCTAAAGTGTAAACAGGAATGGCAAGTGCACTTTGCTTTGTGGTGCCCCCCTCCCACACTCCACCCTTTCACCCTCTGTCATTGTCTTGGGAAATAAAACATATTTGTTGCCAACAGCTAAATTTAGCGCAGCACGCAAATGGCGATGTGTAAATGAGTGGAATATGGATTCAGAAATTGCTTGCATTGTTATATTACACTAGGATCCAATTTAGAACATTTCTTTCTAAGTGCAGGTGCCATTTCATATTTTTCTCAATGCACTCATGGTGAAATAAATAATGGGAATAATAGAAAACATTAGACACAAAACTGACAAAACATATACGGCAAGTGCCTGCGGCAGACCTGAGGCTACTGCCACAGCATTTTGGTCAAAGTATGCATCAGGTATTGTTGTGCAAACAGCTGTGAGGGAGGTCTGGGGTCCCACTAGCTTTGTCTCATAATGACGTTCCTCGGGCTCTTTGTGTCTGTCTGTCAAGTTCTTGCAGCACCTAAATCATCAACTGAAGACTACCTTTACTGATACACAGATTCATTAAAATAATAAGATGTTTGGCATTGCAGCAGAGCTCTTGACACTTTGGTTATATGTGACAACAATAATAATAGCTGTGGGTTTATTTGATGCTAATCAAATTAAATTCAAGTTGTATAACACAGAATTAATCTAAGAAGAGCATGAAGACAGACAGACAGACAGACAGACAGACAGACAGACAGACAGACAGACAGACAGACAGACAGACAGACAGACAGACAGATAAACACCCCTCTTCTCTTATTAACAGAAGATGTTGAATTTGAATTATTTATATCTAATCTTCCTATGGATTTCTTGAATTTTCTTGTTTAATTTAACAATATCACTGCAGACACGTGGGTTCCTGCAGTATGTGCAGAGCTTGATTAAATATTCATCTTTCTTGTTAAACAGATTTTTAAAGTGTTAGTGTTAATTTAGTCAGTTTAAATGCTAGATTGCTAGATACCAAGAAATGTTAAAACTAATAGAATCAATATACCTATGTCACGACTGACTTCAAATGCAAATGCATCTCTAAAATCTATGTAAATATATACAGTACTTGGTTATAAACATACATGAAGTACACATAGCCAAGAAATGAATAAAGAAATAGAAAAGGAAGCCCAATTAAATCAGTAGAAAGCCTAACCTCATGCTCTGGCGGTTTAAAAGTAAAAACATCAAAGTCTTCACATAGTGCTTTCTAATTAATTGCAGAGAGTGTTAAAAGGAAATTTCTGCTAAAAAAGATATTTCGTTTGCTGGAAAGAGATTAGGGGCTAAAGATGAAGAAATGTTACAGACTGTCCTGTTGGTGCCCACGTCGGTGGTCGTTATTGAAGTTAATATATGTAACAAATTCCCATATTTCTGCAGTGCTTTTGTTGTTCAGGGTGTTTGAGGAGTTTCCCTCCACGCTGGTTCTGCAGAAACAGATTCCTAGACTGCAGGGGTAGCCAGTGTGGTGGGAAGAAATGGAGCTCAGAAAGATGACCCCAGCAGTCAGCTCACATTAGCAGCAATGACTAACAGGGCCCTGACTTTCAGGGACAGCCAGCTGTGCTTATCCCCTATCCTTTTTTTTTTTACGAAATTGCCTCTCTCTTGTATCCGCACACATACAAATTCACTAGTAGAACAGCCAACATGGACGCTTCACGCATGCATCCATAATTTAAAATGGAAATTTGTCCAACAGTGCAAGAATCATAGCAATATATTGCATAAAAGGACATACGAGAGCTCTGCCCTTGATGTTGCTACAGAATCAGCAATATTCTTCAAATGTAATACGTTCTCGATGCATTTAAATGCTCAAATGTTTAACATGCTCAAGTAGATTGGAAATGTGATCATTTCAGTTTTTGCATACATTTTTACTGCTCAATTATGAATTCTTCATCCATATGCAATATTTCTACTCACAGATAAAATGTATCTCTCATGCCATGTTTGACTTTTGGGAATGACTAAAGTAGGGATAAAAGGAAACGTACTTCTTGGATTAAAGGTGTGAAAGTAACGAAGTAAGTAAAGAAATAACATTTTAGAGGAAACTGATTGATCAAAAGCCATTAAGGGTGCATATATGAAAAGCGCTGCCTGGGTCCAGGTGGCCTCTGAACACATTTCAATCCTTTTGAAGACAAAATTATAAAATTCAAATGCAGGCCGCTACATTCATAATTACACACTTGTTCTCTCTTTGAAGGTGCAGACCACCACCATGTGCATCTCTGTCAGCCTCAGTGGATCAGTGGTTCTTGGCTGCCTCTTTGCACCGAAAATCCACATCATCCTGTTCCAGCCTCAGAAAAATGTGGCCACGCTCAGAGTCACAGCCAACCGCTTCAGTGCCACAGTGTCTACTTCCGCCTCCGCTCCTGGCTCCAACTACTCAAAAGGTGCAAATATACGCTAACTGCATCTATTGCTAATTGCAGATTCTTAAACAACCCCCCCTCCCCTCCAATGGTTTTTATGATGTAATGTAATTTTGATTATGTATCATCCCACATGAAATGGATAATTTGTACATTTCTGAAGGCACCAGTACAGCTACTGCTCTGACAATGTCTTTCAGAAAAGACTTACTTGGCTTGTTTCAGGGAGAAAATGTCAAACAGTGTAACTGTTCGATAATATTTGGTACTTTATGAAACAAAAAATATGAACAAGGGATAACATGTTCACCTATTTCCAAACCTTTAAGAAAAAAATGTCTAAAATAAGTTTCTTCTGGAGGGCGGCTGGACTCTCCTTTCTCCGCCCAGAGATAGGGGTAGAAGTTCAGTCTGCTCCTCCACATCAGCTGATGTGGTTTATACATCTGGCTCATAAGATTCCTCTTGGACACCTCCCTGGGGAGGTATTTCAGGCATGTCAAACTAGAAAGAGACCCTGAGGCAGACCCAGGACCAGCTGGAGAGATTATATATAACTCCCAGTTGGCCTGGGAAGAGCTGGAGGAGGTAGCTGCAGAGAGGGAGGTCTGGGCCTCTCTGCTTAGGCCGTTACCCCATGACCCAAACCCGGATGAGTGGAAATGGATGGATGGATAGATGGACAAAAAGATAAACACAAATGCTATTGTGCAATAGTATCTGTCATTCACTCCCGGGGAGTTCAAACATGTAAACCTGTAACAGCAGCTTGTCTGATGTTACTGTTTCTTTTTTTTCCTCTTCTTAGGTTAAATAATGATTCATGAATTCACATTTTACTAAAGGAAATACAACTTTATGAAAGTAATAAATTGCTGTCAATCTTCTTGGAATAAAGGTAGATAAATACTGTCAACAAGTACCATATTTTCTGGACTATAAGCCGCACCTGTTTATCCGCTCTATTTTTAAAAAAACAATAAAAAAAAGATATACAAGCCGCACCTGTATATAAGCCGCATCCGCTCTATTAAAAAAAAAAAAAAAAAAAAAGATATGCAAGCCGCAGATATTTATGTTGTTAGTTTAGATATTTACCACATTTACAGAACCATTTTGAACTGTAAATGATGTACATGTTTGTACCTAAATAAATCCTTTCCTAACAGTGTCTTTTAACATGGCAGTAACTTTGCTGATTAAAACTGGACAGAACCAAGAGAAAATAACCAGTATTTATTTATCTATCTGTTTGAAATCTGCTTCTACCTACTTCCATCTGCTAAAGAAGAAGTAGCGTATTCCTCTTTGCATTTATTTTGTCTTAGTTTTTATTCTAATTCCGGTTAGCACTCTCCCTAGCGGTGGAAAAATCCACAGAATAGCCTCACCTTTGTATAAGCTGCATGGTTCAAAACCTATGAAAAAAGTAGCGGCTTATAGTCCAGAAAATACGATATATAAAAAAATTATGTATTAAAAAAAAATGAATAAAAAAAAAAAAGCCTACCTAATGCCACTACTCTCACTCCCTTAGGATCAGCCTCCAACTACGTCCCTGCGGTTTGTAACGGCCGTGAAGTGGTGGACTCTACAACGTCCTCTTTGTGAAAAAGCAGCTCATCTTATCAGTCACCCCTCAGTCAGACAGGGCTGTGTGCGACTGACCCTCACACCATCTCACGCGTCGCAGAGACACCTGTCAGGACAGAATGAGTGAAGCAGCAAGAGTAACTGGAACCGTGAAGGCTAACTGATGTTTTTGCATCGAGCAGTATGTATGAACTGTAAAGACCTTTTCTTTTTTTTGTATAGATTTAAAACGCTGTAATCTCCATGATTTACAGGTAGATGTGGTACATAAACCGTGCCTTGTCCTAAAAGAGTCTTGTTGTCAAATGGGTGGTTGTGAAGCAGTAGTACTAAGGATGTTCTTATCTTGTCCTAATAGTGCTGTGACTATATCCAATGTTGTAGATATTGTGCAAAAAAAATATAAAGCTGAAGCTGTGAAATAAATTAAGCTCTCTATTAAAATGTGACTAACCATTGTTAAAAGATGAAAACTAGGTAACTAGGCAACATTAAGACCATGTATTGATTTAGACTAGTGAAAAGGTATGTGCTTTATTGTAATTTATGTAAATAGTATGTTTTTAATATTAAAAGACTGAATTGCAGTGGCTCCAAACTTAATTTCTTCACCCTTTGGTATTTTTTTCCTTCGTTTTGAAATGTATTCTGCTTTTTTCCTTCCCCCTTTTCATTTCAACATGATGACCAAACAGGTAGTTGATGCTACATTTGTTAACTAGTTGAATCATTCAATAGCAGGCAAAACACATTTAAAAAAAAAAAGAAAAAAAGATCATGGGGAAACTTCACAGTCAACACTTGCATGGGACAAATATACCCTGGGTTTTTATTATTGAGATTGATTTAAAAAGAAAGGGGCAAAACAGACAATATATGTCAAGTTATCAAAACATTTTATTTACAAAAATTCATTATTTAGTCATTTTGGCTTCTTCTGGATTAGGTTTCCTTTTAAGTGGAATGATATAGATCCCATTTTTGGCATCTTTGATTCTCCACCAGCGACCCAACCTGTAAACATGCCACAAATGTGAAAGGAAATTAAAATTACATTATCAGCTACAATCATGACACATAACTAAAAAAAAAAATAAATAAAAAAAAAAGGATTTTATGTCAGACAATAAAATCATAATATACTGCCAAATATTAAAAAAGCACATACCATTGTGATATGAACACAAATATTGTATACTACAGTCAAATAATCATGCACTTCCCAGGTGTCTTGGACTTAACAATATTGCAGAATGTACAGAAAATTATATAAAAAAAAAAACCTTCTACAGATATATGCCCTTTAGCTCAGATATCAAGCTATCCTAAAAGCAATAAGCAACAGAATATAAACATCAATCCCTCTTGCTGCCTGGAGAGTTTTGTAGAAAATGTCAATCTTTCCACTAAAACCTCGTCTCATCCTCTGGGGAGACTGGAAGCGTAAAATTAAAACATTTGGGAGACTAAACCATCAGATTTAACTGTAAATAACTCGCATTACATTATTTATTAAAAAAAAAAAAAGATACAAAAAATCTTGCTTTATGGTACAGTATAATAAATGCAGTATAGTTCGACTTCATTTCTGTTTTTTGTTAATCAATGTATTCTTACTTCCGTTATCTGTGTCTTATCTGAATTTTTTTTTTTAAGACTGAAGTTAGGTGGCTGCATGAAGCAACACTGCCATCTGGTGGAAGTTCCAATCATTACACATAAACTTGCACTGAAGTTCATTAGTTATCAGGAAGTCTGCAGACAGTTTCCATTTCTATTGAAATATTGTATGAGCTTAGTTCGTTACCTGTGTTCCTGTCCGATGCCGGCTACCAAGAACTGACCGGAGCTTGAAAACTTCAAACTATTGACAAATCCGGACTGGAAAGGAAAATACAAGACGATAATTTTTACGTACATATTTAGACAAGACTTTTTGCTGCTTTGCGCTCAGGAAGAAAGGGGTGACGAACTTACCACTGGAACACTGAATAGAAGCTCCAACCCACGATAGTTCTGGCCACACTTCCACACATTCACCTGCGAGTTGTGCGAACCTGCACAGAAGAACCATTATACGTCAATAATATCTGTACACATCTCTAAAGACACACCATAGATAACGCTAAAAGTAGCTTTTGTACTGTTAATATGGATAACTTCATCACAAACATCACATACTGAATAAATGTCTGTTTATAAATGACAGCTGTGAAAAGGTGTAATAGGTGCACCCTGCAAACAATCCTGTTACTAAAAAGCTTTAGAAGGACTCTAAGAGGACTCTCACAGCCGGAGGCACCTGAGGCAACGGTATCGGAGTTCTGAAGGGCTGCTACTGAGGCCACCCAATGAGGCTGCTCCAGCCCTACATCGCCATGGCAACCATGAGCCTTCTTCACTGTGCTGAGAGGCTTCTTCTT
The DNA here is from genome assembly GCF_033807715.1 of Cololabis saira. NCBI lineage: Eukaryota > Metazoa > Chordata > Actinopteri > Beloniformes > Belonidae > Cololabis > Cololabis saira. The sequence goes on along the minus strand of NC_084594.1, from coordinate 22,998,235 downwards.
GTTGACACTCCAAAGAGACACTGAGCTGCAGTGGTTGAGAAAATTGAGGTAAGGTAGAAAAGAGAAACATTTAAATCGGTTTGCAAAATGAAGACTGAAAAAAATAATAAAAATAAATAAATAATATATATATATATATATATATATATACACCCCCCCCCCAGCAAAATAATAATGGCAACTTACCCATCATCAGCTCCTGTTATCATGTGCTCCTCATTTATGAGCTGGATACAATCAATTGAACCACTGAGGGAGAAATAAAGCCAAATCAGTATACCAGTCTCTCATCACCCAAATTTTTTTTTAAAGTGGAGAGAATTTAATGATGCCTTTAAAAATGCATTTTGCCACAAGTAATAATTTTCAAAAAGCTGCTGATTGTTTGCAGAGTGGTTGTGTATTGTTGACAATGACTGACTTACAAATATCATGGTTTCATGCAATGAATCTGTTTTCAATTATCAGGGAAATTTCAGCTGCTGATGTCATCATCTCAACATTGTCTTATTTTAATTTTCTTAACATTTTTTTCTGCACTTCTTTTTTTAATCCAATAAAACAATTCCTATTAATCGTGTGTATATGGGGTTTTGATCTACAACAAAACAAAATAATTTGCCAACACAACAATAAAATTCAACATACTTGAACAACCCACTTTAGCGTGCTCCTTTTAATTGAGCTCAATGCAAGTCTGTTTTGATGTCATTTATGTTTATAATAATATTATACCCGTTCTTGTGCTCTTTTTCTACCTCTCCTGTGTTTGCGATGTAATAAAAGTGAGAATGAAAGAGACAGTATTTTTATGAAAAAAATCATCATGCCGAGAACTCCATCTAAAACCAAAGATATCTGAAATGTGGCAGCATCCTCTTGACCTAGCAGGAGCCCACAGTATGAACCTGACAGCACATGTTAAAGCATTTAAAGTGCTCCCTCAAGTTTCCACATATATGAACACTCACTCATGTCCATGAAACACCAGCTGAGACTCCTCAGCTATCTTCCAAACTCTCACGGTGCCGTCCCGTCCCCCTGCCGTCACACAGCATTCCCGGCTCAGACTGTCCAGCCCTGTAATGGCGTCCTGGTGGCCAAAGCTACAGAAATTCACAAGCCGTATTAAATTCAATTAGAGGACAATAATGAGAACCATAGTTCACACACACACACACACACACACACACACACACACACACACACACACACACACACACACACACACACACACACACACACACACACACACACACACACACACACACACACACACACACACACACACACACACACACACACACACACACACACACACACACACACACACACACACACACACACACACACACACACACACACACACAGAGCATATAACCGGAAGTGCTTGTGCAGTGAAATATATATATGCATGCATGTATAATCTCTGTTACTTACAGAGTTTCCACGTATGCGTTCTCGTCCACATTCCACACCTTGACCGAGCGGTCTTGAGAAGCGCTGTACAGATCATGGGTTCCTTTCCTGAACGATAGACCCTAAGAAGGAAAAATGAAACGTATTAAAACCACCACAGGCAGATCCTCACAAGCTTAATGGAACTGTCATGAGGGAGACTGAGAACTTACCGACACAGGGCCTTTGTGTCCTGTAAATTTAAATAGATGTTTGCATGTTTCAGCCTCCCAGATCATGATAAGTTTGTTCATGTCTCCAGTAGCCTGAAAAGAAAGTTGATACTGTTGCAATCAACTCTGACACTTCAGTAAGACTGACATAATTCGACATAAAAATGTTTCCTCACCAAGTATTTTCCATCTGAAGATATGGCCATACACAGGATGTGAGCCGTGTGTCCGATATGGCGATCTTCCGTACCTTTCCTGCCACCAGGTATTGTGTGCAGCTTCTTTCCACTCTCAACGTCCCCTGAATTGAAAAAAAGAAAAACCTAGTTTTAGTTTTGTAGAGCTGTGCAAGTGCAATTAAAACATTTGAGTTTCAAAGGTTTTCCTTGATACAAACATTTTATCACGGAGCAGTCTTTGGCAGCAGAAAATATGCATTTGTCATCAGGGGTTACGACAAGACAGGTAATTGGAAGTTTGTGTCCTCTCAACACCCTGATATCTGAAGCATCTGGTGCTACGAGCTACAAGAAAGAAAGAAAACATAATTAAAGTGAGCATGTTCAGCTTTGTTATTTCTCCAAGGATACTGGACTTGCAGCAAGACTCGAGTTATGAAAATTCTAATACTTACATCTTTAGCAATGAGCCGTTGGAGCTTTCCTTTCTGTTCAAGCTGAAGGAAACAATCACATGCACAGAAAAATCAACATCACAGAAAAGACAATAACTAACAGGCAATACAAAAGAATCGAGGCCTGATCCAACATGCTTTCAGCACAGTTTTATGTTTGTTTTTTTAAATGAAACTATTACTCTAAATGAGTTAATCCGACAGCAACTGAAGATGCCTGTAACGTTGTCATAACTTGATGGACACTCTGATGCTTTCCTATAATAATCTGCAGAGGAAGTAATAGTAGACAAACAACAAATTTTAACGTAGGAGTTGTGAGTGTAACTGTATTGTTTTGTATTTCCCAAAGTAATCCCTCATCAATGTGGTGACATCACCTCTTCATGAAAGGCAGTTTTTAATGCAGTCCTCTCTGTCTGAGGTATGTGAGAAAACAGGTGTCCATCTTAAAATTGTGCCCTCATCCTTTACAGATTTATCGACTCCATTAATGATATCTTGCACTGCAGATGGAAAAATGTAGCTTCAAATATTTCTTTCTTAACATTTCACCCCCCCCCCCCCCCCCCCCCCCCCCCCCCTCATACATAGGTTGATAAACTAGAGTTCACCTGCCCATCATTTCATTTCAAATACTGAGCTTTTCATGGATACCACATGTTAAAATGTAGTATGATTCTTAATAACCCATTTAAAACCTCATAATTGCCTCCATACTGCATTCAATAGTGTTCTTAAAAAGGAACAGAAAGACAAATATTAAGCAAATTATTTGTATCTCTATTGAATGTCATATAAAACTTCTAGGCCAGTGGTCTTCAGCCCTGATCCTCTAAATCTGCTGTCCTGCATGTTTTAGATGTTTCCACGCTTGAGCACACCATGACACAAATGACTATGTCATTAACAGACTTGTGAAGACCTTGATGACAAGATGGCCGGGGTAGTAGACCACTGTTCTTCACCACGACATTCCTTCTAAGAGGTTTGCATTTACAAAAGGATTATGAAAGCAGGAGGAGACACATTACTGCTGATCTCTCTGCACCCTCTCACACAACACATTTACACTTACCACTTCTTCTTGAAGCCTTCCTGCCACAAGATCTGTCTCAAAGGACTCATCATCTGCTTTATTTTCCTCTGATGGAACAAAAAACTCTGTTAAAATCTCAAATCAAAGAGTGTAATGTGACGTGATAAAACCGTGTAGAAAGGTTTACCCTCTTCCTTCAGCTGGTCCAGGTACAGTTTAGCTAATCTAAGCTTCTTATCTTGTGGAGTTTCATCAAAATCATTCTCCGCATGGACTTGCCTCTTCTTGGACACTACAGGACTATGAAACGAAACGATGTCATAATTCATAAGAGAAGTTTCCCATAACCGTTTATGCAAGTGGGGGGGAAACGCACCAGATGAAAAAAGAAAGAAAAAAAAAAAAAGAAAAAAAAAAAAAATCACCTTTCTGTTTCAGAATCGCTGGAAATCTCCTCGTTGTATTTGGCATTGGGCTTCTTTGCTCGTAGTTTGTTCTTTCCATCAGCACCCCCATCACCCTGCACAAGAAGACAGAAGGGCTTTAATACGCAGAGGTGTCAAAAGTATTCACATTCATTACTCAGGTAGAAGTATAGATACTAGAGTTTAAAAATACTCCTGTAGAAGTATCAACTCAAGTTTCTTACTCAAGTAAAAGTATAAAAGTAATGGTTTCAAAACTACTTAAAGTATAAAAGTAAAAGTAATGTAAGGGGGAAAAAAGACATTAAGGAAAAAAACGATTGAAAATGAATGCATCTTAGTATAATGCAAATATATTAAAGAACCATATATGTGTACTATTGAGCATTAACATGTATTTCAGAGAGCAGACGATATGATGACTAGTTGCCTATAAGTATTGTAATGCTGCAAAAAATCAAACTTCAGAGGCATGTTGTCATTTATCCTAACCTTTATTGGAATGTACATCCAAGTTTAGTTGCAGGAATCTGAGGGCAACGGATGTAAGAACAAAACTGGACAAGAACATCTGAAACAACCACAACCAAATTCACTCTATCCGGATGGAGCAATTTAACTGGATAGTTTTTTGTTTAAAGGCCGAAATGAAATAGAGTAACGAGGCTGTTTTTTAAAATATAAGGAGTAAAAAGTACAGATAATTGCATGAAAATGTAAGGAGTAAAAGTAAAAAGTCGTCTGAAAAATAATTACTCCAGTGAAGTATAGATAACCAAAATTTCTACTTAAGTAAGGTAACGAAGTATTTGTACTTTGTTACTTTACACCTCTGTTAATACGTTAATAAATGTGTAGGTTACGTGTGATTATAGATAGTCTGCTGACCAGTAAACGTGATTTAGCTCGCTTGCTAACAGAGTTAACTCACCTTTCGTTTTGGCGCTGCTCCGTTTGCCCCCTTCGTGGTTAGTTTGGGCTTTGATTTTGTTTTTATGAAAAATGATGAAGACATTGTGGCATAGCACTGGACGAAAATGTAGATTAATTACAGCTATCTGTAGACTGTCTAACTTATATTCAGAGGCAAATCAACACTGAACCCACGTGTGCAGGCTCAACCAAACTTGATTATCAAGACCCGCTTCGAGCGCAATCTGATTGGCCAACAGGCGTATTTATTTCAAAATGTCCCGCCCCTTTTCAGAAATCTTTATTCTCATTGGTTAAAATCAGAAAATGGGCTGAACAGGAAATAGTACTGGAGCGAAATGTTTCCGTCGGCGGAAAAGTTTTCTCATCTTAGTTCCGCACGTACTTGTAAAAAATAAGCAGTTAACAACACAACGGTCCCGCACAAATGAACACCTCGCACAGTGGAAGATCAATATGAGATAGCTATTACACGCCTATTTAACCGGGGAAATGTTGCGTGACTCGTGAAAAACAGATGCAATTATATGAGGACCCATGTACTGTAATACTGCACTAGTACTACTACTTCCTTTACTACGCAGTATTTCCATGTACTGCTCTGTCTGCCTTTGTCCTCAGTGACTGGGTTAATAGCGTATCCGAGAAGGCGGTCAGGTGAGGCTCTTCTGTGTTGTCTAACGCCGAAAAAAATATTTTATTTTGTGTGTAGCGCGAATCCCCGTGTAGGTAGAGGCGGTTGAGGAGCAAAGAGGAGGAGGAGGAGGAGGAGGTACGATGATGCCAACGAGAAAACCCTCTCCATCTTGTTTCGCATTAATGAGTTTTATTTGGAATGACAAAAACACTGGAAAAGTTGACCGTTACTTTAATGGTGCAGGGAAGATTTAACGTCTAAAAACTCAACTTTTCCCTCTTTCCAGATTTTTTTTCTCATCACCTGTCATGCCACCAAAGCGAGACTCAGGAATAAGTGCAACACACCCGCAAGTGAAGATGATTAAGATCGGGAGTGTGTCAGATGTGCAGGACTTTCATTGCGAGTCAGTGGAGGAGAAGTTCAGGCCAGCAGAAGAGGCCAGCCCTCTCCATGGCAATGAGGTGATCAACTGTTTATTTATTTTATTTTATTTTTTTGTACATGTAAAAAAAACAACACTTCAAGATAAGTTTAAGAAAACAAAACAAAGAATTTCATCCTTTAACACTTGATATCTTAATTTTAATGTGAAAAAAAGGAGTAAACTTATTGTAAACTTATTTAATCCTACCCCCATTCACTAATCATTAAACCCGTATTTTTAAATACTCACACTGCTAAATAACAGTATTATTATTATTATTATTATTATTATTATTATTATTATATACTGAAATTATACTCACACACATACCCATACATACATACATACATACATACATACATACATACATACATACATACATACATACATACATACATACATACATACATACATACATACACACACATAGTTGAATATTTCTTTATATTTGTACACACATGCCCATATAAATATTTATATAAATATAATATTTACACTATACTGTCTCTTTAACTGCATCTGCTCATTATCTATGTATATATCTACACACACACACACACACACACACACACACACACACACACACACACACACACACACACACACACACACACACACACATACACACATACATATATACCCATATATACCCATACATACGCATACAATACACCCACATATGTATATATATATATATATATATATATATATATATATATATATATATATATATATATATATATATATATATATATATATATATATACATACACATATAATTAGCTGCCCATTTCTGTACATAAATATAATATATATATATATATATATATATTTTTTTTTTTTCACACCGAAGCAAAGTTACTCTTGTATTGTGCTTAGAAATTGATTGGTCATGCCATTTAATCATTATTGTTATTATTTGGCAGCCTGAAACCATTGACTTTGATGAAAGTCTTGCAAGTCCAGGCATCAGAACAGACACCATCAGCCTTCTCATGAAAATAGAGCAACTACAGGCACAACTCAAATATGAACGCAGATGTCGAATTCTGGCAGAGCGAGAGCTGAGGGAGCTCAAAGGTGGGTGGAAAAAATCAACAACACAATTTAAAAATACATATGTGTGCAGAAAAAAAATAAATGTGTAAAGACCTCAGACATTCTGATCTTAGCCTGGGAGGAACTCTAGCTGCTCTTTATCATTTAATGTGTCTTATATCTGTACATTTATTTTAATGCCACAAGGAGAAATGTACCCTCTATAACTGAACAACAACAATAATAATAATATAAACAGCGAAAAAATTACTTGGCTAGTGTGTATTCTAAATAGACTTTTTTAAGTGTAGCTTTAGGGAAAATGCATAAATGTAGCAATAGGAACAATTGATACTTTTCTTGAAATTATCAAGTCTTCTGCACTGATCACTCCACAAATGTGGCATGATTTTCCTGTTAGTCCGAGTCATAGACGAACACAATCTGACTCAACTGACGGTGCAGAAACGATTGTATTGGAGTGTTTATATGAATCACTTTGTATTTGATTATCATTAAACATGTATGTGGTTATGAACAAAGTTTTCTTCACATGCTGTTCCTTAAAGTTACCATTTCAGGTAACTTTAAAGATTTTGATATGATCCACCTGGTAAAAGAAATACAACCCCAATTCCCCCAAAAAGTTAAGATGGAGTATAAAATGGGAATACAAACAGAATGCAGTGATTTTCAAATTTCATAAACCTATATTTTATCCCAATAGAACAGAGCCAACATAAATAATATTAGCTAATTTGGAATTTGATAGATGCAGGACTTTGTAAAAAAGTTGGAACAGGGGCAAGAGACTGGAAAAATAATTGGCACAAATCAAAACCTGGGGGAGCATTTAACAACTTATTAGGTTTACATTTCACAGATCAGTAACATTACTGGGTATACAAGGAGTATTTCAGAGAGGCAGAGACTTGAGATGGACGGATGTTCACCAGTTTATAAAACTGGTAATAAATTGTGGGACATTTTCTGGGAAATGTTCCTCAATGGGGGCTTGTTGTTTAGCACTGTTGCCTCATAGTGAGAAGGTTCCCGGTTCAACTCCCAGGCCCGGCAGGGTCTTTCTATGTGGAGTTTGCATGTTCTCCCTGTGCTTGCGTGGGTTCCCTCCGGGTACTCCGGCTTCCTCCCACAGTCCAAAAACATGCGTAGTAGGTTCATTGATGATTCTAAATTGCTCATAGGTGTGAGTGTGAGTGTGTCTGGTTCTGTGTCTATATGTGGCCCTGCGATGGACTGGTGACGTGTCCAGGGGGAACCCCTGCCTCTCGACTGAAATTAACTGGGATATGCTCCAGCAGACCCCCGTGACCCTGCAAAGGATAAAGCGGGTATAGATAATGGATGGATGGATGTTCCTCAATGTAAAATTGTGAAGATTTTGAAGATCCCACCATCTACAGTGTATCATATTGTTAAAAGATTCAGAGAATCAGGAGGAATGTTGGTGCACAAGGAACAAGGTCAAGGATCAAAACTGGATACTCGTGCTCTTTGGGTGGCTCTGCACGACACAGTTGGTGCTAGACTGGAAATCACTGCATGGACTCAGGAACACTTCCAGAGATCACTGCCTGCGAACACAGTTCACCAAACAATCCACAAGTGCCGCTTATCATGCAAAGAAGAAGCCATATGTGAACGTGATCCAGAAATTCTGGCTCAGAATTAATACTCAGAATTTGAATTGTTTTTAAATCTATTTGTTAAACTATGGATGCTGTGTCTTTTCGACTACGAAGGAGAGGGACTGTCCAGATTGTCATCAGCACTTAGTTGAAAAGCCTGTATCTCTGATCATACCACATACTGCATCCATCAAAACAACAAGACTTCACAGGAGAAGACTCCAAGTGCTGAAGTGGGCTGACTGCAGTCCAGACCGTTCACAGCAGAAAACTTTAGGTGCTTCATGAAATGAAAGATCCAGTAACGAAGGCCCAGGACGGTTGAGCAGCTAGAACCCTGCGTCAGAAAGAATGGGACAGCATTCCTCTCTTAAAACTCCAGCAACTGGTGTCCTCACTTCCCAGATGTTTACAGACAGTTGTTAAATGAAGAAGGGATGCTGCACAATGGTTAACATCACCCTGTATGTCAAAATATTTCATGTTTAAATCTGAGGTTTCTTTACCACTTTATGAAAAGTATCAGCTTATTTTGAATTCGATGGCAGCAAAACATCTAAAAAAAAAAGTTGGAACAGGGAAATGTGTACAATTGTGTTTTGGAATTGGAGTTGTATTTGGAAAGGACACAACAGAAGAAACCATTCAGCACAGTACGAGGGGGGAATGGAATAGTGTGACAGATCATATTTGTATTGCTGAAGTGGTATCTGTTATTATCTGGTATTATCAGACATCTCTACAGAGGACCTTCATGTTTGGGATCTTATTCTTTGTGAAAATGTCAACCTGTTTGTACATATGCCATCACTTAATTGAATTTGCCTTTTTGAAACTTTTTGGAAGAGATGAACACCCTCATGATGCAGATGAGGCACACTGCACATGAACTACGAGTCACTCTGGATCACGTTCTCCATGGAGGGGAAGCAGCAGTTGCACCACAAAGCATTGATGAAAGTGTAGAGTTCCTGACTGAGTCGGAGGCTCAGATGAGAGCTGTTCATAATATACCCGAGGTACCGCTTCTGCCCCTTAATAAAGTAAAACAGTTCAAGGAAGATGCCCTGTATGAACAGTTTATTTTGTAGTTTTTGTAGTAAAGCAGCTGAGTGTTTTAATGAAAACAGTTCTGAATTTGAAACTCACTGTTTTTTCTTTTTCTTTTCAGGATGACCATAACTTCCTTTACCTTTCTGAGACCCTCCGTGTACCAAAAAATCTCTATGAGCGCATAGCAGAAATAGCAGATTACAAGAAGTATGTTTCAGCCCTGCTAATGATACTTTTTGACAGAGACACTTTGGCAACACACTGTCTACAGGGCCGGAAGAACACCTTCACCGGGGAGGATTCCCACAAGCCTCCACTCCCACCGGAGATTTTGAAAAGCCTCATTGGTAAGATAAGAGACTCTGATCGTAACTGAGGAACACCGATATTCTTTGCAGCTTCCAACTGTTTACGAATGTGACTATTTTTTTTTCTTCCCTCAGATCACGTTGGGTGCAAGTTTGGCATCGACGGCAGCCAAATAAAAACCGCAATCCGCACAAAGTTGAATAATGAGGACAAACTATTGAAGAAGAGACTGGGGTTGGGTAAAACTGAAAGCAGAGCTATTGCCGATCAAAGCTTTAGCCAAGATAGTTTACTTTTGACAGAAAACGGTGCCGTGGCAAATGACTCTCAGTTTTAGCTAAAGTGCTGCTCTCCCTTCATCAGTTGGTTGCCTGTATTTCGTGTCGGACTGAGTCATGTGATAAGTTTCCTCTTTTTTTCCAATTGAACCCTATGGAGATTATTCTTCCTTTTTTTTCTTTTTCCAACTTTGACAGATTTTGTTGCCTGTTGTATGTAAAAGTGTACCCAGGCACCTGACAACATGGCAAAGTGTCACACGTATAATTGTTAGTGGTAAACACAAGTGTTCTTACTTTGTAAATACTAGTTTTGCTAACTTTGTCCAGCAGTTGTACTTCCAGTCTTATATACTCTATGTGTACGGTTAGCATATTTGACAATGTTACTGTTCATAACAACCTCTTCCTTTCAAGTTATAACTGTATTTATAGATAGTTTGGAGTATTAGAATATGCAGTGAGTGACACATCTGTTTTCTTCCTCAGAATCGGTTTTTCATGTTTCTGTTGCGCTTCATTATGAAGCTGATATTTTTCTATATCTACTGTAGATCTATATCACACAGTAAAGTACAGTTTGTCCTCATTTGAGTACTGTTGTGTTTCCCCAGCAGCCAACAGATGTCAGTGCTGAGCTTTACGAGCTTTGGTTGCTGCCCATGAGGGCATGTAACAAAAATTAGACATTTACTTTCAAATGGAAAGAAAATTCTGTGTGAGAAATGTTAAAATGGGACGAGCAAAATCCAGCCAGTCCTGCAGCGTCCTCGTTTATTCAGAAGCTATAGAAGGAATAAAGGTCCAGAGTACACGGTGTGACAGTCACGACCACATACTGACTGATGAAACAGTAACTGTGTGGTTCTGGATGGCTCATATCAGTGAATAGTGGTAGTTTGATGCAGTCATGTTCCGATGAAAGATGTGGCCTGAACTATCAGCAGCTGCAGACTCCTCCCCCTCCTGTCCTGGAGCTGGCTGAGCTGTCGGGGGGGTTTACAGCTCATCACTGCTACCTCTGATAGCATCATCTGTCCCCTCGGTCTCCTTTCAAGGCTCAGAGGAGGGTTCTATCGAATCAGGAGACTTTTACATCTGGACGCAGCACCTGGGAATGGAGAGTGGCGGTTTTCCAAGGTTTTAAAAGCAGACCCTAGCTATACCTTTGGAAGTATTCAAGTTGACCAGAACATGTTTGAGGACCCATGGAATAATTTCAAAATGTAAGACTTGATCAAGTTTTATTTAAATTAGCAGCTGTAAAATGAAGTAGACAGGACTGTGGTGATGTTCAGTTTAATTTATAGGGAAGTGACGGTAATTAAAGAAGAATATCGTTGGTTGAAAATAGAAGTTGTCATATTATTATGATATTTAGTCTGTGAGACTTCTGTTATTTGTGGTACTTGAACAAAGATGCGGAAAATTCAGAAATAGTAATGAACAGCTGTTTTAAGGTGAGTCAATAAAAGCAAGGTCAATACTTTACATTAAACTGAGATAAAAAGGAACCAGGGATGATGATGTGAAAGCGAGTTCTTCAGCAAAGTAAAATAATTCCTTTAATTAAATTTAGTTGATTTAAATTGAATTAATTTATTTATGTTACAACAGTTCAGTGCAGTCTGCTTTAAGGGGCATTGTAAGGTCTGTAGTTCTATTCTAGCTCAGAATAATCACTTGGAATAATATTGACACAATAATATGACAAGGGATTGATCTGCTTTAGGTCTACCTAGTTTATGAACGAGTTTAAATATCCCAGAAAAATAATCAAAGATTAGAAATAAAAGTATCAAAAGAAAAGACCTTTGCATCAAAACTTTGCTTTCCCCATCATTGGATTAATGATCTCTTGCCCCTTCATTCTTATTATTTATTAATATCTAATTTATTTGTATTGCTATTTATTATTCATATTGGTTGTACTTCCAGGTACCGCTACGCTAAAAAGCTCTTTTCTGATATTGCGGTAGTAGTATAAAAGTCAAGACCACAGTTATGTAATTGCACTTATTGTTTTTGATTGATCTCCTATGTTACTGTAGCTTGATGGTTTTCCTCTGTAGTAAGTTGCTTTGTATAAACACATCCGCTAAAATTAATGTAATTGTTTTTGCATCACACAAAATCTTATTAGCCAATATTTCTACTTTAGTAGGATTGTTTTTGCAATACTTCTCAACCCAACACTCATGGCAGACTGATACTGCATGTTTCCACCTTCTTATCGTCTTCCCACTAATGTTGTTATTAGACAGGACAGATGCAGATGACTGATTATGCATCCACTGCTCATTGAAAACAATGTATAGAATTATTTCTAGAAATAATTGTTTCTTTCTGCTTAATAAGTATTGATAGAGTCGAAGCTATGGTTGAGTTAGCTGGAACACGAGTATAATGAGGACATCCTTACATCATAAGAGGATGTGCTTGTTCTAGTGAACTTCCTGGGGATAAATCTCACGATAAATGCAGCATGCCAATAGCTGTCCACCAGAGAAGATTAGCAGCAGAGAGCAGGCACTATTTAGGACACAGAACCCTCCACGGCCACATATTAAAAACCTGATTTTCATTATCCACACAAATGTAAACTCATGAAAAAGAAACACCACCATTTTTTTAGTCCCAAGGGCACACATCAGAACATAATGAAAGTAAACATCTGGGTTTAGTAGATCTTTAAATGAGATAGATACAAGTTCATATGAGTAACTGCATGCAACAAAAGCTTAGGCAAAATGCAGAAACGGTTCGTGAAAGACTAAGCAAACCCCATGATCCGGTAACTTGTGGCAACAACGTGAAGTAACAGTTTTCTGTATGATCATGATTATCTCTCATAAAGAAATGTTGGTCCACTCTTCTTCACAAACATGAAAACATGAATCCCTCCAACCAGGTTTGGTATCATTCTGCCCAGAAAAAAGTTAAATTAAAGAATAAATACTAAATAATTCAAAAGATAAAATCCCATTATATTAACTGTAAAGTTAATAGTCCTATTAACTATTAACTCTTCCATGATACTACTAATACTGATACTACACTCCAAAACAGGCCTGCTAGAAATACTGTAAGCCTAATATTCCTAAATCTAGTCAAATTTGTCTTATTATAAGCAAAAATATCTTAGCCAATGGAGTAAGAAACATTTTCTTGACTAGAACTCTTAAAACTAGCAAAATAGTCTGAAAAGTTTTTTCTTGAAACAAGGCTTTTTAACTTTCTAAGAAATTAATTTTGCAGTGTATTAACTCTCCACCGGTTTGACGGTTGATAATTTCATGTCATTTTTCTCCAAATAACATTGCTGTTGAGTTGAAGTCTTGCGGTTTATTCAGATGTTTATAAACAGTGGCAACTTAAAATGTGTTGCTCTACAAACTAGTTGAACAAACTGCTAATAGATTAGAGATAATTTTATATGGATGGTCACGCTTGCCGATAACCAATCAAACAGATGTATAATATTAGCAGCACCTAATTACCTTCATAACACACATAGAAGCATCAAGTACTTATGTTTTCCACACACTACTTTTGTGTTTTGCCTGAGATTTTTTGAACTGAGGATGACACATTGTAGAATATCATGAATTGTCGTTCACCTGAGGTCGTTTCTAACCAAACTCTGAGACCAGGCAAAACCCAGATGATTTTGTTAATGTTCTAAAACTTCAAAACGTATGATGACATATAGATAATTATATTGCAGTGCACATTTAATGCAAAGACAGGACAGTATAGTGGTATATCGAAAGAGGTTTCCTCTTTGATGGTGCGATGAAAGATGACACTGAACACGTAATGATCAATGCAGCAAGATCCCTGCAGCAGGGTTTGAAACAAGCACCCTCATTATTTTTCATTTTTAAAGGACAGGGATGGATGGAGGAGAGACAATGTGTCCTCCATGAATTATTCCTATTGATCATGATTCTGCCTTATTAAAGAGGTCTAGAATATCCCTTCTTATTTATTCCCACAGTTGATTCAAACAGTGATCATCTTTATCATTATTACTATCATTCATTTTTTTTAAAATCTTTTACATAAACCACTCTGGAGAAGAGGCAAGAATGTAAGATTAGCTAATATTTTTAACAACGCCGGGCAAGAATGAACTTACATTTGGAAATTGCTTATTTGGCTGTTTTATTTGTAGAAGTACAAATATGACGGATATGAAAAACAATGAGCAGGCTTTGTAAAACCAACAAGAAAAGAATTAAAAATGTGTTTTTTGTGTGTTTTTTACAGACAAAGCAGAAGGAAAAGGCAAAACAGAGTAGCAAACAGAGATCATATAACACAGCTTTGTGTAACATTTAGCTTCTTTCAGGCTTTTTCAAGTTTATTGCCATAAACCCCCGTGTATTATGTTTTCAACAGCGAAGAGTTTCGAAGAGCCTTTGAAGTAGCTAATCAGCATGTCCACATTAACGTAACAGTCCCACTGCTACTTGTGAAGGGGTCTGTTCTCATTGAAGAACATGCAGAGACTTATCAGGCAGCTGCAGCGCCTCTCTGCCTAATAAAGCTTTATAGCAATTTCAGTTCATTGTTTCAGCACTAATGAACCCAACTTTCATCCATCCTTAGTATTTTAAAGCTACACCAGGCCACTGCTTTTATTTAACTATTTAGGGAATTATCCAGGGTGCTTAGCAGCAAGAGGTCAAATGTGTCTAAAAAAATTGTGGATGCTGTCAAGAGAGTTAAAAAGGAGTTTGGATATGTGTAGTGATTATGGTTGATTCAGCCTAAAAGATGCCTGTATGCCATGTTCAGTTCTCGTCTGCATTGTCCCAGTGTAAGAATGAAGAATGCTGTAATCTAGTTTATACGCACGATAAATTGCCATGAATAAACATTTTAATGTTTCTTTCTACAGGAGCATAGAGGTTTCATTTGAGTTCTGAAAGATCCTTGGGCCATGTGACTGAATCATGGGGAAATCTGGAAAAAAGATTTGCTCTTGGAGGCTTTCATTATGAATCATGGGAGAGAACGGTACTCTTCTAACAGCAGTTTACAATGACAGCACTTCTGCCTGGGCACCAATGCCCTCTACTCCGAGCAGACAGCTGGGCACCCTTCCTAACCCGCAGGCGCGCTTCAAGGACCTGACAGGGATGTTTTTCATGGTGACCCTGAACGTTCTGGCACTCTTGGCAAACACTGCTGTTCTGGGAGTCGTCATTAAAGCTCCTCATCTCAGGAAATTTGCTTTTGTGTGCCACCTCTGTGCAGTGGACTTGCTGTGTGCCATCCTGCTCATGCCTCTTGGCATCGTGTCCAGTTCCCCGTACTTTGCTGGTGTGGTGTTTACGGTACTGGAGTGTCAGGTCTACATCTTCCTCAATGTAATCCTCATAGCCGCCTCTATCTTCACCATCACAGCCATCAGTGTGGAGCGTTATTACTACATAGTTCATCCCATGCGCTACAAGGTCAAGATGACTCTGAAGCTGACAGCAGTCGTCATGGTGATGGTGTGGGTGGCTTCAGCGGTGCTGGGATTGTTGACCGTGTTCGGATGGCCATCTCACAGCGCCATCAGCCCAGCGCACTGCTCACTTCACTGGAGCCATAGTGAGCACAGACGTATTTTCTTATTGCTCTTCAGCTTCACATGTTTCTTTGTGCCAGCTGTTGTGATTTTTGCTGTGTACTGTAATGTGTACAAGGTGGCCCGCATGGCTGCGAGGCAGCATGGACCTTTGCCCTCCTGGACAAACAATCAACTAAAGCATCGTTCTGACTCCATAAACAGCCAGACTACTATCATCACAACTCGCAATGCACCCCGCAGGATGGCACACGACCGGACCTTTGGCGGCGGTAAAGCTGCTCTCACTCTGGTGGTTATTGTTGGCCAGTTTCTAATCTGCTGGCTGCCTTATTTCGCCCTCCAAGTTCATTTCATACTCGATAAAAAACCCGAAATCCCTGGTGACCTGGAAGAAGTGATCACCTGGCTGGCATATTCCTCCTTTGCGGTAAACCCTTTTTTCTACGGGCTTCTGAATCGGCAGATCAGGGAGGAACTTTATAAGCTGAAGCGCTGCTACTCAGCGCGGCCAATGGAGTTGGCTGCTTCCAGTCATGAGGGCTCAGTCCACGAGAACTTCCTGCAGTTCCTCCACAGAACCAGCTGTACATTAGAGACACGTGCAAGCTTTGCCATATCAAGTCCTAGAAGTACTCTTGATCAAACTGGACAGCATGGTTTCATGATACCAGGACAGATCCCAGAGGAGTTCAGTTAGACATACCTCACTGCTGTGCTACGGCATTATTAGCCTGCAGGATATAATAACTGACTGAACTTTGTCTTAATAACAGTCAGCAAAGCATCACAAGCTTTGCTTTGGGTAATTCTGTAATCTCTAAAAAGAACATAACTGTTTTCATTTGGAACATATTGTGAGACATATTGTATGTTTTCCTTTTATCAACAACAGCTGTTGGACCTCTAAAAAAGGTTACAACTATATTTGTAGTAAAGCTATCAATAATACACTTGCAATGGGACATTATCTTACCAGCTACTAAAGTCAAATGAATAATCATCTGCCCTTATGGGTGTCATTCATTAAGAATCACTGAATGTGAAGAGCACATTTCTCTCTAATCTGTCCACGTACGTATCTGTTGACAGAATCTCAGAAAGGAGGGGTTTCTAATATGTTGATAATTACAGTGAGAATTCACAATTTTTTTTATATTGCTACTTTTTGAAGACGACTACTTTTTATATAAAATATAGCAGCAGTAGAGCAATCATCTCACAATCAAATTGTGTCTTATTGTGTTCATGTTGCAGGGTAACATGTACATCTTACATTTGTTTAAAAAAAAAAAAAGAAAAACATCACTGTCCTGGTCAGAATGTGTCCCTTGTTTTCAAATTAAATGCACAGTCAACACTTATTGCTTAAGTCATTAAATGAGTTGTATGGTTGAATTCATTTTATTAGCACATTGGTCAACCAAATTAGGCCAATATGCAGTTTTATTCAGATTCAATGGAATAACTGGGCAAAACGTTACTGGGTTCTTTGTGCGGACAGACTGGAGAATCACATCAATATGGTCTCTTCTTTTTATTGCTTGAATTATGAAAGCATACAATGTTTTAGAGTTGTCTGATCTGTTATGATCATTCCTTTCACAGGGATACAAGAGGAGAAACTTACATAATATTAAGAGATTTTCATTGATCTATGAAGCCTAATCAACAGATGATTTCTTTTGGATATCTTGTCACCGTGCAGGCAAGCTTTGGCAGTCTGGGTCCTGACCGTCATGTGGCCACTTATGGAAAGGTTTTAACTAAGACTGAAGGCGGTTAACACATGATTATATAAGGAGAAAATACCATTTCATAACAGATGAAGTGAGGGTCTCTAATATCCTCTTAATATGTGCTTACAGACAAATCAACATCTCCATATGTAAACTGGACACACTTTTTTATGTGCATCATGGTCTTATCAACATTAAAGATGATTTTTTTTTCAAAGATAGTTCACCAAAGAAACATTCATGATGCAGTTTACTGCTGGTGCTTCTGTAGGGAATGTACCAGAGAAAATGCTGATCCCCCACACAGATTGAACTAAGGCCTGACATGCTGACAACCACTACAATGATGAAAGGAGCATGCTGGGATAAATTTATGTAAACTGTGTACTTAACCCAGAGATATGCATAAAATAAGGAAATCAATTACTCACATAAACGTGTATGAAAATAGCATTTGCTGTTATGAAACATTAGCGAAGAAAGACAATACACACAGCAAGCAAAATTCAGTTCATTGACCTTTGGATATGCTAAAAGCAACATATCACGGTGTTGTTTTATGTTCTCTGGCTGCAAACACAACCATGTAAGTGCTGTGAAGAAGTATCAGTGCTCTGATAACA
This sequence comes from Cololabis saira, assembly GCF_033807715.1. NCBI lineage: Eukaryota > Metazoa > Chordata > Actinopteri > Beloniformes > Belonidae > Cololabis > Cololabis saira. Next base: position 22,980,236 of record NC_084594.1, on the reverse strand, counting down.
CGGCAGCCAAGTGCTTTTACCACAACCAGATCAATAAAAGAACAATTAGAGACATAAACAGTGTCCAAATATAGCATGATACTTAACTGGAGCTTTGTTGTACATTCAAATGGATTTGCATGCAGCTATAGGCAGATATTTAGAGCACATCCATACACATAAAGTGGGACGCTGAGGTAAATTGTGAAGCATTTAAAGGTGTTTGCATGAAATAATGCCACAAAACATAAAAAAATACTTAAAAGGACATGAAAGTTTAAATATTTCAATCTCTTTAAAAGTAGATGAAACACTGCACCAAAGAATCAAACAACAATCCACAAATGAGAAGTTTAAAAGTGGGATTTGAGGAAATTGGCTGGTAAAATGCTGTTAAGGAAGTGCCACTATTATTTATGTGTTCAGAAACATATATCGCTCTTTCATGAAGACACACTGTATTATGTTAAGTCATATATGATTCCATAAATCTCATTGACAAGTGTTAATAAAAACAAAGTTCAAAGATCTGATGATGTGACATTGTGTTTTAGATTTCCTACTTCCAGAGAATGTAACTCAGTTTTATAACTTAACTTCAGTGGCAAACAATCACATCAACTAGTTTTATTCTTCTGGTGCACCTATAATATTCCCTGCAGATCAAACAAAATCCTGCTAAAAAGACTGGCATTGATAGTTTGGAAATATTACAGTGTGGCATATTACTGACTTTATTTAACATGAAAGATACCCTTTCTGTGCACTTTGCTGTTTGTTTAATTTAAGCGGGATGACCTGTTTCAATCACTCCACGGGATCATGAATGATGCAAAAGTGTAAAGATGAAACATCCACTCCTGCGGAGTCAAAAGGACAGGCCATAACTGCTGGTGGAGGGACTGCATCACATCATTCACTTCAAACTTCAAACTGTATGAGCATTAATAGCATGACAAACACTCAACCGTCTGCACAGAGGTCATTCAGCACATCCCCATGTCCGGTGCACAGACACTTCAGTAAAAACATATGGACCTAATCTCAGAAACTTTGATGCTGACAAGGGACATAGAACAAAATGACATTTTAAGAATTAAATTCCTTTGCTTTTTTATTATAAAATTCACAAAGAACACCAGTTTCATGTATGTGTTGTAAATATTCAGAATGAACCCGCTTGACTGGCTCTTTTTTTTAGGCCTGCCTTCAATTTAAGGTTAAATTTGATGTTCTACTTTTTTTTAACCCAATTTGTAAAAAATGAATGAGAGAAGAAAACTGTAGGTTGCCGTTGCTCCTGCCCATGAAAGGGGGTGGGATTTAGGTTTCTTTTGCTTATAGTGTTAAATGTTAGAATTCTTCCTTTTTGCTTTATGATATACACTTGAAAAAAGGACAAGTCTTCATTCAAAACATAATTTGAACTGGATGTCAGGCACACGTAAGTGCTGAACTGTGACTCTACGTGAAGAGTCTTCCTGCATCACATAACTCTTTCTGGTAATGTGAAACTGAACTGCTAGAGACTGTGATACTGGTGAAATCACTTTTAACTTGATGTGACAAATGCTCAGTCTGCTGTCCAGATAACAGCTGGACTGACAGGTGCCGAGCAGGAACACTGTCTGACATCTGTCATGTCCCACATAAGCTGCTGCTGCTGGTGCTGGTCGTGGCAACAGAAGGCCAGACCTTCATTTGGCATTTAAGTAGTGCTATGGTTTAAGGGGAAAAAACAACAAAACAACAACCCTGCACTGTGGTTTGATGTGGCAACATTCATGCATGTTGGGTCTGAAGTACAAAGTGACCTTTGTGCAACACTGCACAAAATCCCTGAAATCATTTATGATCTCATGCAGATTTTAAGCATGATTATTTTCTCATAATGAGGTCACAAGATGTGAACGTTTGTGTTCCACTGTATTTAAGACCACGGACAACCATTTTCTCATACAACTTATTCGTTTTTATAATTGCCAGAGGTAGCTGTGTTACACCAAAGCGTGCATGTCTCATTTGCACTCCTCTGGCTCGTCTAAATGAATAAAAGAAATAGTGCACATACGCCAACCATTTCACAATGTGAAAATAAGAATCAGATTTCAGATTTAATGCTGTGTGATAAAAAAGCGGGGCAGGTTTCCAGAAAACCCACAACCTCAATGTTCAAATAATTGATCTCTCTAAATTGCCTACAGGAGTGAGTGTGAGCATGTGAGGTTGTTCGTTTATAGGCTATGTGTTCCTTTGATGGACCGGCCTCCGGTCTGTGGTGTACCCAACTGAAGAGGGCTGGAAAAGGCTCCGGTAGATTCCTGTGACCCAAAATTAGATGGATGGATGGATGGATGGATGGATGGATGGATGGATGGACAAGTTAAACTCTGTATAAATTGCTAAGAATATTCCTTTGCCCAGTTGGATGTATGAAGGAGACATCCCATCTCAGTCGCCAATTCTACTGCAAGTCTATCTAAACTTCACCTAAATAGATTTAAAAACTGAAAAAGCACACTCATCCTCTGTATGCATTCCACCTTATATATGGATGTTTACATTTATAAAAAGTAGAGGAAGTACTGCTGGCCACCTTCCACTCACTTGTCAGTTATGTTAAGAGTAGTGCCTGGATAATCCATTTAGACTGAGCTCACAGACTGGCCAGAAGCGACAAATTAGCAACAAGTTAACACTTGCTGTCAGCACTCAATCATTATGTGTGAACAGCTCAAAGAAACATCGATGCTGGGGGACAATTTGCAGTACCAACTCTAACTGTCAACAGATATTTTAAGATGCCAAATACCTGGAACTCCCTCGGAGTACTGTGGCTTCCTCCCACAGTCCAAAAACATACATACTAGGTTAATTGATGATTCTAAATTGCCTGTAGATGTGTGTGTCTGGTTGTCTGTCTGTATATGTGGACCTGCGATGCACTGGCAACCTGTCCAGGGTGACCCCATCTGTTGCCTGTAATTAGCTGGATAGGCTCCAGCAGACCCCCGTGACCCTGCAAAGGACAGACAGGTATAGAAAATGGATTTATGGATGGAATACCTGGACCGATCAGTGGAAACCCCATTTGAGCTACGGGGAATGAGAGCACAAGGAATAGGGTGATATAACTGTGAGGACACCTGTCTCGCAAAGGTATTCAAGTGGGTTATTACATTATTAGCACAAGCGATCAGCTGATTACATTGATGTGTTTCTCTCTCTCTCTCTTTCTCACACACACACACACACACACACACACACACACACACACACACACACACACACACACACACACACACACACACACACACACACACACACACACACACACACACACTTCATCTTTGCATCTGGAAGCAAACAAACCCATCTGGCGAGGTGTGCAGTCCATTAGCATGCCATCGTCTCCTTCATTGATGCAGGATGTTCTCAGTCATCAATACATTTTGTCCTCTCAGTCTCCATCCAACAGACAGAAATGATAATTACCATGGAGACGATTCAGTGGTGATCGTGAAGTAGCACACCTCAGCTGTGAACTGATGAACAGCTTGTAATGAGTGAAACGACTTGGTAATGAGTTTTTATCAATAATGCAAAGGTTAAAAATATCAAAAGCTGAAATGAATGTGATAAGCAAGCAGCAGTATGAATCTCAGGCATGTTTTTCTTCATGATGGTAGTAAGGCAATCATAAGGCAGGAGAATTAATTTTTGCTAATGTAACTTCTAAGTTATGGATATGTGCATCATCAGACATAGGTGGCGATGCGCTAATCTGGGATAATAGTGGTTATCACCCTGCCAACAGATACGTAACTGTTGTCGTTGAAGATGGTGGTGATAGCAGATGGTATTCTGATGAACAATCTGACACAGCGGAACCATGAGGATGACTAGTGAGTAATGTCTCTATGCACTAGATGGAAAAAATAGACCCGTTGTTTGTCCAGCCCTGTCATGCATGATTTAAAGCTTATTTAATGTTCCCCCTCCCCCGCAAAATGTTGAATTATATAACAACTGTCATCTTTAACAGCATTGTTGCTCAAAAGTTGCACATAAAGCAAGATGCCATAAGACTTTCGCTGTTGGTTATTTAACATGATTCTTTCAATTACAAGTGTCTTGGAACTCTCGGTTTTTTGATGAAAATAAACAATATATTACCTTGTATTACTGTAATTAAAAAAAAAATCTATAACATATTATTGAATTATTAAATATCGATTTTTAAATATAATCATTGTTGTGTGTCTGTATATATTTATTTATAATATTTAATTGGTAGTTTGTGTTATTTATAATTTAATATTATCTTCACATCGCTCCCCTCTTACAACCTACACTTGTACAGGAGATTCATGTATGTTTTTTTTTTTCAGAGGAAGAGTTAAATGATGTACAAACAAATTGTTTCATTTTGTAAATGTGTTAAAGTCCATCCATCCATTATCTATACCCGCTTTATCCTTTGCAGGGTCACGGGGGTCTGCTGGAGCCTATCCCAGCTATTTTCAGGTGAGAGGCAGGGGTTACACCCTGGACAGGTCACCAGCAGGATGTGTTAAAGCCCTAGGTCAAATTCATAGGTGATTAAAAGTAAATCACTTTACAAATCAGTAAACACTGTAGAAAAACAAGAACTGAGAAATATTTTTTCTTTAAGAGAAAAGTAATCTATAAATCAGTATGCAAAAGACCTGTAAACAACCCACACTGTGAACATTTTCAAAATGTGGGCAGGAATAAAAACTGTTCTCATGTGAGCACGTTTCATTTTTGAAAAAGTAATCAGCTGGAAAACATAACATAGATATACAGTATGTAATCTGTTAGTTGTTAGAGTCACCATATACAATAATCTTATTGATACAAAGATTTTTATGTTACCAGATTATACATACTGTTAAGTAACCCATTTCACTAAATTGACAAACAATTTAGTGGCTTTTTAGATCACTCCAGCTCTATGACCAGTTGTGCAGTGGACAGTTACAATAGCATTCATACAAAAACATAAAAAGAAAGACATAATGTTTGGTTTAAATTTGATTAAATGACTCTTAAATGAACCGTTACTGAGGAAAAAAAATCATTTTTATGTTGTATTTATTTCTTTCAACAGACATTTAATGGGTAGAAAGCCATATTACTAATGATTTGTAAAGTTATTATCATTTCTAGCACCATGCCATCACATGCCATTTGGAAACATATTAAAAATAAAGCAATACAAAGAAGGCTTGGTTCACCCTGTGTTTTTAGTTATTGTAAATAATTAAACGATTATGAATTGTAGTGGAGATTGTGCATTTCAGGGTTCTGTGTCATTCATGTATTTCTTAGCAGATTGTGTTTTGCTAATAGAAGTCAACAAAAAAAAGTAGTTTAGTTGAGAGGAAGCATTACGTTTTTATGACTGAATGAGTTGTATTGCTTTATTTGCCAGTGAAGGCTCTTAGTCACTAGACAGATTGTTGCAAATTACTGAGATTGTTTGCTGCATAGCATTTGTACGTCAGTCCTCATAGTCAAAGTAGTAGATTTTTGATACCACAAGGGGGCAGTGTTGCTTTGCAGTTGAAGAACCACTTTCCTTACCGTAAAAATAGAACAAAAAATAAATCAGTCACAGAAACCTGTAAATAAAAGTTTGCGAAAATGTGTATTTTCTCATGTCCCGTGGGTTCCATATGACGGTGTATTGTATTTGTCCCCATGAATACTTTCCCAGTGCAGTATGACAGTGTACACCGAGCCATCTCCTCATGCAGGATTATTTTTATCCATGACTATCCCTTCTTTCCTCTACCCAGCTCCGGGAAAATGATCTTGACTCGAAAGACCATCTGCAAATACCAACCAGGGCACTGCAATGTTCCCAATATAACCTCAGCGCAGGACCAGCAGGAAGGGTCCACTCAGTGTGGCCACAATCATCTACTTTGCTCTTTCAGGATTGTGCCGTCTTCACACGCCTGAATTGACACCATGATGAAAGAGGAAGATTCAGAAGAAGTGGAGATTGACCTGACGGACTCCAGTGACCCTGAAGAGTTTGAAAATGAGGAGGAACCTCAGACATTGTGGAGGGCCCAGCCTTCTTTGGAAGAAGAGGAAAATATTCATACGTCTACGTTAGTGGAAATCAGTGATACCAAGCCGCTGATTAATGTCAGAGACCCCCGCGGTATCAATGACTGCCTCAAGGTAAAGCCGCCTTCCTTCCGCATTGGCTCAACTCAACTTTGCCTTGTTCTTTTACATTTGTTATGTAGCACAGTGTTTCATTTTTAAAAAGAAAAAAAAGAAAAAGAGACCCCGACTGCATGGCTGGTTATGCTGCCCCCCAGTGGATTTAAATGACCAATAACACCGGGAGTACAGTCAGTAGCCTACTAGAGTTGTAAAAAAAAAATCAGGGGGGATGGTGGATTTTATCATATGGGGACAGATAATTTGTGCTGATTACAAATAATATAATATATTACAAATAATAGCACTGACCAAAAAACCTGCAGAAATAGTGCAAGAATGACATAGCAGCAGTTAAATGCAGCCTTCTGTAAGCTTTGAATATCCACTGGGCTTACATCAAATACATCAAAACACAACAATAAAAAACAGTTTTCTGAACTTATCAATATGACTCTGTCCTTCACAGGATAAGTACAATGGATCACTGCAAAAACTCAAAATCTTAACAAGAATATTTGTCTTATTTCTAGTTAAAATGTCTCATTTTAGTAAAAAAAAATCTCATTACACTTAAAACAAGACTCATCACTGGAAAAAACAAATATTTTCACCTGTTTCAAGTAGATTTTCACTTAAAATAAGTAGAAAAATCTGCATGTGGAACAAGATTTTTTTGCTTGTAATAAGAAGATAAATCTTGTCCCACTGGCAGATTTTTCTACTTATTTCAAGTGAAAATTTACTTGAAACAGGTGAAAATTGTCAAATAAGTTATTTTTCTGATGTTATTTTTCTGGTGATGACTCTAAATGTTGAAATAGCAGTAAAACCACATTCATTGATGAAATGACATAAGGGATGGAAAGGGGGGATGGCAGTTTTACAGGGGGGATGATTTTGACCGTTTTTATTTCAGGGGGGATGCCATCCCCCCTCATCCCCCCTCAACTCCAGTACTGAGTACAGTACTCATAGCGCTTTGCACTGTGCCTTTTTGTACTGCGATCAAGCCGTGGTCAAATCATCCGCTTCTAAATCTCCATGTGCGCTCCTATTTCAGTATTTACGGCAAATGAATGAATGCGGCTCAAAAACAGAAAGATAGTTTGAGATAATGCAGATATTTTTTTTCATATATTTCTTTCATTACCTTGCATACACCCATACTTCCACCGTAATATTTACACACTCTTACTATAAAAAGAAAAGGATGACACACTTTTTTCTTTTTTTTAACTTCAGGTTCTGAGTTGCAGAGAAAATGAATTCTTCCATAATTTCACCTAAATACCTCATATACCTCTCTTCACAACTACAATCACTACAAGCACAGTCAATTCCAAACAATTTAACTGTACAAATATTGAAATATTAGGGTGTAAACTTCAAACATTTTACTTTTCTACAAAGGCCTTTTTCACTTCAGGCAAAAATATCTGCATTATCTCAAACTCAGTCCTTCATATCTTTCTGTTTCTGAGCCGCATTCATTCATTTTCCGTACATACTGAAATATGAGCGCACATGAAATTTAGGAGCGGCTGATTTGACCACGCAAGTACGAATGACGGCTGGCTTGACCGGAGTCTTTTTGTCTCCAGGTGACATTTGAGGATGTGATCGCTGAGCCCGTGTCTGTGCGCAGCGGGGACAGAATCTGGATCTGGAGCAATGCCTTGTTTGAAGTGTCCAGGGTTTGGATTTACAGAGTAGTTTCAGTGGTCTTTGCCATTCCCGTGTCCATCATTTCTGGTCTCCTCTTTGCAATCCTCAGCTGCTTCCACATATGGTAGGTTTAGATCTTGCTGCTTTGTTCATTATTTGAAAATTGTTACCACGTGGAAGATTCACATTTGTTTGGTCTTCATTCTTAATTTAGTTGGCTCCACATTGATACAGTAGCCTACTTAATCCTGATGCATCACATATAAAGGCTTTGCCTCTGAACAATTATTTGAATGGTCATCTGCTGCATTCGTCATCTGACAATTTTCTCAACAGCGACAGCAGCAATTGCAATAATTTTTCAAAGATGAAGGATGTTTTGTTCTATCTTCTTCAAGGTTGAGATTTTCTTTTTGTTACTTTGAAGAAAAGTCTAGTAGGAGGAGATAAGGAGCGCTACTAGAATGAGCTTACTCGAAACACAGTTCAATGGAAACACTGACCCTCGAGATACAATTTTCTTTTGCTCAAAAGTTTAATGGAAACGCAACCATGAAGGCAGAGCTGCTTTTTAAATGAATAGATAATTAATATATGTGAATGAATCCAACTGAACAAAGTCTTCATTGTTAGTTCCTGATTAGATCTGACTAAACTGACTAATGACACAAAATGTACAGTAGTATTCCACTACAGATTTTCTACAATACATAGCCTACTGTATGTTTAACAAATCATATAAATCGGGGGTGTCCAAAGTAAATGAAAATGAAAAGCCGATTGAAAATGAACTGCTGTCTCAATTGTTCCCAAGGATGGATTAATTTTTATATCGGCCCCACATTTACAAGAGGACCCCATAATTTGGTGCTTTTTAAGGTTTTGACCCTCAGATGATATAAAAACTAAAAGTTGGAGTTAAACTTTACTTTTCTGTTTCTTTTGATGCTATTGCAGTAGACAGATGATCCCTAATTGAAATATTTTGTATTTATTTATTTTTAATTGTTGTGTTTCTCTCTGTAACAGGTTTGTTGGTCCCTGTAGCCACTGCCTCCTTATTGGCTTTTGCTGGCTGCAGAACCTTTGGAGCATTGTACTGGGAGTTATTGTGGGCCCTTTCATTCGAAGTGCTGGGAAATGTTGTGGAGGCTTTAGCATTCACCTGGCCAAAGAATGACAATTGCTCCAATGGATCTCGTCCAAACTGGATTTGTATGCTGTGGACAAATGAACTCCTGTTCATGTGGGGCCAGCCCAAATGAGAGGTTCTCTTCTGTAGTATTGAGTTCAAACTAAAATATGCATTTCTGACTGTTGAAACCGCTCTGATTAAATAACATCTTTTATATTTTCTTATATCGTTAATCCATTTTTTAAGGGGGGGTTAGAGCTCTCCAACAAACTTGTTGAGGATTTCTTTACACTTTGGAAACTGATCTCTCAAATTGCAAGTTCAGTTATCAAGTTTGGACACTGTTGTTTTTTTAATTTGTATTCTTTTAACATGCCGGCTCTCTCATTGAAAACAGCAATAAGATGCACAGTTAAAAGTTTTAATATATTTAATAGTGCACTATGAATATTAGTGTTGCAATTAAAAAAATCAATAAAACATTGCTTACAGTAATATTACCTTCCTCCGTTGCTTTACTCATAAGCAGGTCAAGATTTTGACAACGTATGATTTAGCTTGGAAGCTTGTACCCTTATTGGGACTTTTATTCATATTGGGACTGGGTTTAACTTTGTTTGCTTGACAAAAGGAAGTTTCTCTTAAGTCTTTGTGTGACATAAGTGTTAAGTCGTAATGTGAATGTTTAGATAAGGCATGTAGTATTTATTCTTGGGATCACTCTTTATAAAATTAATGAAAGTGTGTGTGTAGGTGTGCATGTGTGTGTGTTTGTGTGTGCATGCGCACGTGTGTATGACTATGAGGAATTTAATCGTTTTTAAATAAGCATTTTTAATTTTTTTTTAAATAAAACTCATATAGCATTATTTGTTTTTGGTCATTGTGATATTTTTATTCAGTTTGGGTTGTTCAAGCAGAGAGGCACAGAAAAATTGACAGTTTCTTAGCTGGGGCTAACCAGTGGTAGTGAATTAAACTCATGTGAATCACACCCACACTAGTTGTAAAAAAACATAGCCAGAAGTGATGAGAAGTGCACAGTGAACCAAAGGCACCTTAGCGTAGTCGATGAAATGCTAAAGCACACTAGGATCAACAAACAGAGCGAAAGCCTCCCACCAGGGGCACAGCAGTATAAAAATTACAATATTTTGAAAACAATATTCACTTTCTAGATTAATCCAATGCTCTGGTTACGTAAAATTATGAAAACAATTTGGAAAACTGGGGGAAAATAAACAGACTTGCCACTTTAAAATGATTTGAACCAAAGAATAATTATTTCCCCTCACGCACCCGCACAGACATGCTCATACCGAACTCAGCCAAACGTCTCTGGCAAAGACGTATTACGCCAGACACCAAAAACACCAGTGAGTCATGAAGTAATGTAAGTCTTACACATTGGAAGGTAAGAGGTCGTGTCTGGTCGGTAAGAGATCTGTTTATAAAAACTGAACAAAGTTTGACTGTATGGTGAATATGGTGGAAGGCCAATACAATGGATAAAGAAAAAAGAAAATAAATTAAATAAGATAAAATGAGAGCAATAAAAGCTAAGACAAAAACAAATAACACTAATAAAAGCAGTGTGCACCAGACAAATAGGAAAGTTAGCAGAAGTAAATGCCTGGTAAAGCCAGCTGATATAATGCAGGCCATGCAGGCCCACAGTCCCTAAAGCAGAAATAATCACTGTAACGATGATACATTGTATTTGCCAGACATTACCGACCAGCCAGTGCTTCTTGGCACCAAAACAAGAGGCTCCATTACACTTACTTGATTACTTGATTATGCAAAGCAGGGCACTCTCTTTTAGATCAACAAGCTAAGACAGAGCAATGAAATGAAACAAATATACATACCATTTGGATTAGATTACCAGTGGTAAACCATGTAAGGCAAGGACCAGAAGTAACTAGCGATAGCAAGTTTGCTCTGCAGGATTTCTGGACTGCAGAATTCCTGGACTGCAGGGTTCCTGTTTTTCTGGATGTAGACATTGTGAGACGTTCACTCTCCTGGGACAGACAGAGTAGAGCTGGGGCTCCTCCACATTGAGAGGAGCCAACTAGGGTATCTGGTAAAGATGTGTCTATAACAACTCACCCAGGAGATATTATTGGCATGTCTAATTGGAAGGAGTCCCCGAAAAAGACACAGGACACAGTGGAAAGATAAACTTCTCTTGTTTGGTCAGGGAACGCTGCAGTATTATCCCAGAGGAGCTGAGGAAGGTGCCAGTGAGAGGGGGGACTGGGCCTTTCTGCTGCTGCATCTCCTACAGTATAACCACCAACAGTATAGGGAAGCCTGGATTGGAGCTGATGAGCAGAATCTATTCATGAACATCTTCAGGTCTTCCACACATTCACACTGCAAACTGTACAATATTAATGTATCAACAATAACTGCCACCTTCTACAACCTCCTGTACTGTTCATTCTAAACAAGTACTCATTAATCTCATTAATCTCATTAATCTCATTACATTGCACAGCCACCTCTAAAATCTTGTTAATGCTCACATGTTTGTCAGCTTATTCTTACTTATTACTCCGTAGTCATCCATCTCCATTCATTCATGAATTGCAAGCTACAGGGCTGGATGGGCTCTCCCTTAGAGATAGGAAGCTGCTCCACATCATGAACTTATTTGATGGATGGACGGATAGGTGAAGTGAAAGACACATTTTTCTCACAAGATGAGCAGGATTATTCACTAAAAGATGGAGTGAAGACGGTACAAGAATTTATTGTCAGATAAACATGTTTGACATCAGTATTCAGAAGTTATATCTCTATTCAAGTAACTTTTCACAATATTCTGGTTTTATACTTTCCAGTGGCATTTTGTGACTGTTTACGATACAGAAGGGCTTGAAAAGTTTGCATATATGTGAGAATTTACTGTATTTCTGCAAAGATTTCAGCAGAAACACCACACGTCTTAGTAAATAAAAAATCCCCGCTGAACAAATGATGCAAAATATCTTGAGTTTATTTATAGAGCAAAAATTGTTCAATATTATTATATCCAATATTATATAAATTTATGATTTGCAAAAGCATGCTTACAATGACTTTCAGTACAGTGTGAAACTTCCACCCCCAGATAAACTTACACAAATCTCATGTACAAATAATCTTCTGCATTAGGTCTATTTCCATCTATCTGCTTCATATGATAAGCTTTGCACAGTGAAATTGAAAATCAACATCCATAGAAAGCAGACACAGCTGATAAAAATAAGGAGAATAACAAAAATAATCATCTCAGAGTGCACATGAAGAGGAGTGGAAAGTATTTAGTGAATCTGCTGTTGCTACATGGCAGAAAAACAATATACAGAATACAGCCTCAATTTGGTCAAATGCCCTACTTCAGATCAAGCTGGATCAAGCTGCGAGCAATGTTGTCACTGATATCAATATATATCAAATCAGAACAACAACAATTAAAGTAAAGTTGGAACTTTACTCTAGTGTACAAGAATGAAGGACAGAGGAGCACAAGCAAGGTTGAAGCTATTGATAGTGTAGTCTTTTAATATGAAGAGAAAATTCATATTTAAATGTTAACTCTTCAGAATTGTTCTTCTTTTTGCCATGTTTAACAAGTATATTTACACAAAATGTATTCATAATCTTGACACAGCATGAACATTTAACATTATTTCCTGTTCACATATGTCAACTCAAATCATGAATGATGGTGGGACAGTTTGCTAAGATCTGCAAGGGACCAAAGTTTGTGGAGAAAACACAATTTTAAATATTAAACATAAGAGATTGTTGTTCAAACATCACTTTGCATTCCATTTTATTCCTAGTTTGGACACTAATCTCTGCTTTAAATGGTTAAACGTCTGATATATGGACTTGCGTGATTGATGGAAAACTGTACTTCCTAAAGTCTGAGTGACTCTCATCGGACTTGTCCTTGCAGTCCCCCCCGTGTGTTGGATATGTGTGTCAGGCTCCTTTGGCTGCTAGCATTCCCGATGACGTAAGTGGAGGAGCTGCTCTTATGCCTGGACTGTTGATCACTGTTGCAGGAAGAGTCTGTCAGGTAGTGTCTACAGCAGCAGAAGAAGCATCGCATAAAGTCGTGGAACAGGTGACCGGCAAAGAACATGTAGATCCAGGGGTTGCAGCAGCTGTTGAGACTGGCCAGCAACATGGCAATGATGAACGCCATGTCTGGAGAGGAAGACATGGAAGAACAATGAATGTTTAGAAACATAAAATATACAAAAATTACAAAAGTAATTTGTTTTCTACCAATCAACATTACAGTAGTTGCTGCCCAGAACCAACATAAGTTATGAGGATTACCCTGGCTGACACTTTTTATCATAATCAAGAAGAAAAGCGTAATTTGCTTCATCAGCACACTCAAAAATAGTTGAAAGAACAGGTATGTTAACAATGGCCGGGTTTCCCAGATCAGTTAAGTAGTTCTTAACAGCGAAAGACTTCTTTCAAACCTTCTTAAGGAGCCTGTGAAAGAAAATCGCGTTTCCCAGAGTCGCTCTTAGCTTAAGTATCTCTTTCATTAAGAAGGAAATGAAAGATGCTGCTGACCCAGTCTTTACAACCATCTTAGTGAACAAAGACTCACAGATCCAGGCGCGTCAGGCAAATCAATATCACACCAAGTAATGAGATATTAAAACAATGCACCCCGCACAAATTCTGATCTATTTTATACTTTAGATTTATATTGTTTAGCATTTATTGGTGACAGCAAAGGGGGAAAAATAAGGAATAACAAGTGTGTTCCTGTATATGCTTTATGCATTACGCACAAATAAAACGATCATCATGAATATCATTTATTTGATAATTTGGCTGCTATACAGCATGTTCTCGCTGCTAATCAACCGCGTCGCCGTGCGCGAAGCAGAACTGTTTATATGAACGCATTCGTGCGTCAGCAATTCAGTCCCCTGGACGTGCTGTCGGACCGCGCTGCAGGCAGCCGGGACACCGATCCTCCTGCCCGAGCCCAAGCCCGAGCACCTATATGTGTGATGACAGGGAAGCAGCAGCTGAAAGAACGGGATCCTTTGATGAATCGTTCATTACAGTCTCAAATACAATCAATGGTGTCGGTTTATAAGAATCTTTTTGCCCAGAAGAAAAAAGAGCGAAGACAACGACCCATAACTATTTTCTTCTCTTGAAAAAACTGCACCTGCACCGCGGGCTTTAGGATAAAAAGACGCTCGGGATGCAGCATCATTCAGAAGAGCAGTAATGCGTGGCGGGGATGATCTCTGCAATCTGAAGCCCTCTATAATTGTAAAAAGAATTTCACTTATCACGGGTTCTTTTTGGAACATAAACCCTGCGAAAAACCAGGGATTGCTGTAATTCCACGTTGCGATTTGCGAAACTCGCCTTCTCTTGGCTCATGTTTTTGAACGCACACACACGCCCACCCCGTTTACTCCCGGTTTCTGCGTGTGGGGAAAAAAAGCCTCACTGTAGCCAGAAATAACGGAGTAACGCACCGTTTGGATGAAAAAGGGTCATTGAATTATATTTATCATCTTAATTTTTTATTATAACGCACAGGCAGCAGGGAATTAGTGCGTTAGGTAGCAGTGCTGCATGTGAAAATGCGCTGATAGTGATCGGTGATCGATTTGCCTGGCATCGATTGATTTGGTTTCAGAACCGGACAGCTGCTCCAAAGAGCGTCTGAAAGAGCGAAACTAAAGGACGGTGTTAAGAAGTCATCTGGGAAACACCCATATCTTAGGGTTGTCTCTTAGTTCAAACCTTCTTTGAACCTCTCTTAAATCCTTAAGAGAGGTTGGATCTGGGAAACCCGGCCAATGTTGTTACATCAGTCTTCCTTACTTTTTATTCATCTGGGAATGGAGAATGCTATTTGTAAATATTTTGCAAGAAAGATCTGTTTATTCATGCTGAATACAAACATTCATCTCCTCGATAATATGTGATGATGTGATTTAGTTTTTCATGTTGAGCGATACATTTCAATAGGAGAGTGATTCTAGACTGTATACAGGTATGTCAAACACACACTATCCTCTGAGTCTCTGAAGCTGCACTGTTGTAAACTGATCAGAATGTCAATCATTATCAAGAAGAAACAACCACAAACCCCAAAGTAAAATATGTTTCCTTGATGATAGCATATGTCTCTCCTAAATTCCAACATACACTAATCAGACAAAACTTTAACTGTCACATGATCTGAGTAAACTCTGCTCATCTTGGTAAAACAACATGCTCCTTTTCTTTTTCATCCTGACATTCACATGAATGTTATAAAACTTCCCCATTTACCTATAATTGCTTTTATACCACTCACACCCCCAACATGACAACATAATTCTCCTACAGTGGCTGCCTTCTCCAACAGGTTACCAGTGAAACCCTTAACAATTTTAATAGGAAGTGCTCAAAGAACTAACAAGAGTCTTGGGTGTAATTTGACCTCCACATTTTCAAGAAACCAATATAATGGGAAGTGATGACAACTGTGGGAAGTAATCCCAATCAACAGAGACTCCACCCCACAACATAAATGACCTAATGCTGTAATCATGGAATCACACACTTCATGACACCGTCAGATGTTACTTTTTCCAGACTACTGTATGACTGATCAGAACTCTTTGGGAACACAAGCTTGACTTACTGAGCATAAAATGGGTGGTTATAATGTTATGTCTGATGAATGTATGGTACCGCTCTGCATTGTGCGTTATACCTTCACATGTACAGTACTCCTAGTTAAGTTAAATACTGTATGTTTAAAACATATATTGATAACAACAAGTGTTAAGCAAAGTGCTTTTTAAAACACTTAAGCACCTCCATACTAAAGTGAACACGTACTAATACCATAAGCACAGATGTACCAACTTACCATGACAGGTAAAATCTTTTAGACCTCTCATTGGTATCAGTCTTGAGGTGTTGATTTCTTATCTGTGACATGTAGAACCTGATACCCATTTTTCCCAAATGCAGCTAAAAATATTGACTCATAGGACCATGGAACATGTGTCCACTGTCTTGATGTTCATTGGAGATTACCTTGTATATTGAAAATACCTTCTTATCTCTGACCAACCGCTTTGACATCTTCCAATCTGGTTTTCGTGCTCACCACAGCAGTGAGACTGCCCATGTCAAGACTGTGGAAGAACCACAGTGCTGGTATTATTGGACCTCAGCGCACCAATTCACACCGTTGACCATAGTATATTGCTAAAGCAATTGTGGAATTGGGTGGGACTTTCTGGCACAGTACTTGCCTGGTTTGAGCCTTACTTAAAGGACAGGGATTACTTTGTGTCAATAGGTAACTTTACATCAGAATCAACAACAAATACATGTGGGGTTCCCCAAGGTTCTATCCTAGGACCCCTCCTATTTAACATCTACATACTTCCACCAGCTCAAATAATAATAAATAAAAAGATAAGTTACCATAACTACGCAGATGACACATCTTTACATTACAATGTCACCAGGAGACAATGAGCCCATACAAGCGTTGAGTAGATGCATGGAACAAATCAATGAATGGATGTGCCATAATTCTCTTCAGTTGAACACAAACAAAACTGAAGTAGTTGTTTTTGGACGAAAAGAAGAGTGTTTAAGAGTCAGCACACAACTTCAGCTATTACAGCTACAAACCACTGATAAGGCCTGAAATTTGGGTGTAGTCATGGACTGAGAGCTGAACTTTCCGAGGCACATTAAAACAGTTACAGAGTTGGCTTTCTATCACCTGAAGAACATCTCGAGGATCACAGGACTAATGTCTCAGCAGGACCTTGAAAAACTCATCCATGCGTTTATCTTCAGTCAAATTCATTATTGCAACAGTGTCTTCACAGGTCTGCATAAAAAGGCAATGAGACAGCTACAACTAATCCAGAATGCTGTTCCCGGGTTCTCACCAAAACTAAGAAAGTGGACCACAAGTTGTGAGATCTTTACACTGGCTCCCTGTGCCTCAGAGAACAGACTTTGGTCTAGGACCAAAATGCATCAGGGACTTGTTGCTGCCATAGCAACCATCCAGATCTCTCAGGTCTTCTGCTTCAGGGTCTTCTCTGTGTCCCCAGAATCAGAACTAAATATGGAGAAGCAACATTCAGCTTTAATGCTCCACAGATCTGGAACAAACTTCAGGCTCCAGGCTGCAGGCTCCAGGCCCCAGCCAGCTCCAGGCCTCAGCCAGCTGCAGCCAGAAAACTGCAGGAATGCTGAAACTCCAGCTCTTTTAAATCAAGGTTAAAAACTAATTTGTTTACAGCTGCCTTTAACAGATTTAAACTATTCTGAATTTAACATTAAACAATATTTATTTTAGTACTCATTTGTAACTCTAGTTTAAGTCTAACTTTTCTTTTTTTCTGCCACTGCATTATAACTTGTATTATGTAAATCACCTTGAATTGCCTTGTTGCTGAAATGTGCTATACAAATAAACTTGCCTTGCCTTGCCTTATCTGAAAAACTTCTTGTAAAGTGCTGCCTGAGGGCTCAAAGGTAATGTGCATCCAGCATTGGCCTTCAGCCTTGTCTGTTGCACACTGAGATTTCTCTAGACTGAACTTTGCACAATATTATTCCCTTGAGATACTGAAAGTATTAGCAATATTATGTTAAGAACTGCTTTTCCTACGACAAATCGATACAGTTAGGCTACATGACACTGGACATTTAAATCATTATGTTTGTCTGACTAAAACCAGACATTCAAAACCCCAAAAAAACATTACATTTAACTTTAATAAAATTGTCATCTTTGCAAATCTTGAGGTCACTATATGGCCAGTTCGGGACTAATTTGTGAAGAAATATCTCCAAAAGAAAACATTCTCCATGAAAGTTGTGATATTCGCCTGCTAATCTGTAATCAATTCATTGTGGGGCCGTGTTTATAGGCTAATGTGTTAAATGAAAGGAATAGTGATACAAAACAGACACTTGTACAGAAGATTTTGCCACATTAAAATCACGAGTTTTTGAGCTGTCCATTTAATTTATTTTAGTCCCCTCTCAGTATTTATATTGCACATGGTTTTGAATTATGTGCCGACATGTTAACACATTTCAGACAACCACCAAATAAGTTGGGTTATTAAAAATAACATGAGAGTTTAATGATTACCGTATGGATAAAGCTTCAAACTGACACAATGATGACAAATGGCTTTTTAAAAGAGACAGTTGTGGGTGGAAAACTGCACTTTTTTTATTCACTCAGTTGATTACATTTCCAATCATTATACCCCAAGAGAACATTGAGGCAGAAACTTTAACAGTGGAAAGTGGATGACCTCCAATTTTTCCTTGAATCCTTAATACTGTATGGTGAGGGAGATTCAGTGCATGTTGTCTCCTCTCCTGAGTTGAGCTGCTCTTTTTCTGCCTGATTCCCCACAGCACTTTAGTGTCATCTCTACGAAATGACCCAGAGCATGACAGGTGTTTGTTAAAGAGAAAAATAAAATTGGCTACGCAGAGACGGAAAATGTATTTGTTGGTGTAGGAAGTCATGACCATAGGGAAGAAAGTTCTTTTACATACCTCAAAATTTTATTTTGATGTCAAAAATAAAAGAGAAAAGCACTATTGTTGACTATGTTTTCAGTATCTATATGAAAAAATTGAAAATAATCTATGTCGATTGTAATGTATGACAGCTGGCTGTACCGCTGTCATTTGCATTTTCTATTTTTTTATTGTTATCTGTTAGAGTGAATCCTGAGCTGGTGTTGTGGGGTGATGGTAACTTTGAAGTTTAAGCCTTTCAAGAGAGTTTTTCCACTTAGGTCAAAGACCTGGAGCAATAAATACTAACCTACATAGAGGTGTATCCTGGGTAATATTACTTCAAGAGATTGCAGTAAATCAAAATAAAAAAATGCAGACAGTCAGTTAAATCTGAGTTATCCTTAATTACTCTCATTTCAAAAGTTATTTTTGAAATCTGGAGAAGCATTCGTCAATCCAGTTCCTCAGAAGGCACTCCCTGGTTCATTTTAGATGTTTCACTATTGCATTACATCCATCTGAAATGAATTGATCACCATCAGGTTGTCATGAAGGTCTGCACAAGTCTGTCAATTACCTATTAATTTGAGCCAGGTGTGATGGAGCAGGGAAACACCAACAAACAGGACGGTGGGAACTGAGGACCTGTACTGAAGAACCAGGATCTATAGGAAGTTCACTTACATTTATTTCCTTCTTCAAATTCAGGAAGGATACTGAGTCATTTCATATTGAGAAACAGTATTTGTATTTGTTTAACTTAATTAAGAACTTAAATCAGTTCTTAAATGTCTATAGATAGATAGATACCAAAAATAAAGTGCAAAAACAACTACAGGCAAGTTTTTGATTTAATTTGAATCTTAACCAAACTAGTTCCTAAAAAAAGAAAAAAAAACCCTTATGTTTCATTTTTAGTTTTCACATGACCTGAATTATTCAATTATTTATTTATTTATTTTAAAGCATAAAAGGAAACTAAGTGGTTCCAGTTTCTCTCTAACCACGATGAAGGCAACAGAGTGTGACAGCTGCAGAATTTTTATTTTCATAAATAGGATCCTAAATCCCTGAAAACTATGTAATGATATCGAGGAAAGTGGTGCACAAAAAAAGTGTTTGATAATTAAAGTGGTTGAAGTTTAAGAGGAAAAAAAACACTATGCAATATATTCAAATGCCTTATGGTTGACCTTGAGCGACATACCAATCACACCTGGATCGGTGGTTTCAGCCTGTATAATGCAATGCTTTCCTAAGCGAGTACCGCCCTAACAGAATAAGCTTGATTCACTTGGTTAAGGCTTTCTAAGGCAATTTCCTATAGTGTAAACCATAGTATAACTCTTTTTAAATGCAGTGCTCAAGTTTGTTTCTGGGATACAAAAATGAATCCTTTAAGGGAGAGGAGACCTTACCTACAGAAACACATGGTGGAGGTGCTGTCATGCTGTGGGGACGCGGTGCTGCCTCTGGTACAGGAGGCATTGAATGAGTCAAAGGAATTATGAAATCAGAGACTTCTTGAGTAATTTGTAGCAAAATGTACGAATCGGTACAAATATAAAACAAACAAACAACAACAAACAATAGTATGTACAAATTGAAGCTTTTGAACAAAACAATGATATGAAGTAATTTTTCTTGTATTGGATGTTAAAATAAAAAAAAGAAAACGCTAAGAGACGGTTTTAAATTTGCCTGCAGTGACTCGTTTTCTTAATTCTACTGAAAATCTTTGAAGGGAGCTGAGAGCTGGCATTTTTTAACGGAGACCAGCAAGCATAAAAACCTTAAAGAACTTGAACACAATACTGAAAAACTGGTACACACAACAAGCAAACGAGTATAAAATATGTCTTAATTACTCATTATGTACAATTTTTTAATGTAATAATTGCTAATTTTTTTATGTACAAGATCTGTACATGATATATATGATGATGATGATATATATATATATTTATGTGTGTGTGTGTGTAAAATGTATTTACTGTATATACTTTTTCTTTTTACAGAATAACTGTACATTAACATGTTTTTTTAGGATGATGATCTTAATTTTTTAATTACAATTGAGTTTTCAATTTCAGGAGACAATAATTCTGACTAGCACTGTAAACAGTACATTAAAGAAGAATAATGTGACAATAAATTATCTTAAGTGAGAGGATAACATTTTTTAGACAAACTGAAAACAATTAACCGTATTGAGAAAAATCGCTTATTCTCTTAATATTTAAGAAAATTAATAAGTGGGCCCTGATTACACCCTCCACCCATTCCCATGCATGCACTTACCTTAATGAGTTTCTTAGGGGAAAAAAGGGAAAAGGTTTGGAGCAGGACTGAAACAGGTGGATGGTTCACCTTATTCGTTTAGAACTGATTTGAATCTGAATGGTCAGAATGAACATGTGTGAAACTTTAGAAAACAATACATCTTTAAAAGTAAAGCACAAGTAAAGTAAAGTAAAGCCCCCCCCTAAAGAAATAACGTCTTTGATGTCTAGATACAGCTACATTCCTTATGGCTCTGAGGACTTTGTCTGGACTGATAACCAGTTACACTCTTATTCATCTGTGTTCACTGTGGGAAAGTCTGGATTCAAACGGCACTGTGATGCTCTGAAAAAGAAGGGGATTTGCTGCTAATGCATTTAGAAAACGTGTTTGTGATTTGTAAGGATGAGCGATGGGGACATGCACTTAATCCTGAAATAGTAGAAAAGAAAGTCAAAGGTTTTGAGACATACTTTGTACCATTATAATTATTGGACTTTCATATGAATTTGGATACAAATCGACTGTTAAAACTGTTGTTAGGTAACAGAACCTGGCTTGGAACACTGCTTTTGGTGACTATGACATACAGTTAAAGTTGTATCTTTGGAGAATAATTAATAGCAAAATTGTGATTTTACCCTCTCTTGGTGCAGCAGGATCCCACGCAGACCACATCTGGACGAAGAAAAAGGGAGTCCAGCACACAATGTAAGCAAGGACCACTACAAAAGTCATTTTCACTGTGCGTATTTTGGCTTTGGAAATGAGCCTCACGCTGCTCACACGTGAGAGCGGATGAGCGTCTTTACGCAGCCTTGAAGTGGCAGCAAAAGTGTTCTCCCTTCTTGTTTTAATATTGATGTTCTGCCATATTTTAAAACATATCAAGCCATAGCATATGCTTAATATTGCCACTGGAAGAATGTAAATGCTCAGGCTCATCCACGTGATGTATGCTTTGGCCCCCCATGGCTGCACGAAGTCCCCCCAGCAGTCATACACGCCACTCCCGACCTCTTTCAGAGAGAAAATGTACGCTTGCGGGGTGCTGAAAGCCAGACTGAGCATCCAGGACGCGATCACACAGAAGCGATCTTTTCCTTTTCCCTTGTGCACGGAGCGAAGTGGTTGACAGATGGCTAAGCATCTGTCGATAGACATCAAGACGAGCATGTAGGTGGACGCAAACATCCCCACCACCTGGAGATATTTGACCAGCCTGCAGAGAAAGTCGGGTCCATAGAAGCGGAATGTGATATCCCAAATGAGCTGTGGTAAGACCTGAAAGATCGCAACAACGAGGTCTGCGATGCTCAGGTGTTTCATAAAGTAATACATCCTGGAGTGTCCGTGCTTGGTGGTGCGGATCGCCCACAGGACGCACAGGTTGCCGGTCAGAGCCAGAAGCAGGACCAGGACGAGAACGGTAACTTCCACTTTGGCCACTTCTTCGTTTCGTTTCAGAGGGTTCACTGTGGCCTTTCCTGGATGACTTTCATTTCCACCACTTGAGTTGCTCCATGAAACATTTTGAGGCAGACAGTCTAGTTCGCGCAGAAGTTCCTCCATCGTGCGTAAAAGCGCCACTTCGGCACAGCTGGTCACATCACGCCTGCAAATGCAGGACAAGTGTCAGCAAACGTGTTCAGTTGCCCTGTTGAATTCAGGCACTATTAGTTAATTTTGTCAAAGTCAGTTTGGTTAATGCCTTATTGATATTGTAATATAACCCTGAACCTTTTCATGAAGAGAAACACAATAATCCATACTTTAAACCGCGATTGGCTTACCTATTTGGAATATCACAACCTAAAAAAACCAATTTGAAGCTCATAATGAAAGTCGGCAGTTTGGTCAAATTCTCACCTTGAAATCGATCGGCAGTACTATTATTGACTGGATGTCTTTTAAAAGCACTGCAGTCCTCCTTACTGGTTGCAAGCACTCGGTCTGCTGAAGCCCTGCATCCTATATCTGCATTGCCCTCCCCTTACTTTATTTTTTTCAACCCCGAAAGGAAAATATCAAAGTTGAAGATGAACAGACACACTACAGTTTTTTTTCTATCTCTCTCCTCCTCCTGACTCACTCTGTCATTGTACAGTGAGCTTGGATTTTCACTTTGTTATGAGAAATGATCTTTGTATTGTTATCTTATATTCCATTCTGAGTCACTGCATGCGTTTAGCATCTATGTTATTTAAAATGGTCCCGTGTTTGATTCAGAAATCAGCTTTGATCTGCCATGTGCATTTTAAATGCCACCATTCTTCTTCTTTTCAGTGTAATTATTTCTTTGACTTTCATTTTGTGCTTTAAAAATACACAAATCCATAATCATGGATGTGTCTAAAAGTAAAACCTTTTTTTGTGACCAAAGAGTTATACTTCAAATGAGCAAAAGTACACTGAAGCCGATCATTTAATGTACAATTTAATAGCTTTTTCCTGCAAGGGTTTCTGGTTTATGTTTTGTGATCAAACACTTGATGTGAATTAATTATTTTATTGGTTATCATTTAATTTGAAAAAGGGAAGAATTAATAAAAAGCACTTACCTTCAGGTGTTTCTGAAACTGCCATGCCTACAGTCACATGTGTCTTTCACTTGTATTAATGTTGTACAAATGGCTGACTTGCTGAGTCATTTTTTTGCAAACCTGGAAATGCTTTGCTCAGCCACGCCACAAATAGATGACCTCTGCTTTTGCTTGAGCTAAAGGAAGCATTGTTTCTATGAACGCAGGGATGTTGCATGCAGACGCAAAGTAAAAACATCTCTTCTGGTTCGTTGGACACTCAACTAAACTTGCAGCCTTTTTGTCAGTCGGCCTATCTGGAATCACATGTTTGATTATGTGCGCTATTTAATCTGACCACACAGGCTGGCCTTTAAAAAAGTTGATGCATCTATCTTAACATATACTTTTGTGTTTTTAATCAGCCAACAATTCAGGAGGGCTCTGAAGCAACACAGCAATGTATAGCCACAAAAGTAAGTGCTGAGAACTGGATGCTCAACAGAAAGCAAAAAGTACTACCGGTATATGTAAAATCTGTAAACATTCCCTTAAATGTTTTTCATGACAAAAACAAGCGAAATATTTAAAATATTCCAATGCTCCTTGTGAATAATCAAATGTGTCATCGGCTACTAACTTTGTGCTTTGATTTTTGATTAAAAAGTTCTGTTTTAAAGCAACACAAAGTTTTGTTGTTCTATAAAAAAAGAAGGACACAAGCAGGATTTTAAACATGGGATAACACCTTTTTTCCTGATTGGATATGAAGGATGTGTTGACTTCTCATATTAGTTGCGGATACTGCACATACATATTTAATCCCTTTTGGACATAAATGCATAACTAAAGATCATTCAGAAGATCACGTCATTGTCAGAGCTTTGACATTTTTTTCACAATTCAAATACATAAATAAATAAAAATTATTCAAATAAAATTGTGCAAATTATATACATTCTACTTTTTCAGGTCTGGTAAAAATAGAGGGTGAATAAATGGAATTGTTATTACTTTATGCAACTTCTATTGGACCCTCTCTCTGATGTAAGAGACTGGGTGAGAACAGAAGAAAGAAGCAGTTGTCAAACCCTGTGAAAAGTCAATACATGGCAGGTTATTTTAAGCTATAATGACTTCATGGCCCCAAGCAGCCACTTAGTTTGTTTATGCCTCAGGCTGGCTCTGCGTGTGTTGACCAGCAGACCGGTGTTATTATTTATCCAAAAGAATCTGAAGCCATCATCATGGCTAACTGCTTATTACATAAAGCAACAATAGGTCCCATGCCTTGTGTGAGGTATTTCCATTAATCGATACTGCACAGTTCACAGTACGGGTGTGGTGTTGAACTCTCTCAGAGCACTCAGGTGAACAACACCATTATGAAGTGACACCATCATTTTTAAAGCAACTTCTGCCTTGTAAGAATTGCAAACAATAGTATTTTGTTAGGAACGATGCCAGCATACGTATGATGTCTATGTTGTCTTAGTACTGTAAACTCACTGAATCAACTAAAAATGCTAGAATATTGAAAAAATCTTCTATCAGGAGTCTTTTTTTATTCCTGGCTCCACAGAATAAAGTATTCATTAGAAACATTGTCTGATCTCTTATTATTTGCATATATTACAGCTTATGCATAAGGTCAAAACTCAACTTTATACTCAAGACTGATATTACTACATTATTATGTACTTGAGCCTCTACTTTAAGAAGTAATTCTTTGTATTTTTAAACATATTTCTGTAGATCGGTAGAGGGATTCCTACAAAAAAACAAAAACTCAAACCATCATATTTACTTAAGTCAGAATCAAATTGAAGTTTTTGTTGGAACATATAAGTCATAAAAAGGACTTAAAGTAGTATGTATGTAAGACCTGTAAAAAAAACAAAAAAACTGAAAAAAACATTTTTCCTGAGTGAGCAAGAGCATCACAGCTATCAATAGCTTCAGGCAAATGTATCTAGAATCTCTCACATCAAACAGGAATCAGGATGAATTCAAGTCCATAACTACATTAGTTTGTAACATCCAGCTCTATGCTTCTGTGCTATGTCTCAACCTTTATTTGACTGGGTTTATTTTGAAGGTTCATTGGTTTGAACGGAGGTGGGTCGATGCACAAGAAGTCAAACAAAATCCTCACAGTTATTACTGTGTCCAAACTCTTTGCCATTGATGACTCACTGAAGGTAATTCAGTGAGATTCGGTAATTCACTTTTGTGCATTTTTGTTGTCAAGTCATCTCTTTAGTTGCATGTTCATAAAAATCATTTGAAACTTAGCTGAAAGCCAGGTAACTGTATTGATGAGTTGAGAACAAGCCTGATTCTTCTTTTCGCCCTAAAAACTATGAACGGTGAAATGTGGGACAAGACTTTGGATGCATTTGCTGAACCTGAGAACAGAAAACCGCTCTGCTACACATGCAGTCATCCTGTTTCTTCTGTCAGCGGCAATGTCATCAATACATGCCAGCTTTTCCAACAAACACCATCACATACAGTATGTGACAGATGGGGTGCAGAGCTCTGGCTGGTGGTCTCTGCTTTTTCTTCACTTCCTCTTTTTGAAAGAGGCAACTTTTTCTCCTGTCATTTGTAGATAAGCTTGTTTATTCTGAGTCTCTAAAAACAGTGTGGAGAGGGTGCTGAGTTGCCTTTCTTTCTTTTTTGTTTTTCTTTTGGTAAATCAACCATCTCTACACTGTTAAAACAGCACTTCTAGAAAAAAGCCTAAAATTACATGAATTGAATCAAAAGTTGTCTGTTATTTAAGCAAAGATATCTTTGCCAGTGCGGTAAGAAAATGTTTCTTTACTAGCATTCTTTAAACTAGCATAACAGTCTAAAATAGTCTCATATCTTTAAAAAAAAAAAAAGGTTTTTGACATTTTTCTTAGAAATGACTCTTTGCAGCGTATCTGCCACGTGTTGGCTTGGTTTTTAAGACTCTTCCCTTGCAATAATTTTCTTTTTCACGTTATATTTACAAACAACTCAATTCCAACTTAAACAATAACCCCCAACTCTCAATCGGTGTGTCAATCTCACATGCAATTTTTCTTGTGAGATAAAGCACCTCAAATCAAGCCTGACACCTGATCCTGGTACTGAAAAAGTGTCCATAATTTCATTCGAGACTGAATTCACTCCAGTGCTGTTCCTGAAGCCCAAAATATGTGGAAATGTCTAAATATTTATAGCCCGGGCATATTTATCTGGTTTCAATGGCACCGCATTCTTATTATACTGTGGAGTCTTACGACTTTAGCTTACTATGATTTTGTTGTTCTGGCACATGCCCATCGTTATCCCACTGTATCTGCTGATGGATTGGGGAACAGATAAATGACATTAACCCACTGGGACTAATGGAATAGAACCATATTTGGTAAAAAACAGTGTGTGTCACACAAATACTTGAACGTGAAAATGGCGAGTGCCACCATAACCGTCGTGTAAACAGAGAAAGAATCCTGCAACCCAGAAACATCTCGGTCTGTAACTTATTTACCAGAGATCCTGCAGGAGCTCCAGAGCACATGAGGGTCAGTGCATTATGTGTTGGGAAAGCTGTCAGGTGGTTTCTTTGCACTCACACAGGTAGAAACCAGTCTCTTGTTCCTAACTTGAAGCATGTGTGAGTTAGCGGAAGAGGTCAGAAACCCAACCCAGAACCAAACTGTATTAGCGTGACTAACAGAAGGCTTACGTGCTCACTGAAAACCAAAACAAATGTCTTCTAAAGACGATGTTCTTTTGATACCTCTTTTGTGTGCCTGCTTTTTAAAGATAATGCAAAAGTTAAATACAATCAATAATAATGAGGGTGAAGTGATACCAAGGCACTGTGACGGAAAAAAATAGTTTGAATTAAAAATAAATAATGTAAATTCTGGAAATTATAACAATTATAATGAAAATTGTGTTGGTTTATGTTAGTAGTCAGCGTTGATCCTGAATGAATATATCAACGTGGAATGACTAAAACAGAATTAAAACACTTTAGGAAGACGTTGTTTATTCTACATATTTCGAATTGCAGAGGTTTGGACAATGTAAAGATCACTGCTTCTGTAATCTAATAATTCCTCTTTCAGCATTTGTTTCCACGGAGTCTATGGCACTAAAATGAAAAGAAAATGTGTGATCAAAAAGCTGTTTACATTTTAGACTTTTGGAATACGGCATAACCTGACATCATTTTTGCTTGTTGAGGCAAAAAGTAAATTTCTTTTAGAGCCAGTGGCTTCAACAGTGTCCCCAGCATGTGGATGCAATTTAAAGAAACAACATTTAGAGCTAAGCCCCCAAAGAATCTATAGAAGAGCAGGATACTGTATATACAGTACAGTAGCCTCTGGCATGAGTCAGTGAGGATAATGAGGACCTCTAAGCATCTGCATCTGCAACATTAGAGGCTGAGCTCACATTAAGGAAAGAACTTGTATTTAAACCATATCTTCTGATGATGTTTAAAAGTACCTTGTGTTTGAAAACACTTATTTCTTTACGATCCATATAATTCTATTTATGGCACTGCACTTTTATTTTCATCTTGATTCTTAATCTTTTTATCGGTGTTTAGTCTTTGGGGTGTTTGATTTGTATATGACAGTGCTGTGTGAGTGAGTTCCTCCAGAGGGAACCTCCCAAAGGGATCAATAAAGTCGCCTGAATCTGAATATATGTATATGTATATATATGTATATATATGTATATATATAGATAGATAGATAGATAGATAGATAGATAGATAGATAGATAGATAGATAGATAGATAGATAGATAGATAGATAGATAGATAGATAGATAGATAGATAGATATATACATATATATATATATATATATATATAGATATTATATCAAGATTATGTCTCCAAAGACAAGGTACTTTTAAACATATGTATTAGTGGTGTCAAATTAGCGTTAATTGCGATCAATTAATTACAGGGACATTTAAGCGTATTTGACATGTTTTTTTAATCGCTTAATCTATTTTTTTATTCTCTAACTTTACTTTTTCTGTTTGCGAGTTGCCTTTATTAAGAAATCTGTGTTTGTGCAGTGGGCTTCTTGTGTTTGGGTTTTTAGGGGGGAAAACAATGGCATTTTTTTAAATCGCTTGACAGCGCTAATACACACACACACACACACACACACACACACACACACACACACACACACACACACACACACACACACACACACATATATATATATGTGTGTGTGTGTACATATACATGTAGTTTTTCTTTAAGAATCGTTTGATTAAAAGTGAGACTTTTGGAAGCATTGGAAATTTAAGATGATTTTTAGTACTAAATAAAGCCCCCATATACAGTAACATTGCTGGACTTAACACAAGATTGCATTCCCCCTGAAAAAATGAATGGCAAGGTTTTCCCTTTTCACATGTTACATGGAGTAAGACTAAGTAGGCTAAAGTTTGACTTGACTTGGACTCATTTGTGGCATAAACTGTGGCAAAGTTTGTTTGACATTCACTAAATGACCAGAAGAGCAGAAATGATCCAACATGCATTTAGCAGGTGATAAACTCGAATTGGTATCTCAATACAAATACTATGGGTCATATTGAACTCGTGATCTCATTTTTAAACAACACAAAATATGGGGCCAACATTACAGAACCTTTTAAACAAAGCAGGCCCTTAATCTGAGTGGATGCTGCCAAATCCTGCCTCCACTGCATGATTCTCTGTCATATTGAATTCTGCTTTACAATTTGATCATTTGCTGGTGTCAGTACATCAAAACCTTTATGATAACTTTATAAAAAAAAACATTAAGGTTTTTGCCAAGAAACTATATTCATTTTGTCACCGTGCCATTATTGCGAAAAAGCATATTTACGAAGCGCAGAACATTTAACTTTTAAACATGGTTGTTTTATCTATAAATGCCTCATTGGCTTGTCACCCCATCCCCTGGAGGAATTTATTAGACAAAGTGACAGTACTATTAATGCCAGATCCGTCTGCAGTCTAAAGGTTGTATGAGTTTGAACAACCTTCCAACTAGGATTTGAGAAAGTGCCACATTAAGAAAAAAAAAAAAAACCCAAACAAACAGAAAATTGGTTAATTTGTTTTCATTTGTTTGTTGTTAGAATACTGTGGATGGAAAGGAGCCTTTAGCTAAATCTCGCATATTTACACAATGTCATAAATTTGTACAGAGTGTTCATTAATATTCACTGTCCTCCCCAAATAAATTAAATGAAATTGAATTATAACATTCTCAAGAGCCGGTCCAGAGGGGATATTATTGCTGGAAACTGGGCCATTGCCATTCATTGTCCTCATGTGTCTTTTACTACCTCAGGCTTTTTTCCCTGACTCTGACTTTTCCACCTCCCTTTCAAGAACATGATAATCATCTAACACTAAACAGAGTAATCTAAGACAAAAACAGAAATGATTTTCCAGAACTCAGAACTACATACCCTTTAGCACAAGGGAAAGATTATTATCTTCATGTTACAAGAACACTAGATGTTTAAAATCAGTTTTGTACCCTTTATTTAGTGCAAAAAAAAAGCAAAGCAACACTCATCGGGGTGTACCAAACTTTTTAATTTTTTTTTTTTTGGGGGGGGGGGGGGGGGGGGGTTGTTAACGTGGTGTTTTTGATAATGTTTTGAACTTTGGCAGATTTTAATAGATTTATGGATATTTGAACATTTAAAAATACAGAAGTATCACAAAACGGATACATTTTTAAGAGAATAATAGAATAACTATAAATATGCAAGCGTGTATATATTAAGACTAATAAATAAATGAATGAATGAATGACATAAGTAACCACAAATAACCAAAAATAAAAGAACAAATAAATGCATTACACTTTATTTTTCCTTAATTTATTTCATTTGTTTATGCTCTCTCCATGCATGTATGTGTATTCTCTGGAAATCCCCCCTCCCACAGTCCAAAAAGCATGCACTTTAATTTAATTAATTATTACAAATTGGCGCAAGCAAGTAAAATTTATCTTGGCAGGTGTTAATACAAAGCTTGACCTCTTAGGTTACTTCATTAGCATCAAAATTACAAGGCAAAAGGCATTAATCACACCGTATTAAAAAGAAACAGTCACCAATGCAATGACTATGAATTTTATCATTCATTAAAAAGTTTTAATTTCCCTACATAATATGTTGAATGCTAGTTTCCTGCTCTGTATCAGAAATAATTGGTTGAAGCCTATGAGATCTTTTTTAACTGAATTGATCATTTTAATTAGGAATAACCTCTGAAGGAAAGTTCAATTTATATATTTACTAATCATAAAATACTTAAAGACATTTTTTTATTTATTTTTTTGTTTTTTGCCCCACTTCATTCTGTTCAGGGTCACGGGAAGGTTAGTTCCTATCCCAGCGGTCGTGGGTGAGAATCTGGGCAATCCATAATCAGTCCATCAGAGGGCTATTTAACTATTTTAATTGTTGTAATTGCTCCATACTTCAATCATCATATTCTCACATCATTTTTTTCAAAGATAACTTGTTATCAGTGCCTGCACCAGGGCCTGACAACGATTGGTTTCCTGTCCAGGAAACATGGGTACAGACAAAGGTTGGCTGGACAAGTATATCATAGTTGTAGTCATAGTCATTGTAGTCTTTGTATTTTACAGTGAGTGTCGGAGCCATATTCTTACTGCTTGTATTTTGTGAAGGTGGTGCATCCAAGTGGTACTGGTGATAATGTTGACTGATTATACAGTGAGTCTAATGCTGATGCTAATAATTGATTGTTTTAAGGTGCCTGTGAGTAAGTGTGCCCAAGGCTCCACGTGGGCTTTGACTGTCACTGATTCTTGCGTGTGCAGGTTTATAGTTTCATGCTTTACACTCTGTTTGAACCACCAGCCACCACTCGCATCATTTTACAAATATTTATTAACAGCAGTATGACCTAGTTACAGTATATAAAATGAGTGCAACAATAGGAAAAAAAAAGAATGCTCTAAAACTCTAAACCGTGAAGACTTAATAAACTATGAAGTCAGGAAAAACCTTCTTCACGCAGGTAAAGTTTTACCAGATGGTGCTGAGCCTGGAAAACCTGTGTTGGAGGTGCAGAGAGCTATGGAAGATCCCTGAATCCTCCTCTGAAAGGTGGGAATGTATTATTGCACAACAGATGTGGGATATACTAAATTAGTGCCGGGACATGGCCTTAACATTGGAATATCAAGTGCTGTAAGCCTGAAATGTGGAAAATCCCCAAATAAACCTGAACAACATTAAAGAGGAAAGTAATGTAATGTTTTGATTAGTTTTTTGTTTTTTATATGGACAGGGTATTCCATTACATTTCTTGGCTACTCTTGTTCTTGGCATTAAACATGTATGATTTTGTACCAACAAAGGGTGATATTGTGTTTACAGTGATAAAATATAAACAAGATGTGGACCACATCTGAACTTGCAGAAAATGGCGGTAATGAAAAGCAATGGGGAGTAAAGAGGAAATGGATATGCTAGCAGCATGCCGAGTCAAACATAATAAAAAAAAATACATGCATAGATACATACACACACACACACACACACACACATATATACATATATATATATATGTGTATATATATATATATATATATATATATATATATATATATATATATATATATATATATATATATATATATATACAGAGAGAGAGAGAGTGAGAGAGAGAGAGAGAGAGAGAGGGAGAGAGAGATTCAGGCTTGAGTCATTGGAAAGACCAATTTCTCTTTTTACACCAACTGAAAATGACCAGTGCACTCTACAAAGTTCCACTTACATTATAGCTGTTATGTCTAAACCTGAATTAGTCCAGCCACCCAATAGTGAATAGTGATCCCCGGAAACATGCCATTATCAGAATAAACAAGGCATCTAAAAGAGCTACTTACAGGAGCCTGAAAAATCCCATTTTGTTTTTATAAAATGTTGGAGCAGCATTGGGTTGCCTCTCACTTCTCAGCCATGATGGACTGAGGGATTAGCTTAAAAGGTTATTGTGTCCAGAATGCCTCCACAGTATGGACAGAGAAGATATAAAAGAGATAACATAATTATAACTTATCAGTTGACACACAGCTTACAGCCAAAGGTTAATGACAATTTTAAGGTCATGGTCTAATGTATTTATACTGTGTAGCACATTTAAAAACAATTAAGGTTGACCAACGTGCTCTACAGGCAAAAATCAAATAATGAAACACCCATGTGCATAAAAAAAAAACCCAGCTAATATATACAGTATATATAGATGTTATTGTTTCAACCAACAAACGGCAGAAACAAGGCAAACCACATTAGGGATTTCATAGTAGCATAGTTTCCTGTACAGTATGAAGGACCCTCTGATGTCCCTCGGTGACTGTGGGTTCTCATAACAAGATCAAGAAATGACAGATGAGATACATAAAAACAAGCACGGAATAAAACGAGATGTAGAGAAAATCAAGCCCTTTTAACAATGTGACCCTGATCAGAAATACTTAATTCAATAAACATAAGCAGAAGGTCTCACACAATGTGCAGAGGGAACCAACTGACATTGCATTAAAAAGGTTTTCACATCCTGTCATCAGCTGTTTAATGTTCTGAGCTTGTCTATAGATAAATCAAATTAATTTTACAAATCTACATGTTTGTAAGGTGTGCTTTTCAATGCAATAAGTAATCCAAGATGTTTTCTAAACAATTTACAAGCAATTCTACACTTTTGAATCACTTTTAACAAGTGTGGTCCCTAGCTTCCTAAAGCTGTAGTTGAACCACCACTGAAAAAGCTCAGTTTTGATCCAATCCATCCGAGTCAGAATTACAGGTTTGACATTTGTGTCAAAATGTTTAGAGAAAATTGCTGCATACCAACTCAGCTCTTTTTGAAAAAAAGCACGAGTCTCTTGACAGATTTCCCTCTGGTTCCCAGAAGCAGCATTACATAGAAACAGCTTTACTTAAAGTCTTTAGTGGCATTATGATGGCAGCTAATTCTAGGGATTTTACTCTGCTGGTTTTGCTGAATTAAACCTCTGTCTTTGACACTGTCAATCATAATATTTTGATTAACAGTATCTGTGATATAGTTGGTCTATCTGGCCTGGTTTTAGACTGGTTTCATTCGCCCCCTTCTGGCAAAGGTTTCAGTGTCTTTGCAAACCAGATCATGTCAGAAAATACAAGCCTGTCATGTGGGGTACCTCAAGGTTCAGTTCTGGGTCATATTCTGTTCCTGTTATACATTTTTACTCTAGATCTGATAATTAGACAATATCCTGATATGTCTTATCATTTCTATGCTGATGACATACAGTTTTACTTCTAAACCTTCAGAAGTTATCTTCTTCAATGAAGTGTTTGACCAGCATCAAACAATGACTGTGTGACAAGTACTTGAAACTTAATGCAGGGAAGACAGACATCTTAATGATTGCTGCTGAAAGCCGAATCTCTGAAATAAAGCAGTACCTCGGTGCATTAGGCTCATCTGTCCAGCCAAGCCTCATAAACCTTGGTGTTATGTTTGACTCTGCTATGTCTTTCAACGTCATTCAAGATTATTAGTTAGGTTTTGCTTCTTTCAGCTTAGAAATATCACCAAACTTAAATTACATTCTAAATCAGAGTTGGTGATGACTGTTCATGCTTTTATTTCATCCCATTTAGACTATTGTAATAGCCTTTTTACCTGTTTAAACAAAAAATACTTACTTCCTTATACAGTATTTATATACCGTAGGCTATATATATATTTTTTTTTTGCTGTTTTCATCAGCCACCATACTGTATGAACATGAGACGATTGTAAGGCAAATAAGATCACCAAGAGATTCAGTAAGTTAGCATGCTCGCTCTAACATGTCTTTGTAACGTACTACATCTACTTCTACTACTTACTACATTTAGCAGACGCTTTTATCCAAATCGACTTACATCTGAGAGAACAACACAAGCAAGAAATCACATAGGAGGGCACAGCATGGATAAGTGCTGGTCAGACTGCTGTGAGTCCTGTTGGATTTTTTTTCCCGCCAAACCCAACAGTCCCTTTATACGATAGATTAAGCTATGTCGAAAGACACACCATCATGCTATCATGTTATAATAAGTGCATGCAGCTTACTCAGTGCTGAGTCCTGCAAAGAGCTGGAAAAATGTTCTAACTAATTCTGATGAGCAGAGAAGTTTACTAGATGCGGAAGTGCCCCTTAAAGACCTGAGTCTTTAGCTTGCTCTACAGACCCTGCAGATCGGACAGAGTTTGGTAGGACATTCAACCATCGGGGAACAATGGAGGAGAAGAGTCTAGTTACTGATTTCCTGCCACGTTGTAGTGGAAGCTCCAGACGTCTTTCACTGGCTGAGCGGAGCTGTCGAGAGGGAGTGTAGCTCTGGATGAAGGAGTGAAGTTAGGCAGGAGCATTTGGTTAATTGAACTTGATGTGCACCGCAACTGGAAGCCAGTGCAGGGAGATTAGCAGTGGAGTGACATGAGCTCTCTTGGGTTGGTTGAAGACCAGACGTGCTGCTGCATTGTGGATCATCTGCAGAGGTTTAACTGAGCACACAGGAAGGCAGACCAACAAGGAATTACAGTAGTCAATGCGTGAACAGACAATAAACTGAGTCTTGGACAGATTTAGCCGAAGGGGGCGGTCCTTCATCCATACAGAGATATCAGAAAGACAGGCCAATATTCACATTGAGACTGCAGTGTCGCCAGGTGGGAAGGAAAGGAAGAGCTGAGTGTCATCGGCATAGCAGTGGTAGGAGAACCCATGAGAGCTGACATGTTTTCTATAATTCCATAAGATTGTTACAAGACAATTAAAAATGTATCTATTTTTGGTATGCGTTTGTAGACTGAAAAGGTTGGTAGGTATTATTATAAGTAAAATGAATGTCAAATGTTTTTCTGCTTCATTTTTCTTGTTGCAAATTTGGTAGGTGTGTATTTGAGAATTTTGAGAAAAGTTAATTATCATCATAGATGATAGATCACTCTATTACAATCACCATCACTCATTTTGGAACTCATACTGAAAAGTGTTCAACTATCAACTATCTTTGAGTTTCAGGGTTTAATAGCTTTTTAGTATGAGGGGAAAACTGACCAAATAAACATTCAAATTTGTGATACACCACACCATATTTCTTTCATTCTCATTAGTGAGTATGGATAACATTATGGAATTTAAAAAAATCAGCATACAATCCAATTTATAGCAGGTAAGATGTTTTAGTAATGCCTTCCAGCTTGTGGTATGAGCCTTTGTTTCTTCCCTTGTCAGACCAAGTCATCAGGATTTAATTTAAGACCCCACTCCACCCACGTCCCCCTCCCATTCTCCCTCCATTCTTGTTTTAATTTTCTGCCTGTAACCTCTGAATGTATCGCATGAGATGGAAGGAAATGAGAGTTAGTTACAGGTCATGTCAAAGCTTGTAGAAGAATAGGAGATAACAACACTTTGGCTTGAAGGAAATTGCAGTTTGTGAGTTTACTTTGTGGTTCTCAAACTCATCTCCTGTCATTTGACTTACATTGATGAGTTTGAGTGTGTGATGTTATTTTGAGTAGTTGAGCAAATTGTACACATACTGTTTGACTACAGGCCTACATATGATCACAATTTGTTATTGAGCAGTATGATATTGCTACTTTTGCCATAAATGATAAAAGCATGATATAAGTGTAGATTTTTGTGTCAGGCCATAGTCATAGCTAGCCTTTTGACTTTGAGCCCAGCTGGTAATAAAACAACAATTAAACAAGCATAAGCTGCCCCCAAACTCATTATCTCTAAACTCATTTATCACATGCTAGTAAATATTCACAGCGAATTTATATTTTGCATCTGTCTTTTTAAAGTTATGCCAAAGTAGGATGTTTTCCTTCGATTTTAGCAGACAACATAGACCACTGACAGCTATTCCCACCATTGGCCTTCACCCACATGAATTCAGCATTTGACAAAGTGCAGAAATCATTTTTGAGACCTGGAAAAGTCCACCAAAGCATTTTCTCATGTCTGTTACACAATAAAAAATTATTTTATTTCAACAGCGCATCTCAGGGGATGGCCTGAGTGGCCTTGGTTGTAACTCCCATTCACAGCTCTTTTTAAGCAGTCTGAACCTAAAAAAGATTCAGCAGTAATTATTTAATGAATGTCTTTGGTTTACATACGAAGGTTCATATGTGGATATTATATATTGATTCCTGCCTTGTTCTACAATACAAATATTGTAGTGGGGTTTATGGTTAAGCACATGTGGCGTCACTGTGACACCCCATCATGTGAGCATGTAGTGAACTGCAGCAAAAACTGATACTTGTGTAAAATATTGGCTAACTAAAAGTGCATCTGGATTTGTTCCTGGAGGGAACTGGACTCAGCCAGGGCTGCCTTTTGTCAGTGATTTTCTTTGTACATTTCATGGACAGAATTTTAGCCAAGAGTATAAAGTGGTTCCAGTTTGGTGGCCTTGGGATTCTATTTGCCGTTTCTCAATGATATGGTTCTGTTCGCAGCGTTTAGCTGAGATCTAAAGCTCTCCTTGGAGCAGCTCACAGAGGAGTGTGAAGCAGTGGGAATGAGAATCAGTACCTGGGTTCTCTGGGTTGGCGATGGTGAAGAAAAACTGAGCCAAGAGGCGAGGGTCTCTGTTTACTTGTCAATCTATAGTAACTGAAGGAATTATACAAAATACATTTCATCTGAAAGGTTACATGATATATAAGATTGGCACAAAGATAGTTACTGAAAATCTGTTTCTTTGACAAATTAGATGAAAAACATACATTGAGGGATGTCTGTTGAGGAAAAATCCTTGGTTGCTCTCCTGGACCTAACGAGGTGTAAACAAAATAAAATAAAGCTTGATGCATCATAATAGACACTCGTTGGTTAGATAAAACCTTGATGCAGTCCAACATACTTGGCCTGTGGCCGTCAAGGGCTAAAACACTGATGGTATGATCATCATAGTGAAGCACAGAGGTGGCACTATGAGGAGTCGAGACTGCTTCAATAATGGCAAGCAAGCTATGTAATTTAAAAATAAGCTAGCATGGTGCTCTGTCAATTCTTATTTCAACTCATAAGTCAAGTTCACCAAAAGCACCAAGCAACAAAAATGATGACAGCAAGCGGTTTGACACCTTATACTGCAAAGCAGCTTCCACTCAAAAACACAAACAAACAGAAAAAAGAAAAAAAATCGCTTCCCTAATTGTGCATACAATTGTTTTATATGATTTTAAACTAATAAATAGAGCTGCCCTTTCCAAAATGCAAAAAACATACTGTGTGGAGGACCTTGTGATGTCATGTGGGCCTCATTTTTTCCATTTTTGCACAAATGCATCACATTTACGTGTGGCACGGTGTCAGCAGTGCAAGCAGTAGCCCTCCTGATACCTTTAAGTCGTATCACCTGTGTAAATAAAAATAGGAGAAAAAAATAACTGTTTGCTTTGCTTCTGTAGCCTCATGCAATAAGCCTGGAAGCCCATGCATTCCCATGGAAACTCTGATGTACGTAGTTGCAAAACCCCTCCTTTTGTTTTTTTTTTCCGTTTTGTTTTCGTTATTTTCATTTGCTTTGCTTGCATTGAAAATTTAAACTCGTGTGGTGGATTTCAGAGATAGAGTGTGTGCTGTTGTTACTAGCATGGGAAAACAGAACAGCTGGGAAGTTTTTTCTTCGTAAAAATGAACCGCCTCCAGTTGTGTGACTATGTAGTAAAATAAGTCTATAAGGGTAGGCTTTTAGACTTTGTAAACATTGTTGCTCCTAAGAGGAGCAGGTGGGTGTTCCCCCATTGAGCCATCCGTTTAGAGCTGTACTCCTCGGTTCGAATGCTAGGGCAGCGTGCATCATGTCAAAGTTGCGTACAGCCCCGATTTGGCCAGAATCAGTCCTGCTAATTAGTAACATAAATATTCAACACCTGTACAGTTGTCATTGATGTTAAAGCTAAAGAGTAATCATTTTTCTAACACGCTGTAAGGATTTTTCTTTTCCGTTGAAAGGTTGAAAAAAATGTCTAATTTTTTGAGCCAGCCCTTAGTCCTGATTTGTGGAAACAGACTTCCCAAATTAGATTTGGCATTTCCGCTTTGGATTAACTTTTCAAGTCATTAGGTTGTCCCCTGGTCCATCCACGGTGACCAGTGGTCTTCCTCCCTCTCCCATTCCCACCATCTCCCCACATACAGCAGTAGTTTTGGTACAAATCCGTTCAGCACAGTTACCAGTTTGTGGTATGGAGTAACTTTGCAAAGCCAAACTTAAAATAAAGGATGTCAAAACAGAACAGACAGCGTAAAGCACATTTTAAATGTACCGGTAACGGCATTGCATTTCTTCCCCACTTCCATTATATCACATTTGTATCTTGTGTATACAGAATGCTGCAGTCTGTGTCCCTAAGGAAATATGTAAGTCCCAACAACAAAAATCACAATAACCTCATGAAATTTCGACTGATTTTTAAATATTTTGTTTGTTAGAAACATTAGCCTTGTATCTATTATACCAAGGACTCTGTTTAATGTAATTTGTTTCTCATTTTCCCTGCCTCGAGCACTAAAATTATTATTATTTTTACCAAAATAACAGCCCTTCTTTACTGTTTCCATGTACAAACTGTTGAAATCCATTGTTAGTCAGATCAAAGGAAAAGCTATCTTTCATTTAGCAAAGGGGGGATTTCAAGATATTTTTTATCTCCTGGTTTGTTGTATTCCATCGAGTATCTCCCCAGCGCGGAAAATAAGGGTTCCAAAACTAAACAAATGTAATCAGTTTTTCCAGTTCTGCCCCCATACAGCTGCACAAGCAAATCTGAACACTGAACGGCATCCCAAAGCCCCTAACTGATCAGAATCGCACTGCAATGACAACAAAACCTCAAACAGTATTTCTCTTAAGTGCAGAAATGCCAAAAAATGTCAAAAAAGAGGAGTATGAATGTAAGTTTAAATAGTGTAATTAAATATTGAACATATTTTTATATGGACTTCTGAAGCTCCATCCTCTTTTCTGCTAAATGCAGCTTTTCTTAACTGAATGTATACAGAGGAGTTGTAGAACAAAGAAGCTGTCGGTAACATTGATGCCTGGTAACGGATTCTAAATATTCACATGCTAGATTGGTCAAACTGCTTTTAAGGATTATCACTGTGTGATTATCCAGCTTTGATGCTTTGGTTGCTTGTTTTTTTTGTTTGTTTTTGATGTTCTGTGAACTGAATGGATGTTGCTTTACATTTCCTGTTAAGCAGCTGGAACAAGTCCGGCATAATCTTCACCTCCGTGTTCAACAAGGTTTGAGATTCATTTGCTACCTAATATATCACAACACTTGTCTCGACAGCGTTATTTGCTTCCCCTGGCAGTGGTTTACATGTGGTCCGACTGGTGTTACTGTTAATAAAATCTGAAATGTCAAAGTCATAAGCAATTACACTCACTGGATAAAAACATAGTATACCTAATAAGGTGGCTGGTAAGTGTATTTTGTGATATTTTCTTTCAGTAACCTTTGTCCAGAGATGTCTAAACAAATGTTGCCCTTCAGTCTTTCGTGATCTTTCACACATGAGACTTTTGCAGCCTGATGGCACCGTCCACTGTGGCTGCATACTTGTGGTCCACAGGAAGAGCACAGGGGAAGAAAACAAACAACCCCAGCTTTTCATCGAACGCATCTCAGATCTGGGAAAGTGATCCTAAATCTGTACCCCATATTAAACAGCGAAAAATGATATCCATGAAATTGATACTAGGAACGTTTTCAATAGTATGACATAGCAATATTCAAGTAACCCTTGCAGTATCCATACAAAAGTTTATCCACTTCAAAACTGAATTTGTGCTGCTCTGACTCTTTTCACATGTAACCCACAGAACCATATCCTACAAGAACAGACATTCTGGTTATATTGCATTTTGAATAGATGAAACTGAGGAACTCTCTTTAACTAAGATCATCTTCACCTGTTGAACACTACTCTGATGCTCATTTTCACTTATCGTTCTGTTCTAACCACCATTGACTTTCGTTTCTCCTTGACTATTACGCTCCACTGTGTTCACGAGCTACACGCTCTATTTATGTGTCTCCTGTTTGATGTAGTCTTGATGACTTCCAGTGACATTGCCAGAGGCTCACACACACACACACACACACACACACACACACACACACACACACACACACACACACACACACACACACACACACACACACACACACACACACACACACACACACACACACACACACACACACACACACACACACACACACACACACACACACACAGAAAGAAAGAAAGAAAGAAAGAAACTCAGCTGTTTACTGTGGCTGACAAGAATGCTGCTGGGACCTATGGGAAAGAAGCAAAAGACTCAAGTAGAAGAATCCAAACAACCCAATTCAAGCATCTGTTATAAACAAATCAATTAGTGACCTTGTGTGATGGGATCCCACCAGGCAACATGATATCTGTCTTCAGAGTTCACACAAAATAGTTGATATTTCTTTCTTTTAGAAAAAGAAAAAAGAGAAGAGGAAGAAATGTTGCCTAAAAAAAGATACAAGCATGTTGTGCATGTGAAATCCCCCTCTTTGCTAAATAAAGATTACAAGTTTATGTTGTCAATTACCTTCAGGAGCCACATAATTAGTTTAGCTAAGTTCACCTGTAGATGATCTAAAACTTGATCCAAGAGATAATCTCATTAGTGACTGCCTGTCCTGATAAAAAAAGAAATGAAAAAAAGTTCCCAGCTACATGGCGGATAAGCAAAAAGTAAATGGTGACTGTTACCAATTTGTTGATGATAAATGCATCCATGATGTTATAGATTGGAGGAACTGAGTTTATAGCTAAATTCAAAGGTGTAAAGAGTTTAGCACCACAACCAAAAGGCGCTGGGTCTGCTGTCTGCTCCAATTTAACACTTAGATTATCAAGCCCCTTTCATTTGATCACAGAGATTAAAAAAAAAGGAGCTGGATGACAAATGTGACATTGACAAATAGATCTCCCTGTTAAATTAATGCTGAATCATGGGGATAATTACAAATTCTTCATTGAAAAATGTCATGTTAAAGTAGAAACATTTATTCATTTATGCAACCCCATCAATCCTTTATCTATGTAATAAATGTATTAACTTTGAGACACATCAGGTAAACATCTGCACACAGATAGACATGAATACTAATCAAAGTACTCAAAGCCTTCCTCATGTTTGTTGCTGCGATAGTGAGCGTGTCCAGGACCTTGTTTCAATACAATCCAGGATTTCGTGATCCCATTTCAAGGTTTTCCAATTGCAAGAATATGTAGCTTTCTGGAGTTAAACCAAAACTATCTTTGCTTTGAAATTTAATGTTTATTTCAGCTAGACATCTGCAACCTTTCATGACTGAAACAAACAGACAGACAAACATACATACACAATATGAAGCATATAAATAAATACATGTCAAACTTGCAGTTGTTTCCGCTCCAGTACGAGACGCAAGATTGATATTTTGTCATGATCACATGCATTCACCCA
This sequence comes from Cololabis saira, assembly GCF_033807715.1. Taxonomy (NCBI): domain Eukaryota; kingdom Metazoa; phylum Chordata; class Actinopteri; order Beloniformes; family Belonidae; genus Cololabis; species Cololabis saira. The sequence goes on along the minus strand of NC_084594.1, from coordinate 22,938,246 downwards.
GGGCAAACAGACACCTCCTGAAAACATCAGCACTGATCTCATGTAAATTGTCAAACACTTAGATTATTTATTGTCCCTCACACGACAAATTGATATGAAAGGGAATATTTGTCAGAAAAATGGATTTCAGTTTGGTTCAGAGAATTTTGTCTTTCAATCCAAATCGGCCCCTTCCACCCGCAGCAGAGAAATAAACAGCATTTTTCCATAAACACATTAGTTCCACTGGTGTGGATCCTGAGACTCGCTGAATGAGATAGTAATCACTGTGACCAGCTCGGTTTATTTTGGCACTGCTTCCAGTCATCAGATATTAGTTGACCATTTTATCATCTCTGTGCTAAAATTGTGATTTAGTAAGTCGGGCCTCGTCACATTCAAGTTGATCCAGGGAACATCTAGCAGCGCGTGAAATTTGTGGGGGTGAATCGACCCTCCACGGTCTTCTGATTAAAAACAGACACCTCTCTCATTATGGGGGCAAGAAAAAGCCAGAAGCTGCAGGGAAAATCTCATACCGTTCACGTTTAATTTACTTTGAATGACTGACTGCTGGTCTTTAGTCATTTTATCCCAGGTTGATGGACTCAAAAGATCTGGTATAGGGTATACCCTATAGGTACTTCTCCATTTAATTTGTTGACATGAATAGATAATATACATAATTTGGGCCCAAGTGAAAAACACATCCACTATCATCTACTGTCTTGTCACGGGTCAATTCTATTCTGGTAAACAGTGTTTCCTTTGATTTCCTCCACCACCCGACTTTCACACCAGTGTTGAGTTCTCTCCACTGGCTTTCTTTTCAATTAAGGATAGATTTTGAAATTGTATTATAGACTTTTAAGGCTATGAACAGGCTGGCACCTCCATATTTAACTGAGCTACTTCATGTCCATGTTCCAGCAAGAGTATGAAGGTCATATGGGCAGTTGCTTTTAGAGATTCCCCCAAACCAGACTCAAGGATGATCAAGCTTTTATGGTTGTAGCACCTAAATTGTGGAACAGGCTTCCTCTGTACAGATCTACTCCCACATCAGGACTTTTTAAAAGTCTGTTGAATTTTCCTTGGCTTTTGACAAAGATTTAATGTTTTATCCCAACAGTTTCATTACCGTAGTTTGTTTTTAATAATTTTAAAGGTGTTGTTACACTCTTACAGTGAGTAATTTATTTATTTATAATATATGTGTACAGTATGCACAGTCTGCTCTTTTTTATACGGTGCCTCTCTGTTTTTATTCTATTCTTGTCATTCTAGTGAGTGCTCTTAATTTCTGCTATGCTCTTTGCTACTGTAAACCATGCACATTTCCCCTTGTGGGATTAATAAAGGTTATTCTATTCTATTGAGTCATCATTTATTATTATGTACAACATAATGGGTTTGAGCCTTGTTTTGTGGACCACTATAGTTTTAAATCTGCCTTATAAATAAAGGTGACTTGATTTGAATTGTCTGAACACTGTAGTGTGGTTCAATAGTGTGTTCCTTTGCAGCGGCTAATGTGAAGTTAAATAACCACTAATATTATCTTCTGTAAACAGAAATGAAAAGCTTTGAACTGGATACTCAAACTCCAGGCAACATGTCTGTCCTACACAACAGATTTAGATGCCAAATGTTGACTCTAACACATGAGAGTGGATTTAACTCTTAATAGGGTATATCAGCATGGTAAATTACGCTGAAACTGTAACCAGTTGGACAGTATCATATGAGTAGTGAGTTTTTCTCCGTTCCTCTGCCTGTGAAAAGTCAGAGGATTGGATCGTTTGAAGCTGTTTCTGATGAGCGTCTACATGAAAGACATCAAAGCAGAGTCTGTTTATCTAAAACAGACTGAATCAACCATTTCGGCTTAATCCCCCTGAGCAGACGGGTTGATACAGCGGACCATAGTCCACACATCGATGGGGTACAATGCCCTTCCCGACGCAACCCCACAAGCACGGGGAGAGACATCAACCATTCATGCACATATCTACGGGGAATTTAGAATTGCCAATCGACCTAGGCATACATGCTTTTGGACTGGGGGAAAAAGTACCCACAACATTGTTTATGTTTTGTTTATGTAATAATTGCTCGGGGGTCATGTTCTGGGTCACCGGAAAGCGCCTAGAGACAACTTCTGTTGTAATAGACGCTATATAAATAAAATTTAATTGAATTGAATTGAACATCACATGGGAACTCCCGCCGGGCAAGGGAGTCAAACTAGGAACTCTCTTGCTGGGACGCAATAGTGCTAAACATCTAGACACCATGATGCCTAAAACAGACTGAATTAACACATTATGTCATTTGTGACCTTATAAGCTTTGCAGATGTTGTTAAGAAGTTATTATGAAATATGGAAAAGAAAACATTTTCTCACACCTTCACAGTTTGTGGTATTACAGTACTTTTAACTTTTACCATTTACAAAAATCAAAAAACAAAAAGACTTTTACTTAATTCTTAACTCAAACAGCAACTTACCATTTTTGTGATTATAACTACAGACAGGTCACAGGTCTAATTCTGGCTAGTGGTGGTCTTGTGAAGATGATACAGTAAGCTTGTTAACTGTGTAAACTGACATTTACACATTTGTTTTTATCTAATTATAATTCAATATCTCATAAGTGTTTGAGGTAGTTTGTTTGATTATGATTTGTTTTGCACTTTATATCAGTTATATGCATCAGCATCTAACCCAGAAAGATGACGGCAGTCCCTGCTCAGATGAGTTGACCAATCAGGGCAGACTGGCCTTTTTAGGGTCTAGTATCTCTCACTTGTGTTTTGAGGTCCAAGCTGATTTGTAAATTGGAGAGAAGGGATGAGTAGAAGGGACATTCAGATGTAAGGTTTAGGAGTTACTAATTAGCTAAAACAATCACCAAACTGAATAAAAACAAAAGCAAAATTGTCACTTTTCAAGCTATTTTGGTTTAAGTTTAATATTTTGATTTAAAATTCACAAATGACCAAACTCCCTTTGTTTGACCTGTGCAAACACGCATGAAAAAGGTGATAATTTATGGTTTAATCTAGTAACTATTGCAGAAGAGGTTGTAATGACATCACAGATACTGTAGCTGCTAAAAGAGTATTTAAAAAGAAAAATCTCTATGAGAAGACTTTGAAGCGCTTCAAAAATACTTTAACAAAATATTAAAATATTTTAACAAAAAGCATCCTGGTCATTGTCAGTTCTGTTCATTGCAGCTGGTTTAGTGGGGAGAAGTTAGCATCTCAACTCCATGTTCCACTTCTTTTCATTATTCTTTTGTCTTTCTTATTGTAAAACAAACATCATTTATACAGATCCTGTTACCTTAGTCCTGGAAACAAAATTCCAGTATATAAAACGCCATGTGCACGTCTTTTATGCAGTATAACGTTAATGCAGGTGTTCCAGAGCATTCCATGAATAAATAATGGTTGAATAAGTCACGTTACACTCCTGCCCTGTGGCCAACAGTGAGTTTCATCTATATTGAACTTCACTGAAACTCTCAGGATACTCAGTGTGGAAAATGTGGGAACTTATTATACGGAGAATAATAAATGATTATGTGTTTAACCTTACAATTTATTTATTATTTACCTTTATTTAGTCAGGGAGGACCAAAAACAATACAATAATCCATATAAAACACACATGAGTAGAATTTACACATACAATGTTTACATTTACACCTAAACATAATGCAGCAGAAGCTTGTTAAATTCCAAGTTTCTAAGTGTAGATGTTTTTCTGCATTTCTGTTTGCACTACAGTCACAAGAACCAAGTTTTGAGAGCAAAAACAATAACTTTCACAGCTTGTTTGCATATAAGAGCATATAATGTAAGTGTTGTTCAATATATTTTTTATCACCTGTTTTTCCCATTTTATCACCCAGTGCTCCTACATAACTATCAATCCTGGGCATTGCTTTCCCCCTGCACTGAGCACAAGCCTCATTTTTGCTTGAGGAGTGAGCAGGGCCCTGGCTGGCTAGAGGTGGCAGTGGATGGCTGCATGTTTTTGTGAGGGTAGCTACCCAAGTAAACACGGGAAGGCCCACCCAGGGGTATGGGTGTTGAGGACATGAGGAAGTAAACACCCCCTCAATACGCACAGCGTCCCCGGTGAGAATTGAACCGAGGTCCTTCTATCCTTCTAGTTGTGAGGCGGGTGCACTACCAGCTGCACCACTGTGCCCCCAAGAGGTGTCTAATGTTTGTAGAATACATTGTAAGGAAGCATGCACATCAACTGCATCACTACAATCCAGCGCAAACATAAAAACAGTGAAGACAAGTCCCTTTTTGGCCTCAAATAGCCTTAATATCAGAGCAAAAATAACTTTTCAACTTTCTGGACTGAGCAAAGCACAGTGGCTGCCACACTGAGTAAACTGTGTTTCATTAGTCTGTACTTTTCAAAGTATTCTCAGTTCTTTTGAAATTTAAATTACAGTAAATCACATAACAAATTAGTATTGAGATTTTGTGACATGGCGCCCATGGCTCCAGCGGGCGCAGTCTGATTCCCTGTGGAAGCATCTGGGACTGAGACACTTAATTACATAGCCTCCAATGTGCTCATCGATCATGTGATGGAGGAAAATCACACATGAAAAAAGAGAGCCGTTTCCAGACAATGAGAGGCAGCATTTTAATTTTTCAATCAGATGCTTACATGAAAATGACAGATTAGAAAATACATGTCAAGGATTCCAGTTGAAGAGAGATCAACAGAGAATGAAATGATTGAACTAGAAAACGGATTATGATGTTAGAAAACAAGACACTGATCCAATTCTGTGCATACTTTAGTCTTCAATATGAGCCATTTGCTGATTTTGGATACCAAACCTATCAATTCTTTGCTAGTTAGATCAGTACAATAAGTTACATTGACAGTGAAATGATTTCTTTCAAGTGGAGACCAATCAATCAAATGAGTAGAAAGTGTAATCTGCAATGTAGATGTGTCAGCATTAAACAAATGTTATCCCTTGCTGAACACACTCAGACCTAATCTACCAAAAACAGAGCAGCAGTGTGTTTGGAAAAGGAGAAATTAGCCTGCAAACAACCTTGACAAATTATAGTACAACATCAATGATCGATAGAGCTGTTTAAAAAGGGCTGCTTTGCTACCAACATTCATCACGAGGGGAAACCTGCCATGGATAGTGAACATCAATCTGGGGTTTGAAAATAAGGCCAAAAACTTCAAATCTGTAAATGGTTGAATTGATTTTCTTAAACTGCATCTACATTTTTCCCCCCCACTTACAATGCTATACTGTATTTCTCAACTCCACAAACAATGAATAAATAAATAATCATTGAAACAAATGGACCTGCGGGTGGACCAGTGGAGGACCTAAACTGAAAATAAGGATCTTACTGCAGAAGTTGCTGGCTCTGAAAGGAAGCTGGCCTGAAATTTTGAGAAATAAGTCCTTTCCTCTCTCCTGTGCTTCAGCTCTGAGACCAGTACACGTGCACAGGCTTGTAACCATGTAACCACTTTGTAAGTTTGCTTTTATCTGCCGAGTCTTTACCTGTGGACCTTACTCCATTGTCTGTGTTGGTCTATGCATATGAAGAGCTCCTTTTTAGTTTACCCTATAAACCGACCTGTAAGCTCCTCACTGCACTATAATACCCCTCACTTTCTGTTTGGGTGTTTTCTTCGATAAACCACATTTATAAATATCATAAATTTCCCACCACATGGAATGATAATACTTTTTGTGATTGTTTTATGTTTTGCTCCATGTTTGCTGTTGTGGTATATTTTTTCCAGATTTCTTTACCAAATGTACAAAGGCTCAGTTTGGATGTTGCAGTTTTGAAGTTCTTTCTTGTTCTTTTTATATTTCCCCCTTTCTTAGTGGGAACCACCTGAGCCCACTGGTGTAGAGCTCCGGTGCCAAAGAGTTGTGTTTAAGTGAATAGTGTGACTCAAAAAGCAGGGATTGATCTGTGTGGGGGGTTCAAGCATCCGTCACTGTTTAAACTTCCATCCAGTAAACACAGCACAGTGTACATAGTGTTTTTTTCCTCCATATCCCCTTTAGTGAACTTGATGTTACTCTGAATTGATATGAACAGTGAAAGACTGTACTTCTTGAATTTGGATTTTGAGCTCGATGCCATCTACCCAGGGGCCCGGGGCTGCCGTGATCCTGGGTGTAAAACCAGACCAAAATACTGTCACATTGTCAACACATCTATTCTAGCTAAGTTAGAACACTGATTGATTCTAAATGATCTGTTTGGCCCATAAAGGGATAGATCTACATTCTTGTGATCATGAATCTCACAAAAAGGTTAAATTCTCCGTAGTGTCAATTGTTTTCATGATAGACCCCCCCTTCAAAACATTATTACATGCTAGAGGTTCTTCACTTTGTTTTCTTTTTGGAGATTTTAGAGAAACACAACACAACACTGGAAAACAGAATCTCTCGCCACATATGCGCAATCAGAAGAACACATTTGGAGCCTTCTATGGCTAAACATTTTTTCAATATGCAGGATAATCATCCACACAGACTTCAAGTTGAGGGCATTGCAAACATCAAAAAGAAAATGTTATGTGGTGATCAAATATAACAACCACTGCAGAGTGAAACTTTACATATATCAAATGTAGACCAGAGCAGGCCCTAATGAGGAAACTGATTTCATTCAATCTGAAAGTTTATTGCTGCATTTGTTTCTTATATATATATATATATATATATATATATATATATATATATATATATATATATATATATATATATATATATATATATATATATATATATATATATATACACACACACATACACACACACATATACACACAGTATATATATATATATATATATATATATATATATATATATATATATATATATATATATATACACACACACACACATACACACACACACACACATATACACACAGTATATATATATATATATATACACACATATATACATACATACACACACACACACACACACACACACACACACACACACACACACACACACATATACACAGTATATATATATATATATATATATATATATATATATATATATATATATATATATATATATATATATCATCAAACTACATGGCAGTAACATTCTGCATCTGCAATCAGTAATTCCAGCAGATACTTGTTCAGCTGTGAACTACATCAAGCACTGCTAATAGCCCTCTCAGCAAAAACATTTGATCGATTGTTCTTTCTTTTCCAATCAATACTATCATGATTAATTGTGTCTTTATGTAAAAAATGTAAATTAAACCAGTATCACCACATTGGCTCCATGCCTCGGCAATATATAGTTAATGTGTCAAACGGAGAGTATTGCAGTGGAATCAGACTGCTTTGTTAACTTTATTTATTTAACATAAGTGTTCTTTTAATAAAACAAGATTTTTCATTGTACACAAAAGTTTTCTTTTTCTTCCTGTATTACTGTAATACTACAGTACTACTATAATGGCTGCACAGCATGACCTATTATCAGGCTGTGGCAAGTTGTAGGTAGAACATTAAAACCTTTTTTTGTCATGGCTCAGCTACTAAAAAATGTGATTTGTGGTTTTTCTAGTGATTAATGCTAAGATGCATATAGTTGTTAGAAGTCAAAAAGTGACCAAAAAAAAACATTTTTAAAAATATTTTGGTTCTATTTATTCGTTATCTATATTGGTTCTTCCTTTTAAAAGGTAACAAACTGTCAGAACGGTGTGCTGGATAGATCACCGGTCCATCGAGATGGATGATTCCTTGATGGGAGGTATTTAACTTTTTTTTTTTTTCTTTTTAAATCAATTACCGGTACATGTGTACAACTCCTTTATACCCATAACGAGAGATCTGAGAAAACTCAATTCAATTCAATTTTATTTATATAGCGTCTAATACAACAGATGTTGTCTCTAGACGCTTTCCAGAGATCCAGAACATGAACATAAACATAAACATAAACCCCCGAGCAATTATTACATAAACAATGGAAGGTAAAAACTCCCATAGTGGGAGAAAAGCCTCAGAAGACTGACTCCAATACCCAACTTCTTGATAGTTACAAATGTGCTGGCCTCCCTAATCATATCACAACAATAATGAAAAGGTCTGTTGAATTAAGAAGCCATATCCAGAAAGGCGAGTGCCAGTCAACTGGCAGCCCCCTCCCTTTTCCCTCTGCAATTCAGGCTTCAGTCAAGATACTAATCTTATTACATTTTCACTTAAATCTTAATAAAACACACCTAAGTGAATTAAAGCTGACACAGAGTTGACCATGGACAATGAATAAATAAAACAGTCAAGCAGACTTACCATCAGAAGGCTATAGGGGGAAAAAGCACTTTGTCTTTGATGTTGAAAATAAAATGAATAACATATTTGCATGTATTCCGGCAAATATCGCTTGAAAATCACTTATTTTCAATATGATGACAAGAAAAATGGCATAGTTCTGTATCACAGCATATACAGGCACTAATGGTAATTTAATGTACTAATGGACACGTTGTAATGCAAGGCAGTTTTTAGTATGAGTATCACAGATGTCTCGTAGGTGGTGGTAGAGTAGGATGTCACACATTTACCTCAACAGAAAAAAATATATAAAATAACAACAGTAATAATAATACATTTAATTGATTTGTAAGTGAGACAGTTTAGGTTTTTATTTATATTTTTATGTTGTATTTTCCTTAAACCGGTTCACTCAGATGATGTTGCAGTAATACGTTGGCCACTATGTGGTGCTGTACAATCACTGTATTTCATGCATCAGTACACCACGTCACGCTCAACTAATATAATACTTACTGTAAGTCATCCAGCTAATTTCTTTTTCATACATACATACATACATACATACATACATACATACATACATACATACATACATACATACATACATACATACATACATACATACATAGCCGTCCACATGGATACAGATTTTAAAACAAAGCCACAAGCAAGACAGAGAAGTCTTTTGAAATGTCTGTGACATTTCACTGCTTTATTGTTTTGCTCATATCTGTGCAAGGATTACAAAAATCTACAGACTACAGATGATAATATATTCCTATTCCTATCATACAATGTTATATTTACAAGCATACTTTAACATTAGGTGTATGATTATTCCAATTCCAATACGTACCTATTACACTTTAAAGATATATTGATCAACATCATGGGACAGACAACAAATATCATCAACAGTAAACAAAATGATCAGCTGAACATCCACCCAGCCGGCAGTGGCCATGTGGAATGTAAACAGGTCTAGAGAAGCTTGTTTCAAGATGTTTTGTATTATTTTTTTGAGTACAACTTCAGAATAATGACGATGCAGAAGCAACAAATGCAGCACAGTTCCCTGCAGTGTTTATAATCACCTCATTCAATCAATCTACGTCAGTGTCTTAGTTGCTTTCTCAGACAATATCTCCACCTTCTATTCCAGAGATGACAATATTATTATATGAATGCTTTAATCTTTAATTGCCTTTGTTAGTTACAGGTAGTGATCAACAATCCTCCATGTATTCAATGTAACAATAGTGTGGTGTATTGCGCCACCTTCTGGTACATTCTGAGAATTAAGGATGAAGAAAGAGGACATTTTGTTAATGTGGATAACCTTTTGTAATTTTATATAAGCAGAAAGAAAAACTAGCTCTCCAAACGGCTTCCCAGGACAAACACAAAAAAAAAAAAAAAGAGACTGAACATTACTGATTTAGAACCACAGTGTGTTTGTAACAGTCTTGATCCAGAGAGGCTTAAAAGATGCTGTCTGCCCTCTCAGCGGCTGCATCCTCACCCGATTTAAGCAGCACGATAAGCTGCTAGGAGCCAACAACCAGTACCCACTTGGGCACGAGTTTCACCAGAACTGGAATATTTGCTTAATATCTTACATTTAACAATTACAGTTGGAGAAGATCTCCACTTTGTTTTAGCTCACAATGCATAGAATGTCTTAATATTGTATAGCACATTTCAAAGAAACACCTGCTATGGCTTGAGGCTCAAGTCGATGTAAATGTAATGTTTTTTTGTTTCTTTGGAGCAAGCATCTATCAGAACAACTACAGCTTGAGGCCACTACAACAATACACATTGTTTTCACCTATCAGCCATGTTGTCTGTCTGCCTATAAAGTGATACTTAAGAAGTGGTCTCAGTCTGAAAAAAAACCGAAACTGCCAATATAAATGGTGCTAGAGGAATTATTGTAACACGAGACAATCTGCACCACCGGCTCAGACCGGATGTCTGAGTGAAAAGTGGTGAAATATTCCCTTAAGTTTTGCATGATAATGGAGCCGGAATCCAGAAACGCAGCGCGTTCTCATAGCATCTTTGCAGTCTAATAACATTTCAATAAGATCTTTCATTATCATATTTCAGTGGACAGAAATATTTTCCAGTGCATATCTTCATTCCAGCATGGTTATTCAGCGTGGAGGCAGTCTATAAAACTATATTTTATATATATATATATCTCACTGAAGTACATTGAATTAGACCCAGCAAGCGTGGAAACGTTTGTAGCAGGAATTGGGCGACCGCCTGACTCTGTAGAAAATGAGTAGTATTAATATATATATATATATATATATATATATATATATACTTTTTTTTTTTCAGAGACGAGACCAGGGGCCAGATGCATAAATGATGTGTGCACAAAAACCGCTGCACACACTATTTCTTCCACATAAACTGATTGTTATAAAAACTGGCATTTATTGTAGGAAACCGTGTTGTGAGAACGTGCGCACCTCACTTATTCCTCAGACCCTGTATACAGATTTCAGCCTTGTATGATGAAGTTTCAATGAAACAAAAGGAATAAGAATTGATGATAAAATGAAATAAAGGTTCTTGCTTTTTCATAGAATAAAGGCTTTTGTTTGATATAGTTTTTTGTTTTTAATTACATGCACTCATTTAAATGTGGCTTCAAAGTTGTTGCATCTGTAGATATAGAAAATGCACAAAGATGACGCTGTGGTGGTGGTGGAAGACCTTGCTAATTCAACATTATCAAACAAGTATTTAGGGAGTGAGTTTTATTAGTTTGCTTTTTAGGGTTCCTTTTTCTTTTTTGTATCTCTGCAGCAACCTTTGTTCTGGACCTCCTCCAGTCATGATTCCAAAGTGAAGATCACTAAATAAAATTCACATTTACTTCAATTTGCTGCCATCGTCATGCCTATAAAACTGTGCTGGGGATTATGTTTTTATATGCAAATGTTAAATTAGGGAGTGTTGACATCCGTTCATGACTAAAGATGTGAGTAGAAATTCCAAGTTTGTGCACATGCTTACAATTTCACCACAATTTATAAAACATATAAAACAGATACACGCACAAGTCTATAAATCTGGCAAAAACACATTTCTGCCTTTATGAATGCACACGGTTTTATGCATCAGGCCCCGGATGTTTCTGTTTGTTTTCCAATTAACAGGACGTGTAAAGGTGCGATGGTAATCACAGTCAGTCAGTTCCCGCAGTAGTCTTCAGCTCGTTGGCTGCTGACTGATGGGAGCTACATATTACCTTGTTTGTCGGAAGAGGAGGAGGAAGTGGATAGTGATGGGGAGGGCGCTTTGGGAAACATCCGTTCAGTGGGGGTGATGCCTGGGCTGCCCAGGCCAGAGGAACTAGAGCTGCTGGAGCGATGCGGTCCCTGTCCAATCACAGGGGCCGGCCGGACAGGTCTGACGGGCGGAGGCCTTAAAGGTGCACTCGGTCTACGCCCTGACAGAGAGGGTTTAAAGGTGGTCATGGTCTCCGAGGAGGAGCTGCTGCTGCTACGTCGCTGGACTGCATCTGGGTCTCGGATCACCATGGTGTGCAGAGGGCTAGCCGACATATCCTGGGCTCCGCCGGGGTGTTTGAGGGGCTCCAAAGTGTCGAGAACGACATCGGGAGCGTGTTTGGCTACATTCTGCCTCTCAAGCTCACGCAGTTCGTGCAGAGCTGTATTCATTGTTTTTTCTATGTCCTGACAAACAAACAAAGAGGGAAAAACATTTTAGATCAGATTTGACATTTGGAAACGCGGATCAAAACAGCCACGCAAGGTGGAATTATATTCCTGATGTGTAGTAACAGACCAACTAGACACAATACTCACCTCAGCGAGTGCCTCGGCCTCCAGAGCTTTGTGGTCCCCTAAACTTCCATGCCGAATGGTGCTTGGAGACGATCGTTGGGAGTGGCTATCGACAAAAGCCTTCCTGTCGGGGTGGCTGATGCAGCCAGCGCTGCCGAACGTGGTGAGACGCCGCTTCTCCGGACTGTCTGCCTGGAGCCGACTGAGAGCTACTTTGTGTGGGCTGCAGGGTCGAGGCATCACCCTGGGGGGCTGATCGGCGGCTCTGGTGGGGCTGAGACTGTCCTCACCATTCCTGTGACGTGGGACTACAGCTCCATCTGACCGCACCCTCACCCTAAGAGAAGTTAAGAAATTAGATTCACACCTGGAATAAAAGCTAATTTCTTGGCTCTGAATACGTGTTTTAGTCTTAGTACACCTCACCTTCCTAGCGCTGCTCCAAAACGGCTCTCAGATGTGTGCTCACAAGGGGACTGATGCTCATTCCTGGAAGAGCTTCTTTCGTTGTGGTGCGGTCCGCTGCTGGTCTCGCTGTCGGTCCTCTGAATGCTGTCTGAGAATGCATCATCCCTGATAGACATAAAGCAGTGATGACTAGGAATGGGCGATATTTTACCGTTCACGATATACCGTCAAAAAAATTCCTCGCGATAAGAATTTGTCATCTTGCAGTAAAAACGATAAATTCCCGTTGATGATGTTTTTGTGTAAAGCTGATTTATGGTTCTGCGTTAAATCCACACACAACGTACGGGAAGGAAGGAAGGAAGGGAGGAAGGAAGGAAGGAAGGAAGGAAGGAAGGAAGGAAGGAAGGAAGGAAGGAAGGAAGGAAGGAAGGAAGGAAGGAAGGAAGGAAGGAAGGAAGGAAGGAAGGAAGGAAGGAAGGAAGGAAGGAAGGAAGGAAGGAAGGAAGGAAGGAAAGGGGAGAAGGAAGGGAGAAAACAAGGAAAGGAGGAAGGATGGGAGAAAAGCGGAAGGGAAGAAGGAAGGAAGGAAAGAAATGAGCCAGAAAGAAAGAAAGAAAGAAAGAAAGAAAGAAAGAAAGAAAGAAAGAAAGAAAGAAAGAAAGAAAGAAAGAAAGAAAGAAAGAAAGAAAGAAAGAAGGATAAATTCCCGTTGATGACGTTTTTGTCATTGTCAATTGATATTTTTTTCATCGTCATTTTTATCATTATCGGGATAAATGCCAGAAATTATCGTGATACATTTTTTAGTCCATACCGCCCATCCCTAGTGATGACTCTTGATTAATGGCTTGTGTCTCTCTTTGTGATCTCTCCTTAAACTCCTAATAGTCACATGTGACCATGAACAAAATACAGGCTGCCTGAATGGATAAAATGGCTTATCATTTAATTCAATCATACTTACATGTCTTGCACCACTATGTACTGGTGTGGGATGAGCCCATCCACACCGTTGTGTCTACCCTCCCACCAGTCCTCAGAAGCTCGCAGGTAAAGCAGCAGGGAGGCTCCTTTCTTAAAGGACAGCTCCCTTTGACTTCGGCCCACGTAGTCAAATTTGGCGATGGCCTCAATCTGCTCCAACTCTGTAACACAAAGAATATGACGGAATCTAATTTAAAAGCCAATTATTTCCCCCCTGTAAGCTCCAAAAGCCACAGGTGCGATCTGGTCCGTGGATGACTATTTTGAGGCTCACCTTCGTCACTCGTGTTCGGTCCAGTGCCATTGTCTATCTCATCAAGCGCTCCTGGCTCACTGTGAGGGCTTTCACTGCACAGAAAAGCAAGAATGAAAAAAATTAATTGATTAATAAAAAGGTGGAAAAAAAACTTCATGAATCCAGTCATTTTTGTTTTAATATAAAATCTCTACATAAATTAGTTTTAGGTTATTAGTTTCACTCAGTTCCTCCTTCAGCCTCCATGGACAAATTTCTTTTTTTGCGATCGACCTATCAAGAGACGTCTCGTGTCACGGAAAGCACAATTGCAGATATGTAGTTACTGACACCTTATTGGCACATCAGCAACACACACATACATCTGTCCATCCGATAGTCCATTTGACAATCCTTTAGGCTGGACTTGAAGAACAAATCTGATGCATGCAGTTTGAATTAATGTTTCTGTTTTATGTACAAAATGAAATAAAACAAATGGAGACGAAACCCTAAACGTATCCTAAATAAAAAGCTAGATTCAGAGCCATATTTTACATCCAAATTGTTAAACAGTTGGATACATCAAGTTAAGAACCAAAATTAACAAGTAAAAGGTGTTTTTTTATTTTTTTTATTTCTGCAGTGAACTAATTTGAGACATGAACTATTAAAGATATGAATGTTGTTTAAATATTAAGGCATAAGATAAGAAATATGGTTAAACAAATAAATAAACTCCTGCTTAGTACTGTCACTCAACACAGAATTAAGACCTAATTGGCACTAAAGACAACATGTCCTTAACTGACTGAGACTTCTCCATCTGCTGCAAACAGGAACAGCTGGAAAACATGTTCAAACTGTACGATGGCACATTTTGGACAGGTTTCCTCAAACTCACCAGTATTCTTCCCCTCCTGCCATGCACTTTTCATAAACTGGTCCCTCCAGCTCTCGCAGGGTTGGGAAGATGGCCTCATGCTGGATGATAATTGTCTTAATGACCTCATTGACATGTGCTTGGCAGGACACAGGATCTTGCTCATCTGGTATGGGCATCAGTGTCGGGCCAAAGCAGATAGCCAGGTTGTAGGGGTCCATCATGTTCTCATCACTATACTGAGAAAGACTAGGAGGGACAGAGGCGATAAGTATCGCAGCATCGACATTGCAACCTTTTTTAATTCTGTTGCGATGAGACTTACTGGTTTAAAAAGGCAAACAGATATCTCATGACGATGATGACCGGCCGCTGAAGAGTCGCAATTATCTTCTGGATATGATGAGCTCTTTCAGCGAGAGAGTCCATTTCTGAAAAGAAGAAGAAGAAAAAGATGTTGCAAGAAGTGCACTGAAAAAACACTAAAATATATTTCACACATTGTTTTTCTGTAATGTCTCACTGGTGGTGGATATGATCTCGAGGAAATGCTCTTTAGGGAACAGTGGGTTTTCCAGGCCACGGAAGTAGAGCTTAAGGACGCCTGCCACGGAGTTGATGTCATGATCAGCCTGATCATCCATCAGTGGGTCCTCTCCTGCAGATTGACCAGACTCTTAGTCCACTCATTACTCATTCATTACATACATACTACTTTTTGCTTGCATTTGGACATGCAGTTACATTTGTGGCTCTTATGTTTTATGCATTAAGTGGTTTATATGTCCATTAAAGCCATGCATGTCACACATTTGGCTCTTTGTTGGCACTTTAGAGCCCTAAAGTGCAAAAGCAGCTGTGGCTTTTCAGGTGGGCAGAATGCAATTTAAAATCAATCAAGAGTAGATGGCTAGGTAGCCCGGGACTAACCTCTTTCAAATGCGTTCTTAATATCATTGACTTCGACCTGTGATCCTGGAACCCGAAATATACCTTGCTGCTGAAGCCCTGTGGACAGAGAAACTTGCTGAAGTAAGGCAGAGAGAAAAGCAGCAATGAAAAGTACACTGGCATTAAAAAAGATACCAGCTGCTGTTCTGCTGCGCTAATGGGCATATTTAGTGATTTAAACCATATAACCAAACAGCTAATGAAACAGACTTCAAGATCGTAAGCAAATACAAAAGCAAGTAGAAATCATCCTCACAAATAAAAGTAAGGTCTGAGTGGGTGCAGTGTTCTAACAGATAAAAGACTGGATATGAAAGACATTACAGCAGTAACACAGAAATCAATCAAAGTTGCTCCTTGTTCACAAAGTTCTTGACTAGTTGGTCATTAAGACATTTTTTTACTCATAAATTGTTCTCTTATGTTTAGCCCATTGTTTTAAAGTTTAATCAAATTAAATTGTAAGTCACATTAATATTTTTGTAAGAATTCAACAAAAATGCTTTTATTAGCAATTAGCACATCTGAAAAATTCTTCTGCAAGATTAAAATGATCTACAGAGGAAACATTTTTTACATTAATTATTGCGTTGGCATTTGCATATAAACGGTTGTCCATTAAGTTGGATTTTTTTTTTGTTCATGAAATGGTTGTGAATAAAACAAATTAAAATAGATGGGGTTTTTTTTAAAGAATAAATGCTAATCACCACCAGATCAAATAAATGTAAAATTAATATTGTTTCCTTCTTTTAATTATGAGAGCCCTTTAAGTGGGCCAGTTGTTTGTGTAACTTTGTATCTGTGAATTTTGATGGAATTTTTTTTATATATAAATACGTAACCTAAAGAACATATACTGTATTTTCTGGACTATAGGCCGCACCTGTATATAAGCCGCATCCGCTCTATTTTTAAAAAAGTAATAAAAAAAAGATATACAAGCCGCACCTGTATATAAGCCGCACACGCTCTATTTAAAAAAAAAAGATATGCAAAACGCAGATATTTATGTTGTTAGATTAGATATTTACTACATGTACAGAATGATTTTGAACTGTAAATGATGTACATGTTTGTACCTAAATAGATCTTTCCTAACAGTGTATTTTAACACGGCAGCGACTTTGCTGATTAAAACAGGACAGAACCAAGAGAAAATAACCGGTATTTATTTATCTATTTATCTGTTTGAAATCTGCTTCTACTTCTATCTGCTAAAGAAGAAGTAGCGTATTCTTCCTTGCATTTATTTTGTCTTAGTTTTTATTCTAATTCCAGTTAGCGCTCCCCCTAGCGGTGGAAGAAAAATCCACAGAATAGCCGCACCTTTGTATAAGCCGCATGGTTCAAAACCTATGAAAAAAGTAGCGGCTTATAGTCCAGAAAATACGGTACTATTTTTGTTCTTTCCTTTATGTATGCTCCACAGTTTCTTGTGCATTCAATGCCCAAAGTCGAGGCTGATAGTAATTTTATTTTCCAGAATACACTGCCTCTGAACTGTTTTAGCGCAACCTTTGGATAATATTATGAAGGACAAGACATGAATTTCTGCCAAAACATCTCAGCTTGAAGACTTATTCACCAAAAAGAAAGGAGGAGTTTGTAAAAATCGGTACACACCATACAGATTGATGTACCGAACGCAGCTCTCAACCACCACTGGTATTGTCTGTCCTGAATCCTGCAGAATCAGATCATAATAATTGTAAACACAACAAACAAACAAACAAACAAACAAAAACAAAAAAAGAAAGTAATAAAAGACAAACACAGCCATGCTAGTAAGGTGTTATTATTAGAAGCGTATGGAAGAACTTCCCAAAGGATTGAGAGGACATTGTTAATAAAATTAATGCTTACATAACCAATGTTAACTGTACACAACAGAAATGGTCCATAAAGTCATACTAGTGTTAGCACAACCGGGAAGTACAGTACCATTAATGTTGTGTTTTTTTACAGAAACGCCAACAGGACAGAGGCACAGAAATGTTGGTTAGCATACTGAACGAAGTGTGACGATCCCGCCTGGCTATAAGACAGAGTACCTGACTCCTGGCACGGACATTCCGTCTTCCCCTGGGCAGAGAGCAGTAAGGCACGTAGACAAAGGAAGAGAGGCGACAACAACCACAACAGGTTAGTGGGAGAGACAGATCTTACAGAGACAAAGAGAGAAAGACAAGGTCTAGCCTGTGAGGAGACCTGAAGCATCAGTGCCTTGTGAGGCATGAAACACGAGAACATGGCCTCAGGGTGAAGGGGGTGGGAGGAAGGGTACTACCCCAAATACACGAGGGTGAGGGATTTACTGCGTAGTTTCACCAGAATACACGGAAAAGATACGCGTGTCTCAAACGTATGTCCACATCTCCAAAATGTAACAGTGCCACAATCCATTGTTACTTATTCTGAGATGTCTTTTTGTCCTGAAGTTGTTATTTTGTGAAAAACAACATAGTGGAGCCACTGAGGAAATCCTGATTCACGAATGCTAAAATGTTTAAGCACTTAACTTGTGCATTCCTCTGTATGTTAGTAGAAAAGTGAAAGGACTGTTTAAAATATTTTGCAGAAACAGTCTTGAACATCTGGTGTCTTGCATGGACATCCACAGAGTAGCACATTCCACCATCCTTATAAGCATCTGTGGCCAAATCTAATGTTTGTCCAATGTGCAGAGGACGCAAAAAGAGTTAAGATCCTAGTGAGACACCGAGTGTGAGCCAAAACGCATGGAGACACAGTGATGTAATTCTTTTTTACAGAGAGTGGAGTAAAGAAAATACTCTGTAACCTGAATTCCTATACTGTATGTTGTGGACCAATGTAGCCATTATACTTTGTCACACTTTGACTGGGTTGAGTATACATTAGGTACATTTTTCAGGGATAAAAGTGAAAGAAATTCCCCATTTAAGGCAGAATGTAACCAAGATATCAACTATTAACAACATTTTAAATGAAGTGATATATTAATTAATTAATTATTTTCTATTTTGTATTAATTTACTTTTTTATGCATATATGTATGCGTACACACATGCATGCACGCACGCACGCACGCAGGTATACATGCATGTATTTATGTGTGCATCTATACATATGCATGTATCCGACTTATCGATATTGAATGAATGTATTGTGGGAACTTGCCTTGCTTGGCTGCGGCCAACTGTTTATTTGTAAGCCATACATAAAGTAAAATTAACTTAGTCTCTGAAAGCTGGGGGACTCAAAAGAGTTGGAATGTCAAAGCACACCTTGCAAGAGAGCTTTTGAAAATGAAAATAAAAGCTACTCCACACCACATATGACTAGTTTCCACCATCCTATCCCTCCTAAAGAGGAAGACTATGAAGACAGGGTATTTAGCAAGAAGAAAGGGTGAGTTTGAGAGTGGTCCCAGGCGAAAGGTACCCCAAGGACTGCTAGTGAGACAGTTGAACTCATGTAGAGACAAAGGGCACAGATGGGCCAGTACCTGAATGAAGGCCTCCATATTGCCGTTAAACAGCTTACGGTTAAAAATGGACTGAGGTCTACACTTCCGCATTCTCTGGGGCTTAGGGGGAAGAGTGGGGGGCCTGGGGAAATGGTGGGGGGTGTAGGGTTGGTACATGGTAAATAGAAATAACGATACAACAGGCATGACTGTAACATTCGAAATCGACACATAAATACTGCATACAATCTGTATTTGTAGACTGCATGATGACACAGAACAGTGAAATAGTCTTGATTAATAGTCTACTTTTTTGACTACTTTATTGTCTCTAATAAGAAAAACAAATATTCCTTGTAGATTAAAAAGGGTGGTCACTTTAAAGCGTTTCCATTTCTGACATTCGTAGAAAAGACAAAAAAGTAAAATATTGGATTCATTTCAAAGTTTTTGCAGGATAGTATCCATCTTATTGGTGTTTCATGTCTCCTCAAACATGTTTTCAGAGAAAAATATAAACATGATTTTGAATGTCTAATTTTAATAAAATCTATAGTTTTCCATTGGACAAATGTTGCAACGTCTATTCCCATCCATTCTCTCAAGATCAACCGTATGCCTACAATGAAGTCTCAGACACGGGAAATATTTTACACATCATCAACTAGCTCATTCATCCTTTTGTCACTGGACATCTTACCTTGTTGTTCCATAATCAGCCCTCTCCCCTAAAAGCAAAAGGCACAAAAAAATAAGAGCTTAAATTAGAATACCCTAGTTAGCGATCCCAGGAGTTAGTAGCACGGATGAGCGCTATCTGAACATACAAGACTGGCAGATGGAGACAGGAAAGGGTGTTATGGGGAAGAAAAAAAAGGCAAGGGGGGACACATCTATTCAGCCAAACTGAATGGGGTGAACATCGTAGTTGCATCTGACTCACCGCCAGGCAGGACTCATTCAGTGGTCGCCCTAGAAACGGCACAAGAGCCCCAGAAGGGGACGGCCTGTCTACTCTGTACAATGTGGAAAATGTAACTAAGGGCAACTAGAGAGGGAGGCTGTGGGAGCTTATTTATACCGAGGGATGATTTCATGATACTCGTGGCACATTACCACACACGCACACTGTACACAATCACATTTACTCATTTTTAAATCAGTAAATCAGAAATATTTGCTCTAAGAGCACACTGGGTGTGCAATACATGTAGCTATAAACAATTCTTGCGCATGTCAGAGACATTGTTTTAAAGTTAAAGCAAACACTAGCACTGACTGCGTTTACAATACATGCGGTCAATAACCCTTTTAAAACCGGAATATTAGCAATAACCCGGTTTTGCATGGCCATGTAAACACCAATAACCCCTTTGAATAACTGGAATTTGCTCATATTCCGGTTTTTAAAAACCTGAATATGACCCCTGGGTTACTCCTTTTCTAACCCGAATATTTGGTCATGTAAACGCCTAACGGGATATCCCCATCAAAAGGAACAGGAATTTGTTTTCTGCGCGTGTTCTTTTCACAAGGAATCTTGGTCTTTTGAGTCCAGGAAGTTCTTATGAACATGGCGAAACGCAAGACCAGGAGGAGACTAATCACTTCATAAATGTAATGAAAGATATGAACATTTTGTAATTTGTAGACGGTAGAAAGTACGCGATAGCGAGATTTACAAAAAGGTGAGCGAAAAGTTGTGCGAAGCAGGATTTGTACGAACGCCAGACCAGATCAAGCACCGCTGGAATATGCTGAAAAAGGCGTACTACAGGACCAAGAAACAAAACGGTACCAGCGGGTCCGATTATCCGCCGTGCTGCTGTTATTGTTGTTGTTTTGAATTTGGATACAGAAAGAAGAAGCGGAAATGACGGGAATTGCGTCATGATGTTCTCCGCGCGTCGCTTGTTTGATGGAGATATCCCAAATGATTAATTACCATGTATACGGGGATAACCCTGTTTGCTCACGAATGTAAACGGAATATTCCGAATGTTTCAGTAACCGGAATATTAGCAATAATTCGAATTTTAACTGCATGTAAACGTAGTCACTGTTTAAATTTAAAAAACTAATGAACACAGAAAAATATATTGAATTTTCTCTAACTTCTGGATGGGGTTAATTTTTATTAAATATGAAGGATATATAACTTCAGGAGATTTATACAAGAACACTTACAAAAAACACTTTTGAAGCATTTAGTTTAATGTTTATTCATCACTGACTTGACCTTTTGGATCCAAGAGTGACCATTTATAAACATATTTGCATAAGAAGGTAAAAATGAAGAGTGGTACATGAAACATTAATTGGACAAAAACACATATCTTAGGGACTATCTAGTTGCCTATTGGACGTTGTATTTTTATTTTTTCAAAATGAGGTGCCACAAGCCGATCAGAAGGACGGATTTAAGGATTCAAAATTTCATTTTGAAAAATTGTTTTAAATCAATTCAATGCCACCATTTCTATGACAGACAAACAAGTCCCAGCAACATGCCTGCATGAGTTTTAAAGTAGCAACATAAAAACAAAAGAAGCTAGTCCTTCAGGCAGTTTATCATATTTTCAAATGTAGGGGAAATGTTGTAGGTTGATGATTTCAAACTTAAACTCATGCCAAACTGAGGATTTGTTCAGAAGGAATGTGCTATAAATGCTCCATATCAATAGCTGTGCATCAAGCAGAGTTAAACAGCTTTCAGTCTCACCTTCTCCAAGCGTCTGCTTCAGAAGGTCATGCTTAGCCTGCAGCTTGACAATGAGATTACTTCCATTCAAGTACTCTTTGTATTTCTGTAGATCAAATAGATTAAAAACATTAGAGCCAAATATATTTCTAGTTGTAATGTTGTTTATAGAGCTTACTGTACATGCATTGTCTCAGTACTTACAGTAAAGTAGAAACCCTCAGTTTCTTGCTGGTTGGCTCGCCTCTTACAAATGTTTGCCTTGCTCATATAGGAGTCAGAGGAAGCTGATTTGACCGACTCTGTGGACTGGCTATGCTGGAAAGCATCTGAGACATCAAAGTCCTCCACAGTGAGCATGTCTTGAATGGTCTGCATGGTGGCATCAAGAGTCTTCCTCACCTGTCACACACAGCAGACAGCAAACCCTGTTTCAACATTCAATCATTTACACAGCTATAATATCTTTGTCACAAATTACACATTAGTAAAATTACTCCATATAAAACTGCATCTCCAAAGTGTCACAAGCAATTTCGCAGCCGACAAAGCAGCATAAACTCAGATTATACTGCGAGTGGACATTCTTACAGCAGTTTGACGCGGTGTAAACGGCTTAATTCACAATTATCACTGGATGACGCATTATGACAGAAGATTCACTATGGTTCCTGCGTGTCAAGCAACCAGGAAGAATGTGCATTTCCATATTCATGTAATATACCATACAGTGACCTTTAAGTGGGCCCGAGATTCAGAGACGCCTTGTTGACTCATGCTGGGTTTGCTCCCAGTGACAGAATGGACGCAGACCCACACATCAGTGACACATTAAAAGATATGATAAAGACCGGTTGTTTGTTGTTAATATATTAGTTTGGCAGAAGTAAGTATGAATACTACTCTACTAATTCATTGTTAATGGGAATGCTTAAGGATAAACCAATTCTGGAAAGGTGTATTACATTGTATTGCTCATAGTTGGTATGTAAGTACCGTTGCAAGCCAAAATATGTTTACTGGGAATATATCCAGAACTTTGTTGTCTCTCAGCAGCAATCACTGCTCATTGACTTTGGACTCTTACAAGCCAGGAAAATAATCGCACTATTGTGGAAAGGTATGGACAAACCTTCGATTGGAATGTGCACAAAAGAACTGATGTCATGTCTCACTTTGGAGAGACTAACATATATTGTTAAGAAGAAAAATAATTTTGTTAATTTGTGGAGACCTTAAATAGATTATCTGGAAACTCACAACGTTGAATTTAACTTGCACTTCTGTGATCTTTGTATTTATCATTGTTTTATTTAATTATTATGAATTACTTTAAATTAATTATTGTGGCAGATCAAAACATTGATGCATAACAAAAAAAATGGCTTTACAAAGTAATTTATTTATTTTCTAACAGACTTGAACAGAGTCAGTCCTAGCCATTTACTTCCACTTGGCAAGAACATTCGCCAGCCTCTCGGTCGCAGTCGTGCGCATGCGCGGGTGCTCTCCTCTAGTCTAGTTTGGGGAAGAGCGTTGCTGTGGCAACATCGTTGCTGTGGCAACATCGTTGCTGCTAACGTTCCCTTTGGCTGCGCTCGGGACTGGGTGCTCTGCGTTTATGTGGCTAAACCTGAGCTATTTCGGTGGTAAGCACAGTCCTTTCCACAAAGAACACATACCCCTCTACCTTTATTAATGGTGCCGTCGGGGCGTTTTAGAAATGTAAATCCCCCATTCACTGACCGACAACTTTCACATGCTCCTCACTTCTATTCTCCGCTACTTACCGCCCCCTCCATGCCTGTCCAGCTACACTGGGAGCCTACCAGCATATGCTAAACACACCCAAACACACTGACAGTCAATCAATGTCCACTTCAAGGTGGGACTGACCATTGTTTTCAACCCCACAACTCAAGCACAAGAGGCCCACTGCAAAACACAGATTTCATAATAAAGGCAACTCGCAAACAGAAAAAGTAAAGTTAGAGATTAAAAATAGATTAAGAGATTAAAAAACATAACATGCTATATGGCTGTAATTAATCAATGCTCTAATTTGACACCCATAATTCTTATATCGATATAGTCTTCTCAATAAGTTCCTAAAACAAACAAAAAAAAAAAGCAAGCAAATATTTAACAAGGCTCTGTTCTTACGTGCGTACTTTTCTCCCTTTACATACTCCCCCTAGGTGAAATGACAGAGGATATAATTTCCCTGCTATGCAGATGATCTGAACTCTAAAGGTTCTAAAAGAACACCTGCTTCAGTGAACCTGTTTGACTCAGAACAGAAATTTGAGAAACACATTCATTAATTCAGTTGCTTAGGGATGTTTTTTTCAGCTTAAAGCAACTCCCAAACTTATATTTTTAACAGGGATAAACTTTGTGCTACTGTGTGTTAAGAAAGTTTTATATATGCTTTTTAATCAGACTTGACTATTGTAATGCCCTTTATATTGCATCAAAAAGTCTTCTCTTGCTCGTTTGCAGTCGGTCCAAAATGCTGCAGCCAGACTACTTAAAAGTACCAAAAAAAAGGGCAGATATTACCCTCAATAGGTGCAGCTCTCCACTGGCTTCCAGTGAAGCTGTGCATCAAGTAGCCCTGAATGTTTTTAAGGTGCTAAATGGTCTTGCTCTGCCATACATAATGGACATGTGGTGCATGTATAATTCATCACAGGCCCTCAGATCAGAATCTCAGGCACTCTTGGATGTTCCACACCCACGTCTTAGCCAGAGAGGAGACTGTGCAGTCAGTTCATACTTTAATGCACCTAGGCTCTAGAGAGGACTGCCAAATGAGCTTAAGCTTGCATAATCACAAAGTATTTTTGAAACCATGTTTAAAAACCAGCTTTTCCAGCTATATGACAGTTAAAAACTCTGACATAAACAACTCTGTTACCTGGGGGCAACCTAAATCTAAAAATATGTCATTCGATAAGCGGTTCAGATTAGTAGACTTTAGTTAGTATCATCACCGACCCAGATCATAACAGTCTCTCCATCTTAATTCCTACCAAACTCTGCATCATCCTGCATCTGCTGTACTTTCAATGTCTGTAAGAAAAACTTCTCATACACATTTTAATCAGACTTCAGGAAATTGTGTCAACCTCTGAAAAAAGGGTATACAATTTCCTCCTTACAAGAAAATGCTGGGTATTTTAATTAGAGAGCTTTAAAGCATCAGGACATGGAGAGTCTAATAGCCTTTTTAATCTTTTTTTTACTTTAAAAGTGCACTTTGGTTCATAACAGATGACCAACCTTAAACACACAAGCTACGCTCTCCGATGATAAGCATCTTTGAATAATCTTTCCGTTTTGCAACATGTGGTAACACTTGACTGATAGTTGAACGTTATAACAGTCATTTCCTGGCATGGTTGAAACGCAAGCAACAAAGACGTGTCACCAGTTACGCAGCAGTATGAAGTTCTTGTTTTCACCAATACCAACACAGATAACCTCAACTTTTATAACTCACTAGTAAAATTAATGCACATTCTCATTATCACATTAGTGTTGTTTTGGTGGCCAGCAAAGGCCCAGCATCTAAGTTAGGCACTACATTTTTCTTTTTACTGCATCATCCATGTATATAATTCAGCATACCTATCCATCTGTTTATTTCTTGCGCTGTAAAGAATTGAAAGGCGCCTGTGTCATTTTGAAATTACTTCTTAACATAGTCTACACTTCAGATTTGTGTGCACAGAACCTCTCACCTCTTCGTTTTCTATCTTCAAGGTGGCGAGGCGAGACTGCAGCTGGTGGTAACGCATTAAGAGCTCTGTCTGGACAGGCTGCTGTGCACTCACTTGACAAACCTGAAATATAAATAATTACAAAAAAAACAAAACAAGATCATTAACAAAGAGGAAAGCCAACATAACGAAAACTAATACTGACTGGTACATTACTGGTGAAGGACTCACCTCATCCCCCATGTGTGGCTGATAGTCAAACCGTGCTGGTGGACAGAAGATCTGGCTGTGTGTGTCCATGAACTTCAGCTTGTCTCCTCTGATGTCCAAGGAGTCTACCGCTCCCTCCAGTATGTCTAAACCCTCGTGGCGAGAGGTTTCCAGACTATATTCTGCAGACAGGTACGTCCTCATGCAGCGCGCCAGGCTCGCATGATACCCCAAGTCACAACACTGAGGACAATATGTAGCAATTTTAAATCAAAATCATTAAAGATCTTTTGTTAAAGCTGGGGGAAAAAAAGGAGCAGGCCATCATTTTGACTGGATTTCACTCACATCTATCATGTCTGAGACATCGTGGATGTAGTATTTGGCCACGAGGGCATTAGTAGCTGCCAGATTGAGAAGATAGTCGTTTCGGGCCTTCGTGCACTTCAGCTTGTTTTCAGAGTACTTGGCTTGTCTCTGGGGAGGGAAAGGGAAGAGAAAGTCCCGTTGATGCAGGATGTTCAATGTTTTCCTAATGTACTCAAAGAAAGCATTACTTCATTAAATTGATTTCATCTCATGTGACATGTCAATATATCTGAGTGCACAGCACAATTTAGCCGGTTCTAGTATCCGTTTCTGCACACCGAAAAATGGCCAAATCCAAGTATTTTATTACAAATGCATTCAGAGATGATTCGCCTCTGGACAGACGTCCTAATCACGTGTGGGTGTGTCAAACCAAAACAGACCTTTTCCTTTAATTTTTCCATCTTCTTTACAGAACTTCGCCGCTGTGGACGTTCATCGTGACCGTAACGCAGCAGGCTGGTGCTGATGTCGTTAGCCTTGCCGATATGCTTCTCTTCCTGTTTCTCTGCCTCCTTCAGCTTGCTCTCAGCACTGAGGCTCTCGGTGTGGTACATGTGGTACGTCTTCATCACCTGGGACAGCATAGAGACAAGTCTTGTAATAACTCCAAACAGGAGCAGTGGATTGACAGCGTTACTTTTAAACATGGTTCTCCTTGAACATCCTAACACGGACTGGCTACAATTTCTTTCCCTTTATTTAGCTGACACAGATTTACTTGCCATCAGTACAATCAAAAAAATAAAAGTTGGTACCCAGGCAAAGAGTTCATATAGTATACTAGTTACGTGGATGATTCTAAATCAATAGATTAAATTGTGACTGCTAAGTGTGTCTGGATTGGGTATGAAAAAAAAGAAAAAAGAAAAAAGAAATCAACCAAAGGATTTGTGTTTGCAAGCAATAATGGATTGTGGCTCACCACAACACAACGACTGTCTGCCAAGGTTTTTGAGTGGATCCCTGGCATCATTATCTGGATTTGTTTAAATTCTGTCAATTTAACAATGTTGCCAAGTGAAGCAACTCCAAAAAACAGAAGATACACGTCTTAGAAAGCTTACTAATTTTTTTAGATGGAGTTTATAATATAGGATGGAAATATTGTTGACATCATTCAAATTGATTATAAATGTTTTTCTAAATCTAAAGACAAAATAGTTGCGTTACTATTTTCTTTTTAATTGATATCTAACGGTGAAATTTAGAAATGTTATAGTTTTGAAAAAGAATTTGATACGTTGAAAATATGAAACAAGTAGCTCTTGAAAAATGTTGGGGCAGTGGTAAGGAGAGACTGGAGGAGTTGTCTGAAGTAATAAAGAAGACTTTCAAATACTCCAGAGACTCTTCAGAATCATAGATGAGACGTCAGCAGTCTGTGACTGATCACATGGCCGAAAGAATAACATATGGTTCCATAAAATTTGAAAGTATCTGCAGATGTCATTATTTATGGTCACTGAAATCTTCAGAAGAATCAGATTTTTTGGCTCAGGGAGGGGAAACAGACACAGAAGCAGAAATCACTTCATAGACTGAATTTCACGATACACGAAATTACACGATGAATTCAAAATGGTCGACTTCCTGTTCAGTTTCGGCCATGGCGCCAAGAGACTTTTCTTTAAGTTGCGACATGATACAGGTGTGTACCAATTTTCGTGCATGTACGTCAAACCGTAATGTGGGGCTTGAGGCACAAAGTTTTCTAGGGGGCGCTGTTGAGCCATTTTGCCACGCCCATTTATGCAAACCATTAAATATCAAATTTTTCGCCAGGCCTGGCTTGCGTGCAAAATTTGGTGACTTTTAAGGCACGTTTAGGGGGGCAAAAAGGCCCTCATTTCGTAGAAAGAAAGAAAGAAAGAAAGAAAGAAAGAAAGAAAGAAAGAAAGAAAGAAAGAAAGAAAGAAAGAAAGAAAGAAAGAAAGAAAGAAAGAAAGAAAGAAAGAAAGAAAGAAAGAAAGAAAGAAAGAAAGAAAGAAAGAAAGAAATCACTCCAGCCTTCTCATTTTAGAAAGATTGCGGAAAAAGGAGAAACTTGGTCTGATCATTTAAGTCCTTTTGGATATGTACTGTAACTTGTCGCTTATCATCATCAGACAGTCTAAAAACCAGCATTCTTGAGAATATACGGATGCTGTAATGCTCACACTGACTTGCACATTTGTGAAAACACCATTATTGCTAAATCATATTCACAGGGATTTAGAAAAATGTATCCAGATGACATAATTTTCGAGACGATGTCAAAACCACATTCTGCATCTATTACAGCAGTTCCCCTTTGTAGCAGCGAAAACCGACTTAACTACAGTCCACACGGCCCGGCCACCAACTTAAACCATTTTGGAAACTGTAAAACAATGAGCTCAACAAAAGGAAGCCCTGTACGTCTGAACATTTCTCTTTAAAAATGGTCTCCAGCAGCTGGTAATTCAACACAGAATTAAAAACCCTTGGCCCAACTTTTTTTTTTTTTATGTGTTACTGGTGTCATATTTTACTTTAGCATATGCTTTTTAACCTTTTTTCTGTTTCAACATTGATCTCATGTCTTAGAACCATTTTCAGGGTTTAAATCACATGGAAGTCAGTGCAGTCTGTTATCATTTACCATTTCACACAATATTTTTGGAAAGAGGGCTTTCATGCCCGAGTTTTTGTTATAGTTCAATTCAACTTTGTCTATATGGCGCTGGATCACTAAAAATGTTATCTTGAGGCATCTCAAAAAAGTTGCCTTGCTAAGGAAACAAACAGATTGCGCTAAGACTTTTCTTCGATACCATCCCCCCGTCCAGAGCAAGTATAAGGCGACAGTGGAAAGAAAGTTAGAAGCCTCTGGCAGAGCCAGACTCAGGAAGGGCTGCCCGCCAATTCGACTGGTTGGCGGTTAATTAGAAATACTTCTCTCAAGATTACCAGTTCTAGATAAACTAATTGGAAAACTAATTTAGTGAGCTCTGTAATGACTCAATTTTGATAATAACCTTAAAAAGGTGAGTTCCAATCAAAAAGGAAAAAAGCCTGTCATTTGCCATTTTTCTCCAATGCACTCCACATTAGCTTGATGTACTGTATATGTTCATGTATTATGTAGTTGTTTATCCATCTATACACACTTGTTCCTATTTAGGGTCCATCGCAGGACCACATGCAGACAAACCATAGTGGTTCAATGACGGGTCATTCACTGGTTATAACTACAGCATTACAATATGTTGAAGTGTACCAATTAGTTTCATATGAACCATTCATCTTAGATAAAAGCATTAAGGAGTGTAGCTTACTCATCATGCCATCATTTCATTAAACAAGTTTCTTCTCATTATTAATGGGACAACATGTTCATTCTTAACATGTAACCCCTGAATTAACGGAACAGTTATACAACATCTGCCTCGCTAATACAGACTCAAGTTCTGGTTTCCTAGCAACCCAGCCTGAAATGGACGAGCAAAGGACAGCGAGATCGATCAGCAGGGAAGGAAGGAGGTTACAAAGTGACAGCTTGCAACCACATGAAACAGTATCCAAGTCCATTTCTGCTAAAAGAAAAAGAAAAATAGTAAAATAAAATCAGCAGCACGACCGTATTCAGACCTGGCAGCCTGAAGAAAAACATTACTTAACATAGAACTGATAAAATAACCAAACTATCCTTGTACTTTTAGCGACAGAACTTTCCATAACACCAAGTCCAGCTTTCAGTGTGTGTGTGTGTGTGTGTGTGTGTGTGTGTGTGTGTGTGTGTGTGTGTGTGTGTGTGTGTGTGTGTGTGTGTGTTGTAGACAATCATTTAATAATTCATGGGGGGGGGGGTCAATATCAGTATAGCAGTAATGTCGCTTGCGTTGTATAACATTACATACGAGTTTATTTCTCATGTGGCTTATGTCATCCCCAGTTCTTCTGCCTCAGATTTATTTGGGATGGCCTGTGCTTTCACAAATTTTAAACACTATTTCAACATGAGTGTAACATTAATGCAGCTTTTCACTTTTAAATGCTCAGCAGCCTTTCGTTTGTAACCATCTTATTTATTTTATACGTAAAAGACAGTTTCTGCAAATAAAATAGGGATCTTTTTAATATGTAGATATAGACTTAAAGCAGCTTGTAAAATATTAAAGTAAATCAAACATGCAAAGGCAGTAAGCAAAAGGTAAAGGTTTACAATCAGCTAAATACAAACATTAAAATGCAAAAGACAACATTTAATTGTCTAATGAATAGTACAGAGTATCCCTGAGTTATTTTGTAGCAATTTCAGGATAAAAAAAAGCCCTTTAATAATCTGTTGGATATTGAGTTTCTTCTTGCCTAAAGATGTTTACACAGTTGCTTTGGTGAATTCTGGTCCGTTTCATTTTAAATAGTTTTCAGACTGATTTAAATTATATGTTAACTTGTGACATGTTGGATCATGGCATCACTAAAAAAAAATATTAGAGTCAAATTGCAGCTCTCTGGCGTGTTCATTGTACAGTGTCCAAAATACACCAGATGGTATTTCTGCAAAAGTTCATTTATTTTTCCAGTGAAATAAAGAGATGCAGAAAGACTGAAGACAGATATTTTCTTCCATTTTAAATATGTGCTTCGTGTTTTGTTTAGAGGCAGGGTTAGGGTTACACATGCAGCCTGTCACCGGTGTGACAATATATGCCAGTTACCGTGCCGCAGAACTGTCTAACAACGCGATGCGCTGGCTGAAAATGTTCCAGCAGCACTGAAGCAAAGACTGCTGATCCTGCTTGAAGCTCTGCTCATGCCCCAAATTCTCTCCTTCAAATTATGTAAAATTCACATCAGGATGAAGATTTTTTTATTTATTTTTTTTTGCAACCTCGGCAGAAAGAAGCTTTAACATGTCAAAAGTCTCCTCTCCCCTGCTTCACAGGTTACAGGTTGTGGATTGAAGCTTTAGGAACAGCCAGGTTGGCACGGCGCTGAAACAGAGATGCGAGGTTGGAAAAAGATGCTGGTATTCTGGTACTCACGGTGTAGAGCTCATTGGTGACTTTCACTAACTCTTCGTGCATCTGCACACCGATGTCTTTACTCTGTAAAAGAGAAAAGCGTGATAATAATATCACATTTAAAAAAACCAACAAGGACAGGTTTTTTTTGTTTGTTTTTTAAACAGCTTTGCCTTCACACATACAAACAAACCTTCAAGACCATGTGCCAGTTTTATTTTGTTTGTGAAGGATGTCAGCAGGTTTCCAAATGGTGTCATTGCTCTAGGCAGGCAAAAAAACATTTCCCATGGCACGGAGTCACTCACTTCAGCTCGCTCACAGAGAATAAGGGGAGGAATTGGACTTGTCCCATAACATGGCTTTGGTTCAGCCCAGTTGAGTCCTGAAACCCTGCTGGTGTGTACACACATAGCAGCGCTTGCTCAATCTATCCTGCTTTTTGTTTTTCTGGGGGGGTGGGGGGTTTTGTCACCTCTAAGAGTCCAATCATCAAAACAGCAACACTGTATTTTCACATGTGACAAAAATAAAGCTTGAGCACATTCAGTACATTTAGAGTTTGTCTAAACAAATGCCAGAGGTGACTCATTCCCTTCAGCACATGTGTGACTCATTAAGATCAAGACTGCACTGCAGCTGAACCGGGATTCGAAAGCTGAGCCCCCTCATTGTTTTGAAGAACGTCGTCAATGTTAAAAATCACTTTTTGCAAAAGGGGAAATATTCAGCAGACTGTGATTAGTTCTTTTCTTTAGCTAGAACTGAGCCACACGACTCACATTACGGCTCCTTTTGCAATACTGCAGAGCCCCCAAGTGAGTAAAATCACAACACGCTGCACAGCTGAAAGCAGATGAAGCGTCCACTTGTTGCATTAAACTCCATGAAGCAGGCGGAATCCAATTAGGAACAGGAGAGTATACTTCTGATGTGAAATTATTTGGATTTAAAATGATCATGTTCTCAAAAAAAAGGGGATTAAAGCTCTAAATATGATTCAGCTGCTGGCACATGCTTCTGTCACACTCATTACTGCCAGTGGTCAAAATGTAGGCGGGTAAATGTACAGGAAACCCACAAATCAAGGACAAACTAGAGGTCACACACAATGGTTGATTTATACCTTTTTTTTTCTTTACACAAACCCCCCACAAAAAAGACTATTTATGCAGCAATAATGTACCACTGCTTCGCCTATAAAACACTGTAAAAATATACGTATATATATGTATATGTAGCAGAATCGTTTGTCTCCCAATCTAATAGATTTTTTTGCCTTTTAAATTTACTACTCAGCTTTAGAGCATTAAATTACCCTCACTGACCTGATATTTCCTCTCCCACCACTGAGTTTTGGGAAAGAAAGAAAAAGAGTCCCACTGGTAAATCCTAGGTTGTGGCTTGTTGGAAAAGATCATCCATTTCTTCAAGAACCCAGGGACACCAGATGCTTTTTTAATTGTTTCTTAACTTATACGGCTGATTTCATTTGGATATTTTTTGTAAAAACGTTCAGGATCTTTATTTTTTAACCAAAACTTTCCGTGCATATTTATCCAACCATCTTCTTTCCATGTGTGCCCTTATCATTTTGCCTGCCTTCTTTGCTTATATATCTTCTATGCCCTTGATTAAAGCAGGTTGTTAAAAAAGGGCTATAATACAAATAAACTTTATATTATATTTAATTGAATCATTCCATATTGCTGTACATGGGAAATTTCCCAGCAGAGTTGATGTTTGGTTCCTTCTCAGCTGTAGGGGGAGACGTGCTGGTGGAGGGGACTGATTCAAAACAACTATATTAGTCATACAACTACTCTCTCCTCTCAATGTACGTAGCAGGGACAAAGGTCCAGAGAGACAAAATACCTGCAAATGCCTGACCTGCTTGTCATGGTAAAGAAAAAGAATCTGAATATACTTGCTGTGTGAGAACCCTCATTAAATGGAAATATGCTACACCCAGCTCGTCCTACCAGTCGTGCAATTTGAGCAGAGCAGTTTGGTGGTGATTGTGTGTGCGTTGTCAGTAATAAACATCCGTTTAATTCTGTTTCTGACCTTTTTGAAAAGTCTGATGACATCCTCACCGACGTGCGCCAGACGGACAATGACGTTGTTGTTGTAGATGTCGCTGAGAGTGGCGTGGTCCCTGCTTTCTCGTCGGGTCTGATCCAAGACCAAGTACCAGCAGTTCACAGTGGAGAGGAGATTTTGGTCTTTTCTGAAACGGCGTGGGGAAACACTTTGTCAGGATGTAAATATTCAATAATCCTTCTGACCTCAAGCATTGCTCAAGAGTACTATTAGTGTCAAAGACACGGAAACACCTTACATGTACCACATGTTATGATCAAAGTACTAGGTTCCCAAGCACTGGCAGGAACCTGGTACATTATAATGTCCATACACTTAAACATGAAGCAGGAGGAAGACTTCCTTCCTGCATATATCCTTTTATTTCTACTATTTGGTATGAGGTGATAGCTTTACAAACAGGAGATCAACAGGTCAGTGCACATGTGAAGAGGAACCAGCTCTCAAACAACTTACACAACTTGAGACATACCGACACACATGAAAGGCGTGCTGGCAGCATTCTTGCTCAGGGGAGCATGTGAGTGCAATTATCCTCACACCAAGGAGCTTGTTTGTCTTCTTCTTATCTTCTTCTTCTGTCTTGAGGACGTTGTAGCTCTTTCTTTAATATCTATCAATTGTGACTGCGCTGAAACACGCCCAGATCTTACTAACCTTTCCTTGGAAAAAGCACCCTGCTGTGTCCCAATAACAAATAAATTCAAATGAAATCCTTGTTCACTTCTCTCATACCGTTTCCCGATAAGAGCTAAATAAAGACTATTTTAAGACTTTATATTCCTTTGTTAAGAAAGTGCGTTCAACAGAAATGTCTCGCCTACTGTAGAGAGGCATCTATGCTGATCTGCAACCTTGTAACCTTCATTGTCTAGTTTGGCTGACATCATGCATCCTTATGTAACTCATAAATAAAGCACTATGACAATCATAAAATGGTTAATCTGGACTTTATTAACTCTGATAAATGTTCCTGGTAATGAGATCTCTAGAATTAATGAGCAAGGTCGCCTTCATCTTGTATGGAAAATTTGTTGTCATCCAACTTGTAACCATGCTCATCCTAGAGTATCTTCAGGTTTAAGATCACTGGCAACAAATTGAAGTGAAAATGTGACATGTATGAACGACTGCCTTTCATGTAGTTTAGGATCAGCAGCATGATACCAAACGCACACAGATCACTCAAAATCACTTGAATCTAGTTAAGTTATTCATTCAAAATACCTGAAAATCTAAAAGTACTATGGACTTTTCTAGCAGACCTTTAACCTTTTTCTCTGGATGAACAAATTACTCTGCGTGATTTTATTTTCTAAGTCATTTAGAACTATTTACTGCCATCACTTCTCAAATAATGCATGTTCATATATTACATATCACATTAGTTTTGATTTCAAAATTATATTGAAATCATGTTTTCTTTTTGTCTGTGGCCTCATTTTCATCTTTGCATCTATGTTTTTCATTTCATGAAATGGGTTCTTGATGTCTCTGTGATTACATTACGTTGAAAAAAAAAAAAAAAAAAATCAGTCTTTCAATGTGCTGATATTTTTTGTTTTCCCTTGCAATTGTTAACACTTGACAAAAAAAGAAACGAAAACGCAATACAAGGATGCCATCTCTGCAAGCCTTTGGATCAGAGCAGGTGTCAGATCCTGGACAACCTGACAGTTAATGTGCGGCTAGAAAACGGATGAGACTTTAGTTTTTTTTTAGGACACAAAGGTAATGATGTGGAACTATTAATCGAATATGACAGAAAGAGGTTTTACCCTTGACAGCCAACAAAAAGTCAAATATTTGTTCCAAAACACAGTCTTTGCATCAGTCAAATAAAAGATGAACTTCAGATTCTATATCTATGGAGGTAAAATTGAACACGCTGGATGTAAAGAGTCCGAATACCTTTTCCCACAGCAGGACTAGATGTGTTGAAAACACTACCTGACAATCTGCCTTATTTTATGTGATCCTAGAAATTAAAACCTGTTAGCATTACTGATAAAAAAAATGTTAAAAAAAGACAGAGGTTTTGTTCATAAAATAAATAAAAATACCAATGAGAGTACAGATCTAGCACTAACATGGTAGAGGATGGGACGGCACAGTAGTATCAATGATACCACCCCCCCCCCCCCCCCCCCAATGTTGTCTGCACGTATTAATACAGTTCTGATGATGACCATTTCAAGTGACAGAGGAATGTGGGCCGGCCAGAAGTAATCCAGAGCAAGTTCTTCCAGGAGTCTTCCTTTGAGGGAATGCTCCATTAATCAATGTCCCAGTAACGGGAACTCTGTGCTGCGATTACACTTTATGGCCAGTTGGCCTGAGAGATGGAAAGTTAGTTAGAAGGAGCTTTCCAGATTAAATCAGCATTACTTTTACTCTGGACTATCCCAGTAAGATCACATCAGTGTGTTTAGCTCAGTTCTGTCACCTGAACTGTAGTACTTGTAAAAAATTATTAAAAAAAAAAGTACTACAACACAAGAATTTCACAAATTAAACTGAATCAAAGCCCACTAGATTTATTTTTGAAATGTTTGAGTCAATAATTTTATATAATTTTTTTCTTATTGTATTAGTTTTATCAACTTTATTTTTCAAGTCCACCAGTTTTAAAACAGCTTAATTATTTACATACATGTTATTTGAATTTTTTTAATCATCTATAAGCATTGTTAATTGCATCAACTTGTAAATAAAATATACATTAGAATTAGAAGGTGTGTCCAAACTTTTGGTCTGTACTGTATCAAGTACATAAGTGTAAGTGTAAGTATTTAGATCATTAATTCAGCTGCCTTAACTGATTTCTAGGATGATGAGGTAGGAGGAAACATTTTTCCTTAAAAATACATTTAAAAAAAAAATACAATTACTTTTTATTTAAGTCAGTAACCATTATCAACCACTTGGACGTTGACAGCATACAATTCTACCTCAGTCTTTTAGTCATAGTAGGCATGATGCTCTGCACATCTAAGAAGCAGCTTCCTAACATGCAGCAGGATACGTCTGTCTCATATCCAATAATCTCTCACATAAAAAGAAAAGAAAATAATTAGAGTCAGTCGGGGTAAATGTCTATTAGTTATTTTTTAATTCCTTAATGAAGCGGCAACTTTTTCTGTGTGCACTGAGAAAATGTGAGTACGTGGGGAGCAGTTTAGTGTTAAGTTGTTTGAGAATGGAAATGAAATGACAGCCAAAGAGAATAGGAGAAGGGGGTGGATAAAGAGTCTGACCTAGTTGGGAGAAACGCAGCAGCCTGAGGCTACGGGCTTCCTTGGCCCTGGCTTTATTTCAGGTCATTTCTTCTGCATTTATCCCTCCTCCCTTTATGCTTTTTTATCCCTCCTCTGTTTTCCTTTGTGTCTGCAGTGCCACTACGTGGCGTGACACATATGTAAAAGTTGCTTATCACCTAGAAACATTTGAAATAGCGCTCAACAGATACCGCTGAGACTTACTTGAAGTGCTGGTGCTCTCTAGAGGTGCGGATCTTGGCCGAGTAGCGCTCGGCCAGTTTATCCAGCCCTCTGGAATACTCAAGTTGGAGCTCGGCCTTTCGGCGGAAGAACTCCTGTAGGTCTTGCAGCAGCTGCAGACGGGACTCGGACTGCTGCTCCAGACAGCGGAACTGCTCCACCAGCTGGTTACGGATCTCTGCATATTAAAAAAGGGACACCATCATCAGAATGCTGAGCAAATAAGGGAGGGCGTGCTGCATGCTGGGTCACCCCTCTGTGTGCCACTGTCAGCACTGAAACCACAACCTTTAAGTGCTGGACCTAGCAAAAGCACATACAGTAAATGCAAACACGCGAGTACACGCTAAGCACAACCACCCATAAAAGAACAAAGTCATCATTACTGGAGGAAACCACATGCCAAAGTGCATTTGTCTGCCCTATACGTATGCACAAGTGCGTATCTGTAGGCAGTGGCAGGGAGGGAGCGTGGGGGTGTCTGCACACTGGGATAGCACACATGCAGACAGTAAGAGATGCATGTCTGATGATTGCAGCAGACAGCACGGAAAATACAAAATAGGTCAGCTTCTCAAAATGCATTGTGCTGAATGAGCGCTCTGAGAAGTTGAGCCTTGAACATTCCTGCAATTACAAGATTACGGTGGTTTCTCTGCGTGTGAGATGTGGAAACTCACTGCTCTTGTTCATCATAAAGAAAAATCATGCTTCGGTCAAACATTTTAAAGTTTAGTGGATGCACGTGACATGTATTTAACAGATACAGGAAGGAAAGCCATAGAAAGAGTGAATTCCTTTCATTATATTGGGCTGCAAACCTGAGCTCGCTAGTCAATATCTATGAAGCGCTCAGAGTTTGCTTTTCTAAGAGTTTTGTTGACCACAACTTAAAAGACTATAGACTCCCTGCTGGACAGCGCGTTGAGGTATTTTATCAAACTTTTAGTTTTTAAAACATGATTTCAGGTGATATCACTTTTTTTTTTACATGACTTTTAATGTTTCTCAATAAAAGAATAGTAATCATATTCTATGTCATTCCTACAGTGTTTACAGCAGAGCTGTCACAAATGTAGTGGCTGACAGGGTTCTGAATGTGAAAGCATGCGGCCTGTTAGAGCCCAAGGCCCAGTGCTGAGGTACCTTTGTCATACAACAATTCTGCATACGGTAAAAAAACAATAAAAGGATGAAGATAAATTGATGCAGAAGTAATGACTGATTAATTGCTGTGTACCGTTACCACACTGGGTTAGTGTAGTCATTACAGCTCCCTTTAAATCATTTTGGAAGACAAACCAAATAGTTTTTCCACGATGTAATGTTCCATGAAACACAATAAACAGCAATTTCCACACAGCGTCCTGCAGTATTATGAGAAATCTGACACACAGCAGCTTTTGTTAACTTAGCATTAACGACTATGCGTTCGACAACCACCGCGTTCACATCTGCACGGTTACAGACGTGCACAGGAAATATTAAGCATGTTCCCCACTGCAGATAACAGTAAGAACTCATGGAGCTACATATGAAATAGCTGAAGATTCACAGTTACATGAACCATCCATACAACTTTGTTGACTGAAAGGAATTTTTAATGTTTCAGGGGGGGGGGGGGGGGAGCCCAGTGAAAGAAAAGCCCTTTTGTTTACTACTAAATGTCATTTCTTTATGTAGATTAAAAGGATTTCTAAAAATGTCTGTAAAAATTTGAATGAGCAATCAAGATTGTGAGAAACTAAGTAAATATGTCGTTGATTCTTATGTGGCCTGGTGGAGTTGTACCCTTCATGGTCCCCACACTTACCCGGTTGCCTGGTTACATGCCTCTGGAGGCATGTCAACGAGAGCAGGCCGCTTCCCTGCTTGAACAGTGGCAGCAGTCACTCCGTTTGGCATAATGACCAAGGACAAGGGCAACTTACTCTGCTTCCAAATACACAACAAAACGGCCCACGACGATGAATGAGGGAGCAATCAGGTTCAAAACCAAGGGAACTGTGATGTACTCCTGCACTAAAATAGAAGATTGAACAATGCCTTTACTCTGTCTCTGATTTGAATAATTTCAATCCCTGAGTGGCAGAGTTAGAGAGCGAGCAAACAGCATAAAGAGCAAAACTAAACTGATTTCACTGCATAAATTTAAAAAGGAAAACATCAAATGGACTCTTGCTATTTGCATTTGGTCTCCTGAGTAGGTGCTATTTTTAGATCCTAAACTGTTACTAGGGACTGTGAAACCCTGCACTACATTCAATGAATGATTCAAGCTTTTGCAGAGTAATGCATAATTACATAGGAGCTGGCGAAGAGTTCAATTACAAACCAAGAAATAAAGCTTTGAAGCGTTCCTATCTATCTGTTGATGAAAACCTGAGTAATGAAATGACGACTGGGTCCTAAAAAGTCATATGGGATAAAATGCTCCACTCAAAGGGTATGAAAATACAGTCTTACTTTAGACCCCTGTAAGTGTAGATAGTTTTGCTGCTTTTAATCCTAAACCACACCGCTGACATGTCCCGACGTGTACTGGTAAATTTAACAAGCACTTTCAAGACAAATCTGTTCCCTTCAAAATTTGACTGCATACTGCTAAATGGATTCAGATGGAGAGAAAAACGCTCTGTTCTGTAATCTGTCATAACCTTAATGGGCTGAAATATGTCTGAAGCACACCCTCCCACAACGTCTGGAAACATGCAGGTGCTTCTCCTGCAGTATGAAAGACACTAAGCAACAGAATTGGTGTTG
This sequence comes from Cololabis saira, assembly GCF_033807715.1. Lineage (NCBI taxonomy): Eukaryota > Metazoa > Chordata > Actinopteri > Beloniformes > Belonidae > Cololabis > Cololabis saira. The sequence continues at coordinate 22,898,801 of NC_084594.1, read as the reverse complement.
TACACTCACTGCTAAGCATTTTGACCAAAAATATATAAAGATGTAATAATGCATTTTGATATACATTAGCTTTATTGTTGTTTTATCTGTAACTGGTGGAAATAACATTTGTTTTGTAGCAAAATGAAGTGACTTTTTTACATGTCTGTCACACATAAACACTGCCAATAACTAAAATGTGATTTTTTTTCTTATCTCTAATGAAAAAGCTTAAAAAGAGATCTTCCAACCTCTTCTAAGCCGCTTTAAGGCCTTAAGATGCTGTTTCACATTGTAGGTTCAACAAAAACATCCACTCAAATTCAAATTATAGGCGCACATAATGAAATTTCCTTTGTTGATTCAGAGTTCTGATTTTCTTAAAAGGTCAGACCTATTTATGCCAGTTTTGATTCATTCTGAATTTTCATTATTAGTTTTATATTGCATACATAACTTCATTAAGTATAGGAGAGGCTGCAGGCCGTGTGCTCTACTAGTTTTATAATATTAAGTATATTCAACAGAGTGATCCAGTTTCAAGTGTTGGCTTAAGTTTGTTGTTCCGACTGTTTAGGCTGGAACGTCCACTACGTGCTTTCCAGTGACTGCGTCATCACAATGTGCTTAGTGTCAGGAAAAAGATGTGGATTTCTCAATATTCTAATCTTGTAGGTGACTATTCATTTTTCCTCCCAACCCAGTTACGTAAACGTTGAGTTTTACTGAAGTACTGACCACCAAATACCACACAATGAGTCGCCGCTGTCAGCAGAGTGACCTGTTCAAAGTAGCCGAGCACAGTGACTGCAACGGCCAGCAGCAGTGACTGAGGCGATGTCTCTAGTTACCCATGCATGGTTAGTCACATGAGCCCTAATGCAGAATGACACGTTGACATAATTTGGTACAAACCAAGGCTGTGTCCTGTGAGCCCTTGTCTTCTGAATGTAGTTACGACTATGGTATGCTTTTCAAGTCTATTTGGTCCTCAAGTCCTGATTTCTTCCTCCCTCACACCCCCCCTGCCAAATGTTTCGAACAAAGAGACGCATCACCATTTGTGCAACCACAGGAAAAATCCAGGATGTAGTGGGAACAATTCCAAGCTGTTTTGTCCTTAAATATTTTGAAAATCTGATTTAGCATGAATTTCTCAACAGAAACAGTGCCTCGTCGTACTTGTTACCAGGACACAGAAAACAAAGATATCATTTCAGTGTCATAATGCATCCCTGACATTTCAAAGCAACATCTGTCAAAGCATTCTTTCTGTATGATGAATCTCCACGGAGGGGTGCGTCAGTATGCTCCAGCGGAAGCAGGCAGAGGACATGGTGACAGGAGAAGTGCTTATAATGAGCTCCTGCAGCATAGTACGTTTTTTTAGTGGAATATTACCTGTATGTAGTATGTGCTATGGACTTTTGCTTCACATTCAGAAATGGTTAAATTCCATTAAAGATAAATGTGGCTTACAGCCAACAATATGGTATGACGCATGGTGAAGGGTTTTCTCTGGTTTAGTCATGTTTTGGTTTCAGGTAATAGCAGAAAGCTTTGAAACACCTCAGGCCGGTCAACATCACACAAGAAACATAATAGTCATGGTGACGAATCCTGTCACTAAGGGAGGAAAACGGTTGTGATCGCCAATGAAAGATATTCAAGAAGTGAAAAGGATGATTACTGGTTTCATGATACGAAGCATTATCTTCTGTCTCTGAGTTTTCAATGAAATTATGAATCACTGAGCTCAAAACACTCCCCGATACACCAAATTAAAAAAGGAATTCAGTAATGTGGCTGGTTTCAAAATAAATAAATAATACATGGATGAGACCTGAATCTGATTGAGATGCTGATCAGTCATCAACTCTGCATTATTGGCGGACAGTGTCACTGTCAGGATAGAGCCCTCACATCACCAGGCCAATCAAAGCGCCGTCAGCAAATGAGCTTAAGATGTCAGCTTAAAAGCTTTTCCTGAAACTGAGACTAGAGATGTGGCTGTGATGGTCCTCTCTCACAGCTGCAGAGCAGAGTGTGGAGATTAGAGTATGAAAAACGAGCAAAAATGTCAGGAAAGCATAGTTCCAAAGAGAATCCTGCCACTGCTCTGACTTTAACATGCTAATCACACCACTCCAGACACATGGCGGCATGACTTTGCCAATTAAAGGCCTCCGTGTTAGGTCAACTATTAATTCTAATCTATAGGTGCTAGTGTAACCTTGGATGGCTGTTTGTCTCTGTGTGTTGGCCCTGCTAGGGACTACCAACCCTTACAGTTACTTACTCTTGCGATTTTTACATGTAATAAAAAAAAACAAAAGAAACAGAACTTTGTGAAATATTTTAGCAAGAAAAAAAGGTTAATTACTAGTCAATTCAATGGAAAAATGTGGGAAAAAATGAAGAAATAAAAAGATGATAAAAATGTCAAACTATTTTTTGTTTAAATGTTGTCCAGTTCCAGAAAAATGTTGTCCATTTCCTATTTTTTCTAAATATCTAAATCTAAACATTAGGTTAATAGGAATAGATCATCAAAGTAATTACGCTAGACTCATCCATTAATTGGATCTGATGTTTATTTCTGTAAATGGATTAATCAGGTAGGCCTATAGAGTAAGTCTTTAACTCACTACACAATGAAACTACACTGGCAGACTCATCTAAAGCAACAACTATGGGGTGATGCAGGCGAGGAGGGCGTGGGGGTCAAAAGCTGAAGAATACAGTCCACGCATACACATGCAGAAATGTCTGCTCCAATACAGCATCTCTCTTTCTTTTTTTCTCTCTGTCTTTCTCTCTCTCTCTGGGTGGTTTATCCGGTTGCATTTTTAGCATCAGACAGTGAAATCCTTTCATGGTTCATAATTCATACAGACACCATACATTATATATGGGCTCTCTCAACTCTTGGCTGTGTGACCTTTTTTTGAAGCATTTCCAGTTATTCTTCCCAAGATCACACTCATTTTTTCCTGGCATGACAGGAAAATACTACAAAACCTAATGCTTGATCCCCATCCTTTTAAATTTGATATTCACTTTTCTCTTTTCTAATAGACAGTTGTAATGGCAATTTTCTTGTTTGTTTGTTTTTTTTTTCATTAATAAAAAGAAGAAAGAAGTCAGGATCATTGTTTTGGAGTTTGATCAAAATCTCCTAAAACTGACAAAACTCTGGTTGCTTAATGGGCCACACATGCAAGGCGAGGCATGTTGTGGAGCCAACAGTCTTCTGCAGCAGAGAAAACTGGTTCAGCCAAGTTATTGTTCCTTCATTGTACCACCACATTCTAGCAATAACCTCACCCTAAATGAATGCATTAGTTGAGTCAGACAGACGTGCATTTCTGAGACAATCTCTAGTGCGTATTAATGTACGTAGATATCAATATTAAAAACAAACTCGTCTAAAAACATGCAGTAATCTGTCCCACCCCGCAACCCTGCACAAGACAGTGAAGGCTGATTTATGGTGCCGCGTTACACCAACGCAGAACCTACGGCGTAGGGTACGCGGCGACAGGCACCGTACGGCGAGCGTCGCCGCGTAACCTACGCCGTACCCTACGGCGAGGGCTCTGCGTCGATTTAACGCGGAACCATAATTCAGGCTTGAGAGCTATACACAGCGTGTGCTAAAGTTATGCAATGGTGTCTTCACACGATAACAGTACGATCAGGCCTGCATGCTACCGACCTTTCACTTGGGTCTCATATTCGGCAATAATCTCTTTGTCCTTCTTGACTTTCCCCTGAGATGACATTTTGGGGAAGGCGGATTGTGCAAACGTCAGGGTGGAATCGGCGTCTCGGTTGTCACAATGCAGCGTTTTGGGCAGTCCGTCCGCAGTCCTCTCCAGGTAGTTGAGCAACGATCAGCCGTGAATCATCTCCAGCTTCGACACAAGTTGGAAAGATGAGACGCACTTGAGGCTTTTGGCTTGGCTGACTGCCTGCGATAATGCTGCGCGTTGCGTTCAAAGGCAGCGACGTGGATCTAAAAGTGCATGGTGTTCCCCGTCAGCGACCACTCCTCCTCCTCCTCTTCCTCAGCAGCAAGCCTCTGGGATTCGGAAAACAGCTCACGTTTGTTGTGCATTTCTTGCAGTCTCGAGTGTAATATCCGCAGGGAAGTGCTGAGCTTCTTCTGCATAACACAGCCCGGTCTCTGCCTTTCCTTTCCCCCCCAGCCCGACCTCTACATCTCTGAGCAAGTTCTGCTGCAGATTTCACTGAATGGATGTGAAAGTCAAAGTGAGACTCCTCCCTCAACCTCCTCACCCCCTCTTATTTCCCCCCGCTTTTTTTTTTCGTGGATGATTTAGGATTGTACGGAAAAGTATTAGGGCCAGGCAGGGTAAAAATAAAAATAATATTTTAGAGGAAAGTTTTTTTTTCATTATGCACTTCGAGAAAAAAGTCGAAATGTCGAGAAAAAAGTTGAAATATCGAGATTAATGTTGAAGTACAATTTCGAGAAAAAAGTCGAAATGTTGAGAAAAAAGTCAAAATTTCGTGAATAAAGTTGAAATGTTGAGAAAAAAGGCAAAATTTTGACTTTATACTTGAAATTGTATTTCAACATTAATCTCGACATTTCGACTTTTTCCCCGAAATTGTATTTCAATATTAATCTCCACATTTCGACTTTTTTCCTCGACATTTCTGTCAGGCTGGTGAGGTGAGGACCCAGATGCAGGAGAGAGAGGGAGGCCGGAGGCAGGAGTTCTCAAAAAAAAAAGCAGGATTTATTTCATAAAGACAAAACCAAAAACGCTGCTGAGCAGGATCAAAAAACTAAAGCTTTAACAAGGATCAAAACTGGGCTCAGGAACACAGAGGGAAGAAACAGTACGGTCCGACCGGGAACAAGGGAATGACAAGACCAGATATACACAGGGGATAACGAGACACAACGAGACACAGGTGCAGACAATCAGGGCAGATAGGACACAGGCGGGGCAAAACAGAAACTCAAAAACTGGGGGGGAAGTGTCATACCCTGACAATTTCGACTTTTTTCTCGAAATTGTACTTCAACATTAATCTCGACATTTCAACTTTTTTCTCGAAATTGTACTTCAACATTAATCTCGACATTTCGACTTTTTTTTCGACATTTCGACTTTTTTCTCGACATTTCAACTTTTATCTTGAAGTACGCAATAAAAAAAAATCTTCCACTCTCAAATATTTCTTCTCCTGCCTGGCCCTAATTGTTCAGTGTGAACTGAAATAAAAACCTATCTGCAGTCCGCACCTGAAGGTTTGCATGAGTACTTTGACAGCAGTCTGAACCCGTTTTGATTGTGTTTTAACATCACCAAGGAGGGAGAATGGGAGCTGAAGCTGACTGCAAGAATAGTTGAGTACTGGTTATATTCGGATACACACGTAGACAACCATTAAAAATAAACAATGGCCACTGAAAAAAATGGAAACTGTCAAAAGTAATCATAATTGAGAACTTACTGAACATTGACTGATAAAAATCACACATTGTTTTTGAACTATGGCTCAATAGAGCCATTAAAAAAAAGACATGTTCAACTAAACTATGTCGCGTAATAAGCAACGTAGATGTCTGGAAATCTTGTCTGCCTGTTAAGAGGGTGAAAGGTCATCAATGTTGGTATCATGGTGTTCACCACACTGAACATGGACCAGAGAAAGTGAAAAAGAGAAACGTGTCAGGAGATTAGATAGAACACCATGGACAAACATGTTAAAGTTAAAGGCTAGAATACCATCTCCAACCAGCATGATGTTCCTGTGGCTACAGTTACACATTTCATTCAGAGGATCCACTATCATTGAATTAATCTCCACTGTTGAAAGCAAATCATAAAAAAAAAGCCAGACTGGAATTTATCATGCTGACAAGCCACAAAGCTTCTGGGAGAACGTCATTAGCACAGATGAGACAAAAATTGAGCTTTTTGGCAAATCACATCAGCACTATGTCCAGATTGAAAAATGAAGTATTTAAAGAAAGGAAGACTGTAGCAGCTGTGACACATGGGGGGAGTGTGCTTGTGTTCTGGGGGCTGCTGCTGTGTCTGGTATAGGATGTTTTGAATCTGTGCTGGGCACAATGAAGTCTCAGGACTGCTGAGGTGTTTGACAAATATGCCGCCCAGTGTCAGACAGCTTGGTCTCAGTAGCAGCTCATGGGTCTTCCAACAGGATCAGGAACCAAAACACACAGCTGTTACAAAACACAACACTGGACTCTTCTGAAGTGACTCTTCTGAAATCCTTCAAACCAGAGACAGCTGAAGCAGTTTGCTCAAAAAGGAGGGGACCAAAATGCCTGCTTACAGGTGCAGAAGTCTCAGTGTGAGTTACAGAAATCACTTGATTTCAGTGATTGCCCTTAAAGGTTGTGACAGTATTTAGTTGAGGGTCTCATCATTTTTATCCAAGCCTCTTTCAGTTGTTTTTTTTTTTTTTTTAATTAATCCATTGAACCACACCTCAAAAGAAATATCTGATTTTCATTACTTAGGGCCTAATTTACTAAAGGTTTGCGTGTGTAAAAACGTGTGCAAACTTGACAGCACCCGCAAACCAAAGGGCCAGCTGATCTACTAACAGCGTGCAAAGAGTACTGCGCCTCTCAAATGAGCAAAATAGCACACGCAATTCATTTAGTACTTTTGCCCTGATGAATAATCAATATGGGGCGTACAGACTGCAGCTTCGCCTGAATTATGGTTCTGCGTTAAATCGACGGCGTAGGGTCGCGGTGTGGTGTGCGTCGCCGCGTACCCTACGCCGTCGTTTCTGCGTTGCGGAACCATAAATCAGCCAATCAGGGAGCAAGGGGTTGGGGGAGCTGGGCTGATGTTGATCCGCGGACAAAACTTGTTAAGGATCAAACTCACTCTTATCTACGCGGAAATAACGCAAAAATATAAAGAAGGCTTCCCAAAGTGTGATCTATGGTGAAATAGGAAAATTAAGATGTGCAACTCTTCTAAAGGTGAGACATGCATTTAATTGACTTCATGGCGCCAGCCTTGGCGTTTATTATTACGCAAATGTGGAATGTTTGGGTCTGTCTAATTTCGTCAAATTAAATTTGGAGATTCACCGTTCACATTTTTATGTGTATGCGTTATGAGAGAGAGATGGAGAGGGCGAGGGAGGGAGGGAGAGACGTGGCCTGTACGTCGTTGTTTTTTGTTTTTTTGCAGTTTGGGTGCACAATACACTTGTGTGTGTGTGTATTAAAAATAGATTTTGCAGTATGTTGTGTAATTGAAACTGGTTTGCTGTGATCGTTGATGGCAAACTCATATTAAGCATTTACATCGCTGGTTATTATGTGCCCCCCATTTAGATCTGTTCTGCCGCCGACTCTGTTTTAACCTCATCTGCCGTTCTTTTTGTCTAATAACTGCATTTATTCTATCGCAGATTTTCTCCGATATTGCGTTTCTTTTGGTAATGTTTAAATTTCTTTGCTGTACCACTAATATTTCTAACTCCACCGCGTCAAATTTTATTTTGCGCTTGCGACTATCCTGCTTTCCATCCAGACTCTCCATGGCGCAAAGTTTGCGCCGCAATCCGTAAGACACGCAACACCTCATTTAAATACTGCTGTTTGCACCTCTTATCAATTGCGCACGCAATCTTAGTTGATCACCCGCAAAACACACAACAGCACGCGCAAACTTTTTCAGTTCACACGCAATTTAGTACTCTTTATTTAGGATCTTAGTAAATCGGGCCCTTAGTGTTCAGTAAATTATATATTACTTTGTCTGTTTCAAATTATTTCAATGATCATTGTGGAGTTTCATTTCTTTCATTAAAGAGAAGCAACATATTTCTCTGTTTGTCATGACATATGCAAGACAGGATTAAAGTAGGCCTACCTTTATCCTAAAAGCGACTGCCCTGTGTGAAAAGTGCTGCATGCCTTTTTTCTCTAAAATCTACAATCTGTGACCTTTTATCTCAATGACGCTCTTTTGCACAGGGAAAACTATGCATATCCGACTTATACCGTCTCCTGATATCCACACTGAAGAGTCATTTGCCGCATTTATTACTAAACAGTTCATGGATTCACATAAAAAAGACTTACAGGTATGATGAAGGAAAAACATTGTCAAAGATTTATTTGACTGTGACTGAAAAATACTGTCATAATATAACATTTTCCATAACAGGCTCACAGGCCACGTCCTGCCAAGGGAATATTTTGAGTTTTAGCTCCTTCCTACAGCTGATGGTGAAGGCCCTCTGTAAAACCCTGACACCTGTAACCTCAAAGGGTAATCCATAAACTCATTTTACAGGCTGGTTGGCACTCGTCATAAGTAAGATCTCTGTACATAAAACCACCAGCGTTTATCTTTAAAGCATACCTGCTGGAGGCAAATTTTTATTTTAAATTGTGATAACAGATTATTGTCTGTGCTATTTTGGGAGTTTAACAAAATGTATGCGCAGCTACCGTAGGAGTAATTAGTAATTATGCTTTTGTTATATTTAGTTAGGAAAAGCTTTTCATCTTTTTGAAGAATTGTCCACAGATAAAAGTAAAACACTCACACAGGTCATACAAAATCTGGCATTGTTTTTGCTGATTTCATGCTATCAAAGTGTTTAATGCCCTTTAATGCCTGACACATGAAATGATACACAAATAACTATTTTTTTTATAATTTGAAGTGTATATTATCTATTGAAATCTAAATATTTCCAATTTTGTCTTTATCAATTTCTAAATATTACATTTTCTTACCATTGTCCATTTATTGGGTAATTTTATGTATTTTTATTTGTGTGTTTTGTTTCATTTTTGTCTGTAGAGTTCTGGTCCATCAGTAGGCTATAGCCAAAATTGAAAATAGATCCACAAATTATTTAACAGACGATCTAATGTTTAGATGTGACTCCAAATGCATTCAAGAATAATTCTGGCAGGAAACTCTCACAAGAACTTAACTCTTCTGTATAGGGTAACATCATCCTCTTAGGCCTGCTTACTTTCAAAGAAAAATAATCATCTATTTGATATTTCTGTATCAAATAGATGATTTCTGGAAAAAAAAGAGAAAGAAAATATACTCTGAGGTTATTATGGGCTACATCCACTTAATCATTAGTCACTTTTCACACTGAATGAAAGTTGATGATGAATGAGTTTCATTAAAAATTAGAAATGTAAAATTCTGAAGAATTTGATTACTTTGTACACTTGAAGTACATTCATTTTGACCAATTTTATGCATATTTTTGGAAACATAAAGCAAGCATAAGGGATTTATACTACTTGGGATGTATAGAAAAAAAAACTGAACTCATATATTTTTTTTCTATTGCAATGAATTTACTAACAGTTGCCACAATTATAAACCATTTCACTTACGGTAATAAAAAAATAGGGCAAGTTACACTAAGTGACTTTCACCGCCCTGATTTTTCTCTGGATGTGTACTTTAGTCCAGCATAGTTTAAAAAAAATCAAAACAAAAAAACACAGAAAATAACTTCCTGTATTTTCTCAGGAGTAACATGTTGTCTTTGATCTGGCAGGAAGTACTGTGAAGATTGTGTTCTTTGATTTCTCCAGCGCATTTAACACCAGCCAGCCTGCATCACTATGACAAATTCCAGAAGACACAGGTGGATGCTTCCACGATCACCATACTGACTACCTGACAAACAGGCCACAGTTTGTCAGGGTTTGGGTATGTTGGACTCAGATACAGGAGACGGAGGCTGCAGGAGTTCCAAGAAACATGATTCATTCAAATAAAAAGCACTACTAAGCAGGATAAACCAAGAAGCAAAACAAGAGCCCATAAACAGAAGTAACTGATATGGAACTTGAGGGAGGAAACAGTACGGATTGGCAGGAAGCAAGGGAAAGACAAGATATACATAGAGGGCTTGACGAGACATACCGTAGGTGCAAATGATCAGGGCAGATGGGAACAAGAGAAGTCAAGACAAAACTTAACCACTAGGACATGGGTTTTCAAAATAAAACGGGAACCTACGTAAATACAAAGACTGTGACACAGTTTGAGAGACTGAATGTGTGGCAGGGTGGAGGTGCAGCCACTCTGGTTGATTGGGTCACAGGTGTGTCCCATCAACCTCTCCACCCTGCCTGCCTTCATAAGGCATGGCTCTGCTGGGAGAAGAGGGTCTGCCGTGAAGGAGCTGAAGCACACGTGTTGGTGTTGGGTAATAAAAAGGGTCTGCACTAAACTCCGTGTCCTCTCCATCCTGTCAAATAGTATTTACATCATTGGAGAAGAACTGGAGGAATATAAATACCTCAATGTTCATTTGGACAGCAGACTGGACTGAAGATACAACACTAATGCTGTTGAGAAAAAAAGGACAGAGCAGGCTTTATTTTTTAAGGAAGCACTTGTACTTCAGCTTTGTCAAGATGTTGAACATAAAATCTAAAAATCTGTTGTGGAGCATGCAATCACATCAGCAGTCATCTGTTGGGGGAGCATGATCAGAGCCAATGACTTAAAGAAACTGACCAAACTGATAAAAGGCTGGCTCTGTTCTGGAGCATCTGGAGCTGATTGGACAAAGGAGGATACTTTATAAAATGAAGAAGATCATTGACAAGCCTGATGAACCTCTTCACAACACAGTGATTCAGCAACGGAGTGTCTTCAGTAAGAGGTTTCTTCAGATCTGTTGCAACACAGATGCTACAGTAGAGCCTTCCTATCCTCTGAAATAAACCTCTACAATGACTCTTTGAAGAGACTTAAATCACGACTCTGCAACAATTATATAAGGAGAATAGAAAGGAAGGCCAAGACAAATTAAAGCTGCAAGCAGCGATGAACGGGCCCTCGCACCCTTGTGCACGTTCAGGCTGCAGTGGAAGCGCTTGTATGACTTGCATGTAGATGTCTTCAGGCCTGGACATTTAGCAGATGACGCCACCCACGACTCTCTATATCAAACCATTCAAAAGTTATAGCAGAAAGTAGGAGCTATCAGATATCGACCAATCAGATGAAGGGGCGGGGCTAATTTGCAGTTCAAGGACTCAAAACCGAATTTGATGACACCACCCACGACTCTATGTCAAACCATTCAAAAGTTATGCCAGAAAATCGGCACTATCAAATATTGACCAATCAGAAGAAAGGGCGGGGCTAATTGGCACCAATTATGTTCAAGGACTCAAAACCGAGTCCGATGACACCACTCACGAGTCTCTATATCAAACCACTCAAAAGTTATGGCAGAAAGTAGGAACTATCAGTTGAAGGGGGGGGGCGCGCTTTTTGACGTCTATCGACGCCACGGTAACGCTTTTGACTGAGAAAAGTAATGCGCGTCATCGCAGGACGGAGACGCACATTTTGATGTATAACACACCTGGGTGCACGTTACGGTTCAGGCAGCATTAACTGCCGAAGGAATGGCATAAAGTTCACCAAAATTACACGATGAATTCAAAATGGCCGACTTCCTGTTCTGTTTCGGCCATGGCGCCAAGAGACTTTTCATTAAGTTGCGATATGATACAGGTGTGTACCGATTTTCGTGCATGTACGTCAAACCGTATTGTGGGGCTTGAGGCACAAAGTTTTCTAGGGGGTGTTGTTGAGCCATTAGGCCACGCCCATTAATGCAAACCATTAAATATCAAATTTATCGCCAGGCCTGGCTTGCGTGCAAAATTTGGTGACTTTTGGAGAACTATCAAATATGGACCAATCAGATGAAGGGGGGCGCGCTTTTTGGCGTCTAGCGTTGCCACGGTAACACTTTTGACTGAGAAAAGTAATGCGCGTCGTCGCAGGACGGAGACGCAAATTTTGATGTATAACACACCTGGGTGCACGTTACGGTTCAGGCCGTATTAACTGCTGAAGGAATGGCATAAATTGCGCCAAAATTACACGATTAATTCAAAATGGCCGACTTCCTGTTCGGTTTCGGCCATGGCGCCAAGAGACTTTTCTTTAAGTTGCGACATGATACAGATGTGTACCGATTTTCGTGCATGTACGTCAAACCGTATTGTGGGGCTTGAGGCACAAAGTTTTCTAGGGGGCGCTGTTGAGCCATTTTGCCACGCCCATTAGTGCTAATCATTAAATATCAAATTTTTCACCAGGCCTGGCTTGCGTGCAAAATATGGTGACTTTTGTAGCACGTTTAGGGGGGCAAAAAGGCCCTCATTTCGTCGGAAAAATAAAGAAAGAAAGAAAAAGAAGAAAGGAAAATTCCTACAAATACAATAGGGCCTTCGCACAGTAAGTGCTCGGGCCCTAAATATACTCACAGGGGCTGATGCCACAAGTCAAACTAGAATCAAAACTAGACTTCCAAAATAAAACAGGAAATAACTCAACCACAAGACCAAACCAGAGGAACCAAGAAAATACATGAATCTCTCTTGTGATCATTGTGGTTCATTCTCACAAAGTGGAGGGGTCACCACAGCACATCCGCACATCCGCACTTCCCTTTACAGTAGTTCTGGTTGTACATCAGATGCCCGGCCTGGTGCAACCCCACACACATACACCAACTGTTTACACTGTACAATTTAGAATGATCATTTAACCTACATACATGTTTTTGGACTGTAGGAGGAAGCTGTAGTACCTGGAGAGAACCCATGCAGGCATGAGGAGAACATGCAAACTCCACTCAGAATGACTCCTGCACAGAGTTGAACCAGGAACTTTCTTGCGGTGAGGCAACAGCACAAACCAGTAATCTATACAACCAAAACACAAGAATAGAAAACCAAACCTAACAAAATTAGACCATGACAGAATGTGCGTATGTGTAGATGGATGGATGGATGAAAATACAGCTTATTTGTAAATTATTTGCTTTTAATCCCTTAAAGCATTGCATTTTTCTAAGATATTAGTACATTTTCCTAGTTTAAATACTTTCTTAACGTGATAGTCTATCAAAGTTTTCTTTGACACTGCTATACTTTCAGATTAGACAAATATGATTGATAGAGAGTTATACTTTGTTGACATTAATACTTTTCAAGGTGACTTTAAAGAAAAAAAAATGCAGACACCTGTAATGGTTGACAATTATTGTAATATGGCAGTTTAGATATCTTAATACCTACATACATGGTCTGTGATGTTGATGTATTAATGTACTGTACATGTATTTTATTTCTCCTATTAACCTTCATGTTTTAAAATGAAATAAAAACAAATATGTATTTTATTTATGTATTTTATTATACAAGAAATGTATTTGTTATTTGTTTATATTTCATAAATTTAACAAGACTAGTCCTTTAAATGAACGAAGTAACAAATTACAAGTTTTGATCCAACTTAGGATACTGAATGTATCTTGAATCATGAAACTCAATGATAAGCAGGATTAAATTAGATACATTTTTTTAGGGATGTTACATCTTACATCTATCATTCTATCATCAGTCATTTTTTTTGGTCAATAATTTTAATTTTCAGTTCATTTTTGTGAACCTGTAACCTACCTCTAAAAAAAGAAAAAAAAGAAACAAGGAAATCAGATAGTTCTCATTTGCATCCCAGCATTTATTTTGTTTGAACGGCATACTTTATTTAAATTTTGGAGTATAATGGTTTCTCTGTGGATGGAAAACGGAACCAAAACTGTTTCCCTAGTTCTTAGCTTAGTTCTTAGTTTGTTTAAAAGCAATCATCCAAGTTAATGTTAACTTACTAGTATGGTATTAATGATACAACCCTATTTCTAAAAAAACCTGTGATGCTGTGTAAAATGTAAATAAAAACAGAATGCAACAATTCGTAATTCTCAGAAACCCACATTATACCCTCAATAGAACAGAAACAACATATCAGATGCTAAACTCAGACATTTTGCCATTTTATTGAAAATGTCATCTCATGTTGAATTTGATGGCAGCACATGTCTCAAAAATGTTGGAACAGTGGCAACAAAAGATTGGAAAAGTAATTGACACAAATCAAAAAAATAACTGAAGGAGCACTTGAAAAACTTGGTTCCTCACTTCCCAGATGTTTAAAGACAGTTGTTAAAGGAAGAGGAGACGCTACTCAGTGATGCTCTTATGAGATTTGCAAATCATTGCATTCGGTTTTACTTACATCTTACACAGCATCCCAACTTTTAAACCTTTGATCTTCAGCTAAAAAGTGTTTGCAGCCTTTTCTTTCTTTCTTTCTTTCTTTCTTTCTTTCTTTCTTTCTTTCTTTCTTTCTTTCTTTCTTTCTTTCTTTCTTTCTTTCTTTCTTTCTTTCTTTCTTTCTTTCTTTCTTTCTTTCTTTCTATTTAATCTTGGGTAATAAGTAGCCTACTTCAGGGTCCCACATAAATTGAAAGTCTAACTTCTGTCTTGCTGATGAAATTGTGAAGTTGTCAGAGCTTGGCTGTCCTCTGCTGGAAGCTTTTATAAACCAAGGAACCAGCCAGAGTTTAGTAGTTTTATTTTTAAGGAAAACATTGTGACTTTTACATGTATTGAAACTTCTTTTTTTTGTTTGCTTTTAATGTAATTCCATGTAACCATGATTCAGTGTAATTTGTTTAGTTACAGGAATATGTGTAGGTCATTGTGTCATATCAGGAAACAACTTAAACTGTGACAGTTCCTGTTTTCTGTAAAAATTAAATGTTGATTTCAGAGTGGTAGACTGTGGCATCACACTTTACTTGTTCCTTTTCACTGTCATCTTCATTGACATATCATTGAGACATACCATGAGGCCAAAGGCTGTCGTCATAGAGACACGTCACCTGAGAGCTTGGATGACTTCTTCTTTGAAATATGTGTCCCCTGTCTGCACTTCTTACTAAATGGAAGATACGTTTCTTGACTTTCATGATGTCACAAATATGACTTATGATTTATGGAATGTGGCTTTTTCAAGCGGAAAGTAAAGACGTTTTGACAACATTCGGAAAGCCAAAGCTTGATGTGAATTTTGTTTACTCAGTGTAAATGGTTCATTCTCATTCCTTTTGGTTTGTGTGACTTTATGGGGATGTGGTGGTTTCTGTATCTCTCACAGTTTACTGTAGAATGTTGTGTAATGTTTTGTGACACTGGCCACACCTTTCCATGGCCCGCCCACTTAATAAGTGGGACTTACAACTAAACCTGGTTCAAAGCGACAGTATAAGTCAAATTCTCGGCAGCTACAGAGTGAAGTATCCTGAGGGCAGCTCAGGTGTCAGACCCTAAAGAGACATGCTGTTGGAAACACTTTTACTTCTAAATGGACTGCTTATACTGGTTCTCCTTTACTCCACTCGCAGAAGGTAAAGCTTGGCTTTGTATTGCAGTAAGCTTTAAATAATGTTGTGTTTAAATGTTTAATGAATCTTAAGGTTTGAGATAAATAAAACCAATGTAGAATTTATAAATGCTCTAATTTTATCAACAAAAAAACATTGGGGGTTATTTTAATCCATAAGTACATTTAACAAACAAAGTTAATTGTAAAGCAATTTGTGTTGCAATTTTTAAATAAAAGATATTTGCAACATGTCTCTCTCTACACATATTTATATATTTGTGTGTGTGTATATGTATATTAACCTCAGACAAGAAGATCCTTTGTGTGGCATGCTGTTTACTCCAAACCTGTTGGGTGAGAATTATGAATGTGATAAATGTAGATATGCAAACTATCCCACGGCTGATTTGTTTTTGTTTCTGTGTACCTAACAGACAGAAAAAGGAACCTCCTCTAGACAAAGGACGTATTCCATGGTTGGGTCATGCTCTTGAATTTGTAAAAGATGCTGCAAAGTTCCTGACCTGCATGAAAGAAAAGCATGGGGATATTTTCACTGTAAGTCTTGTAACCGCTTCAAATGCTTGAGTCTCAGTGCTCCAGGGATTTTTGCATATAGATTAATAGTTAATATCAAACTTGGCAAAACCTGAAAGCTATATATATATATATATATATATATATATATATATATATATATATATATATATATATATATATATATATATATATATATATATATATATATGCATTTTGATCTTGTAACAGACAGTTGCAAAAAAAAATCCTTATATAATTAATAGAACAGGATAGGGGTTTTATTTTATTCTTCTTTTTAAGCCCTTGAGAATCTCTAGCAAGGTGGAGATCTAAAATGCTCCACTAATGAATTAGTCCCCTGTAATTGTTTTGTATGTAATTCTAAATACATTTGAGTTAGTGCTGCAGAGGCCACTGCAGTGTATTTTTTAAGTAAACAGAGTAATATTTCCCTGATAAAGTCTTATTCTCCATATCATCTAAATCAAAATATTTAACATTGGGTACTAAAGTACAGAGTAACTCAAATGACAGTTGGTGGATTGGTAATGGCTATAACAAATGACTGTTTGAACCTATGCAATAATATTCTTGCAGGTCCGTGTTGCTGGTCAATATATGACTGTGTTATTAGACCCAAACTCCTTTGATAGTGTGCTGAATGACACTACATGCCTGGACTTCACCCGCATCCGAGGCATTCTCATAGAAAGAGTCTTCGGTCTGCAGCTGCTGGGGCTCAAACCTATGTCAGAGAGAAAATGGATGGAACAGTAATTAATGATTTTTTTTTTTAACATTCTATGTAGCTCCTGAAATTGAGTTTTAGATGAGTGATTAAAAATTCAGTAACATCTTTAATTCTCACTTCTAAGGCACTTTCAAGGGCTCAATCTGTGGAAGCTCAGCAGTTCCATGAGCGCTCACCTTCAAAGTCTGATGAGTGACCACCAAGTCTGTAGCCCTTCAGAGTGGAGAGAAGATGGCCTGTTTAGCTTCTGTTACAGTCTTCTTTTTAGGTAACATGGTGTATTTTAATACTAGAGAAGAAAAATACCATGAATCACATTTAAAAAATGACAGACATGATGTCATTGTTTGCACTGTGCAGAGTAACAGACAGGAAGTATTTTTTTTCTTGTTAATTTCACTGTTCACAGGGCTGGATATTTGACATTGTTTGAGAGGCGAGACAATACCGCTGCTGTCTACAAGGAGTTCCGCAAATTTGATGATCTTCTCACCAAATTGGCTCGACGTACCCTGAAGCGAGGTAAGCTAAACTATAATGAAAGATTTAGGTGGTTTTTATAATAGTGTTTAGTCTAACTTTATATGTTAGTCACAGTAAGTTCTAATACATTTCTGTTGGTTTGGTGACAGATGAAAAGAAAACGGTGAACACATCCCGGGAGTGTCTGTGGGAGCTGCTGTCCCCACACTGGCTGAAGGGAAGGTCAGAGTCTGATTCCTGGCAGCAGAGTTACCATCACTTCCTGCAGAAAGAGGGAATAGATGCAGACATGCAGAAAAAAGCTCTGCTGTTGCAACTGTGGACCACGCAGGTGGGAGCTCTTTCAGTGATTGTCATTCTACCACACTTACACAAATCATAAGCACACCTAGTGAAACAACCAACTCTCCACACCCCTGATAAATGATTGAATTCCTTTCCATATTGTTCAGGGAGCTAACAGTGCAGAACTGTGAAGCAGTAGGTTCCTCAATTGCAGTTTACTCAGAGAGACTTGCCTCAACCTGCAACCTGTAACACAGGGATATTATCCCGTTTTGATCACGTCACATCAGGCAGTTTCCACATTACCTAAACTCCACGCCGGTGCACTAATGCATGTGTAACCAGCATATAGAGGAACTGCATTCGCCAGTTGAAGCTGCCTACTCCTTACCATACCCTTCAGTTCGTGCACTCATTACTCGGGAATATTGCAACATTTTTCTCTGCAAGCTAAAAGGCTGCCTGCAAGCTTAAACCTTAAAACATGCCTCTGTGTATGATGATAATGTTCAAACACAATAAAAGTGCAAACCTTCATCTCAGAATGTTCTTTAACACTATGTATTATCCGTGAAACCTTTTTCAGATATAGTTTATTTAGTTCCAAAAGGTCCACATAGAGTCAATAGCAAACTGCATTAGCATTATTGGCACAAGTGTGAAGACAGATTTATTTTCCCACCAGTCCAGACAAGTACTGAGCCGTGCAACGTTGTTGCTCTGAGCTACCACATGGGGGAGAAAGTGAGCTATTTATGATCCATTTATGGTTCATGGGTGTAACAATTTTACCTGTAATAGTTTCATCCCTGGGTTAACTTGCCAGTCTCCCAGCAACAACAACGTTGCACTCCGCCAGCGTGGGGAGACACCTCCAGCCCCAAAGCATGTTGGCGCTCTGTCATGTCTGCCAGGGAATTGGAGCACAAATTCTCTGTTTTTTGGATGGAAACTGGAACACCACTTCAGAGAACAGAGGGATTAGATTTGAGACAAGTGAGAGGTGGTTGAGGGAATCTGGCTAAAACATGTGTTACAGCCACATCCGTGTATTTTTGGGTAAAGTGTAATGGTAGGATAAATTCAGATCAATTCATTTAGTCTGAAGAAGAGCAAAATGTGCTCGAAATGTCACTTTTGATGAGCTAAATAAATCTTCACTGGGTTGCTAAAGTGTGCAGTCTCCTCTCCTGTCTTTCCAGGATAAATTCAGCCACATCATTTGCACCATGCAGAAGTTGCGGCACTTTCCATTTTTTAAACAATCAATCGTATCGAGTGCAACACACTATACATAGGCTGAGATTAATGTAATATGTATTCATATTGTAAGAGAGAACACAGTTTAATGTGTTATGGTGTCAGGTCACTCTCACATTTGACAAAATGGCCCACCTTTTTCCTCTAATTATGCTTTCCCTGCAGCTGCTTGGTAGCCAGACTTGTATCATTATTTGAGGCATTAAATCACATGATCTGAAGAGCTTAAGAGGGCAGAAAGACAATGTGATGTTCCAGCAGTCGCTCCTATTTGCCCTGACTGTCAGCAGAGAGCTGACCTGTGCTGTGCAGATGTAAGAACAGCTCCCTTAACCCACAGCAATTACTCTCTGACAGGTTTAGGTGTGCCCCACCACCACCAGCACCTCCACCACCACACCCACAATGACTGCATTGTGGACTAACTGCTCATCCCATCAGACATATTCACATAGTAATAATATAGAGACGTTAAGAATAATTCACATTTGGAATGCTATCAAAGTGAATGATGGTCAGTAATATTTCATGTAGGCTCTGTGTTCTGAACCTGTGCTTTTTTTTCTTCAGTGTAACGCTGGACCTGCTGCCTTTTGGGTCCTTGGCTTCCTGCTCACTCACCCTGAGGCCATGGAGGCAGTAAAGTCAGAGATCAGAGGCCTTTCCTCTCTCAAGGATGTTTCACTCCAGTACATCCCTGTTAACCCAATGGATGCACACAGCACACCTGTATTTGGTATGTACCGGTAATTGCAACTTCCAACCTTTTTTGTTATTCACGTAAGCTAATCTGCCTTGAGTTTTAATCGCTTCAATGAGCTGGAAAACAAATCCTTATCCTTGAAATGATGCAGTATACCAAAAAAATGACGGTGACTATTGAAGCTTGACCTTTGAATCAATTGAATGAGGATTGTCTTTTTCATATCTTCATATCAGAACAAATTTCTGTGCCTCTCCAAATTATACCTGAGGGTAGCACTGATTGAACGGGTAATGACAACTTTCTGACATCATCCACTTTGCTGTCCATTCCATTATGCAGACAGCGTTTTGAGCGAGACCCTCCGGCTTACCGCTGCGGTAATGATGACCAGGGAAGTAGTGAAAGAGAAGATCCTGCACATGGCCAATGGACAGGAGTACCATCTCAGACAGGGGGACAAAGTGTGTCTGTTTCCCTTGCTTAGCCCTCAAATGGACCCACAGATACACCAGGATCCACAGGTACTTCATGTGTTGAACTAGAATACACTTATATAGAGCATCAAAGTTTGTGTAAAACTTTTCAAGATGTGGAGAGCCCTAAATTACATATTTTTAAGCCCTACTGTATATTGTAAAAGATCGGCACAGTCCAGCCTATCCAGTCTGATGGACTGCATATAATAGAAGCGAATAAATGCCAGCAAATTTAATGCACAATTAAAATTTTCAGTTTAATCAATGTTTATTCTCTGTCTTCAGTGGTCTTCAGTAATAATAAATATGTATAATTTTTCCATAAAAGGTGTAGTATAGGAAAATCTAAATCTCAAGAACCTCAAGATCAAACAGATTTTTCTTAATGCACAGAGACTAATCTAATATTTTGTTCCTGTTTATTCTTAACAGATGTTCAAGTATGATCGTTTTCTAAATGAAGATAAGACAGTGAAGAATAAATTCTACAAGAATGGAAAAGGACTAAAGTACTACACCATGCCTTGGGGTGCAGGGCCAAACAGCTGCGTTGGGAAGGAGTTTGCTATTACAGCCATTAGACAGTAAGTGTACAAATCCATGTCTACATATCATGCATCGTAACCTCTGTCAGACGAGCGACCTCAGCATATGACAGAGATTGGTCAAGCCATTTTAATCAGAAAACATAAAGCAAAAACACCACACACCAAACAAAACAGGAAAATGCTTTAAGTCTGAAAATACTGTATTTTCACCAAAAACAAAACACAATTCATTGATTTGATTGATTGATTTTGAGTTTTAGTTCGGTCCATTTGGATACAACATAATACAACATAAAAATAGTCCAATATTTTAAACGGCACCGAAAAGGTATAGGCTGAAGCCAAGGCTTATTATGCCTACCCTTTTATGAACCATGTGGTGCTGCTTCACCACACTCCTCGGCTGGACAATTAAAGCTGCAAGCAGGGATGAACGGGCCCTCGCACCCTTGTGCACATTCAGGCGTGCTGCAGTGGAAGCTTGTATGACGTGCATGTAGATTCTTCAGGCCTGGACATTTAGCGGATGGCACCACCCACGACTCTCTATATCAAACCATTCAAAAGTTATGGCAGAAAGTAGGAACTATGAAATATTGACAAATCAGATGAAGGGGCGGGGCTAATTTGCACCAATTATGTTCAAGGACTCAAAACCGAGTCCGATGACACCACCCACGACTCTTTATATCAAACCATTCAAAAGTTATGGCAGAAAGTAGGAACTATCAAATATGGACCAATCTGATGAAGGGGTGGCGCGCTTTTTGGCATCTATCGTCGCCACGGTAATGCTTTTGACTGAGAAAAGTAATGCGTGTCGTCGCAGGATGGAGACCCACATTTTGATGTATAACACACCTGGGTGCACGTTACGGTTCGGGCCGTATTAACTGCTGAAGGAATGGCATAAATTGCGTCAAGTTTACACGATTCATTCAAAATGGCCGACTTCCTGTTCGGTTTCGACCATGGCGCCGAGAGACTTTTCTTTAATTTGCGACATGATACAGGTGTGTAGCGATTTCCGTGCATGTACGTCAAACCATATTGTGGGACTTGAGGCACAAAGTTTTCTAGGGGGCGCTGTTGAGCCATTTTGCCACGCCCAATAATGCAAACCATTAAATATCAAATTTTTCACCAGGCCTGGCTTGCGTACAAAATTTGGTGACTTTTGGGGCACGTTTAGGGGGGCAAAAAAGCCCTCCTTTCGTCGGAAGAAAGAAAGAAAGAAAAATTCCTACAGATACAATAGGGCCTTCGCACTGTAAGTGCTCGGGCCTAATAAGTGAACAGAATGTGGTATGCCACAGAAAAATGGCAAGTAGTGACCAGTTTCTACCTTCCACTGCTGCCAGCTGAGAGCTAAGACTTGGCAGATTTTAGTGCTAGAAAAATGGACCACTGATCACTGAGCTCGCAGCCAAGGAACAACAAAAAAATAACTAATCTTCATGTAGCTCATGTCTGATTTTGGTTTTATCTTTGATGTTTCATCACAACAAATAATTTTCTGTTGAAAATCTCTCAATTTGTGTAATCTCAAGTCTGTGACAAATCCATTTCTTGACTATTTTTGTTACCAGTGGCAATGTACTAAAGCTGGACTACTGAGAACAATCCCAACAAAATGCACAATTTTGCTTTGGTTTGGTGGAATAATGTCTCAGGTGAAAGATTTATGAGCTAACCCTTGATTTAATTAAGTGTGAAAGTTCCACTTAACTGTCAATCATTTAAATCCACCAATTGTTCTAAACTATTTTGTCCCTGTAGATTTGTGTTCTTGCTCTTGACCCATCTTGATCTGGAGCTGTGCGACACTGAGGCTAAACTTCCAGCTGTTAATCCTAGTCGCTACGGTTTTGGGATGCTCCAGCCAGACGGAGATCTGCAGGTCAGACTCAGACGGAAGAGGACGAAGAATGAAATGTGAAAAGTTAACTTTGTATGAAATCTATTGATTAGTAAACATTTTTGATAAATGTAGTGTAGCACTTTTTATTTTATTGTATTTTAATATATCTAATATTTAATCAACCTATTAACTGTATTTGTATTTAAGTTGTGTGTTGTGATGTATTTAATAAAAATTTAAAACCAAGACAATGTTGCATTTCTCATTGGACTTTTGCTTCACTGCATAGATTTTTTTATTGATGAGACTAGCAAGTGTAGTTTTAAGAACTTTAAAGTATATTCTGTTTTCCTATATGAAAAAAACTATGTGAACAATTGTTCCAACTAAAGAATTTTTGTTTTAAAAATAAGGGGTCAATAATCACTAAATTGAGCTTCTTGTACTATATTTTGGTTAATTTATTGATTAATTTTATAATAATTTAATTACTGGCCGTGATGTAAATTCCCCACATAACTTTATAAGGGAAACTTCTAGGATTACTTCATGTTGTAACTGCACTTAAATGGTAAAATTATGTTATTTTACAAAATAAAGGAAGGAAAGAAAGAAGAAAAGAAAATGATTCAGGCTGACAAAATGTTCATTTTTCCGAGTGAACCTACTGCCCTGCTTATGCCACAATAAACCATATATTGTATAGTTTGGTTAATTTTCTTATTTTGCTATTCCATGCATCTTTCTTTTTTTCATGCAGTTTGACGCTTTATAGTAACCTATTATACACTGAAAAAAATAAATCTAAGCGCATGTAAATATAACACACTTAAATCTGTGATATTAACAATTAAAAGTGAAGTTTGTTGCTTTACATGAATACATCTAGTTTTAAATTTAATCTGCATTTGTTCAAAAAACAAGACATTGTGCATTTTTTCCTTAACAAGCAGTATTTATGTAATCCCAGGCAATCTTTTCAGTTACACACAAAAAAACAAGCAATGATCTTGTTGTATTTACCTTTCCTTTAACAATTTTAATCTATTGGGCAGATTGACCAACGTTTAGATGAAACAAGCTTTATTTGAACACCACAGTAAAATATATCTTGTTTGATCTACTTTAAAAATAATTTAAGGCGACTTTTTCGCATGAGATTTTTATGTAGATCAAGAAAGACTTTGTATAAACTACTTAATTTTTAGTATGTACAAAATTCATTTGCAAGTAAAGTCAACTTAATTTTTGCATTTTTTTCTCTTTTTTTCCTTTTTTTCTCTCTTTTTTTTCTTATTTTTTTCTTTTTTTTTTCTTTTTTTCTTTTTAAAGTCAACTTCATTTTGCAAGTAAACTTAACACAATTAGTTTGACTGTACTTGCAAAATGTATTATTCACATACATAAAATTAAGTAGTTTATACAAAGACTAGTCTTTCTTGATCTACATAATAATCTCATGCAAAAAGTTGACTTATTTTTTTTTAAGTAGATCAAGCACAATATTTGTATCAGTGTACTGGTCCAACAGAATGTGTATAGTCAGGACGCGGTGAAGAAGGAGTTAAACAGATGTGGAAGAAGGAGCCGAGCTTCCATGGATCCACCTTCACAGATACGGCGCCTCCTCGCACAGCTGACTGGAAACACAGGTATCTGTCGACGGGCTGTCGTACTTGTTGATCTTGTGGCGGAGCAGCGGTGCGACATGCTGAGCAGCAAACTGGCGGGTAGGCGGTAGATCGTGCTGAAGAGCCCTCTGTCATGTCGGAGGCAGACGACAGGGAAATGGGTTAAATTCTAACAATAATCGACCAATATCGACGCCTCCTAGTTTTTTTTTTTAATTATTATTTTCTTTTCATTTTTGATGCTTCTGCTTCATCTTCCTTTATGGCAGCGGATTGATTGTTCACAGAGCGGTACGTGCTGGTTTGGTGCGGTGCAGGATGACAACAACACCACCACGGTATTTTTTTTTTTTTTAAAGCTCATTTTCATCCCTGGACTTTGATATGCAACCAGTCATTTGTAAATAGCTCATAGATGTAGGAGCGCACTGCATTCCAGTTTCACCATTATGAAGCTCTTCTCAAATATATGAGAAATGCACTTTCTGATAATTACAACCCTGTTTATTACCACCCTCGTTGTAGCTATGTAGAACAGCAGTGATATTTATTTAATGCTGAATCGATGTGCTTTCAAACCTTGGCATTGGCGAAACAGGGCGGTGGAGGCTCCTTCAAATTAATTAAGGATTTTTTTTTTTTTTAGATTTTATTTTCTTCAGCCAGTTACAGCATGTTCTCAAATTGGCAATTATAGTCTCCACATCCCCATTCTATCGCAAGATTTAGTTTGCACGGATATTATTTTGCATATTTCAGAGCCCCGGTCCTAGTTTGGTGATAAAGTATTAGCAACTTTGTGCGACAGTTATAGAAGATCCCAGCTGCTGGCCAGATGTGTTGATGAGCTCTCACTCATTCTTATACAAACACAACGCCAATAAACAGTACGTGCAGCTGGTGTGACTTTTATTGTCATGGAGGCTGAGAAAATGTTGGACTATGTCATACAAAGATGATGTTCTTGTCAGCCTTTTCTCCCCAAGGTGGGACTCAGAGTGATTGAGGGAGGAAACAGCGCTTCTCTGTGTTTCAGCACCGCTGGAGTGGACAGCGCTCGCTTTGCACAGCTGTGGCTTCCTGCGTCCCATCTCTGCTCTGCATGGGCGTCACAGAAAGGGCAAAATACGCAACATTCAAACCAATTAATTGAGTCAAGAGATCACCACCCTTATTTTCCCTCCATACCATGATCATCCATGTAAGAAATGCTCCAGATTGTTTTTCTTTCCTTTGTTTAAGATTTGTTATCGAAACTTAAATCAGCCCAAATATTGGAGCATCAGCAAAATGTGTTTTCGGGTTTAGTTTATGACAGAACAATATTAAAACTATTTGTTTTATTTTTCAATAGTGTCCCTGTGAACCTGTTATTTGAGATGTTTGACTCTGTTTGATGGTTTTTCTGCTTGAGTCACCTCAAAAGAACAATTACTTTTTTGGAAATGGCTCGGGCAATAAGATATAATGATTATTTCGATCTGTCTTAAATTCCATTGCTCTTATGCCCAACATGAAACCAGCTTAATCTATTATTGCCATTTTGACCTCACACTTGCTGGGTATCAGTTAGAGTAATTCTAAAGTGTCTTTTAATGAGGCTCCTTAATGGCTGGTTTGGTGGCAGTGCAAAATAAGTCAGGCCTGTGTTTCTTGCCTTCAGAATGTGTGAGTCATCCCAGTGACCCTCATCTGTTCACAAAGGTTTGTTGCTGTTGATTCGTGGTAGAAAAATAAAACATATAAAGAGAGGGGAAAAAATATACAAAATGGAACTATAGCAGTAAGGAGTAGTAACATTTCCTGACATGCTTCAAAGATATGGGCCAAATCTTGTAATACTAATGGTTTTGTTTTGTTTTCATCATTCCTTTAGATAACATGATGAAATAGAAGGAAAATCAACTATAGTCCAAAGCCCTGGATGTTTGTATACTCCCTCATCTCAGAATCACTATGGAAAAATCCTTGGAGTTAAATAAAGCTGGTTCCCGATCAACATCATCACTGCCACCTGAACCAGTGGACATCATTCGCAGCAAGTCATGCTACCGCAGAGTCCGGCTGAATGTCGGGGGTCTCCCACATGAGGTTTTGTGGCGAACTTTAGACAGGTTACCGCGAACACGTTTGGGAAAGTTACGAGATTGCAATTCCCATGAATCCTTGATGGAGGTGTGTGATGACTACAATCTCGAGGAGAATGAATACTTCTTTGACCGCCATCCTGGGGCATTCACATCAATTCTGAACTTTTACCGCACCGGTAAGCTGCACATGATGGAGGAAATGTGCGCCCTATCATTTAGTCAAGAACTTGATTACTGGGGCATTGATGAGATTTATCTGGAGTCATGTTGCCAGGCCAGGTACCACCAGAAAAAGGAACAAATGAATGAAGAACTCAAAAGGGAGGCTGACAATTTAAAAGACAGAGAAGGAGAAGAATTTGACAACACCTGCTGTGCGGACAAACGAAAGAAACTTTGGGATCTCCTGGAAAAGCCCAGCTCATCTGTTGCAGCAAAGGTAATTGTCATGGAAACCTGGTGTTGGCTGACTGTGATTGAGAGAAGCAATCTTCTTAGTGTTATAATGATGTGTGCTATTTAGAGGCCAACAGACAAAGCTGCACACTCAGGGAAATGTACACACATGGAGGCATTACCTTTTCCCTCATTGGTTACCAAGACCTTTCAACTGTCCATTTACATAGGTCTGCTAAATAAAATGCATTTTATAGGATGATTATCTTCATTAACTCTTGCTGATAAACAATCAGGTCAACATTTGTGACAAAATTAATAAAATTCCCCTCAGCTTCAAAGCTATCGGAAAGAGGTAAATTAATATAGTGAATTATTGCATTCAAAAGTAAAAGGTAGCAAAGATCACTTATCCCAGTTTTCTATTTGGGAATCTTTATAAATACATATTTGAAAAAGAATATGAAGATGGTTTTCCATAACAAAGGTTTTTCTTGTTCCGGGTAGTAGTCATATTGACCTGTTTTATACTTTATTTATATTCAAGCTGCCAGCATGTTAAACTGAAGAAATATGAATAATTTGCCACCAATCTTAAACTTTGGGGTTGATGATAAATACGATAATTCCAAAATGTTGCTATATCTCTTTAAGGTTCCTCAACCTGATCTCTACAATTGAGCGTAATTTCCCCTCAACAAGGGAGCCTGACAAACAGTCATGCTCAATACATTTTCTGCTATGATTAAGCTTAGTCGTTCAATAGTTCAATGTTGAAATATGAATCTATAAAAAAGTAATAAAGGAAACTTGGAAGCAGCTTTATTTTCCACTTTGTTGAAAGTTAAAAGTGTAAGTAATTTATCTGCTGGCATCAGCATGCTGGCTTAAATCAGATGTAGAAATCCAGGTAAAGGAAATGTACAGTTTTTACTATTCTAATTGAGGTGAAGCTTTGCTAGTTTAACAAATACTAACATGCAATCTTCCAGAGGGACACTGCTTCTGTAAGGCAAGGCAAGGCACGTTTATTTATATAGCACAATTCAACACAAGGTAATTCAAAGTGCTTTACATCAACATTAAAAGCGGCAAGACATAATGTAGCAGTGTTTTGTAAACAGTGTAATGCTTCACACTTAGAATTTCATATGTGCAATTTAACAATCTCAGATGTGAATGTAATACAACATAAATACAGTGTCAAAAACACATCAGTAGTGCCGTACAATACTAGAAAACCTTAGGTCTGAAATCCACCATTAAATCTGAGAATGGAGCCACAAGCTATAGTGTGTTTATATATTCAATGTAAAAATAGTCTTGAATGCACATACAGAACATTTTAAAGCCCATTTATGATCACACAAAATGGATCAATCATTATCCTTTTGGGTGCTCTTTTCATGTTCACAGAAGGATCTCTTTTTTTATTATTCACCAAAACGCTTTTGGATGTGATTTTTATTTTTATTTTTTGTGAACGAAAGCCAAAGGAAACCATTTTCACAATTGTTAAACTATCAATTATTGCTTACTCAGCAGTGACATCAATTCATGTCATTAAGAGCATTATTTGTATCTCCTCTAATGTCCCCATCAAACTTATTACCTTATGCCTATCTCTGTTATCAGCCAGAATTTCTAGACAACACACTATTTAGCTTATCTTTATTGCAGAACCATCATACTTCATTGATAATGAATATTGAAAAAAAAAGAACAAGAAAACATTGAGATGTACAGACATGAATGCCTCAAACCAAAAGCTCATTGAAATATGACTCAGCACATATTGCTCTCAAAAGAATACATGTTGCATGCATTTCACTTTTCTTTGGAAGTATCCAACTTCTTTGGATATTTTCTGCAGTATGCCAGTTGTTTGGATGTGACAACCTGAATCACAGTGTACCATTTGAATACAATATTTTTTGGCTGGAATATTGGTTTCCAGTGCATAGAAACAAGAAGTCAGCCAATTTTGAATTGTGAAATGCACTCTTTATTACTAGGAGACCATTTTTAAATAAAATTGCTTATATGCATATATTATGGTGTATGACAAGAAAGCAAGAAAAGACAGAAGTTTTTCATTAATCAAAGATAAGCAGTGAGGTCATACTGCTCAAGCACTTTATTAAAAAAGGAATTGTACATGGCATGCAGGTTTAAACACTTTGGTAGAATAGGCTCAGACCTCAGATTTTTTTCAACAGCCACGTGTTGAGTAATTACATGCTTAGCCCTGAAGCTTTATAAAGCAATGAGTCCTATTTTCTGTGCTCACACATACTATGAGCGAAAGAGACATTTGGCCCCTTCAGCACGCTTTTCAGAGAACCAAACCTGCAACTACAACCTGGGAGACCGCAATAGTGTTAAACATAAAAAAAAACCTTTGATCACACTCTTCAAGGCTGGATAATTATTAGGGATCAAAGAGAGCACCATTTCTATCCACCGCTGTTTTAAGGGGAGCATCGTGCCTTGATTTGGCCTGCAGCTAGCATTGTCTAGGAAATGGAAATTAAAGTATTAGCAATTCGTGCTGGCTGACGCTTTGGAGTGAGGATTTGTGAGAGCTGTCAGCTCTCACCGACAAACAGCCTGAGATGAGAGCTGTGAGTCTGTCAGTAAAACGTCTCCTTCGTAAGAATCAAAGACATGCAGAATCAATGCTTATTGTGTTGGAGCTAAGGAAGTGCTGTAGCATACATAAATGAGATGACCACTTTAAGTCAACCATACATTGTTGTTTCCTCTCTCACTCTGATTCATCAGTTCATCAAAATATCAGTGGAAAATCATTTTGAAGGGCATGATGGGTTTTCATATTCACTATGAACAATGAAACAGCACATTGTGTTTGGATATTATTCGTCTGCAAATCTACAGCTCTCATTATCTGTCCAATGATGAGTAAGCCCAGTGCTCACATTACAAAGGTTTAGCCATGATGTTAATTGATAAAATATTGTGGTTTTGCATCCTTATAAAATGGTATACAAGAGTAAAGCCTGCCATAGACCTGGAGCAATAGCCGCGCAGTAAGAAACAGAGTTTATCAGTTCCTAATTAGCTTACAGGAGCAACATGAAACCACAGACCAAACTCCTAAAAGCACTGATAGGACTAATGTATTGTCTTAGGTATATTTTAATAGGTAACTGTGGGCTTGTTGAGTGATCCAGCTTCAAACTCAGACTCACTTTTAGCTCATAAGCTCTCCTGGTTCAGAGATGGAAATGTAAAAGCCCATAAACAAATGGTAAATGTGAGAAATAAGCACAAAACAAATGGTAACCAAGCAACAAAAGTACAGTTTTATCATCCCTGAAAAAGTGAGTATTGAGCATTAGTCTATTTCTGTTTCTGTTTGTGTGTAATAGCTCTTCTGTGTAGTTTCTTTGCTTTAATATCTGTACAAAGCTAGGACAAGGAGGTGAGTGGTTGCTGCAATATTTGTCAAGATATTCTGGGACAAAACAAGACTTGCTGCACAAATTTTCTCTGCTTTGTCTTTCTTCTCCCTCACTGGCTCATATCTCTACTTACTTCCTCTCTTCTCCAGGCTCTGCTTGCTATACCTCTGACTAAATGTCAGGGAAATGTCACATTAATTATTCTCTGGGAGACTTTGGGCCCAATTTGAAGCTTCCCCTCTCTCTGTTTACATTCTTTGTAAGCTGCTTTGTCTGTCTCTTGCTCAAATCAGATTTGAGTCACCATAAAATGAGATTGCGTCTGACCGCTGGCAAAGAAGTGCCTAACAGTAGCACTGGCACCAGATGAAGCCTTTTCACCAGCAGAAGCATTCATGTGACATCTCAGAATAAGATGTTTTCTGTGATTATTCATCCCCAAACTATTATTTTTCATTGCACTAGTATGTTAGAAATCATATGAATAAGAAAGTAATGTCTTTTATTACAGCTACTCACAGATCACACACTAAGTAAGTCAGTATAAAAGTAAGTTTCCCAAATAGTTAAATCACAATATTTAAAATTATGAGTCAAATGTAATCAGGGATATCATCACAGGAAAATTATTCAAAATATTTCCATCTACCCACATATTCTTTACTAAGACACAGATTAGAAACAATAACACTTGATTTAAACATCAAGCAGTTTTAAACAACTACATCTATCCGCTATTCAGTGGACACTTAGGACGTTTAGGTTTAGTTTCAAGCTCTTTGCTGAAGAAGCCAAAGCTGCCTATGATTATTACTGTCATTTTTATCTTCTTTTTATTGAAAAAAAAGAAAAACTACCATATCGTTTCCTTTTAGTGGGTATTGTACTTTAGATGGCAAGCAACACATTTCAATTATTCCCCTCTCATGTCACACTTAAGATGACATATAAATGTGGCTCCGCTATATACCTACTCATAAATCAGTCTGCGGCAGAATATATGACACAAAGTAATGACACTGAGAGCCGTCCCTTTTCCTAACAGCTCGGAAGCCACAGCGTTCGGAGGGTGAATAGGAAATCACTAAACAGAAAAAGAAACCAAGGTGCTAATTCAGAGAGTTTTCATCCTGCTTATTTTATAAAAGACCAAAACCCCTGCAGCATTCAGGAGACCTTTAACAAATTTGTTAAAAAAAGAAGAAGGAAAACTGTTAAGCACAGAGTTTTTGTTAGAAAGTGGACAGGCCCCTTTGTGAAGGGTGCACAGCTTCAGTTTTGCATATAAAAAAATAAATAAATATAAAAGGTACTATGCCACAAGGATTAAGGCAGCTCTTAGTATTACCTTTTAACAGCCGGTGCAGAGACTACCTCATTCTTATTATATGCCTCAGATTACATTATTCAAATCAAAAAGCAGCACTTTATAGTGTTCAATCTTTGCACTGCAGATGACATTCATTACAGATTCCAGTGCAATCCAACGCACAAAGCCCTCCGACTTAACCAAGGTTAGCTTGGCCAGTACCCATCTACTTTGCAAGAAATGCTCTTTCATGAGAATTCTGTGTTGTATCAACGAGAAAAACATTCAGGATGTGAGATTCCCTGATAAAACATGTTTAACAATATAATTATTGCTGGAAGCATAGACTGTGTATATATTGGAGAAACCCTCTGCGAGGTCACCCACTGGTTTTCTGAAGAGTGTTTTTGAAGCATCTATTTCCTCATACTGTGTCAACGGGAAGGAAAACAATCCCACCTTATCTCAATCACAGTTATGCAATTTAGGTTAGATGACTTAGTTTATGCTAACCGATGATGGGGGGGGGCGTGAAGTCAGCTATGGAGACCAAAACTATTTTTGAACCAGGCTGTAAATATGTTCATTTCTGCTGCTGTAAATGGGGCATTTTTAATGGAGATTGACTCACTTTTGGAGAAAGCTCCCAGTGGTCAGTCTATGAACTCTACAACTTTTCATACTACTGGCTTGGCTTCTTAAGAGGTTAATTACAGAGATCAATAAATAATAGTATTACATTTCTTCTTGCACAAAGTGGAAAAAAGGTATTCCTTTTATGCACAGCATTTAAGCATGACTCGAGTGATTTTGCATCGGTGAAAGTTGAAGTTCTGTTCAAGAGCAAAAGAAGAAAGGAGTCTTCATGGATTACTGCTTACAGTGTGGAGTTTTGATATTTTAAATCACAAAATGCACCAATAAGGTTTTATTTCATGTAGAAGCAGCAAAAAAGCTTTTTCAACCTCTGCGCAATGTGGAAAAATCATGCAAAGTTTTTTGCTTTTTTTAAAAACACAGAAAAGCTAAAAATAAAGAAGTATAAAGTATCAAAGTATAATTCACCAAATGTTCTATATGATGAAAAATATAGAGGTTTTTGTTGGCTGTTAAAGCCTTTTTGTGGAATGAGTTAGAAGCCCAAGATACCCAGTGGGTTTTCTGCTGTTCTGTGGTGTTTTCTTTGATGTACTTTGTGGGAGTTGAGCATTTCTAAGTTCCCAGTTGGCTCTGAACACAGCTTACGACATATTGTGTTGCCTTGATAGTTGAAACAGTTTCAAATGCTTTGTCAACTTGCTTTTCTCTACCTTATGGGAGATTTGCTTTGTATTCTGTGTTTCAATAAAGCAACACAAAACACTTTTTTATACCTATGTAAGCCTTGCATGTTTCAAAACCCACGGAGAATGAGGAATGTTAAGTGAGTCTCAAACATCTCATGTAACTCTCCCGTAGGAAGCTGTTCAATGACCAGGCAGGACTGAAGACACCAGCTGTGTTGATAAGGGATTAAGAGGAAATGGCATATCAGGGTTTCCCAGGTTATTTGTCAGTGTTCTCTGCGTTTGTGTGGTGCAGAGATATGAGCCCGGATCATGTCATCTTGCGGATAGAGTGCTCCAGCGTTTGCTTTCATGCTGGTTGCTCTCTGCCTGTCACACTGTTTCCCCGTCAACAGCTTTTGCCCCGAGTGCATCTCCTGACTTGCCCCGAAGCCAAATTCAAATGCAGTTATAAAACTCCACTGTAGCCTCTGAAGGTTACAGCTGATATGAAAATGAGTATCTGCAGTACCATTTGGTCCATATTTTGGCCTAACATGGATTTATTGACCTAATAGAGCATTGTGGATGTGAAAAAATGTATTTTATCACTGTCGAGCAAACAATAGTAAATATTCAAAATTGGGCTTTCACTTATATTTCCATGACCTCCTGGAGTTTAAAAGAGATTTCATGATTAATTTAGATGTTGAAATAGGTCAGTGTTTCTTCTTCTTTATATTCAAAGCAGCCTGTTTAACACACAATATCAGACGGGAAACATTGGGAGATTTAAGACTAAAGTATTATTTAGAAGTGTGTTTGAAGTGTAGGAAGACATGAAGAAGAAGAACCATAAGTTTTTCCTTTGTTTCATTTTCAAATGTGTTGAATAAAGCCAAAAAAGCACCTGACTTTAAGCCGGATGGAGAATTTATGGAGCTCACCAGTTATGGTGAAGATCTTTTAAAGGAGCTTGAGGCAGGATTGAGGCGGGATTTATGAAAAAAATGCGTATACGTTTTAAGTTTTCTAGTAATAATGTCAGATGAAGCGTTCCAAATCAAAACGAATGAGCCCTCTAGTGCCGTGATTCCCAACCCCCGGTCCCCGGACCGGTACCGGTCCGTAGAGCCGTTACTACCGGGCCGTGGAATGGCTTGTGTTCCGATCATAATTAGGGCTGCAACGACGTTGTCGACAAAAAGCGATAATCAAAATTGTCGCAATTGTCACCAGACGGTTTTTTCCCAATGGAGTGAGGCATCTCACTTCACTTCACCTCATACAATCTCTGCCCAGAGCCGCGTGTCAGCGCAGCTTTTTTTTTTTTTTTTTTTCTTTTTTGCGTCTTCCCGCACCAGACGACTGCGCTCACTGATCAATACTGCAGATGCTGATCAATGATGAGCAGGGGTCCGTTTCACAAAGCAGGTTTAGTGAAAACTCTGAGTCTGAGTCTGTTAACCCTGAAATGAGGGAAACTGAGTTTTCCGTTTCACAAAGGGAGGTAACTCAAACCAGAGAAAGAGAGGTAACTCTAGCCCGTTTCACAAAGAGAGGTAACTTAAGCTCTCGGTCAGTTACTGCAGTAACAGACTCTTTGAACCTAACCTGGACCAGGTTTATATCAATGAACCTGGAGTTTCTCTGCGTCTCCGCCTCTTTCAGAGCCGCACGCACATTTGATTTCCTCATTCATTCAGTCAGCAGGCGAGTTTTGGCGAAGTTCTGCCGTCTGTCATTAAAAACAGAGTCAGTATTTTAGAAGTCCATTGTCACGAACATGGCATGTCCTTTTGATGAAGACACAATTGATGAAGGTGCAGAATGAATGCGCAGAGAATTAAATATTCGTCGGGATATGGTTATCAGACCACGTAATACATGTACATTACAGTACATAGTCTCATTACAGGCAAAGCAATATGTGTTAATCCTTTATTTGTTATAATTTTGATGATTGAATTGTTTAATGATTTCATAATATATTCAAATTTTTTGAGATTTTTTATTTGGGGTCTCATAAACTGTGAGCCATAATCACCAAAATTATAACAAAGGCTTGAAATATCTCACTTTGCATGTAGTGGGAAATAATATTTGTTTCACCTTAAGTTGAATTTACTACGAATGAAGTTTTGCAATATATTCAAATTTTCCGACCTCCACCTGTATATTATTACATGAATAAATAAGAGCATAATACAGGGGTCTCCAACTCCGGTCCTGGAGAGACCTATCCAGCATGTTTTAGGTGTCTCCCTGCATGAATGACAGCAGCAAAGTTGAATAAAATATCTATTTTTCATTGAAGTACCCATCTTTCTCGTGTTTATTATCATTTGCCACATAATTAAAGCAACCTCATACTAAATTTAAGAAAACAATTTTTGCATTTTTTTGTCATATAATTTCATCCAAAACTTGTCGAAATGTGTTTCTTTGAGTGGCAGCCCTGTCATGGCTTGGCGGACAATAAGTTCTGGTACCTGACCGGACTGAACAGCACCATGCACAGGTGCTGTATGCAGGTTAGGTACAGTCAGCTGCAGAGATGAGCGGACCTCAGCAAACCTCCATGAGCCGTTTCTTTACTAGTTGTTCGAGTAAAAGAAATAGTGATGAACAAGTGGAAAATCCTACCAAAAAGAAAAGCAAAAGCTTTAATCGCAAGTACGACATTATGTATATAAAATACGGATTTGTTGCAACGGGCGATTTGGAGGCGCCAAACACACTTTGTATTTTACGTGGAGAAACGCTCGCCAACGAAGCAAAAGAAGCCATCCAAGCTCCAAAGACACTTAAATACAAAACATCCTTCTCTCAAAGACAAACCAGTGGAAGGAAAAAACGTGACTTAGATTTGCAGAAGCAAGTTTTAAAGGCCACAACATCAGCTAACGTCGCTGATGATAGCCTGCATTTTAAAATGCATTGTTTTTTTCTAAAATGTTTATTAAAATTGACATAAATTGTCAACCGGTCCCTGAGCTTTTTGTTTATACTTCTGCTGGTCCTTGGCACAAAAAAGGTTGGGAACCCCTGCTCTAGTGTATCTCTCCGTTGCCTTGAACAGGCTGTGTGCTGCAAAATTGCTGCAATTCGGGGGCCCGAATTTCCCGCGCTGTCCTGCGGATGTGACGTCACATGACGCTGCATGCGAGTTCTCCCCGTTCTCTCGTGCTGGCGTCGCTGGCTGCAGTACCCCTGACGGCCGTCATGGCGAAGGGTGGCGCTAGAGAGTCTCATTTCTTAAAAGGAGCCTCATGCTCCTTTAATGGAGAAATGACTCCGTTAGTCTTCAAGCTCAATGCCAAAGTCAGTTACTCACATCACAGCCAACAGTTTGGAGTACAAAATTGTCCAGCTTCAGGATTCAATATTTAGCCATGATAACATATGGGCAAGATTCAACCAGCTTCATCACAGAAGACATAAAGATATTCATAATTTTAAAAATATGCCATCTAATTATTATTACTTACCTTTTTATTGAGAACTTGTAATAAACTTAAACCTGAATGTAAATCTTGAAATAAATGCAACAGTGATGCATTATCGTCTAGTCTCTATTATTGAACGAACTGCTGAGAAAAAATAAAAGTCACCACCTGAATTTAAACCGAGATGGACATTGGTAAGCTATGTTCTTCAGTTGTTGTGTTTGGAGATCACGTTTGGGGAAATCTAATTGAAAAAAAACAGCAGTGCAACTGAATGCAAGTTTTAACAGTGAAAGGAAGAGCAAGAGTTTCCCAATGTGATGGGACTAAAAAGCTGCGTAGGCTTAAGCAAACCACTTATCAGAGAGGGTTAGCTGAGGAAAACAAAAGCCTAAATTTCCGTGGAAGCATGAAGATTGAAAAAATGGAGCAATGAAAAGAAAGAGAGTAATTTGTCTGATGAGTTGTGATTTACTCTACAGCAGGGGTGTCCAAAGTCGGTCCTCGAGGGCCGCAGTCCTGCATGTTTTAGATGTGTCCCTTTTTTTTATCAAACCGTGATACAAGGAGCTGTGTCATCAACAGAACTATCCAGACTTTGATGACAAGGTGGTGACGTCCGTTAATTAGAATCAGGTGTGTTGATGCAGGGAAACAACTAAAACATGCAGGACTGCGGCCCTCGAGGACCGACTTTGGACACCCCTGCTCTACAGAAAGAAAGGCTAAGAAGATCAGCAGATGAAGTAAAGCACCCTTTATGCCATGTACCTACTGTGCAAGCCTATAGAGACAGTTACGATCCGTGGTTAGATCTAAAATTAGAAATGTGACATCCTCAAAAAATGAGGTCAGCTGACTACTTTATTATTCTGAATAACCAGGTTTTTCCATCAATTGCTTCTTTTGTTTTCCTTCCCTGATGGCGCGGGTATATCCCAAGAAGAAAATGCCAGGATTGATTGGGTTCAGTTGGAGAACGACTGCTGCAGGGAGCATTTTATTTTTCCACACAAACATACACAACCGTAGAGTCTAAGCCTGAACCCTGTTGAGAATCTTTTGGGAGAATGCAGCACACAGTGGTCCAGCTCTGCCATCACCAATACCAGAACATGGAAAAAATTGAATTCCTGACTTGTGCAAGACTGTCAATATGATACCACAGTGAATGCAAAATGTAGTTGAAGGCAAAGGTGCAACAAATATTAGTGTGACTTTATTTTTATTATTATTCCCTTTTGGACAAACACATTCGTTTGCTTTCACACACCAAGTGTACGTGTAACTTCCAGCAAGACTTTGAGTGTTAAAAATAGATGACAGGCAGTAAATTAAGCGTTTTTAATGACTGTTGGACGTTCTCAGATGGTGTTAATGACCCCATCCTGATCCTCTACACCAGTTTTGCTGTCTAAAACCAATGATATGACGAAAAGAAAAATAATTGAACACATGAATCATAATGAGGTCTAACAAAATTATTAAGAAAAAAATTAAAACCTCCAACCTCTAGATTTGTGACACCACTTTGTATAATTTTGCCATCATCACTTTCACTTTAAATTAATAAACTTCAAAAGCTTTTTACAAAAAAAAAACAAATAATTTGCTTGATGTGAATCTGAGTTAAGTTTAAAAATAAATAAGGAGAAGAGAAAGAGAATGCAGTAGTGCTTAAGAAGCACAAAATATCTTCAAAATATGAAGCTGAGGCTATAAATAAGTGTTCCAGTTGCAAAGATCTTGATTTACAGTAACTATTTCATGTTTTATTGTAGAGTGAGTATGTTCTGCTTTTACGTTTGATGAATATGTGATATGATAATCATAAAAGCGATGTCACTCTGTTTTCTGCTGCTAAAGAAAATAAAAAGGAAGAGGAGAAGTGGTGAATGGTTGGTGACATTTATCTGACAGCGATTTTTCACTTATATAGATTTATATAGATAATTAGCAGCATGTTGCCTGTAATTTAAACTAATAATAGAAAGATTCTCTCCTGTTAAAAAGAATGAAATTGTCTTGTGTTATTCTAAGTGACAAAGATGAAATGAGATGAACAGGATCATCAATGTCAGAAATCAACCCTGTGATAAAATCATTGCTGCACAAGTAAAATCTCTTTACTCTTTATTTGGCAAAGTCAAACCTTGAATAACAAAACACCTCAATTTCTTCTGTCACCATCAGCAACCTACAGTGATTACTCTGCATTATCTGATTCTTTAGGGTGACGAAAGAGTTTTATATGATCCTCTGAAGTTAAAAAGAAGGATGGCCAATCGGCATCGGAAAGTCCACACAACTCCCTGTTATGGTATGTGCTCCTGGCATGTAGTTTTGATTGGATAATGGCTCTCCTTTCATTTTAACCACCTCCTAAAGGTATAATATGGCTTCTTAGCACCAGCATGGTTCAACATGTATGAACCAACTCTGTACTGTGTAGGCTGCAGACAATGCTACAAAAGTTTCAAAACTTCATGTCATCGAACAGAGGTGGAAAAATTGTCAAAATGTGCAAATAACCTGAAAGATGCTAAAATATTCCTCAGAATTACAGGGAATTATTGTCATCCCTTTTATTTCATACATTGTTAACATAAAGCTTTAAAGCAATTAAGAAAGCTGTTTGAAGCTTCCATCAACCAAGATCTGTACAATTTAATTTGTCTACAGTGTCTACCTACCTGATTTATTACAACAAAACAGTCATTTAAATGAAAATGTTCGCTATGGCTGGTAATTTCCAACTTAAGTGCTGTTATCACAGTCAGATGTATACTGAGTTTATTACACAAATGTCATGAAAGTTCAGCGAAATGGCCTCAGAGAGGTGGGATTCTGATCAAAAGGAACATGTGTTTTCTCATGGTGACCATTGACGTGAGGAGAAGGTCAGGGGAAATCATAAATAAAATAAATAAAGATTCATACAACTGGTTACACAGTAGAAGCACTAGGGAAATTTGTCGAAGATGGACAGAAGTTTATGAAAGAGATAAGAAATACTGTATGTAGAAGCTGGTTGAACATCATGCTGCATATATAATGCGCATGCAGTGTTAAAGTGTGTTAAGGTTTGATGCTGTAGTGGTTGAGTTGTGTTTGTGAGTTGCATTTTATTGTTGCTACTTATAAATTATGTCCACTTATATATTATCATGACAAGAACACACTTTACAGTAGGTCAGAAAAATAGTAAATGAAAACACATCAGATGTGTTCAGAAATTGGGGATTGCTATTTCAAACCAAACCTCTTTTTTATATGCAAGCAGTGAGTCAGAGACACAAAGATGGTACTATTTCTAAAAGTAAGCAAGCCAGGGTGATTTTAATGGAAAAAGAGATCCGGCAGGTTGGAAGCGATGAGAGAAAATGACCGTCCAACATACAGACTGTATTTAAAATAAGGACTTGTGACAGCGAGCAAAATGAAACAGTACTTGAAAATGAAAACTCACATATCGCCATAGCCTGTGGGGAAAAACACTGGAAATTCTGGTTTGTCCCTGTATGACGTGATGGTATGCTTCCAGGTTCTGTTTCATACTGATATGGGAGTCGCTGTGCGTCATAGGATTGGACTCGCGCGGCAGCAAGAATAATTTTTTCTTCTCTTCACTTCATAAACAAATCTCCATTTAATTGTTAAGGTCTAACTTGCCTCCCGGCACTTACAACAATAGTGGTGTAGTCATAAAAAAATAAACACCTTATCTTAACACAACTATAACCGATAAAGCTTTAATGCTTTATTCAGATTCGATGCTGATGTTGATTAAATTGGTAGTATAAGGACATTCAAAGTATTACATTGTGTTGTAAAGATTACCTCTAGGACAAAATTGATGGTTTGAACCTTGAAATTGATAGAAAATGTACAGAACAGAGCATGACTCACAGATACCCAGCATAAATGTTATAGACTTAATAGCATGACCTTCCTTTGATTAATCCGCAAAACCCCTAACAAGTCAGAATCAACAGAGACAATGACAGCTTTGTTGTAAAAAATGCCATTAATTTGAACTTTTATTGAGGTCATAATTATCCTTATGAGTTCTTGCCTTTGGACCAAATTAAACTGTAAAGAACTATGTTCGTTTGGTGAAGGATAGCCCACATTCCCAGAGGCAAAAATAACAAAAGATTCTGGTCCCAGTGTTGTTTGTAGCAGAAAACCAGAAGTAGCACCCCAAAAATGCAAATCTTATTAATTAAATCTCATCTCAAGGTTTTTTTAAAGACATGAAGGCCATCCTAGGGCAAATGTGCTCTGGAGAAAACATGTACCGGGCTAGAATAAAATATTTAACACAACAACAAATAAAACAGACAAAAAAGAAGAAAAGAAGCAATACGTTTTTCTGTCCTTTGTATGAAGACATATATACCATATTTCTACATGAAAACAGAAGGCTTTGGTAGTGAAGAGTACGCTATATTTTATTGAAGAGATGTTTCTTTCAGCTATATGGTTGAAAATGCCAGTTTAAGTGAAGTAGAGGTCGTTCTAGCTGCATGGTGAAACACTTCCTCACTCAGAAATGTAGAAATATGCCATGGAAGTCTGGGATCGAGTGGTTAATATTGCAGCTTTGTCACAGTTACGCTGAATCGGTCTAGCCCTCGAGTGGACTGCTGAATCACAAACAATGTGTCCCAATGACGACACTGCTGCAAAGCACTGGCATAGCTTAAGCAAGAACAAAAGCCTTAGACTGAGCTACAAAGTTTTGCTTTTCTGACAATCAGCATGGAAGCTGGGAATAATTTGCAAAGTGAAAAAAACATATTCACAACTCTGTAAAGTTTTAAAAGATGCAATAGATATTGCAATTCCTATTTTGATAGCAAATGTGTGTTAACAAAGTGAATCAAAGCTGTAAAGATCAAACATGAATAATCTTGGGTTTATGCTTTCTGTAATTAAAAAAGAGCACAAGTAAATGTGAGAATCACAGATGCATGTGCATGTATTTGCATATGTGTACATTTTGGTTTTTGCATTTTCCATAATTTTCTAACATCTCTTGGTTTGATGATGAAACCGATGACAGAGATTGGACCATGATGGAATGGGAGTATTTTATGCCAATACGGAATATTGGATCTTTGACCAACTATGTAAGTGCTTATAATTGCCCATTCACATATTTAAGGTGTAAATCTTACATGTCGTGCCTTTGCACATGTCATTAAAAATGGATACTATGCTTATTCAAGATGCAAAAGGAAGGTGACTCGAGGAGGAACAGATGTCACTTAATATCCAACTGAGGATTAGAATGCTTTCTACGCAGTCTCTGACATGATCTCGACATCAACCAAACGGTACCTTATTCTATTGTCTCCATGTCCTCCCCTTACATCTCATAAATTTGGAACTTGGATGCAGTCTGAGTTTGTTATTGTGTCCCCCCCAGCCTGGTGAAGTCCTCTGATAACAGGATTGGTGCTCAGGCAAGAGTGCGAACGATAATGCAGATGGTTGAGCTCATTTCCTATGTGGCCACGAGGTTAAAACACAAGTGTGCTTCTAGCTCAATCCATGACTCCTCACAAGCCTGCATGAAAGCCCCGCTCAGCTCAGTGATGGTTGAGAGGTGGCAATAATACAATTTTTCAGTTACTTACTTACATTCACTCTGCAGAGATAGAGATGGGTCGAGTAGCAACAAGAGAAGCAAGTGTTTACGTCAGTGTTAGAGGAGAGATTGCAGCAGGAGTACAGCAGGGCAGCACACTGAACAAGGCTTTTTCCAGTGAAGGTATCGACTCTTACTGCAGAAGATGCATTGATATGCTATGTGTTTGTCACGCACCTTATGTGCAACTCAAGCTGCTTGTTTGAAGTGGCTCAAAAAAGCTTTGCTGCATTAAAAATAGATATTTCTGCAGTATTCTTTGTTGTGTACTTCCTGCTAACCAGTGTCAATATGAAAGCTGAGGTGCAGCTTTTCATTTTGCACCTGTGTTGTTATAAGAACTTGTTTCATTTTCCTCTTACATCCGCTCCAAGCAATGTGCCCCTAAGGCATCTGCTGGCCATGGCCCTGCAAGAAGGCCACGTCTCCATTACCTTGATATCCAACTCCCTGAACATCCAGTCTTTGACATCTCCACAGAGTAACAATACGAATTTGCAGTTGCAGGGGCTGCCTCGGCTTCTGGACCTAGTTTAGCATTATTTTTTGTCTGACTTCCCTTTGCGGTGCAAGTAGTGTTGAATGGTGAATGAAGGTCTTTGATTAAAGGTCTAAGGCCATAAGCAGATAGAGAAATCCACTATTTGAGGAGAAATATTCATCAAACCACTTTTAGAAAGTTGGAGTGAGGAGAGAGCACTTGACTGCTGGTGTGAGAAGCCTTTCACCTTGGTGAGTGGTGGCTCCCACACTCTGGATTATTTCCAGTTTTTAACACATAAACCCAAAAGAATACACAGATATTGAACATGCTTCAGGGGTGTCGTCAAAAAATTACCTATTCTGACATTTCATATATAAATACCGTATTTTCGCGACCATTCGGGCGCCGTGTGGAAAGGCGTACCCTCAGTTTTGTGTCATTTCTGTATTTAAAACACACACACGGCGCACCGAACCTAAAGGCGCCGTCTACACACACACACGCGCGCGCCGCAGAACACACACACAAGCACACAAGTGTGCGTATTTAAAAATAGAGCGGGAGCAAAACTTAGTTTGATTGTACTTTATTTCAGTTTTTACATTAATCAAACCCATCGAAGTCTCTGTTTCTGCATTAAAGACCTCCGTTAAATCAGCTGTGCCAGTCCCAATTCCTCGCTGTCAGAGTCACTTTCCGTGCCATGCGGCGCCTCGGAAATGCCGGCTTTTGCGAAATCTCGCAAAATAGTCCCAGCAGAGTTATCGTGTTCAAGTTATTGATACAAAATAAATGGGACATATGCATTTACAGTCAGAGCGATGCAGTTTGGTTTTTAATTATATTTTACTCTGGGGTGTCGTGAGATTTTATTCACTTTTGAAAGGTGTCATGACTGAAAAAAGGTTGAAAAAGGCTGCACTAGAGGGCTCATTCGTTTTGGTTTGGAACGCTTCATCTGACATTATTACTAGAAAACTTAAAACGTATACTAATTTTTTTCATAAATCCTGCCTCAATCCTGCCTCAAGCTCCTTTAAACTTTTACCATCAAAGTCCGAAGCTCAGGATGTTTACAATTTCTCGGCGAGACACCTTCAAAATAAAAGCACTAAATATCGGTCTCCTTAATAAATAAAATAAAAGCCTGGCTTTAAATAACATTAAGGAGACATAAAAACATAAAAACTACATTTATAGAAATACTCATATTAAAGGTAATTTACAATTTCCATTATTTTATTTCTATTTTTTCGAAAATTATGTTTTATTATTATTCATTATTATTATTACTATAGAGAAAATATCACAGTTTTTAATACCGATCTTGTCATTTTATTTAGTTTTTATCAACTACACCTTTAGATTGGGCCATGAAAATATTGTCAGACATTAAACCGGTCCGCGGTTCAGAAAAGGTTGGGGACCACTGGTATAGACTACTACTAATAAATCATTGAATATATTATCTTGTTTTGCCATGTGTGGCATTTGATCACATCATTGTCTGATTTTGACGCATCAGAGTGTTTAAGGTCAACAATAACACACTTAAAGCTGTCCAATTAATGAAACTTATAGGATTTGCATATTAATTTGAGTGTAACTTCCACGGGGGAATAAAAGGCACTGACACAAAACGGCCCCTAACCTTTGCTGTCTAAAACTGAAATACAGCTAGACTGTTAGTCAGTTAACTTGGTGCAGTAAGTATGTGTTTGAGCGCAGGATTAAGACTAATCTTGCTTTGTGTGTCCCGCTACACGTTTGAAAATAGATCAGTTGAGGTCCCACAACTCTCTGTTTCTCTGTTTTTGAATGATTTTGTGTTTTTCTTGT
The DNA here is from genome assembly GCF_033807715.1 of Cololabis saira. Taxonomy (NCBI): domain Eukaryota; kingdom Metazoa; phylum Chordata; class Actinopteri; order Beloniformes; family Belonidae; genus Cololabis; species Cololabis saira. The sequence continues at coordinate 22,855,081 of NC_084594.1, read as the reverse complement.
CTTTCTTTCCCGTTCACTGCTTTTTCAGAAAATGTTGAAAAAGTTCACTGCCACCATCGCCATGGTAACTGTCATCTCTGTGAGACACGCAGCTGCCTTCTATTCAGGCATCGATGTTGATTGACTGCATGCGTGGAGGAGTGAATGTGTCTTTCTCTGTCTGTGTCTCTTTGCGTGTCAAATCGATGTTTCTCTCATGTTTACTTTTTTTTCCTTTGCTTATTCTGGCAAAGCATACCAGGATGTTCTCCGGTTTCTGTAATAAATAAATGATTGTGGATTGCAAGGATGCGTGAAATGCATCATACATTCATTAATATAGCAATATTGCTGAACAATATGCTAGTCTTTTTTTAAATACTTTTGGCTTATTTCTGTTACCGTACACCACGGCTAAAAACGACTTGTCCCCTATGCATTCAGTGGGTTGCAGAAACAGTTAAAGCTTCATTGCTCTCATTTCTCATTCCAGAAATGCCTCTGTACATCATTGATCAAGCTTTCTTTTATCCCCTTCCAGTCGTAACAAATGCTGTGTACCGAGTTAGAATTCCTGTAGACAGCTGCCTCCTTTTGGTGTACCACCCCAGACCCTCTACTGTTTCTATTTATACAACCACTATGGACCAGTCAGAGTTTAAATATAGATGCCGAGTCTGGATTCTCTTCTTCATCTGAAATACATGAATAATTGAGAGGAAGAGGAGATAAGGTAGGATTCATTCAGGAGATGGATGGGACAAGCATAGATTTCGTACCTACTTTAATGGTTTACAGAGGAGGATTGTGCTGCACTTTATGCATGCAAGGACTGCAGGAGTTAAGAAAAAAAGTTTGATGAATGTCCCGAGTATGACTTGTTTCAGATATTTCTACACAGTACAAAGTGTTATTGAGGGTTCTAAACTGTAACATGTAATGGTGGGTGTTAGTTAATTACATGTACAGCTTTAGACAACAGAGCATTAACAACTATTTAAAATTTAATTTATAGCTAAAGAAAATTCACGTCCCTTACATTTGATATTATTTAGTCAACTGAAAGAGATAAATCCTGTTAATGTGATTTTCACTTTTAAACTTTCTTGTCAATGTCAGAGAATTACAATTTTTTTTATCAATAAGATGCAGATAGAAAGACTAGATGTGCGGAAATAAGGTACTGATCATCAAGATGCTGGAAGAATGTTCAGAGAAGAGCCACAGCATGCAAGGTATTTGCTTGGAGAAATGAGGGAGGTGAAGATAAATGAGGCTCTGTCTTTAAAGTTAAGAGGTGATGTTGGAGGGTGAGACTACAGCTGAGCCGCTCCACTGCAAATCTGCCTTTGTGTGTACGTGCATTACAAGCTATCAGGCCGGGCGAAATGTGGAAGACACAGTCTCCTCCCGTCTCCATGGAAACCCCCTCTCTTTCACAGGCAGCGAGCCAGAGCCGTTCCACATTCGGAATCAGGAGTGTGAATTATTCTACATCATTACTCGCGTGCTATTGACCCCTGACAATAGCATTTTGAAGAAAATGAAGATCAGTGGTGTGGTAATGAGGATGCCAGTTTAACCATTCAAATGATAAACGAGTAATCGTGCAACACATGTTGGAAAACATCTGCAAATGAACATGGTGCTTTGCTGATTTATTTATTTTTTTTAATCATGTGATCTTCCCCCTTTCTAATAATAGTAGTGGCTATCTGTTTAAGTTATGGATCATCTCTGATATAGTACAATATTGACAAATTTGACTTATGTATTGTGTTTAAATACAAAGAACAAGCAGCCTGACAAAAATGAAAGAAATACCTAAGACTGAAGAGGGATTAGAGCGGTACAGGTGGCTCAGGGCTTGATAAGCTTTCAATAAGGACCCAATCAGGGACAGAAGGGAAGGACAGAGAAAGAAGGAGGCTGTCAGACTTGCTTTTCACAAGCAGGTCCACGTAGCCACCTCCTGTCGAGCTTCAAGGGGGTTGTCATGGTGACAGTGGCTGGCAGTCTAGGTTGGGAGGGTGTTGTGTGGTATCCCTGTGGCCTCCAATGTGGCTCAGGGAGTGATGGGGAAAGCAAGTCAGCTCAAGGTGAGCCTAATCTTTAAACAACACCGGGATTTTCTCACCCAAAAACAGATCCATCTTTAATGAAACCCTCTTCGTACATGCCGATATAAAGTGTCAGGTGTGAGTCTAAGGGCCCGATTTACTAAGATCCTAAATAAAGAGTACTAAATTGCGTGTGCACTGAAAAAGTTTGCACGTGCTGTTGTTGTGTGTTTTGCGGGTGATCAACTAAGATTGCGTGCGCAATTGATAACAGGTGCAAACCGCAGTATTTAAAGGAGCTTGAGGCCGGATTGTGGCAAGATTTATGAAAAAAATCCGTATACATTTTAAGTTTTCTAGTAATAATGTCAGATGAAGCGTTCCAAACCCAAAAGAATGAGCCCTTTAGTGTATCTCTCCTTTGCCTTGAACAGGCTGTGTGCTGCAAAATGTGCTGCAATTCGGTCCCGAATTTCCCGCGCTGGGCTGCGGATGTGACGTCACATGACGCTGCATGTGCGTTCTCCCCGTTCTCCCTTGCCGGCTTCACTGTTGGCTACAGTACCCCCAACGGCCGTCGTGGTGAAGGGTGGCGCTAGAGAGTCTCATTTCTTAAAAGGAGCCTCATGCTCCTTTAAATGAGGTGTTGCGTGTCTTACGCTTTGCGAGCGCAAAATGAAATTTGACGAGTTGGAGTTAGAGATATTAGTGGAAGAGGCAAATTGTTGTGCCGTATTCAGCACCCCTGCCGTGAAAAGCACCCCCTCGTATATTCAATGATAAGTAGACCAAGAAAAAAAACAACACACTGACACTTCAATATATTTATATATACACAAACACATACTTAGGAGTTTATATTATATATATTTACAAATATTATGGAAGACAACACAGTAAGCAGGCTATTAATTAATGACATCAATAACCATTTACCCAATTTTTGTTATCTGTGACTGTGAATGTGGGAAAGTATGACTATTGTGGAATCCATGAGCGCATTTAAACATGAATCATTAACACAAAACTGGACGCTAAACAGAACATGGACAACAGAACATGAACAGAACACGGAATGAGAATATCATTTTTGTCAGACGAGGGGGTGCTTTTCACGGCAGGGGTGCTGAATACGGCACAACACCGGGGTATGACAACTGCAGAACAAGTATAGGCGCACAATGAGAAACACTTTTTTCTCCATGAAAACACGTGATTTATTTATTATCACAAATAAAAAAATGAATGTGCCTCCTGTGGCAACCTTTTGCTGAATAATACTCGATTTAACATTCAAATAAAATATTTCTCCTTTTGCATGTGGAGAATGCTCACCACAAGTTGAGCCATCCCCACCCCAGTCCTCAAATCAGGCACCAAGAAGCATCGGTGCATAATGCTGGGCAGATTAGCACCTTCCTTTCGAACGTATTAAATACAGACGCAATCACAATCCCCGCAAAAACTTTCAGGCTTGGTAAATCTCATTGCGTGTGGTAAATGGACCAATTTCCATCTTCCCCTTCCAGTATTTAGCGATTTCTGGCGGGTACGCCCCATATTGATTATTCATCAGGGCAAAAGTACTAAATGGATTGCGTGTGTGCTATTTTGCGCATTTGAGAAGCGCAGTCCTCTTTGCACGCTGTTAGTAGATCAGCTTGCACATTGGTTTGCGGGTGATGTCAAGTTTGCACACGTTTTTACGCACGCAAACCTTTAGTAAATCAGGCCCTAAGAGTACAACCTGCCGTCATTAAGTAGATCTAATGTGTTTCTAATGTGAGTACTGGCAAAGCACTGACAATGGGCTCACAGGAACAAGAGCTTCTGCTGCTGAAGGACAGCAGCGTGTGCGCTGCTCCTGTTGCTGCCACGGAGGAAGGTGCCAGCTGGAACTGGGGGTTCCTAAGCTCCCTCTGGGGATGCCACCAGACTTAATCCAGTGTGAGAACCAGAGCTGCACCTAAACAAGAGTATCTCAACCAGATAAACAAGAATAATATACAAGTTTACTCAAAGGGTGCAGCAGCAGTTTCACCGCTGGTGCAGGAAGCAATAATCTAAAATTTAAATCACCTCTCAACCAACCAGCTTGGTTTCCATTCAGCAGCTTGCTGCCATTCAGTAATAGTTTGCTTTGCTGGATAACATGTTTGCACAAAATAACATTATCTTATGCAAATTATTTTAGTTACCAGTGTTGCACTATAATTCAGTATATGTATGCAATCATCTTGATTTGAAAGCTGTTGTGCCAAATGTTAATATTTTAGACGAATGATAATAGAGCAGAACTAAAGTACTACATGCACTTTCAGAAAGATCTTATTTCATCTTATTGATGCCATTTTCCTTTTTTGTCAAGCATGTGTTTTATCCTGCATGAGCTCTTCTCTCATTGCATCTCTAGCTCTGAATTCATTGATTAAAGCTGAGTCTCATACATTTATCTAAATGTTTTGGCTCGAGATCTGCATACTCAAATCTTACAGGACAAGTGTTCATTTGAACAGTTGATGTAATTTAAGTATGATAGATGAAGATTTTGTATCTCTTTTTTTCCCTTTCTATGTATTTGCATCATATACAGTATATTTGTATGTATATATGTATTCATATAGTGCGGCATGTATCCGTTTACCTATACCTACATGTAATTGGAGGTGGGGTCTGTGCAGATTGCCCTTTCTTCACATAAATGCCATTAGTTCCCTTCAGAGTAGCATCTGAGTTTGAAACAAGATGCACAGTGTTAACCTCTGGAGTGATATTTATGCTAGGGCTGATCAGGGAGCTTGTATGTTTGTGGTTTGCCTTACAAACAATCTGTCTCTATTTTTTTAGTAAATGAGGTTTAGGTTTGTCATTAAAGTGAACATGAGACAAATCCTTCTGAAAAACCTGTAATTGTGCGGCAGGGACTCACACATCATTCAATCTTTTATGTGTGATCTATATATTCACCAGTCATTTCTAAATCGTATGCAGCGCTAATGTAAAATAAATGCTTAAACAAAAAATAGTGTATAAGTAGGGGTGGGTATTGGGAAGGACCTCACGATACGATACGCATCACGATACTTGAGCCACGATACGATACACATTGCGATATCCCGATTATTATATTCTACATAGTTCACCGAAAAATTAAAAAATGCATTACACATCTTAAAATCCAAGTTGTATATATGTACATCAGATGATAGTGATGGATCTTAAAATCCGAGTTGCACGTTCATCAGATTATAGTGACAATTCATGGGACAAACAGAGTCAAAACAATGTTTTATTATAACTATACAAGCTAAAGTTACAACATATTTGTATATGTTTTTCATATTATTTACATCATATGAAATTAACATTAAATTTAGTATGAGGTTGCTTTAATTATGTGGCAAATGATAATAAACACAAGAAAGATGGGTACTAAAACCAAGGACAGGCACAGTGATCAGTCAGTATAGATATAAATCCATAAATAAATAAACCTCTGTCCATTATTTTTCATTTTTTAAGGACAGGCAATTGTGTTATATAAAAAATAAATTATAAAATGAAATAAAACGTGAAATAAAACCTGAGCTCAGTGCAGGGCCCTCCCAGGGTTGGTAGAGAGTGGCAATGCCCAGGACTGACACTTAGGTAGGAGCACTGGGTGATATAATGGGAAAAAAATCGGGGATAAAAAAAAAAAAAATCGATATTCAAATTTTGAATATCGATATTGAATCGGCTGGAAAAGTATCGCGATATATTGCCATATTGATATTTTTGCCCACCCCTATGTATAAGACACAAATACCCTGGGATTGGTTAGTTATGAGAACATAATGTAATGTAATGCCTTATAATGTCATGTAAATGCAAACAACGACATGTTGATATTTTGATTGAGAAATGCTGAGAGCTTGCATATCTGTCAGGTTTTGAAATGTACAGTGGTTGCATTCAAATGCCTGTTCAAGACACACAACCCCGAAGCTCTGTTTCCTCTTAATAGGAGCCAGCATGGAATTCTCAAAAACTGCTGGCATCATATCAATGCATGAACAGAAACTGAATCACTTGTTTTACTGAGGTCTGGATGTATATGTAAAAAGTGCAAAGTTTAAGGCTGTTTCCTTGCTGGATAGTGACAAGTGGATTGCCATGACCCTGACAAAATGAATACATGTATAAGGAAGCACCGTTGTTCCACAGTGAAATTAATCACAGCTGCCATAAAACCAGGCCATTTCATTTGCAGCAGAGCTGAAGTTGAGGAAAATGACAGAACTTCAAGCAGATGTCCACTGTAATTGCCCAAGGTCACCCTTTTCAAGTCCCAAACGTCCATGTAGCTGGTGTATTCCCAGTTCAGAAGGCAGGTCATGTCTACAAAACCTACTCGTTTGTCTTTCAGAAAATATGGTTTGGCTTTGGGAGCATCCTTTGCTCCAGTTCTGTCAGGGACCTCCTCTCAAACAACCTAACGAAGGCTGGTGTCACCTTGTCCTAAATATGATGATGCTCTCTACTGAGTCTCCTGAGCCACAAGACAATGTACCATGAAAGACGAATGTAATCTAGCTTTGTTTAGTGTCACAGTGGGATTTTCTTTCTGCCCCCGTTATCTATGTCTCTCACACACATGTTGTTTTCTCCGCTCCTCCAGATATAAATATCCCTCTCCCTTCATCTTACAGCTCCTTTATTCAACCACAAAGGAATATACATGTATACTGTACATGTTACACTTTATACTTTATGCCACTGCAATGGCATAAAGTATAAAGTGTAACAGTTTTTATGCATCCCTATAATTATGAGTGTTCAAACTGAAAGATAGAAAGGGCATCATCTTGGGTGTGGCCACTTTATCTATTTAGTTATTATATATGTTTCGAGGGCTTCGAGTCCAAACCCATAAATACTCACTAAGCTTATGTCCAGCATTCTGTGGAACATTTTCCATGATACATGTCTGTTTCCGGTCCTCCTTGTACTTATTGAAAAGGTTTATCTCAAGCTCAGAAGCTTTATTAAATTAGTTTTAAATGACATTAAAACAACCCAGGAAAGACAGATAAAGACAAGCTTCACTGAGCGGGTCCACACAGAAAACAGGGGCAGGGGCACCACAGTCCAGAGGGAAATGTGCAGGGTTTCCTTGTGGCAGTTAACCTCATAACTATAATATTAAACAGCAGCATCAGTGCGCCTTCATTAGAGACCTTTTTATAGCCTCTCAATCCTATTACCTCTGCCCTTTTTTGTTCTGTTCTTCCATAGCCACAATCTCCAGTGGCTTCAAGTTTAGGATTTTTTAGCAGCGTTCCCTGTGTGCATCACTTTGCTGTGCCATTACCAGCCTGATGCAGCTCGTGGCCGGGTGGGTGACCTGTAACACCCGGTGTTTACAAAGGTACAGCAGGTAGTACAAGCGCTACACCCTGTTATATAATTTACTCAAATAGTTTTCAATTCAGCATCATTTTCACTGCACCGTCTGTACCCCCATTCCCTTCTACGTTGCCCTTGTCAGCTTTACCCTCACCCTTCAGCACCAGCCACTGTCTGCTCCTCAAGTGTTTGATTCAAATAGGTTCCCTCCAGGGCAGTGGGAGAGGAGCAGAGAGGAAAGGAAATAAACAGATAGGGTCATTATTCATGTCTGCCATGAAGCTATAGCAACAGTATCCCCCTGCTCTGATTGGTCATAGATAAGGTTGCCATTTTAGCCATCACTTTCACTCTAGAGAGTTTGAATTATTGGCTCATCGTCAAGGGTCTCACCGTCAATCACCCTCTAACATTAGTTGCTGTCAGCACTTTCAGCCTGTTTGTCTTAATTTCATCTATGTTAATTTAAAAAAGAAACCTTTCAAGATCTTAATTACAAGTTGGACCATGGTCTTTTTACACTAGGGGTTTTGATTTTAATCTTTATATCCAGTTCTTTAGTGGTGTTTGGATCAAGCTTAAAAAGGGTGCAATTGAGGAAGTTGTTGCTTTGCTTTGTCCTATAATTTCCAATAAATTACAATGAAATTATTTTTTTATTACATTCGATATGCGTGTCTTTTATATCTCTCACTCCTAAAAGCCCCATAATATGAGTTGATCTTCATTTAGAGTAAGTGTCTTAACCAACCTATGATATACTTCATCACATAAAATCCTCCCCTCTTGCATGTGGGCTTTTGCCAAAACAGACTCAGTGTTCTAGCAATAACCTCCTACTCATCTCTCTAGTCTAAGTTGTGTTGTTTTGGAGATTTAGGGTTAATGCATCCAGCGCAGACCGCGGTGCATGAAGTGATCCCTTTCTTGGTTCTTTAAGGAAATGGATGGTCTCTGCAATGGACAATGGAAACTCACACAAACACACGCAATTAAGTGATTACATTTTTAATCACTGGATAGAATATTTTGTTCAAAGATAGCACCCTGAGACATTAAACTAACTATAAACAAGATGAGTTTGTCACAAAACACACCACTGCATTACAGTATTTTGCTAGTCCATTCATGATCAGAGCAATCATACAAGCAGAAGCTCTTCCCTGGTAAGATCACTGGAGAGCTGCTGGATCTGTGCCCATCATCTTCAGTTATAGAAAGTTTTGGCATTTTGTTGGACTGTTATCATGAAATTGCACATAAGGGTAGCCAGTGTCTAACTTGGATACTTTTGAAAGTGCTGTGAAATAAAGCCATTAAAAGGATTTGCATATTTCTATGCATAGCCAGAATGGCAGCTTTCAAATCCCCCAGTATCTACTTCATTTTAATGGGTCATTTATCCAGGGTTCCCAAAATAATGCCAAAGAGAATGTTTTTACTGAAAATGTAAGCAGTTGCGTCATTTGCTTTAGGGATCCCAAGGTATTTGTAGCTATTTTGAAGATATGTTATTTTACCTTCTGATGGTTCAATCCTTTCTTTTTGACCAGGCCACCCAAATATCTCAGGGAACATGTGATATTAAAGGAGAGCATTTGCTTATATATCTTTTTTTCAACAAATATATGCCAAAAGGGTACACTCTGTCCTTGAAGTGTCCAAATGCCTTCTCTGTAGTCCAGATTCATTTTCCTTCACTGGTCTACATCACCACACAGTCCCATAATCCTCTGCTCCGCTTCTAACAAAAATGAACAGATGCCGTGTACTTTTGACCAGCTGAGTAAAAGGAACAGTGTGAGCCGTTTGGGAATAGGGCCCTAAAGAGACAAGTGTGAAAACTGAGCATTTCAGATAAAAGAAGTGTGGGAGCAGTGTGCAGTATAAGAAAAAAAGTGGTTTTCAACATTAAATTATTAAAGAAAAGAAAATTACAGACTTGAATGATCACACTTTGGGCTCTTTCATATGTGATGGAGAATGGGCAACCAGGCCTTTGTATGTGAGGAAAAGGACATTTTAATTATGAATTTTTAAGGGCATTAATGACAAGTAGGCTACATGGGAGAATAATGTATCTTTTTTGCTACTTCCTGCATGTATCCACACTGCAGTATTTTGAATCAAGTGGGGGATTTTCAGGAAAATAATGGTGAATTATATTACGGTTAGAGGTAAAAACACAAAATCGGATGATTAGCCTTTATCTTGACCTTTGCATGGATTAAACATGATATTAAAAAAAAAGCATTTATTGAAAAAACAACCAGACAATCATTCTTCTTCTTCTACTCCTTAATGATGATGATGATGATGATGATGATGATGAGGATGATGATGATGAAATAACTGACACATTACCACAGCTATTACTCTTGTCAAATATGTGGATCCTGTTATGTTTTTGCGTTCATTTTATGGTTGGTAAACATTATTGTCAAGTCAAGCACAGTCACTGATGTGGATAAGCCTGATAAATGAGTCATGAATAAATAAGTAACCCAAGTCAGTTCAATTCATTAGCTCTCAGCAAATCACACACTCGATTGAGCTTTTATTGAAGGTTTATTTAGATAAGATTATTGGCATTCAGCACTTTCATACTGCTGAAATGACCTTTCACAAATACATTGGAGGTACATGGATTCATTTTTAAGCATATGTAATCCAATGCGGAAATGTAAATGTAGCAGCAATTTAAGGTGCAAAGAAGAAAGATGAAGATGCTTTTGATGCAACCTGATCTCACAAAAATCCGTGAAATGCCCACGACCTCTCACCACTATTTTCCGTGGCACCAACACGGAAATGGTATAATTCCGTGTGAGCACCACGGATATTGTACTATGCAAAGTCAATGGGATCCGTTGTCGTGATATACAGTATACACGGATTATTACATTATTATTATTATGTATATATTATTCTTTATTATAGTGGCTAAGTTATGAGTTTTTGATAACAAGTTACTGTTTGTTACTGTCAGTTTGTAAAATCATGTTTTTAACACTGTTTTAAAAGTGTTTTAATGGTGTTTTGATGATTTTTAACAGTATTTTGACGGCAAGTATTTAACCGTGTTTTTTAGTATTTAACGTAAATTCGAGTATTTAGCCATGTTGTTTGCTGTCGCCATGACGACGGAGGTGGTGCAAGTGATGTGAAATTATTATTTTTAGCAAAAACCACAAGCGTTTCCTACTTCTAACCAATCATAAGTGGTGCATTAACCTAACCAGACCTTAACCAGAGCGTCGTCCAGCCACAAAGTATCATTTTTAATTGCTTTTGAACCAGGAAGTGGAGACAGGCGATATTTAAATTCATTGTTTTAACCATTCTCCCATTCCGTCAAACACAGGGAATTCCCTGGGCATCCCCTCTACGTCATAGAGTGACGGGCGGAGATCCTGATCACGTGACGAGTGCCCCGATCGCGGATGGTTTTTTTAATTTATAAACTTTATTTAACATTTCAATTTATGGATCGCGGATGTGTGGTCATTGATTACTGTTGCTATGGTCGTGGAAGTAAACCGTTAAATATATTGTGCTTTTGAACGGTAAATATTAAAATAAACCGTACACAGGTACATTTACAATTTATATTGAATCACTGTGAATACATCAGTCAGTTACATGATGTTAAATAAAGTACCCTAAATAAACAAACATATTTACAATTCCTTAACATACATCATCTCTATAAAATGTAGTTACTATTTCAGATGCAATACATAATAGATATATTCAATTGATATATGTTTTTTAAAATGTTTTTACACGTTAGGGTTAACCAATGTGACTACCAATATGGCGCCGATTAGCATAAAGCTGTATAGCATGACTCTAGGGAAATGTAGTTCTTAGCTAATATTGTTTTTTTTTTACAGAAATGGAGGTTGTTAATACTAAAATAAGAGTGTACATAGTAGTTTAAGGGCATGATACACACATTTGTGTAAATATATTTTAAATATATAATTGTTAAATGTGTGAAAATGAATTGACTTCGCATAGTACAATATCCGTGGTGCTCACACGGAATTATACCATTTCCGTGTTGGTGCCACGGAAAATAGGGGTGAGAGGTCGTGAGCATTTCACAGATTTTTGTGAGATCAGATTGTTTTCATGATTGTTCATCATCGTGCAAAGTGCGGGAGTCTACATGAGAAAAATTAAATCAAAATTAGCGTTTGAAATGTCTTTGTAAAAGGATTTCTATTCCATGATACACATTCAGTCAGTTGTTTTAATTTACTTCATATCTTGGATGAACTTTCTACAATTCCTCTGTGGATGTCTAAATGCCTCTTTCCTTTTCATTTTAGCAAAACATCTATATTTTTGAACAATATTGCATGCTATTCCCTTATCCTTCAACTCTTACTTATATTACTTCTGTAAATCTTTCTTTCAGATCTTGGCCATCATCTCCATCCTCTTCATTGTCCTTTCCACCATCGCCCTGTCTCTTAACACCCTTCCAGAGCTGCAAGGCACAGATGAGTTTGGGCAGTCCACAGACAACCCGCAGCTGGCACATGTGGAAGCTGTGTGTATCGCCTGGTTTACCATGGAATACCTTCTTCGTTTCCTCTCCTCGCCCAATAAATGGAAGTTCTTTAAGGGTCCTCTAAATGTCATTGACCTGTTGGCCATTTTGCCTTACTACGTCACCATCTTTCTGACAGAATCCAACAAGAGCGTGCTGCAATTTCAGAATGTCAGACGTGTGGTTCAGATCTTCAGGATTATGCGTATCCTGCGTATTTTGAAGTTGGCTCGGCACTCCACGGGTCTTCAGTCTCTGGGCTTTACGCTTAGGAGGAGCTACAACGAGCTTGGCTTGTTAATTCTTTTCCTTGCCATGGGTATCATGATTTTCTCCAGCCTGGTATTTTTTGCTGAGAAGGATGAGGAGGATACAAAGTTTAAAAGCATCCCAGCTTCTTTCTGGTGGGCTACTATTACTATGACAACTGTAGGTTATGGAGATATATACCCCAAAACTCTGTTGGGAAAAATTGTGGGAGGCTTGTGCTGCATTGCTGGTGTACTTGTGATTGCTCTACCTATACCCATTATTGTAAATAACTTCTCTGAATTCTACAAGGAGCAGAAGAGGCAAGAAAAAGCACTTAAAAGAAGAGAGGCCCTGGAGAGGGCAAAGCGAAATGGTAGCATTGTTTCTATGAACTTGAAAGAGGCTTTTGCTCGTAGTGCAGAGCTAATGGATGTGGTGGTAGAGAAGAGTGAGAGGCCTCATGACAACCACCTCTCTCCAAGTCGCTGGAAATGGAACAGCAAAAGGGCTGTATCAGAGACAAGCTCAAACCGGTCTTTCAACGCCCCGGAGTTAGGCTCTCCCTGCAAGGCCGGAGATACCAGTCCCCAAAGGTTAAATGTTCAGAAGCTGGAGGAGATGTACAACCAGATGGCAAAGACACAATCACAGCCTAACCTCAATGCTAAAGAAAGGGGCCTCAGAGGGGGCAAACAGAGGGACGAGATTGAGCTTGGGGCCATTCAGGATCATGGAGCGCCAGTCCTGGGAACCAGAGAAGTAGTGGGGGATATGAAAAGTTTGTCCAGCATTGACAGCTACATTAGTTGTGCAACAGACTTTCAGGAGAATCCACGTTTCTCCTACAGTCCAGCTCCAGACCTTGGTCTTCGGGAAAGCAACCGCTTCACATTCAGTCCAACAACAGTCTTATCCCATCACACGAGTACAAAAGGTGGCCAACAAACCAATGGGCAGCGTGAGCCCATCCTGACTCCTGTGTCAAAGTCCTCATGCTCAGAGAGTGCAAAGAAATTCTTGTTTTCTGGAAACTTCTCAAAAAGCCTTAAAGGAGGCTGCCATAGCGATAGGGATTCAGGTCCATCCCCACTTTCAGACAGTTCAATTGTGTCAGATCACTCTCTCTTAAGTCCTGAAACATCTGTCTACACCACTGCCAGCAGCAGGACACCCCAAAAGTCTCCAGACAGCACTGCCATGGCCCCTACTGTCTTCACCTTCCATGACTCGTCCATCAGTAAATACATTGATGCTGATACCGATGATGATGAGCACCTCCGTGACATATCTGAGGCCAGTCCTTCAGAACGTCTTCTGGCAAGTACTAGCCCAAAACGCAGTATTAGCATAAATTACCAGAGGGGAACCAACCATTTAGAAGCAGCCCAGAAAATGCTGGGCCAAAATTGCCTCTTCCCCCCTGATGGAATTCGTGGGATAGCTCACGAGAATCACATAGGACCTGATATGTCACGTAGACCAAAGGTTGAGCGGGGACGTCAAAATACCATGGATAAAAGCCTATGAGGTTCAAGTGAAGCAGAGACAAACAAGAATCTTGGGACAAAGTGGTTGTGATAGAGACATGTGACAGGCTAAATGACTCTTCAAGCCAGAGACCAAGTAAGAAGGAGAGACAGGGGGGTCTCACAAATTACCTGAGCATGCCATCGGGGCACTAGCTCTGAACATGTGAGGTGAATACTCTGGGAGAAAAAAACATGTCTAAATAAGAGATTGTCACTGCCCCTACTTTAACTCATTCCTGTTAGCTGTATTTTACATCAACAAAACAAAAAACTAAAAAAAAAAACCCTCCCAAGTAGCCAACGGGCAAGGTCTGCAGAGAACTTGAGCTGTGGTTACAATAGGACACAATGGCGGTTTTGGCCAAAGGGGTTATTATCTATATTATCCAGGGAAAAAAGTCCATGTTCTCATATCGACTCCCAGTTCAATTTTTAGTCTTGTACTTACACGAGGGAACCTAGAAGCCTATAAGATACTTACTTGTGCCCTCCATTCCCAAATCTGGCCTTAGTCATTTGCATTTGTAGAAGTGTTTGCATATACAGTATGAGAGAATGTGAATATCACTGAGTGATTTACTGGTAAATCCTGTTATGACACTGTTGGGATTGACCTGATTTATTTTTATATAGATAAGAGAAAGTTCCTTATAGAAAAGGATGAGTTAGTCTGCTATGTCATAATCATATGAGATATGTATAAAGTTCAGTGTCTTGCCATGAAGTCTTCAGTTATCATAGATACCCAGATCATCCTCCATCATATACTGGCTGCTCTCCCTCTCATCCTGCTGTTGTTTAAGCTCACAAGTTACTTTAAAAGTTCTACCAATGGATGGTGTCTTAATACCTCTGTATAATTTTAACAACGATTGTGGCATACCAAAAGTTTCCTTTGTGGGATAAGTCACTTATTTTGATACTGCGAAAGGTACACATTAATGATACCTGTATCCATCCATTGAGGAAACACGTGATGAGTTGCTTTTGTATCATATTCAAAGAAGTAATTAAATGTGGGGGGATTCTAAAAATCTACATTTTGTATCTTCCTGATATGAAGTTCAGAGACGGTTTAGTGACAGTTCCTCAGCATGCGTTGATCTCCATCTAATGGAGAAGAAAAAAAGACAGTGAACATGTAATTTTAAAGTTTAAAATACAAAAGTTCATAAGACTAAATTGTATAAGCAGGGGAGTTCCACTTTAATATGTTTCTCTCAATTATTGAGCTAAACTTTAATTGCATGGAACATCAACAAAATTAAATTTACCACTAATTAGCTGCAGTTGCCAGAACTGATAAAACTCATGCATGAACTGTCTCTCTGTGTCACACACGCACACGCACACACGCGCACACGCGCACGCGCACGCACACGCACACGCACACGCACACGCACGCACACGCACGCACACGCACGCACACGCACACGCACGCACGCACGCACACACACACACACACACAGGCATACAAATTAACAAAAGCTGCATACAGATATGTCAGACAAACTTCCGGATACGTATCACTTGAGTTTCCATGGTGACCGTATTTGTCCAGAATGGCTGGAATGTTGAAGATTTGCATGAATCCTATGGCAGCACACACATATAGGAACATACATACGCAAACACAGATGTATATTACGTGGGTCACATCCACAGAAGTCAAATGGTAGAGCCGCTCCTCCTGCGTACATTCATGAGTACCATATTAATGCAACATTTTGATATAAAGACCAGGAATGTAATGTTTAAAATTTCAGCTGCACATTATTCTAATTCTGTTTGTTGACTCGCACCAGTAAATCAGAAAACACAATTATCTGTTTACACTGCCACACACTGTAATGATATGCAGCCACAGCAGATTCCTTTAAACATAATGAGTTTTACAGAGACATAAAGGACAAATATCAACACAACAATGTGAAATTAATCATAAATAACGACTCATTACAGTATACAGGTCACGTTACATGGGCTTACCATATAAAATGTCTTCTTCACCCTTTTCAAAGCTAAAGTACAAAGACGGAACATTTTACAATGTAATCAAAGGTTTAAGTGTTGCTTCATACAGGTGGCGGATTAAAGGAAAAAGAAGTACATAATTGGTCTGAATTTTGCAAGGAAGCATTAACACCCAAAAATGAAATGTTTAAAAGCATTACTGTAATAAAGTTGAAAGAAAGTCCAAATTGGGTCAGAAATTGTAGGGAAAAAAGGAAGAACAGCTTTTTTCTCTGGCGACTGAAAATGCTGCTGCAGGATGTGATGAATCTTAAGCCAACAAAAAACGCAAATTATTGTAGGCCTGCGGTGTGTAAACTCGTCATTAAAAAGACAAATACCCGTCTGCTAATTTAGTGACGCTAAAACCACAGGCATAGTGGAAAAGAGTGATATTTCCATACAAGTTATGAAAGTCTGGATGAATGAATTTGGAAAGGATGAGTAATGGAAGGCGGTAAGGGGGTAAAAGATGGAGAAACCATTCTTTTTACTATCCCTCTGCAAAGGACAAGGCAGTCAGATTAGTTTGAACTGGGGTGCAGATTTAAAGAAGGGAAAGAGAGAAAACAAATAAATGGTAAAAAAATAAATATGAAAATACTATTGTTTACAAGCCCAGACTGTTCAACCAAGAATTGCTAAAATTATAAGTATTGAACGCAGATTGATGATCTATCATTATACAAAGTAGTAAAGATATTATAGTGGCCATATTATGCTAATTTTCTATCATCTAATTGTATATCTGGTGCCTCTACAGTAGCTTTGCATCCAACACAACTCCAAAATTAAGAAATGATCTCTGAACAACAAAGATACTGGACAGACATACCTGTTTTCAGCATATCAACAAGTTATCAATGTTAGGTTTTCAAACATTTCCTTTTAATCACATAAACACTTCAATGTTAAAGCAAGGATCTGATTTAAAATATAAAACTGGACCACCCAACCAACCTCGGCTAAAAAGATTACTGTCCGACATCTCTGCTAAATATTGTGTTTATGCTGCTTTGTGTAACATTGCGGATAATTTCAGTCACTCGCTCATGTAAGTCTCTATGTAAGCTTCTCACATTGTAACAGCATCAACTTTCAGCTTTCGGTATTTCTGCTAATCCAGCTACGTACTGGGTCTTGTTTGGAAAATGCTCCTCTGTGACGTGTCACCAAAAATAAATACACCACCTCCACTGGCCCAGAAAAAGTAACTGCATCCACTGAGCTCCATTCTGCCAACTTTTCCTCCAACTCAAAGACACATCTGTTTGGAGACATCTTGCAAATAAAAGCTAAATGCTCATTTAAAATTACTAGCAGATCCTCTGGGATGGAAAACCCACTCGATACTTGCTACACGGTTGTAAAGATTCACTCTTAAAATGACTATTGAAGCTTTTGCTCTTTGCACCACCTGGACAATAATGACCATAGCATAGAGTAAAAGCATAATATGGCCACTTCATTGTTTACTACTAGTGCTCCAATGTAAAGTCAAACTCCAAAGTGCTTCACAAAAGCAGATTATAGATTTTGTTAACAGTAGGGAACTGATGCCAGTATAACAATGCTCTCCATCACCACCATCAAGATAGCTAATGAGAGAACACCTGGTGCCGCTTGGTCACCCCACATTTTTCTTTGATTTGTCACCTAATGTTGTGTCTTCTGCAATCAAAACTTTGGCAAATGATCGCAAAATGAGGAAAGAAGACCCCCAGTGTTGGCCATATAGAGTAACAAAAAAACTAGTATTTCAGTAATTTTCTAAACTAAATAGACTGGTCAAAGAAACAAGCCAAGGAAGCTACTGCACTCTCGATAAATGTAACAGCTGAGTTAAAAAAAAAATATCGTCAAAAGAAAAGAGAAGGAGAATGACATACATCCCATTTTTTGTGTGTGTTGTGGTTAAGAGTCTCATCACAAATCCTGATTTGTTTTCTTGTTTTAATCACAGTGTAGGACCATTTCATATTGCTCTGCAATAGTGAGAGGAGCTGAGGTGTGAAAGGAATAGCAATGACTGAGGGAAGCAGAGGGAGCCGTGCGTGCGTGCGTGCGTGCGTGCGTGCGTGCGTGCGTGCGTGCGTGCGTGCGTGCGTGCGTGCGTGCGTGCGTGCGTGCGTGCGTGCGTGCGTGCGTCGCTGCTGTATTAAAGCAGTGAGGCTGCTGCTTATTGGCAAAGAATGAACTGTTTCCAATAGGAATGTGGGTTATACTGTACGTGTTAGGAGAGCCCTGCTTTTGTTTTCTACAGTATATATGTAGTTCTGATTGCAAGAAAATACAGATTATAATACAAAGACTACTTTTAGTTTGCCATTTTTTTGTGCAGAGAAAAGATGGACTATGTTTTTTTTATTGAAAATTATTATACCAGATAACTGCACACCACTTAGTTTTCTTAGATTCTAAGTGATACATTATGTTTTGTGCTTGCTGCTAAAATACAATTAGATGTTCTGCTTCCTATATTCATAGACATTCAAAACCAGTCTAAACAAAAGGATTTCAAAATATTATTATAGCAAACAGGGAGACAACTTGATTTTAAAAGTGAGTGACTATCCCTTTGCACCAAAACTGTTGCAGGATAATTTTCAGATCGTCTCTGGTGATATTTCTTTGGACACCATCGTACACAATTGTGTATGTTCTTCAGTAAACTTCTACATATCACACTATGAGGTTTGGAATGGTATAGGCTCATCCAGCCAGTAACAATGAGAGAACTGTTGTACTGTTGTATATGTTTGTCTGTCCTTATAACAAGACCAACAGATGTCAATAACTTCAATATCTTTTGCCATGTCATAACTTAAATGCTCCTTGAGATGCCAAATTGTTTACATTTGAGGAAACACAATTAACAGAAAGACAGTTTTGATAAAGACCACGCTGCTTACACAAGGCCTCATGAGGAATCTTCTGTCCCAACTTTTAGGTTTTCCATAAAGTAGAGTCAGGGCCCATTTTTAACTGAAATATCTCTCAACAGTGATGACAATCAATATTTCATGAATAGGCAGCAAGCACTACTGAAAAAAATTGAGATTTAATACAGGATATGTAACACAAATGCCCACCCATGCACCTGCACACACTTGTAAACATACGAAATGAAATACTGACGCCAGTGTTTTTAAGCTTTTAGAAAAGGTAGTGCAAAGAAACATCATGCATGATGTTTGATTTGATATTTAGACTGTGATACTGTGACACAATCATAATAAATAGTCTTTTCTTTTCGCTAATCATCCTCGATTTCTTTTGTTACAACATGTTAGTCTTCCCCATTTTAAAGGGGAGACATGCAAAATGAAGAGAATTAACAGTATAGTTGACCTTACGACTTATCTCGGTCCCTGTGAAGAACTTCTGACGTGAATCAAAAGACTAAAACAGTAGTCTTAAGTTTATTTCTCTTTCATTGATAAAGGATAATATCAATAGCACAGATGATTGAGTTTTGTCCATAACCTCACTTCCATCCATCCCATAAGACTCCCAACTGTACAGTAATTGCATTTAGTTAAAATCTAAAGTAGAATTTGGTTGTTGCGTTAGCTGCTAATTTTGAAGTAAAGACATTCAAGTCTTTTTTCCTTTCCTTTTTAAAAAAAAAAAACAAACCCACAGAATCTTTATAAAAGCATGTGGTAATTTTCAAAACCTGCTGAATCGCTGCACTGCAAGTAGCCTGACTCCTCACACTCTGAATCTAACACTGTACTACAGGGTTGGGGTCGATTCAGGAGGCCTTGATGGAGTAATACATACATCACATTTGACACAAAAAAGATATATAAGCAGTATTACAGCATGAGAATAATTTAAACCTACAGGAGTATAATTTTAAGACTCAAACTATATTTTTTCTACGGTTTAAGCTCTCAGTGGAATTGACCCCAACCTTGCCTAAGCCATCAGTCTTTGTAAAGTACACACTGTTTCCAGGGAACTGAAAAAAAAGAACACAAAACAGATATTTGAATGACCTTAGCCAGCTCTTATACAATGTTGTTTGTAGGTCTCGAGGCTGTCTGTTTTGTAAAAGAAAAATTGGAAAAAAAAGAAAAAAACATTTTTATCCATAGACTTTCTATGCTGTCGTTTCTGTATAATTGTTCTACTGTTCAGTGCATGTTGTAACTTTGGCGTTGTAACTGGCAATGATTCACACAGAGCCAGTCCTTGTCATGTTTAAAAAAAAAAAAAAAGGAGAAAAAAGTGTCAGTGTCTCAAGATATTTTTATTTCTTATGAAAAAGCAACATTTCCCTTGAATGAGTCAAAATGAAATAAATCAAATCACTTTACATTTTGATTTAGGAATTGTTGACTCTCATTTTACTGTTATTTTTATGTGATTGATTCTCTTATTATTGTGATTCATTATCTAGTTTGGAGTTATACAGGAATAACACTCTCATTATACACGCAAGTCAGCATACACAGGATGGCAACTATCACGGGAAAAGAGGTTAAATGAAGAGGAAGCTGCGGGATGTTGGGCAGGAGCAGGCTTCCAGGGGCCCCACACGTCTCCACGCCCCCCTGCACCGAGGGTTTCCCACTGCCTGCCACTGGAGAGAGCGTTGTCTGGAAGGAAGTGGAAGGAGAGGGGATGGGAAGGAAGTGGGGTAGGGGAAACGGACATGAGCGGCTTCATTTATATCCAAGTGAGAAACAATGTTGCCATCTAGTGGCAGTCTGAACTGTCACCAGTCTCATCCCTATCTGCAACTGCACCTTTCAAAATACAACCTCAGGTGTTGTGTAACACACGAACACGCCATGTCAGAACAAGGAAAAGATAACCGGTCTGTGTAGTGTGACAAGTGATCGTTGGCTGCACTGTGAGAGGATGTATCTGAGTTTACAAGCATCCTTTTCATACTGGCCTTTTTAAGACAATATGAATGATGGTTTTTGGAACCACTGCTCTTTTGAAAAGTCTGGGATATTTAGTCTGGAGGGCAAAAACTAATGTATCTGGACAAAGCCACAGACATTCATCATGATTTATTTCTAACTATGACACACACAAACATTAAACCTGTGTTTAATCCATCATATATAATGATTTGCAGGCATTGGCAATTGTGTTGTCTGCACCAGCACCCACTGTGAAGCTAATCAGTTGATTCTCCATTTTCATCACGTATTTACCGCCCTCACGCAACCGTTTTATTATTTAAGTGGTATGAGACGATTTGTATGTCCAGCAGAAGCATCAAAGATTATGCCACAGTTTTGGTGAATACTCCATTCTCATTGGCAATGTGAGATACATAAATTCCTAATTAAATACCCCAAGCGTATACAAGTTCTCTATTCTGAATCACTGTGTTGTTTCAACAGGTAAGCCTTCACCCGCAGACGTGATATCTCTATCTGAAGAGGGTAACCATGGCAACAGAGGTGCAGTCTCATCCTCGTTTTTTAATTATCACAATAATAAAGAAGCTAACATCAAAATAGTTACACAAATGAGCTGGTTGGATAGAGCTCTAAACTAAAACTGAATATAAAAAAGGAATTCTTTACAAAACTCAGTCTGGAATTCAGTCTTTCAGTGTCTCATCATTTCAACCCCACATGATGGCAACACACAAGCCGCAACGTATAAACGACCTCACTCAGCTGACTGATGCTCTCTATCACATCAGCATTCAGCCTACGTTTAATTCACTTTTAAGTTAGATACTTCAGGCTGCATTTTGTTTGAGAAATATTAGGATGGTGATTGGGGACAGTAATTTGGCTGGATAGTAAGCTCTCCCTGTTAAACATCAGTACTTAAAGCTTTTCAACCAAACTAAATGTCACTGGCTTGGGAAGCTTGTTCTGAGAACGTTAAATGTATGGCTCAGGGTTGAGATTTAAAGGTTTTATTAGCTAAGTGGACTGGAAAATTTTCAACAAGCCATACACATGGCTATACCTACCATTAACAATTTTTGTATTGAACTTGAATATTCTGGTGTCAACAAGTATGTCAGGTATTGTCATATGTAGGCATTACCAGAGAAACCCAATACGATTTGAGCAACATTAACAATAAATAAATAAATAAATAAAGGTTCTGAATGTGGTAAGTACATCTAACCTACTGTAATGGGTTAAAAACACTTTCTTAAAACTCAAGGTTTTCTGGAAAACTTAAAATTGCAAACTAAAACACTGTATTTTTGAGGTCACTGAATAAACCACAGACATTAATTAAAATCCATCCAAGAATATAAAATATCTTCTTTTATCTTGAGTTACTGACTTTGCTCTCATATTCATTAAAATAAATCAATGAATAAAAAATGTCTTGGGAGCGATGATGCAACACCATCGTCAAGCTTGAAAGGGAAAAGCAGACATCCAGTATGTTGCATCAAATCTGAATGAGTTTAAGGATTAGTTCAGCATTTTAAGACTCATGATAATGTCTCCAAGACAAGATGAGAATATTAATATCACTCTTTATGTCACAAACCGTTTACAAGGTAAAAGACTCAAAAACACGTTATATTAAAACAAATACACCAGCTGGAGTTGATCAGACTTCTTGTTGTGGAATTCTGTTTTTAATTAGTTATAAATTCTGAAAAATTTAAGGAACATTTCTGTGCATATTTGAACTATTTCTTTATGTAGCTACCTGTCTTCGTGGGTTTCCTCTCCATCTCCTGCACAGTGTTTATGTCCAGCAGTGAGAGCAGGTGGCTGACACTCAACACACACTCGGTGCCCCTCCCTCAGGTACTGCATCCAGAGGGTGTGTGGGCCACGGCTCTGCTGGCACCCTTTCGTCAGAGAGGTCAACCGAAACTGCAGACAATACCTTTGGGGGTTTTTTTTTACACAAACATTTAAAGATGAATACTGGAGCTTACAATGCACATATGCACGCACAAGTAACTCCAAAATCCTACTGTTGCTCCACTTGCGAAAACATCACAGACAACAACAAGGACTGTAATTTCACATACTTTGTGGATTGAGGAAGATGTGTTACCCTGTAATGTCGCTGCTGTCACGGATGTCTCTTTTTTTCCTAGCGTTGCCGTAGCCACTGGTGGTAATGAGTGCTGGGACTGCGGAGGAGGCATCAATGATCAAAAACATTGCATGTGACCAGACGTTTCAATGCTTTGTCTCATATACATTTCAAAATTTCAAATATAGGTGTTTGAAAATGTTCCAAATCTTTGTTTTTAGTTGCCCCCCCGCTTACAAATCAAGGAGTTGTGAAGGTAACATGGTTCCACACATAATTCACATTTTAGACAAACAAACACAAGGGGGGAGGCAAGTTGAAGGGAGGGAGACACAACTGCAATCATAAAGTTTCATGAAATACATCCTTGAGGGATTGCTTTTAGATGGGTTTGACCTGTGAGGGCAGCATGCACCCGTCATAAAGACTGTCTGCTTCAGCTTCATTATTCAGACAGGCTGATCTCAACACACTTTCAAGAAATAGTGTTATTCCATCCAGGTCAAAAATGATATCAGATGTTTCAGGATTCTTTCAACTGCACAGCTAATCTTCAAAAGAAGGTCTGAGATGGATAGAAGGAGAAAAGGGGCTTTTGATGACACAATATTTCTCACCAAGTGAGTTTTGACAGTGCCCATCCTGAGACCAGTACTCTACGCAGCCAGCATGCTCCTCCAGATGAGGGCAGGCTCTTCCTGCGTTGAGTGGCTGTTGCAGGATCGTCCTGCTCCTCCTCCGGACTGTGGCTCTGCAGGGCTCAGCACATCCGGACCACTGCGTCCACTCATCCACCACACAGGGCACAGCTAAGGTAATGAAGCACATTGAGTGAAAGAAAATCACAAAACAAGAGTCTTAGATCACGAAAAAGTGACCAGATTGAGTGAATGTGTGTCCAGAAATGTTTGGGGAAATTTTTCGGAGCAGTATCTGAGTATTCAGAAACCTGGTCCCTTTTTTATTTTAAATATCTCTACAACCAGATCACACTTCCCATTTGATTGTTTATGTCAAAGTGAAAAGGCTGAAAGAACTGCGGACACTGTGGATGGCGTCTTTGTGTTAAAACACAAGTTTGTGGAAGGATTCAAGAACATTTCTCAAAGTGTTCAAAAAGAACTGTAAGCTATGTAATCCTAAAACAGAAGATGCCTGATAACCACCAGGCTTCTGAAATCATTCTGACCACCCAAGCTGAGGAACTGAGGACCAAGAGTCTTGATAGAGAGAATTAATTAATAAGATTATAGCAAATGAGATCCAAATCTTTTTTCGTTGAGACAGAAAAAAACGTACAAACACAGACAGCCAAGCCACGAGAATAAAGCTGCAAAACCGAAGTCATTCTTTCAGCATACAAGCAGTTTGTAAGAAATATCCAAATCACTCTTAGCCCATGAGAATCAAAACTCTGTAATCTGATCAAGCAGAGATTTGAAACCTTTTGCCTGCAATTTCCAATAGCTTTTTTTGTTTGTTTGTTTGTTTAAAGAAACGTAGGACTGAGTATCACCTAATTTATGCAAGTACTACAGCTAGATGAGGTCACCGTACCATCATGCTGCAGGAATACTTGTCTTGGACAGGAATCAGACGGACAAGA
This sequence comes from Cololabis saira, assembly GCF_033807715.1. Taxonomy (NCBI): domain Eukaryota; kingdom Metazoa; phylum Chordata; class Actinopteri; order Beloniformes; family Belonidae; genus Cololabis; species Cololabis saira. The sequence continues at coordinate 22,830,694 of NC_084594.1, read as the reverse complement.
TGAAGAAAAACGATGCATACAAGCTTGGAGCAATCAGGACTGAAACCATTCCACAGCATAAGTTGTCTCACTAACCAATTTGGTTGTAGTTGGAAAATATAACCCAATAAAACCCTACAAACGTATAATATTAAGTGTGGTTTATGAAAATAGAAGTGTGTGTTTCATAATCTACCTGGACACGCAGTCTCATAGTCGTGACAACAGTCCAGGGTGGACACGCAGGCCTGGTCACAGTAGCAGGTGCCAAATGAATGGTCAGAACGCCATCCTTTACTGACACACGATTGGTCCCGTCCAGAACAACACAGACCTGCATCCCGACAGCCCGACCAGGTCGGACCGACCAGGAAAAAAAGCACTCCGAGAAACATCAATGTGATGGAGCTGCTGAGCCTGACTGTCATGATGATGGACCACAAAAAATAATGTAATTACTGTGACCCCTCACAGGCGTGACACCTACTGTCTTGCTTGAATCCTTACTCTTTGGTCAGTTGTGAAACAGCTCTGTGACCAACGGAAGAGGAAAAATGGGAGATGGGTTGGAAGTTATTCATCTGTCATCTCTTAAAGTAACACTTCACTGAGAACGCTGGAAGAGAGACGGCAGAGACAGTCAACTTCTTAGCAGAATATACCAGAACTTTTCAGCAGAGGTTAACTCAAGGTGCTTTCTAATCTAGGAAATGAACGCAACAATGCAATGGTAGGTCTGCCTGACCATAAGAAAAGCATAAATTAAGAGTATATAATAGACTTTATAGAATAGAAGAGTGTTAATGTAGCCTTAACTTAGACGTCCACTTACCAAACCTTCAGTAGAAAGTCTTTCCTGGGCTGTATAGAAAGTGGGGAAAAAAAGTCTTCTCATTGGTGCAAAATATCTGAAATATGAGAATAAAGTGTGATGTCCCTCCACTGCCTCTTAGATGTGTTTATGAAGCTCCCAACTTTCCCTGTCCATGTGTGCCTCAATGTGAAAAGGGGTGGATTAATAGAACCCTTTTGGCTGAGGTTATTCATGCAAAAAGATCAACACGGTGGACAGTGTAGGCCTCCACTTTTAACTTCACAGTATCCTGCTTGTATGTGCAGAGTGGGACAGAAACGGGCTGGGGGGGAGGGTAGATACAGTATATCCAAATTTTAAGACTAATAATCTAGTCATACAGTTGAAGATGTTATCCACACCAAATAAAAAAAAAAGTCATTCTTCTTGCGCATGTAAATTATTGTTGTTCGTGCATAAGTATATGAGCAAAACATTTTAAATACACAAAAGCATAATATTAGTTTATGTGTTAGGAAACCCCTTGTGGGAGGGTGCATCACTCAGAGTTAACAGTGACATTAATGTTTTGGAAAGGTTCCCGGTTTTCCTCATTGGGCTTCTAAAAGAAGATGATTATTGTTGGAAAACACACAGAGAGGTTTAATGAAATGCTCCGAAAAGAGATTAGCAATTAATCAAAAAACAAGCTGAGCAACCCACAAGACATCTGGAAAACAGTATTTTAGCAGAAACGCCTACGGTGGCAGAGGGGCGATGATGCTCTGAGTGCTTTTCAGTTACTATATCCACTATGAAGTGGTCTTTTAAATGAAGTAATCTAGAGTCATAATATGAGGGTTTAGCATTTGCAAAGTCTGGCTGAAATTTAAATCATGACAGGACGATGATCTCAATACAAGAAAATGTACAACAGAACTGTGCTGCTAGTGCAAGACGCGAAAAACACATGGAAACGCACAACGAGCACACGAGCCCTGGAAATCTGTAAGAGAAAAAACAAACAGACACGAGAACAGGCAGAGACACAAGCAGCAACCATCCCAGGTACCCGGGACCCAATCACAGCTAGGCTACCGCGACTATCTGACCCCCAAAACTGCGGAGTGAGTAGCCTATGTAGGTGAGTGAGCAGTTGTGTATGTTTGTGTAGCTGTTTGTGTAGCTGTTTGTGTAGCTGTGTGTGTGTGTGTGTGTGTGTGTGTGTGTGTGTGTGTGTGTGTGTGTGTGTGTGTGTGTGTGTGTGTGTGTGTGTGTGTGTGTAACATTCCAAACGATGCTCCACTTGAACTGTAACTGTGGTGGAGGAGGGGGGGGGGGGGGGGGGCACAACCCCGCCACCCGAGAGACCAGAGGCCGACAAGAAAGAACCCGGAACCCAGGCCACCAGCAACCCCACAGAGGGGAGAAGAGGGCGGGAGGAAACCCACCGCCAGCAAGGCCCGCCCCCACCCAGCGGCGACCGGGGCCCCCATGACAATGGGAGGAGGCAGCCAAGGAACCCACGGCGGTGGACCGGGACCCAGGCGAACCCCGACCACCGGCATGGGCCGGACATGCGGCCAGGAGGCCAACACCCCCCAGGCCAACGACCCCCACCCGGCGAGAGGCCAGCCTGCCCGGAGAGACGGGTTCCAACCCGACCGCCGACGTGGGCAGGTGCACGCGGGCCTGGAGAGAGGGGACCCCCCAACAGGGCGACACCCGGGCAGTCTCGACAACGGAGGGCCCCAGACCCAGGCATCCCATTCATCCATCCACCCATCCATTTTCTATAATAGTAATAGTATTGTAAAAACCACTACTGACTGGTTAGCTGAGGAGTTGGCTAAGAACTTCAGCCAGAGATGTCAAGTTAGTACTTTGTGCAGTTTATTCTGAAGCTGGTATATGGTTGTTTGATACACACATAACATTGCAGTCCACAGAAACAGTTAACACAGGTACTGCAATCGTCGTGGTCTGCTTCTACAGCTGCCTGGCTGCATGTGTGATGGGCATGTGTCCCCATGCACTGTTGCTTGTTCCTGATTGGCCGAGAGCATCTGAGCATGCAGAGACTGAGTGGCACCACGTGAGAGTGAGAAACTTGCACAGCTCTAGCCTTTTCAGACAAACGTTAATTGAGCAGGCAATCCTAAGTACCCCCTAGCCTTTTCCACAAGTAGGCTATAATATAATAATAATAATAATAAATAAATTGATTGATGATTCTAAATTACACGAGGTGTGTGCTCATGTGGCCGTCTATGGTTTGTCTATATATGTGGACATGTGATGGATCTGTCAAGGGTGTACTTCGACGTTTAGCCTGTAATGAGCTGGAATAGGTTCCAGCAGACCCCCGAGACCCTGCATAGGATCACGCGGGTACAAAACATGGATGGATGGATGGATGGATGGATGGATGGATGGATGGATGGATGGATGGATGGATGGATGGATGGATGGATGGATGGATGGATGGATGGATGGATGGATGGATGGATGGATGGATGGATGGATGGATGGATGACTCTCTGCAGAGTCCCTGTAGGTTTGTGGCTAGGAAGGATCTCATGTAGCGTCTGCGCTGCAGTGGATCTGAAGAAGCCTGAAGATACTGTTGCTGAAACACTGTGTTGTGAAGAGGATCATCAGGGTAGTCCATGATGTTCTTCATTTTATGAGGTATTCTCTTTTGCACAATCAGCTCCCCAGGCTGCAGAACAGTCCCTGGAACATATCCAGCGTTATTTATCAGTTCGTATCACTGACTATGACGCTGCTTCCCCAACAGTTGACTGCAAATGTGATTGCACTCTTCACGATAGACTTATGGAAGATAGATCTTTCTGCAAGTTCTGCAGGACTTGAACTTCCTCAAGAAGTAAAATCTGCTCCGTCCTTTCCTATAATCAGCATTAGTGTTTTCTCTCCAATCCAGTCTAAGTCATAAAAGTGCATTTATCCGGCTGAACAGCAAGGTATTTGTTTTCCTCCATTAGCAACACTTCTTCTCCCATGATGGAAAAGCTATTTGACTAAATCCTGGTTCTCCTAAAATCCACAATCAGCTCCAAATTCAAGACAAGATTATTGTTCCCACACCATCTCATAAAACAGTCCACCAGTTCTCTGTACTCAGTCTTTTGTCCATCACTGATACACCCCACAACTCATTGGAGTATTTCTGCAGATAACAGGACTTCAACTTGTACCATAAGTCTGAGGTGTACAGCGGGAACAGGGGGGCCGAGGTTGTCAGTGTGTGTGTCTGTTGTAAGGGCCTCGGCTGGTTCATCCTGATGTGTGGGGGAGTGCCGCATGGCTGTCCTGGTGTTGCCTTAGGCCGCAGGTTGTGCCCTCTTGTTTGCCGCTGCTGTGTTGGGTGTGGGCAGTGGGCGGTAACCACCTTGGCCCTCCTGGTGTTGGTTGTGTTGCCCCTGTTCTTTATTCCTCGCCCCCTCTTCTGCTTCGCTGTCCTCATCTCCTTTGATGCAGTTACAGCCTGCGGTCAGACCTACTGTCCTGCAGCCAATGCTGTGAAGACTAAGGACATGGTTATTAGCCTCAGGGAGCCTCATAACCGTCCGGTACCCCCTCCTTTTGTTTTGAACCAGGCTGTAGAGAGGGTGGTCACATTCAAGCTCCTTGGAATACATATCTCCTCTGACCTGAAATGGGACGCACAAGTCCAGTTTATGTTGAAGAAGGCTCAGCCTACGGTTCATTATCTGAGTGTGGCCAAACGAGCACAGCTCCCCCCAGATGTGTTGACCCAGGTATATACGACCTTCATCAGACCAGTGCTCGAATATGCCTCACCTGTCTGGGCCGGCCTCCCAAAACACTTGATCCAGGAACTGGAATGTCTGCAGAGAAGGTGCTGCCGTATCATAGGGATACCAACCAACTCCTTCCCCACGGAAATGAGGAGAGAGGAGGCCACCTTAAAGGAATTCCAGAAGAGAAGGGACCAGCCCAATGATCCAGAGCCTGTCTGCAAATACAAGTCGCTACACACTACGCAATGGGAGGACACTCGCACAACCTGTGTCACACAAAAAGGCACCAGATGTTGTTCCTCCCGAGAGCGTACAAGCTTTATCAGAAGTAAAAAACTTTTTTTAGCATTGTTTTACAGTTGATATTTATTTTTTTGTTGTTTTTTTTTTTTTTTCCAATAGAGCGGTCCTCTTGTGTCAGTGTAAGAAACATCATTTTTCATATTGTTATGCAATTATGTATCTCAAATAAACTTGAAACTTTCTTCTGCTGGCGTTTCGTGGGGGTGGTGTTGCTGCATCCAGGTTCCGTGGGGTGGTGGTCTATTGGGTCAGTTGATCCTGGTGGCGTCAGTGCCGTGGACTGGGACGTGGCCATCTAGGGGGCCCGGGAGGGTACTGCCTGGTCACGGCTCTAGGCCCTCTGATTCTGCCCCGGGCCACCTGGTGGTTGGGGGCGTGGCACGTGCCCCGGGGCCCGGGCTGCCTGTTGGCTGGTCTCCCCTGCATGGGTGGGGATGGCTGGTGGCCACGTGCCCATGGAGGGCTCGGTGAAGCCAGGGAGGAGGATGGTGGTGTTGGCAGTGATGACAACTACCCATGTTACCGTTAGTTGTACTACTACCAATTATAAATAGTGATACTAGGATTGGCAATATTGTTATTGTAATGCATTATGGTTGTTGCAGCTGTAGATGTCTTGTCACTATTATTGTTGTGGTTGCTGTTACAATTATTATGTTATTAAGAGTGTGTTTACATGTATGTGTACCTCTCCCACTCAGTGTATTTACAGTCCAAAATTAGATGAAATCTGTGTAGAAAAAAGCCTTTGAAGCATCACACTATTAATGTACAGTATGTAATGTATTGCTTGACCGTGGCTCTCCCACCTGAAAAAATACAGAGTGCTTCCTAGTAGCCTAGTAAATTGAACCAACTGTGTTCTGGCACCTGCACCAGCGCAGAACTAGTTAGTCTTGTTTAGGAGAATGTACAGAACATCGAGATCACTATTGAGAACCAGTGTCATGGATGAACATTTGCAGATTAAAAAAAAAGGAAAACAAAACTCTTGGTTTTGTGCATGTGAGCACAAGAGTTTAATTAATATTGGAAATGCAAAGGAAAGGGAAGATGGAGAGGGGAAGGAAAAGGGATTGTCAGGGAAATGTCCCTGCCACACACAGCAGAGACGACATCACATTACAACACACGCTACATTTAGTGAAAAATTCTGCTTGGTTGTTAAAGCACTCTAGGAAAATCAACAGATGTTCAACAGCTGCACCCTAGACAATGACGAGGCCCAATGTCTTAAGGAAAACTTTTCTTCGTGGAGAAAAATAACAAAAAAACATGACTTAGGAGGTCTCACAAGATCTACTCCAAACAGAAAAGAGTTCACAGTTAATCACGTAATATTCTTTAACCAGGTACACCCCCCAAACTTATTGACTAGGATGCAGCTACCTTTTCTACAAAGCAAAACTAAAAATAAATAATGTGAACAATTAAACAACATCAAGGAGAAGAAACTTTTTTTTTTCCTATCAATCTTGTTTAACTGTGAACATTCTGTAACAATGAATATGAACAGTGACGGTTTAGAGCCTACAGGCCAGAACTTCTTGTAGTCTTCTAAAACTAACTAAGAACACAGTGTTTTGAGTTTTCTCTAGTGCTTTTACAGACAACCAATCCTGATCTAAGCTGTGCCATCCAGCGTCTGTTGCAATGTGCTTGAGTTAGCCTGTTTGTGGTGAGAGTCACCTTCCATTTCCTGTTTACCACACCTAAGGAAAAAAAAGAAGCAACAATTAGTGTTATTGTCAGATTACATCAAACCTGAGGAAAAAAACAACAACAGTATATTCACATTTGGGTATTTATTTCCGTTTTTAAATATTTTTTATTCCCAAATTAATAACTGATGATTAAAGATGCTCTATTTTCATCTGTTATGGCCTTTATAACAGGAGCTGCGAGTATTGTTTTGTTGTATTTTTTTCAATCTGTTGTGACACACTAGAGATATTCTAATAATATTCACATGTGTTCATTGATTGATTCAAATAATTTGAGGTGATCTTCTGACAAATGAACACAATGTTACCAATAATGTCTCATGAACGTCCTGGATCTCTGTAAATATCAGGATTACAAATATTTGCATGGCCTTTTTATAACAGAATCAGGTTTATTTGGCCAAGTCAGGTCGAACAAGACGGGGAATTTGACTCCGGTTGTTTCGCTCACTGAACAGTAAATAGACAAATTACAGCTCTTATTAACATACAGTTTTTAAAAGATTGAAAGGTGCAGCAGTATGAGGTGGTTATTGAAAGGAGCAGCCTCTATATTTGGGAGACGACGAGCAGACAGAGGACAACATGACTTTCATAAGAATGCAGCCTTCTTCTGTGATTCTTGTTTATTGAAAAGCACTTAAGGACATATGTGGTGTGGTTCCTTGCTACTCTCCTGTAGTAGTACTCTCCTGGGAGTACACTTCTCTGCAAAAGTGATGAATTTCCATGGTCATAAGTAAGCATGCAACTTCACTCTTGACAATTTGAATCTGGTTAACTGAAAGGATTTACTGTAAAAACAAGTAAAAGCAAGTAAAGTTTTCCCCTCACAGCTTACCCAGAGGCTGGTCCGTTTCCTGTCCTTTCATTTAACTGCTGGTCCAACTCAGAAAGCATCTTCAGTATGTTCAGTGCAGCCTGTAGAGGTTAACAATGGTACATATTTTTCAATTAGTCCTGAAGGTGACGTGAATCTTCAGAAGTAAAAAAAAAACAAAAACATTTATATCATTGAGAAACAAATTTCATCCAGAAACCTTCTTAGTCTTTTATCACAGTTGGTAAATGCGAATTTTACGTAAACTGAGGACTTGCATAGTTCTACCATTATAGCAACAACAAAATGCAATTCATCAAACTATGCACTGTGGATGTAATACAAAAATTTTAGGCCAGAAGAATCCTTTTTTTTTTTTTTTTAAATACTAACCATATCATGACAGGATTCTACATCTTTTCCAATTCCATGACTGATGAGCGGTGGCAGGGAGGAGCAGTTAATTAGTGACACAAATTCATTCTTATTGTTTTTGGGGAAATCCTTGTATTCCACCTGGAAACAGATGACATCAACAAAATCAACTGATTACTAAACACAAACTAAAATGCAAGCAGATATCTGGTTTCACAGAGTCCATGGCAGGTGAAGATGCCGTTTGTTACCTGCAGACTCTGCACTGATGCAAGATAGCTAAGCTGTTCTGAGGGCCTGGTGAGGGGTCCGTGGGGCAGCTTGTTCAGGTTGTTTTTGTTCTTTAAGATAGTCTCAGCAGTCAAGGATCTCCCTGCATAAAGCAGCTCGTTGGCAATGATGGCAGTAATTGTGGCCTTGCCTGGGTTGGGCATGGTTCGACTGTAGTCCTTGGCATGGGGTCCCTGGCAGGCTCCGACTGCTTGAGCCACTTCAGGTACCATGGGCAGGATACCTGCAGGCAACTGCTGGTGGCTCAGGTAAGGCAGGCGATAGTCCTCCTCCTTGGAAACTGTTGGGAAAACAACACTTGTAAGTAAGAGCATGTTTAAAATATTTGAATCCCATAAAAAACATTTTAACAAAGACTTACCCAATGCCACCTCCTCTACAGAGCCAGGTTCATAGAAGGTCACTTTGCGCCCATCACCAGGTTTTTTCACAGGTGTCTAACGTAATCATGAGAAAAACAATGAGGACTTGAGGGTAAAAATGTGATGTGCATGAACGTGTTTCACATATTCATAAGATTTGCTTGATGACAGCTGACTCAAACCTTTTCATCAGTTTTGAGTGCCGGTTTTGGGGGCTGAGGCTGAGGCACTTTATATCCCAAAAGTTCCAACATTTTCTCAGCTGCGTTCCTCTTGGCTACCTTTTTACTTGGTCCCATTCCCTCTGCAGACTGACCACATACTGTCACCTGTACCAGAAGACAAGGACAAAGGAACCAAATAACATGAATCAATAAACAAGGAAAGAAACAGGAAAAACATAAGACTGATAACGTGTGTGTTATGCTGCCCAGCATGCCTCAGCTCCAGTTCCAGTGACTCACCTGTAGGGGTGGGCAAAAATATCGATATGGCAATATATCGCGATACTTTTCCAGCCGATTCAATATCGATATTCAAAATTTGAATATCGAATTTTTTTTTTTTTTTTTTTTTTTTTTATCCCCGATCTTTTTCCCCATTCCATCACCCAGTGCTCCTACCTAAGTGACAGTCCTGGGCATTGCCACTCTCTACCAACCCTGGGAGGGCCCTGCACTGAGCTCAGGTTTTATTTCATTTTATAATTTATTTTTTATATAACACAATTGCCTGTCCTTAAAAAATGAAAAATAATGGACAGAGGTTTATTTATTTATGGATTTATATCTATACTGACTGATCACTGTGCCTGTCCTTGGTTTTAGTACCATCTTTCTTGTGTTTATTATCATTTGCCACATAATTAAAGCAACCTCATACTAAATTTAATGTTAATTTCATATGATGTAAATAATATGAAAAATATATACAAATATGTTGTAACTTTAGCTTGTATAGTTATAATAAAACATTGTTTTGACTCAGTTTGTCCCATGAATTGTCACTATAATCTGATGAACGTGCAACTCGGATTTTAAGATCCATCACTATCATCTGATGTACATATATACAACTTGGATTTTAAGATGTGTAATGCATTTTTAAATTTTTCGGTGAACTATGTAGAATATAATAATCGGGATATCGCATAATCGGGATATCGCAATGTGTATCGTATCGTGGCTCAAGTATCGTGATGCGTATCGTATCGTGAGGTCCTTCCCAATATCCACCCCTACTCACCTGCATGACAAACTCCCTGCGCCGTGGTAGACCTCTTTCTGTCACCATGCTGTACTCTGGCTCCTTCTCCTTTTTAGCTTGCTGGATCTGAGCCAGGCGGCTGATGGGATTCATTCCCTGGCCATACTCTGGGCTGGTCTGCAGCTGTTGGCATGAATGGTTAAATCATTGCTAAATTAAGAGTATTTAGGTCCATTCTGACTAATCCCAAACCCGGCTCAAAAGTTACATTACCTTGATGATAGATTTGGTTTTCTTTTTGATGCGTGGCAGTGTCTTTTCCACAATGGGTATATGGGGCAACCTCTTCAACTCTCCCAGCACAGCAGCTGCCGCTAGCTTCTTGGCAATTTTTTTACTCTTTCCCTCACCCTCTCCTCTGAACTCCCCAACAGTAACACGGACTACAAAACTCTTCATGTGTGGAGGACCTTCTTCCTTTAAAACCTGGATAACAACAGTGACAACACATTTTACTTGGGTAAAATATAATACATTCCTAAATATTAAGGTACTGGATGATACAAATGGATCCCAACCTCAAAGTTGACTGGCAAGTTCCGTTTCAGTGCAATTTCAAACACTTGACTGATTTCTGATTTGTTCAGGTTCTCCTCCTCGGGCTCTCCATTCATCTGTCAAAGATAAGGATAAAAATAGAAAAGCAATAACTTTGTTTAAAATAAATAAAAGCTGTCTAGCTCTTTCTTATGCTGAAAGTGCACTTCTTTTCTCACCACTGGTAACGGTTGAAGCATCGGTTCCTTCTGCAGTGTCTTCAAGGCCTTGGAAGCAGCGTCATGTTTGGCTAATTGTCGTGTGCGCCCCTTCCCCATAAATTGCTGACCTCCAACAGAGAGCTCCATGTGGTATATCATTGGTCCCACTGGAGGAAATGGATAGTAGTACCTGGGCACATTGGACAATTAGTTTTTCCCAGCTATTGGGACAAACAAATCAGAAAAAAAACAACTCTACGGCCACAATTCAATGTGATATCAACTCACTGTTGCATAGAGCGCTGGTAAGGCCCTGGAGCCCGAACATTGTAGTTGAAATTTGGTGGTCTTATCATCGGGTATGGGTCAATAGGTTTATACATTGGCTTTTTACCAAGCTTCATACAAAGTGCATTTAACTCTGTGGTATGTGTAATTCCATCTGCTGCTAGACAAGCACAGAGAAAGCAACAATAATAAAATCATATGTGTATTAAATGTCCTCGCTGCAAACTTATGTAAAAAGACTCCGACAGAGCAAGCGGGAGCGGCCCACCTGGGTTCTTGCCTGTGTTGCGGGGCATCCTCGCAGTGGGCTTGGGAAGCGTGGTCTCAGCGAGGGCAGAAGCAGCCGCAGAATGCTGTGCTTTCTTGATACTGGTCCCCTCTGCCTCCCAATACTGATCTCCCAATGTGAGCCTCACTGAGAAAATCTGAAATAGATTATAATTCATTAGGATACATTTTGCTGATCAACAGGTTGGCAGCAGAGATTATATCATTATGCACCAGGATTTTCACACTCAGTGTACCTTGGAGTGAGCTGGTCCTTGCTCAGAAAGCAGCTTATATTCAGGCTGGATCTTGTTAAAACGGGCTAACTCATTTACCAAACACATGGGGGTCTTCTCTTTAGGGTTTGCCATGTTAGATACTAAAATGACAAAGAAAAAAATACTCACTACAGCCAACCTTTAAACATATTCTGAAAATAACCAAAGAAGGCTGAAACAAATCTCTTACACTCCTAACTTTTGAAGATAAAAATGGCACAACTTTTGAAATCAATACATTAGAAAAAGTGAACAAACTGATAAAACCCACCTGTGGGGGTATTATAAGGAGTGGCTGAGCCCGCTGGGAGAGCTGAGCTCCTGAGGGGTTGACTGGCACTCTCTGATGGAAGAGCACCAGTGGCACAGGGGATGCTGTAGCCAGGCTGCGGCTGCCCCAGCTGCAGGGGGGCAGAGGCAACGGGCATCGAGCTAGCCGGGCACTGAAACTGTAGCTGAGACATCTTTGTTGCACTAACTTAGTAGACTGAAGTCAAGATAAGAAATCTAAAGTGTGAGAATGATTGTGGACTTCTGAATGTCAGCTGTCTGGAAAGAAAGCATGGAAGGGAGAAATATATTTAAAAAAAAAAAGGTCAAACATAACAGTAACTGTATATTGAGAAAATTACAACACTTTATTTTCTGAAAAAAATAAAGATCAGAGCCACATGTGAGGGCATTCATATCCAACTATGATAGAAAACCGCAATCAGAGTTGTGGGGAACAAGGTACGAATATTTTTCCTTACAGTAACAGTTAACATGATTCTCATGGTTGAATATGTACAGCCAGAGCACATTGTAGAGAACCAGGGTTAGTGCTTAATAACATATAGGTAGCAGAAAATCTATCAGTAAAACAAATGACTATTTAACTCTTTCTTCCATGGCACACTCAATCTCTGAACCACAGCAAATAATGACATTCAAATCAAAATGGGGTTAATAAATTTCATTCCGACTTAAATGTATTACTGATCTTATCATTGACCCTGTATAACTCTGGGAGCCTGCTGCCCCGTTACATATGTGTGATAATTTGAATAGTAAAATTTTGCTTGTAAAATGAAGTAACACACACAGAAATCCTAAAAACAGGTCATTCAGCTTGTTAACAACAGAGACTGTTACTGTAGATCCAAGGGAAAACTAAAGTCTGCACCAGTAAAACAACTTAATAGCGCCATGAAATTGATGCCAAGTCTTCAGAACTCTACTGCAGAAACTGATCGCCCTTGCACCAAATGACATTGATATGATTATTTTGGAAACTGCTTGTATCCATCATTCGTCTGCTCAGTAACCCCATTAATGGGGGCATTTTTTCCTTTGTGAGACATCTTGACTCTCCAAAGACTTGTGAGATCACAGTCATAAGAGACAATCCTGCTAGGTTCTGCCTTCCAAGCAGTATTTGTGACCAAGTCATCCTCTATCCATGTCAATACTGTAAAACTACAACCAAACTTTAGGTCTGAAAATATTAAAAATAATTGTGTCTAATAAAGCAAATGTAGAATAAGACTTTACTGGAGCAACTGTAGATCAGTAGGAAGAATAGGTTATCCCCTAAGTCCTGGTCTGGAGCAGAATAACATCTAAAACATGTAGGACAGTGGGCCCTAAGGATGAGGTTTGAAGAACACTACTTAAACACGAAGGTCGGGGAATTAACGCCCAGCCCAAATACATGCTTCATTGTCCTTTGCACTTTATTAGCAGCTTGAACTGCGAAAAAATACCCAGAATGATTGTAGAAAGAGAGCACTACTATATAAAGTGTGCATTAAAAAAAAAACAATGCATGAGTGAATTTCTTTTTGTGGGCGAATGAGGAACAGATTCTTTTTCTAATGTGATAGAGGATCTTGCCCTCAACTGCCCGATAGGACCTATCCACATGTTGGGGGAAAGTAAAAGGGACAGTAACATGTTCCCTACAGCACAACAGGGCCACCAGATGCCAACACTCTTTTAGTCAGTCAGGGAATCAATCAGACAGTACAATTTTTCTTGGGGTCTACCACATATGACACACTCATTAGGGCCCTTGGGCCCCTGAGCAAGGCCCTTAACCCTAATTGCTCCCCTGTGTTTGTTCTCTCAGATTTAAGTCGTTTTGGATAAAAGCGTCTGCTAAATGACAATAGTAGTAATAGTAAGTTACCACATTACATCTCTTCAGATCCTTGGAGTGGTCAGTGTTGTTTAAAAGGAAGAAAAAAAAGAACACATTAGTGCAATTTCAAGGTTTTATGCATTAGTCGCAGAAGAATATCCCTTTCGCCCTCAAATTTTTTTGTTATGAAGACTTGCAACCACCCAATATAAAGTGCCTGTGCTGGTCTTTACACAAGCGAAACAATCTAACATATGCACCATCTGCCTGATTGAACCTTTATTTCCCACTGTTCTAAAAAGGTGTAGCTATTGTTTTTTACCAATAGTTATCTGTGGAAGAACAATGAACCATTCTCCAAAGTACCATAAGCTGTTTCCCTTTTGCATTCATAATTAAAACAAGACAAAAATACAATCTAAAACAGCATATTTTTTTTTACATGCTCTACAACAGGGATATTCAACTGGCGGCCCGCGGGCCACTTGCGGCCCGCCAGGAGTTTTTATGTGGCCCCTGGTCATATTTCATACCTAGTTATTCATGTTTTTAATATATATTAAATAGTTTTATATATTGTTGCATTTAACGTCACTTCTGGTCGGCGGCCAGTGAAACTAACATGGTTTACATATCGCATTTTGTTAATTAATAAAAGTTTAAGATGCTTGGTAGCCTTTTCAGTTGGTCAATGATTCATTGGACAGTGTTTGTACATGTTAATCTCTGTTGGAGATGTTTTTTTTAGATTTTTTTGCTTGTAATGAGAAGATACATCTTTTCTACTTATTTCAAGAGAAAATTTACTTGAAACAGGTGAAAATTGTCAAATAACAAGTTATTCTTCTGTTAATGACTTTTGTTTTAAGTGTAATGAGATTTTTTGACTAAAAATTAGACATTTTAACTAGAAATAAGACAAATATTCCTGGTAAGATTTTGAGTTTTTGCAGTGTGAGCACAAATGTTTTATATATACATACATTTTGAAAAACCCCAGATTTTCCACCTGCGCGCTTTGGGCGCGAACGCAGTGCAGCCCTCTCCATACAGTCCTTTTGCAGATGTGGCCCTCTGAATAATCTAGTTGAATACCCCTGCTCTACAACATGCTGAGAGTTAACTACTGAACTGCACCTTGCTGTGCACTTGTACCTCATGCAATCTGTCACATTATTCTCCACTCAATGATTCAGGTTTTCCCTATACACCTGGCTGTATTTCTTTTTACCAATTAAGACAATATAACAATATGGGTGGCATCTTTACTACCCTAGCTGACAATAAAGGGATGCCTCTGATTCTCAAGACCTAGTCACTTTTTTCTTTAGGGTGCATTGTTGGGAGGGGTCAATAGAACTGTAAACACTCTTGGGAGTCTTCGTTGTCTTAATTTACCACAAATGCACATGCACTGAAGCCAACACGCCTCGAGCTGCTGCAGGTTAACCACACACACTTAACTGTGTATAAACGCTCATTGATACAGTTAGAGTTGATTGATCATTGATACAGTAGCTAGAGTTGGAGCGGCCATGGCTGATGTACACAGGCCTAACCCACCTGCACAAATCCTACTGCTACCTGGAACATATATGAACATAAGACAACTGGCACAGCCCAGTGATTAGACCACATCCATGCAGCAGACATGATGATTAATACACCAACTAAAGTAGCTCTTGATTAAAATCAGGCCGTAGCACCACAGAATTAACAACCTTTGCAAAAATAAATACCAAGTATGAGCATGAAGATAAAGGTTTAACCACAACGCTGCAGTGTTTGGCATTAATTAACCTGCCAGCAGCTGTTTTTAGTTACCGGCGACTCTGCAAGAACCCCGTTTACACAGCTAGATAGCTTAGCTAACGCCGACAAGTTAATATGCATCAGCCTCACCTCGTCTCTTTTTTTTTTTTAAGTTTTTGGTCACTCCATATGACACGGTGGCTTTAATGTCGGTCGGTTCTGCTAAATGGCCAGCTTGGAGCGTGAGTGTATAGTAGTTTATATCAAAATGCGGGCGGTGAGGAGGTGGACATTGGGAGGACAGGGCAAACACTAAAGAGAATGGCAGCGGCTTCCGTCTCTCCCGGAAGTGACGTCTGCAGACAGGAAGTACTTCCGGGAGGCGTTCATCAATAATTCAGGCAGGAGTTGATGGAAGACACAAAACCACTAAAAGTGACATTTGTTTATCGTAATACAATTTTAAAGACGCACAAAAACACAGTCTAAACAATGCATTTT
The DNA here is from genome assembly GCF_033807715.1 of Cololabis saira. Classification (NCBI taxonomy): domain Eukaryota; kingdom Metazoa; phylum Chordata; class Actinopteri; order Beloniformes; family Belonidae; genus Cololabis; species Cololabis saira. Next base: position 22,815,087 of record NC_084594.1, on the reverse strand, counting down.
GTTTTATTTCAGTTGTATCAATTAGCCAAAAGAATTACAAGTTTTGCAAACATATTACTTAAAATGCTGTAAAAAAAATTATTATTAAAAATGCACTAATTAATATCTATCAAGCCGATTATGCAAGCTAATAAATAGAAAATGGATCATGTTCACTATAAAATATTGCTTCCATGGTCTATTATTTTTTTTACTCCACAGCTTGAGGATAGGAGCAGTTACTGAGGTGAGTGGTTCTGTCCAACAGGTCACAGGTCGTAGGCTTGACACATATTCAGAGAGTCTCGCAGCATCAAGTCACGCAAACGCCACAGTGCGTCCACCATGGTGGTGTGGGCTCCCTTGCTCTTCAGCCAGTGAACCGGAAGCCGACTCTCTTGCTCTTTGGTCAGGTGAGCGTCTGGCCTTTGAGCTGTTATGAAAATATAGTATTCTTAATTTCAAAATCTGGGGATTTAGGGAAAAAAATGTTCACTTTGTGAATAAAATCATACATATTTAAGAACTTGAAACATTTAAGTATTAAGTTATTTTCATTAAAAACAAAAAAAGGTACTTTTTCTGAAAATTAAGAAAAAATAAATACAGAAAAGCAAATCATACATCCACTAGTGACAAAGAAAAACAAAGAAAGAACAGCGTAACAACACCTTTGAGCGTCTGGTCCCACTTGCTGACAGTTGCAGACTCTGAATTTAATCCCTCAATGTACTTCAGGTAGGCCTCTGAGTGAAGCACCCTCTGCGTCTTTGGTGGCGGTCCCACAAACATGGGGGAGGTGGGCTGCAAATGAGACGGCTGGCCCTGCCCTGGGTACGGTGGAGGCGCATGCTGGCCTGGACTGAACATCCCAGGCTAAAATGAAATATACCAACAAATGTATTACTACTGTTTACTATAAATGTCTCTTGTTCCACTGAGTCATGCTTTAATTCAAACTGAAGCACATGATTCATTACATAAGAAACAAAACTTTTGTCACCTTTTCATGTGCAGTGAAAACATTTGTGAGAAGTACCGTAAATAAATACAAATCTATATTACTTTCTCAACTGCACTCACCTGTTGCATAAAGTTTCCTTGTCCTGGACTTCCTGCCATCCCATTCATTCCAGCACCCATCATACCTGTTTGAGGACAACATTTATCTTCTGTGCATTTATGAACAGATAAACTCAATTCATGCTAGTTTGAGTTATGTTAAGATTTACAATAACTTTGAACATGTTAGTCAGTGAATATCAGTTGCATGTTAGTTACTTGGTATCAGTTTTCACATGCATTACAAGTGTACGTGTTGTTTCGTATATTAGGTGTAAAATGTGAATACACTTTAAACGAGTTTGTCCAAGACCAGAGAGCTATGACCCCTTAGTAAATAGCTCAGGCTGTGCACCGTGTGGACCAGGTAAACCCCTCCAGCAGGAGAGACAAGACTGGATGTGACTGAGCAGGTGTGGCTAGGACAGTGGCCCTTACCCTGATGAGGCATGCCAGGGTACCCAGGCATACCATGATGAAGATGATGAGGATGCAGATGAGGACCCCCTGCAGGGTGAGGTGGCATAGGAGCCACACTCAGCAAACCCTCATGGGGGCCCTGCATGGGCATGTAAGGTGGGCCGTAGTGTCCCATCATGCCTTTGAGAGGAGGGTAAGGAGAGCACAACATATCCATGCATAAGTAACATGCAGCTGACTAAAATAACATGCACTACTACTACTACACACAGAAGCCCTTTCACACATGTACCGCAGCACTTAAAAGAAAACGCTACTGTCTGTATTCAAGCTGATTTTACAAGTTTGTTTGTGATGTCTAGATATCTAGTTATTCATCTATAAGTGTATAACTAAATTGCAAGATTCTTATTCAAAGATGGGAACAAGTTAATGTTTTTAAATTAGAATTGTAAATGGTTTTAAACCATGTTTTATTAAAGTTATTTGTTATGTATATAAAATAAATTGTATCAGAATAGTGGACTTGACATGAAGTCTTGCTTTGAGCGAAACCTGTATGAATTGAAGAAACCCAATCTCCATCCACACAGCCAGACCAGGTAATGAGGTTCAGTGTAGGCAAGGGGCAGATGATACAAATGGTGGAGGGTGTTAGCAGAATAGGCATACATGTTAAATGAAAATATGAAATAAGGCATTCATGGTTAATAGTTGTTCATGCATTCAATATCGTGCAGTATCAGATACAAAACTAATGAAATAATAAATGCAAAATACAAAACAGTAGCAAAAAAAAATGTTTTCAGAATGAGGTTTAAAGATTTAAAAAAAAAGGAAATATTTAAAATTATTTTAAAATGAGAGAATTACAGTTTTTGATAGTCCAGCCTTATTTCCCTGCTGTCTTGTTGTCAAACATTCTCTGAGAGGGGTTACCTGACACAGGTGTCATGGTCTGGTTTATCATTCCCATAGTGCTAGGCGAAGGCACCACCCCCATCAGTGCCCCTACAGGGGTACCTGCTCTAGGGGAGCCTTGCTTCTGGCTTGGCCTGTCCCGGTCTTGCTGTTCCACTATTTTAGCTGCACGTTCTGAAAGATTAGACAATAAATAAATTAATTCTAGCTGACTTGAGGTAACAAAAAAAAACACCCAAAAAATCCCATGATCATTACGATCCCTATATCTGACCTTCATAGTCTGCTTTCCTGGAAGCTTCCAGGTTCCTCCACTCAGTACCTACTAGTCGACTCAGCTCCCCAAAAGAAAAATCAGGGTGTCGAGCTTTGATGACAGCTCGCATTTCACTGCTGAACAAGATATAGCCACTCATGTTTATCTTCCTCTTGGCTCCTTCTTTCTTGGATAAGCCTTTCACCTTAGGAGTAGCCTTGATAGAAAAGAAAGAAAAAAAGGTAATATGACAATATAGGGAGCAGCTTTCAGAAGCATGTAATATGTGTGTTGTTTTGTTTGCCACATTAAGATCTTTAGAGATGTATAAATACTTGAGATGGTGTGTATGGCATAGTATCCATATCGCTTGTAAGTGGAGTTTGCATCTGAGGCAAAGAAGGGGTTGCAGGAGCCTCTTCATCATCTTCCATGTCTTCCATATCATCATCTGCATCTTCTATGTCTGCCAGTTTAACCTCAAGCTCGTCTATCTTTTTGTTCAAAAAGGGTGACGCTTCCTTCTGTGGTACTATCACTTTCCTGTAGAGGAAAAACAAAAAACAAACTGAAAAAAGAATCCAATTTATTTCTGAATCAGAGTAAGAGCTCTGCTTCACTTACAAACCTGAAATAAAAGACCTCATCCTCCACCACTTTGGAAGAATATGAGAAACGTTTCAGACCCTTGAATTTTTTCATCTGCTTCTCAGTGTCGATATAGCGGCTCTCACACAGGAGAATTTCATCCTCTACATATTCTGTAGGTCTGCATGACAAGAAGTCCTTAAAAGAGGACACCATGCATCTGCCTGGAGAGCAGAAAGGGAATATAGCGTGTTAATGAAACAATTTAAGATGAATAATTAACTACAGCAGTTTTTCATATTTTGAAATTCACACTGTGATATGAGATGGTCATTTCTGTAATATATATAATTTTAAAACGTGTCAATTAAGATAATTAGATTATCACTGAGGGAAATGCATTTTAAGTATTTTATATGTCACACCATTTCTTGACTCTTAGCAGTTGCTAAGCAACTAGCAGTCTCTTTGTTTTTACAGGTGAAAGTCAAGAAAAAGTCAGATAAATAAAACACAGGCCAGTTGATATGTATTATGTAATTTTTTCTTATGTAAAAAATAATTCTAAAGATTATCAACTAAGTCCTCATTCAACACGTACCAGATTCTCAGTGACTTTCACGTCTTATCTAACTCCTCCCAAAAAAGAAATAACCTTGTTGTGCATGAGCTGACTTTTTAACCTTAAAAACTTAACACAGAGAGCAGGCCAGCTTATTGTCATGTACAAACAAAAGTTCTGGGAAGCCACCCAAGGCAATACCTATGACACAAGTCAATGGCAAGGTCTCCTCCAGATGACTCAGAAAAACTTCTCTTTTATAAAACATCTTTGTGGGTTCATGCTCCGTTTCCTCTGGATGAATGAATATGGGTCCAAAGAAGCAGGTAGTTCCATTTTGTAACCAAAGTTTTTCGATTCTGCAAGCAATCCGGAGAGATGTGGTAATAGTTAACAACGCCATGATAATTATACATGCCCGACATTATTTCATACCTTTCTTTCAAAGGCTAGATTTGATCTGATAGTAAAATATGCTTTTAACCAACCTGGCAACCCGGGGTTTTGATAGACCATGTGACTGGATGTAAACACAGTCACCCAGTTTAAACCACACGTTGTTGTAGCACAACTGTTCATAGTACTGGTAGCCTGGCTCTGCTCCACTCATCTCCATTGGGACGTCCTCTTTCTCCTAAATGGATTAGCAAGCACAGACAGAATATTTATATTGTTGCAATTTTTGGTACTTGGAAAAGAAGTGTTCCCTTGCCACTGAGCTTCGTGTCAAGAGATGAATGCTACCAATTTAAACGTTAATGAATCCCCTCTAGTAGAAGCCAAATGACACTGTTTATGCCTAGCAACAACCCCTCCTGGATTTTATTTTTCTCTTTACTAATACCCAGACTGCACCCTAAAGCCACCTGTCCTTCAGACTGAGCTTGACTGGAAAGCTAATGCCCTCATTTTGTAGCCCTTATGAAATGATACTAACGGACGCTCAGTGCTGATGTCTCCATTAACCTCATCTATTAGCATATCACTTCTCTCGGTTGTGTCATTATTTCCTACCACGATGAAACAATTTCCACTGAAAAAAACAACAGTTCCACTGAAAATTGAAAAAGTGTCTCACAGAAACCGCTTAGTACAAGTTTTCTTTGAGAAGTAAATCCTGCTTGATGGTGTAAATAAAAAATTCAAACATTATTTTACGTAGTGTGTAGAAAAGATGGCCTCACCTTGTCCTCAAAACTGCCACTGGCTGCATATGACATAGCTAATTTTTCCAGGTCAGGCTTAGCAAACATGGAGGCGACACGGACAACAGGAAGAGGCGTCTCTCGGGGTGATAATTTCACAGAACTGTCTGGCATTGCCCAAATCTTGATCTTCTTGAATGACTTGTTCCTGGCCGCATAGCGGGATTCACACACGTAGACATCCTCAGGTTGGAAGCCCTCGGGTTGCATTTTAAAATAATCCTACATGAGCAAGAAAGTTGTTGTTTTTTTTAGTTAAATGAAATGAAATAATATTCAATGTTTGGTTAACTTTCTGTAGCAAGCCTTACCTTTACAAAAATGACAACACATTTGCCCAGAACTTTACTGATGGATACTTGGTTGTAGTAGTCGCTCTTGAAGACCTCTTTTTCTAGAAACTTGCGTGTGGCCAAGTGAAAGGTTTCACTTGGTCTATAGAACCAGCATCCATAAAGCCAATGCTCGCCTTCAGACAGAGACAAAAGACTGACTGAATACATAATTTGCTTGAAAAAAAATAAATCAAATAAAATCACAAAACTGATATCATTAAATTCTAAAATGAAATAAGTAAGTTACCAGTTTCATTTGACCACAGTTGTTCAATACAGACAATATGAGGCTTCAGGTTTGGTTCTGATGGCTCCACGTAGACAAAGTCTCCCACATGGTAGGTACTGTTTTCAAAGGAGCATTCCTGAATGTACACACGTTGCGAGTCTGACTTCCATTTCTCCCCTGGCTGGTCCTCTGCCTTTCCGTCTGCCATATATGACAAATGAGCTATTGAGCTGAAATGAACACTTTGATAGCATCATTTTATATCTTTATATATAATCCCTAAAGTCCACAAACCTTTGTTTTCCTCCTCTTCTTTCTTTTGCTTATCTTCCTCAAACTCTTTGGGAATTTTCTCTCTTTTTTCCTGATCCACATCACTTTGCAGGTGTTTTGCTGTGTAGTTGACTGCAGTGGAGACAAAAATCTCTCCATTCTTACACAGCTCATCCCTGATCTTAATGAAAAACTGCTGCAGTTCCACTGCATCCTCAAATACCTCCGAGTCTGTCCTGCAAAGCCCAAAAATTTGAGTGTTACATCAGGGAAGTTATTATAGTCAGTGAAAACTGAAACAAACAGTGAAAAAATAATCCTGTCAACTGAAATAAAAGTAATAACTAAAGATTTTTATACAATTAAAACTAAAATTAACAATGCAAAACTAAATTAAATAAAATCGAATTGCTGGTAAAATTTACTTTGTTTTCACTTTAGTTTCATGATTTGTTTTTACGTCAGTCTTCATTTTTCTAATGAATTCTTTTTTTACTAATTCTAATTACATAAAATAAGGAAAAGGGGTTGTGTTCAGTATAGCACTGTTGATTTTTTTGTCAATATCTAAATCAATACCTCAAAAACTAAAACAAAACCAAATTTTAAAAACAAACAATTTTTTCAAAACTGAAACTATTGATGTATTTTTTAAATTAAAACTAAACTGAAATAATCAAGCAAACGGAAAAACGAGTTAAAAGTTAAAACAAAAAAACAATTCTAATCTATTATAACTCTGCATCAGGGTATATTTGAATAGTCTGTTTCAACTTTTGTTGTAAAACATGGCCAAATTAAAACAGGATACAAAGAATCAGTGAGTTTCACTGTACTATGATTAAATACTAGTCTGTTAACTCCCTTTAGTATAATTACACATCAAATCAAAACTGATTAAACCTATAATATGACAAGGGAACCAGATTGTGAATCATTTACAGAAATCACAAATTTTCTCTAAAACATTCACCATAAACTACAAAATATAAGAAATGAGTAAATAAATTGACAATCAGTGAGTGGCAACACTTAGAGATTGATGGTTTGTGTTTGAACAATTGTTTTTACATGTATTTTAGAAATTTTGCTCAATATTTTTAACCAACTTTCTTTAAGCTTTATTTAGATATACTGTACATTTTTAATTGCACTGCACTACATTGCTGGAACTCAGTTTTGTTATTATTATTGTGTGGATGCAAATATCATAAAGTGAGGAAATGACAAAGTGAATCCTGAATCGTGTATGTTAAACATGAGCTACATTTTCACATTTCACAATTTCTGTTGTAGACATCTATGGTAAAAGCTCAGTGATGAACATCAAATTCTATGTGCAGTTTCTGTCGTTTTAGGTTAACCATTAACTTACTGGATAATGCTTGAAACCTGTAGAGTTTTCTTAAGGGTTGCCATACCTGTGTAATCTCCTCGCCTTCTCCAGCACTTCAAACATGTGTTCTTGGAAGACATCCAGTCTTCTGTAACGGCCACGCTCCACATTCACCCTGATGATATCAAAATTAAGTGGCGGCTTTTCAGGAGCAGCTGAATCTATGGCAGGAATTTCCGCTAGTGAGTCACTATAGCACCGGCCCTCTTCATCCTGGTGGCCCATTACGGAAACAAACAGGTTCCTTATCAGCTCTCGCACCAGAGGTCCCACAGCAGGAGCTCCAGAATCCTCCCCTCCTTCCTGCTGCTTTCGCGTTTCCAACAGCACTCGATGCAACACCAGAGCATCTCGATAAATCAGAGACTCAGGCTCATTGTAGATGCACGCGTTGTTGAACATGAGTGCAAAGTCCTCCACCAAAGCATCAACATCTTGGTAGCGACCTCCTGCCATATGGCTTCGCACACGTTCCATATCGATGGGTTTCTTGATTGTAGCATAGTAGTCAGGCAACTCGGCACGAGAGGGCAGACGGAGGAAGATTGTGCTCAAACGGCGACCTCTGCGGTCAGTGAAGTTTCTCACAGCCTCATAGAGCTCATTTAACTTCTGCTGTAGAGGGGTGAGGTATTTTGACTTTTTTGGAGAAACGCCACTCTTTCCTAAATATGGAAAGATCAAATTCAGAAGATGAAAGACTGGTAAAAAAGTCTGGTAAAGCAAAATTAAGGCACTCTATACAGAATAACCCTCCACGGGGACCTAATAATTGTTTTTAGTAACCTCATTTTAATAGATGAGAATGTGATGGGATTTGATCCTTATGGATTTGGAACATTTAGAAAATAAAATGAAAAACACATCTCTCAACTTAACCCATGAGAACCAAGACCCATTTCTATTTGAAGAAAAATATGGGGTGCAAAACAGAGACGAAGTGGACCATATGTGTCAGTACCTTTCCAGGACATTTAAAGGTAGTGTGACGCCTGAATCATGGGTCCTTATGGGTAAAGTAAATCAACTAAAACATGCCAAAAACCTTTGACACTCACGTATTTTCAGTTTTGGAGATCCCACATCATCTTCTCCAGGGAACGGCCCCATCTCCTTGCGCTTGTCTTTCAGTACCTTCTCCAAAACTTCTGCATCATTGTATACCTATAAAAACCAAACCGAGGGTGAGAAGAAACTCTTAACAGACTGTTAATTATTAATGCCACAGTAGCAAATAATATGAGTAGTATATTTTATCTGAGGAGAAGTCATATTGCAGACCTGAGATCCCTCCTCATTGTAATGCCGAGCATTACGGAACATTAACTTCATGTCTTCCATCAGAGCTTCCTCTGTGGCGTAGCGTTCATTGCGAACGCTGTGCTCAATGGTTTTCAGGTCCATCGGTTCAAGGATGACCTTGTAGTAATCCGGGTAGTCCTTCTTGGATGGTTTAACCATAAAAAGATCACAGAGGCGTCGACTGGTCCCTGTCTCCTTGGCATCAATCACTGCAGCGTACAAGGCTTTCATTCGGTTCTTTTTGACATTTTTCTTGTGGCTGGAAAAAAAAAGGGCTTACCATTATAATACGAAAAGAGTATCTTGCAAAGCAATAATGAAAAGTAAAACGATTTGTTTGAAATTTTTAAAAAATCTTCCAAACCTTTTTTTCTTAGTGCTCCCTGCATCAGAAGACAGGATGCTGTCTCCATCTTCATCATCTTTCCTCAGAAGTTCTCTCTTTTTGGCCTTTACAAAAAAGAATAAGGACAGACACACACATTACCGAATCTATCAGGAAGATCTCAGATATTTATCGTTTTATTGCTCTGACTGGACTGAAATTTTTATCCAGTACAATTTAGCAGAAAGTAATTCATAACACCTCACCTGCAAGATCTGCTGAAGTCTGAAGGCCCGTTTGTAAATGCTAGAGGTGGGCATATTGTAGCGCTTTGCATTCTCAAACATCAAACTGAGGTCCGCTTCAATCTGTTCTACATTCTCATACTCGCCATTCTTCATCTTGGCCCTAACATTGAAAAAGAGCTTTTTAAACATTTTCAAACTCTTTGTAAAGTTTTCATTTGGAGGAAATCTAAATGTGACTGTACAAAAAACAAAGAGAGTAACTGATCAGTACCTGATGTGCTGCAGGCAGATGGGCTGTTTTATCTGCTGATAGTAGTCAGGATATTCTCTGCGAGAGGGCAGCTGCTGAAAAGGTTCAGAGAACACCTGACCCTGGTTATTCCTCGCACCCCTGACAGCTTCATACAGCTGGAAGATTGGGTTGCTCATCTCCATACTTGAACTTTGACTTTCAGCCTCAGACTCTCCCTCATCATAACACACAGAGCCTGAAAACAAGGACAATGTATATTGCAACACTGCTAAAATTTTTAATTAAATAAAAAAAAAAAAAATTGATGAAACTTACCTGATAGCACTGGGTCATCCTCACTCTCTGAGCCGTACTGAAGAGCAACACTAACACCAGAAAGTCGATCCCCCTGCCCAGATCTACGATTTCTGAATAGTAAAAAGACACAACATCTTGGAAGAATTCTTTTTGTCTGAAGACAGTTTATATGTTCCGATTCAAATCAACTGAATATCCAACCTCTGCTCAGTACCTGATGCGAAGACTAGACTTTGTGGGCTCGGCATGTTCAAGTTCAGTTTTACGCTGGATGAAGACTTTCTTTATCATGTTAGCATCCTGACAAAACAAGAAAATAACAAGTCAATATTTGGGAAGTTATACTGCAGATTCAAAAGAAATAAATAAAAAAAATTAAAAGGGAGTGGCGAAAAGTTTACCTTGAAAATCTGAGATCCTGGTTCATTATATGTTTTGGCATTTTTGGCCATCAGGTCAATGTCCTTGGCCATAGCATTGACATTTTTATAGAATCCAGTCTATGGACATAAAACAAAATAACACCAATAAGAGCACAAAAGCATAAAGTTTTGCATCTTGAAAAAAATAATGAAAAAGAGAGTGAACCGACTACCTGTATTCGCTGAGAAATTGCTCTCAGATCTATTGGCTCCTTTATGATGGCATAGTAGTCTGGGTAATGCTAAGACGGACAGACAGACAGACAGTTAACTATTGAACAGTGCTGCTGAGTGATTGAATAAAGTGAGATAGGTAAGAGAAAAATACTTCATAATACTAATCGGTCTTAAATTAGTATCAATCAATGAAAGCCCACTGAATGGGGCACTCATGAAAAAATATTTTAAATATTAAGAGTTTCTCAAATAAAAGTTAATAAATAAATCAGAAACATTTATTCAGAAGGTTGGATACAAACTTCATGCATTATGCATTGGATGTGCTGTTTTTAGTGTAGAGAAAGTTTTACAGTTGTCTGATTATTTCATTTGCATCATTCAAAAGCTGAGAGACCCACCACTTTGGAAGGCAGTTTCTGGAACTGTTCACTGACTAGTCGCCCTGAGGGATCAGCGTGTGACACAATAGCCTCCAACAGTTGCTCGAATATTTCCTTCAATCTGCCCGATGAGGTCTAAAAGATAAATATACATTAGGAGCTTTAGTCATAGAAGCGTGGTTTGTCAGATTTATCTTAGGAAAATTCACATTTGTTCATAGTATGCGTCATGCAACTTGACAACACAATGAACAACTAGATAATAAAAAAACATTACGCAAATAACCAGCATTCCTTAAAACAAAGCAGTTTAACAAATTATGCAGAGAACATGAGAACTTACCTCATCTTCGGCAGATATTCCTTGATTATCCATCATCTCATCACCATCTTCATCATCCTCATCACCATCTCCCGGTTGCACAAACTCATTCCTCGTTTGCAAATAAACTTCCCAGAGCTTGCAAGCTGCTTGATACTCCTCACTGTCTTCCTGAATATTTGAAGATGAAGACATAAGATTAAAACAAAATTGGTAGTTGGATGTGTAGTACAGGCTACATTGAAACTGGGTGACATTCACTTTGCATACGTTTATACTGTACATATACAGGACTGTCTCTGAAAATTAGAATATAGTGATTTTCTGTAATGCAATTACAAAAACAAAAATGTCATACATTCTGGATTCATTACAAATCGATTAAAATATTGCAAGCCTTTTATTATTTTAATATTGCTGATCATGGCTTACAGCTTAAGAAAACTCAAATATCCTATCTCAAAAAATTAGAATATTCTGGGAATCTTAATCCTAAGATGTAAGCCATAATCAGCTATATTAAAATAATAAAAGGCTTGCAATATTTCAGTTGATTTGTAATGAATCCAGAATGTATGACATTTTTTTTTTTTTTTTTTTTTAAATTGCATTACAGAAGATAAAGAACTTTATCACAATATTCTAATTTTCTGAGACAGTCCTGTATTGTATAGAAGTCATCGTTTTAGATAAACACTACCAGTGATTTTTTTTAACATAACCATAGAAATGATCATAAAAAAAACAGTGTCACAAGATCAAGGTTTTGAACAACAAATGGAACACAATACGTATGTTAAGATTATTTTTATCCAGACACGGTGCTGGTAGAAATGAAAAAAAAAAGGCTTTTTTTCTCCTTCTCTTTCTTTCTTTATACCTTGTAGAATGATCTTGCATTGTTGAACATGAGCTGAAAATCTGCAGTAAGTTGCTCCACATCATTATATTCTTCTGACTTTAGTTTGTACTGGATTTTAGTCATATCGATCGGCTGGGAAACCACTTCATAATATTCTGGTTGATTCCTAAAAAGGGAAAATAGAACATCAAACATTAGTATTTTTCCTTTAAATTTCTCACGACATAATGTAATGTGTCTGTTTTCTTGGTCTTACATTTGAACCAGATTTTATTAAAGGCTCATAAATGGTCTTATGGGGGAATGTATTTGTTACAGTTGCTTTGAGGCTTTTTTAACAGCATTACTCTCCTTACTTCCATTTTTTTAAATTGTTGTGATCAAAATACTGCTTGTATTTTTGTTTTTTCAAATGTTTTTGTTTTATGAAAATATTAAATATCCTCTTATGTTTGAAGTTTTGCTTTCATACGGGACCAGGTATACAATATTATTATGTACATATTAACTATGATTTATATAATAACCACTGTATATAATAATAATATAATAACAATGTGCAATCTTTTCTTTTTTTTTTTACAAGCCCACGTACAACTGCGGATACTTGTGGTATTACCTGCTATTATATGTCCCTGTTGTCTTTCTTCTTTTTTTGTCTTGCTGCTGTAACAATGTGAATTTCCCAATTGTGGGACAATAAAGGAAAATCTACCGGTAATCTAATCTAAATTGCTATACTACAGCAGAAGCATATGTTTTAATGAGCTGCTCTGTAAGGTGCACTAAGGTGTCAGACTACTGATTTTAAACCATCGGGCATGACTGCAGACACAATACCTCCTCTTTGGTACCCTGAGGAAAACATCACAAAGTGGTCTCCCGTGATTATCCTTATAGTCCTTGACAGCATTGAACAGCTCATGACATACAGCAATCTGAAAGGTAAAAATCAATGAGACAATACATTCAAGTGTTAAAACATTAAAAAGCCCACAGAGTAAATGCAAACATCACATTAAGTTAAGACTGTCACCGTGCAGAAAACCCTTTCCCCCTTATGTTAAAGCTAGGTTTGCCAACTCCTTGAAAAATAAATAAGGGACACTTCATCGGCAGGGCCGGCCGCCCGATTGCCTTCACCCTTCCTGGCGTGGTGAATTTTTTTAGCCCCTTTTATTATGAGTGAAACGATTTTTTAACTATTTGACTCGAACCGGAATTGAATTAGATGCATATTTTTGAATGCCATGAACATATGGAAAATTAATTATTATCCAGCAATTCACTTTGATACAAAATAAATAATGAACTGAATAAAATAAGTATCTTTCTTAAACAGAAACCTGTCCTGCTTAACTTAAAATTGTATAAATTAATATAAAGCAATAGAAAGAAAGCAGAACATCCATTCTGTAAAAGTGCACATTTTTAGTGCAATAACAAAAGTGCAAACAGAAAGTCTGTAGAAAACTTGCAAACATATTTGTGCCTCAAAGGCCATGACTGTAGGCTACAGTTGTAGTAAAACAGAAAAAAAAATTACTTGTGAACTCAACAGCTCAATGCCATTTTCCATTGGCATGTTATGACTATTTTTTGACTCTGGCTACGGGACAAAGTGCGTCCCTTTTTAGCTCAACACGGGACGGGTACTTTAGTTTATAAATACGGGACAATTCCGTTTTTCAAGGGACGGTTGGCAACCCTCCCTCCCTCCCTTCCCTCCCTTCCTTCCCTCCCTCCCTTCCCTTCCCTTCCCTTCCCTTCCCTTCCTATATACACATGCATACATACACCTACGCATACACATACACTGTACATATACAACATACATACTGCTACATACTATACCGACCATATAGTACACACAAACATACTACTATACTGGCCATATAGATTGTTAATGCAATTCATCATCCTTATACCTCATAAAAAGGGATTATTTATATCTTTTCTTGAATATAGTCACACTTGAGCATTGTTTTAACCCACATTTATACTGTTCCATAGTTTTACTCCGCATACTGAAATACAGAATGATTTGTTGTCCGGGCACTTGGAGTTTTCAAATTTAATTCCCTCCTTAAGTTATAAACCCCCTTCCTTTCTGAGAACAGCACTTGGATATTTTCCAGGGAGTTGATTATTCCATGCTTATACATTATAAGGGCAGTTTTTAAAGCAATAATATCAATACATTTTAAAATATTTGAATTCAAAAAAAAGTATATTAGTATGATCTCGATATCCAGCCTTGTGAATAATTCTTATAGCTCTTTTTTGAAGTATAGTTATTACATGAATTGAAGATGTATGTGTATTCCAGCTTGTTAGAGCACTGAATAATAATAACAATAATAATAGACTTTACCGTGTCCACAGGAGGGACATTTGAGATTCTTCTTCTTTTTCTGATACTCCCAGGAGTGGAGGAGGAGGTGTCATCGAGGTCTCCCCCTCCACTGATGCTGCTGGACGGAGAGGTAGCCCGTCTCCTCTTGGAGCTCGCTGACATCGCTGAGAGGCTGGTCCGGTATCTAAAAAAGAGAAAAAAACAAAAACAAAAAAAAAAGGCTACGTTTTACCTATCATCGGCTTACTTTTGACTTGTTAAACTCAATTCAGATTGGCACGTAATGCCCCCGGTTTAAACGGAGACTACCAAACAGATGAGCAGCAGCAGCACCGATGAATGTATGAAACAAAGCAAGCGGACGAGCGCCTGTTAGCTTCTGATCCGAGCTGACTTTCCGCCCTTCTGGCGACACTATTTACTTATACAAATTGCTCTCGCCTCTTCCCAAAACATACAATCGTCGGGTAGAAAACATAAAAATTGTAGCCATGCTTAATTAACCTTACCGACAGCAAAAATAGGGGTAATTCCCTGAGCAAAAAAACAAATGAGACGGCTAGCTGTCCAGCTAGTGTTGTTTGAAAACTCCAGATCGGAAGTTGATGTTGTATTGTGTTCATTAGGTGAAACAATAACACGCCTCTCGTAGAGGTGCTGACCCCTTCAGTTTAGGAGTGGTATTGCACCCTCATGGGAATGCGCCAGACCACACACAGGTTCATCAAGCAGAGGCAGATGGAAATAACTCATTATATTCACTTACGCACTTGAGAGCATTTCTGAGTGACTTCCAGTTTGCTTTGATTTCCCAAATTTATGAATGAATGAATGAATGAATGAATGAATGAATGAATGAACGAATGAATGAATGAATGAATGAATGAATGAATGAATGAATGAATGAATGAATGAATGAATGAATGAATGAATGAATGAAGTTTATTCAATCATGACAACACAAAAACAACACAACACCAAAAAACATTGTACACAGCATTAACATTTCACACAAAACCAATAATTATGTGTTGAACAATGACTAAAAAGGCATAGGCTGAAGCAAACTGCTTATAAAAGCCTATCCTATATTGCCAACTTTCTTTTTTTGGCTACCGACCTCCAGAAAACCAAAAAGACAATAGAAAAGCAAAGAAACAACAGAAAAAGCAAAGAAACAAAAAAAGGCAAAGAAACAACAGAAAAGCAAAGAAACATTAACAGATAGTCAATCGCACAGAAGCCTCAAAAATAGCTTTAAAAAACATTTTCTTAAAAACCAAAAGAGAATGACATGTTTTTAAATTTATGTTGGCATAATTCCAGAATTTAACTCCAGTAATGGAGACATATCTCCTTTTCATACCTTTTTTTTAGCTTTTTGTACAGTAAAATTGCAGACACCTCTAA
The DNA here is from genome assembly GCF_033807715.1 of Cololabis saira. Taxonomy (NCBI): domain Eukaryota; kingdom Metazoa; phylum Chordata; class Actinopteri; order Beloniformes; family Belonidae; genus Cololabis; species Cololabis saira. The sequence goes on along the minus strand of NC_084594.1, from coordinate 22,799,504 downwards.
GATTACGGAGTCTCCTAATTGAAACAAAACCTCTGTATTGAGTCAGGGAGCATATAATAATTCCTCCACAAATAAAGGTAAATGCTCTATTTTCTGTCTCACTGCCTTTCATAAGGCACTTTTAACAAGTATTTTATTTTATTTGTTTTTAAGATAGGCCTACTAAAAATATAAACCAGGATTGTTAACCACATCTGGACACTCGCAAGAAATTTGCTTCATCAGAGAGGGATTTTTCTTGAAAGAAAGACAGAAATAAAGAAAAAACAAAGAAAGAGAACAAAAGAAAAAAAAAAGATGATGGTTTTTCCGATTGGTTTGTTTTGCTTTGCCATAGAAGATCACTTGTTTCCATCTCACATTGTGTTCTGTTGCCACAATGATGACTAAATATTAATAATCTAATCATGTCTTATAAACATCATGGACATCAATTCAACTACACGACACCAAAGCAACATTTCTTTCTTACATTTTGCTGTAAAAAAATGTGTTCAAAGTTAAACTTTCCATGGAGGGGGGTGGGGTCTTTCCTTTTTTACTGTCATCTTTCAATTAGTTGAAAGATGTTTTATTTACCCATGTATCCTGGCTGGCATGTGAGGCTGAGAGAGAAGGAAACTGGGCGTTGTCTTAAATTTTGAGGGGCAATGATAGCTATTATTAATTCCTCCAAAGTTATAACTTCAGGCCTCATCATTAAAGACAAATTATTTTCTTACATCATGGGCCATGCTGTCAGCATGAAAAGACTTCCACTGTTTCAGTGGCGTCAATTCAGTGGAAGCTAAGGTATGGCAAGGTTACGAGTCACAGAACTTAACTAGAGTATCAATCAACACGCCCAGCAAATACTCATCACAGAAGTCTGCTATGTAGCTTATCTGTGTGGTTAAGAAAATTTGAACTTTTTCAAATGCAGTCTCGCTCACTGCAAAAACTCAAAATCTTACCAGGAATATTTGTCTTATTTCTACTTAAAATGTCTAATTTTTAGTAAAAAAATCTCATTACACTTAAAACAAGAGTAATTACCAGAAAAGTAACTTGTTATTTGACCATTTTCACCTGTTTCAAGTAAATTTTCCCTTGAAATAAGTAGAAAAATCTGCCAGTGGAACAAGATTTATCTTCTCATTACAAGCAAAAAAATCTTGTTCCACTGGCAGATTTTTCTACTTATTTTAAGTGAAATTCTACTTGAAACAGGTGAAAATGGTTGTTTTTGAGTCTTGTCTTAAATGTAATGAGATTTCTTTTGACAAAAAATTAGACATTTTAACTAGAAATAAGACAAATATTCTTGTTAAGATTTCAAGTTTTTGCAGTGTAAAATAACTAGTGAAATCGATCATGTTGTTCTGATTTGCATTTGTAGTTATTCTATATGTATTAAGTAATAGAATAATCAATACAAATAGACACAGAGTAATTCCATAAATGTAGGCTATTAAAAAAACAAACATTTACATTTTCCCTTGAAGCCAAGGTGTGGCGGCTGCCATACCTTGCCATACTGAAGTGACGCCCCTGAATGATAGCTATTATTAATTCCTCCAAAGTTATAACTTCAGGCCTCATCATTAAAGACAAATGATCTTCTTACATCATGGGCCATGCTGTCAGCATGAAAAGACTTCCACTGTTTACAGATTGCCCCTGCCGTCATTGTGCGCTGCAGTCACAGTGACATGTTGCCAAAAGTGAAAACCTCCTCCTCACATTGTCCTGCAAAACCTGGGCGCTCCTACATGAGCGTCATTCTTTCTCTATGCCAAGAAGCTTTCCGGGGAAACAAAACAAAAAAAAAAACACAGACGTCCAATTCATAGAAGAGGGTTATGTGCAGTCAGGGGGTGAATCTAACAGAACAATGTGTGATTTTATGGCGCTCCGTGAACGTGGACGTCTGCTCTTCCTGACGTCAGGAGAAGTCTGAGCGCACTCAGCGCTGCGCACAAGCACAGTAACCACATCGCTCCCAGAGGAAAGGAGAGCACAGCGCAGCTACAGATCGCCATTTAGGTATGTTTCTTTTACATTCACAACTTGACTGAAATGCATCACCTTGCGACACGCTTTCATTTCGATTAGACTGAGGTGCCTTTGGTGCGGCTCCATGCTGCTCGTCCGCAACCTCCTGATTTAACCCAAAGATGCTGCCTGCATTTGACTGTCATACCCTTGAGCGCTGCAGTACAGTCTGCACGCCCACTACGCCTGCTCTTTCTATACTTGATGTGGATTTAATAACCATCGTCCGAAAAAGCATGTAGTATTAGAAATAGCAGGAGCAAAACGTTTTCATTTCCATGAAAACTCCCTGCTGACTTGTCATTCACGCCCTGCAGACTTAATGCAGAGCAGGTTGTCAAAGCGCAGGCTTCTCGGTGGAATTAAGTTTCCACTTGAATTTGGGTTTGTGATGGTTAAAGGCAAGTTTATTTATTGTTTAAGCTTCCGATGTTAAATATAGCACAGTCTCCCCCCTCCCCTGCTGGTATCTGCCTTTAGTGACCAGCCTTTTGTTTTTGCAATGGTATGGCCCCCTTTCCTGCCAACGTCTTCTAAAAAAAGCCTGTTAAATATGTAATTATTTTGTGTTGTCATGTTTGGAGCCACAGTGTGGGAATATCTCTGTCTTGGTCTTTTCCATAATGTTCCTGTTTTTACAGAGATCTTCTCCAAATCCTTAACCTTGTTCTTTATGGCACATACATGGGGATATACTAAAAAGAGATATCTTACAGTCCTACAGTATCAGACTTAAGTGACATTTGGTCCCCGTGCTTTTAAAAAGTGTAAGGAGAGTGGCATTTCAAGAAATGCAAGCAGAAGTAAAGTAACTAGAGAACTAAATAAAGACAAAAGTGTATTTTCACTTCAGTTTTATACAAATGGCAACCAGTTCCACAACCAGAATCACTGTGCTGCTTTAATTGTTGTTGTATTTTACAATTTTAACTCTCTCAAATGTATTTAACCTTTTTAGATATACATTGATTCTGTTGAAATACATCATAAAGCATGTATTGCTGCACAGCATTTTCTCTCAGTTAAAATATTTTTTCTTACAAAGAGAATATCAGGAATTCATTCAAACTTGTTATGCATTAAGGAAATACCTTTAGGATTATTTTATTTTTCTTGGAAATTCAAAAACAGTTGAAAAATGTACAGATCCACTCAATAATTATATCATTGTTTTAGGATGGACCTCTTGACCTCTTGATTGGCGAGCACAATATTCAAGAGTATACACTCCGAGCCTAGTTTTAATTTTTGTTTGTTTCTTTGCCCAGTAGCTTTAGTGTGGCGAATCCGATCAGCATTGTAGGATGCCTCTTGGAGAGGATGGAAATGGATGGAAAAAGAAGACATCAGACATCAAAGAATATTATGACTTCAAAGAAGTGCTGGGAACGTAAGTAGCACGACAGTCTGGCTCTGTAGTCAGTTACAAAGCTAGATGACCTACCGGTTAAATGCACTGGTGCACTTCAGGACCTCTGACCCCTTGCGATCACACAATTTAAATGTGGTATATTTACAGGAGAGGTGTATCTGTTAGACATACTAGTGATGTCCTTTAACAAAATAGATAAACATAACAAAATTGATAAAAAGACACAGGGAATAATCTGCACATTTGAAAAAAAAATCCATTATTAGAATCCAAGATAAGTGCACATGCTACAATGCAGATTTAAGAGGCAGTTTTCGTCCCGTCTGTTCATGCCACCAGGGTGGGACTTGCCTTGTTCTTGTCCACTGCTGAATGCTGACTCCACTGTTTTACACACACTCACAAACACACCGACACACACACACGCGCACACTGCTCTGCACAAATCAGCTTTTCTCTGTGAAGCACAGTTGAATTTCACAGTGACTACTGTAACACCAGCGCTCAAGCTTTATACTGTATACACATGCATTTAGTGTGACTTCATTACACCCCTCGTTGTTGGTTAAAACATGAATTATTCAATACTTCTCCTACTTCTCATACTTCAGAAATTCTCCTGTGGTTTGCAGACATTTGTGCCCCCCTACAGATACTTGTGGTCATTGTTGAACAGTTGTCCATGATCAATATGCAGTAATTACTTGTCTTTTCTGGGATATTTGCAATTATTTTATGAATGAAAAAAAAAAAACAACATCGAGACAGATTTGCAGCTGGGACTGCTTTCTCGGTTTTTGGCCCCATTTTTTGACAGATTAAAGCAATAAATAACTAATGTAGACCAATCCTTCCAGCATTAGTAATGTGGATTCTTGTTGATCCTGGTCCCACAGAGGGGATGACGCAGAAATGCGCTGGAACACCTGAACAAATAGGACTACCATTAACAGACTTCAACTTTCTCTACAGTGACAAGTCAAACTCATTTGTAGATAAATTGTTTCCTCTCATCTCTCCAGCTATCCAGACTGCAGACTGCACAATGATTTTTGTAATTCTGATACGACCCAATTTTCTCTTTATTCTCCTCTTATGTGACTGTGGGAGGCAGAAGCACTTTTATTCGATCGTGTGATGAATGGCACCAGGGATGTGACAGATATATGTGGGACTATGTCTGGCTGTGGATGAGATTGATGTAACTGCTGCAATCCTCCTAAAAAAAAAAGAAAAAAGAAGCCTTGCTCCGCTTGTATAAAATCAGACAGTAAACATTTGTCCCCTGTACACACTGACTGCTACATAGTCTTGAATCTGAAATACATTTTGAATTTTTTTTTATAAGTAGTAATCTTGCAATCGACTGCTACATTTACATTCATTCACCGGGGGTGAAATCTCATGGTTAGGGCTGGGTTCTTGCAGACCGCTGACTGCACTCTCCAGGGGGGGACGAGGCTCAGCACAGATGGTCAGGGGACACATCGACACTCCCAAACTGAGTACAAGTGACCCGAGCCCAAGTCCACCTGTGATGACATGAGTGTGCCATATGCGCCGAGGCTGTTTCCTCTCATCTTGGAATCACACCTGGTTCCCCAGAGAGGCAGCACACGGGTCTGATATTAATGGCTGTAAATCTCTGGTCTGAGTCCAGAAAAGTGAAGTACCAACGGACAGATGAGATTGTAGTTACCTCAAATCCTGATAGAGGAATGGAAATAAGGTGTTTGTATGATGCGGTTTCACTCTAGCAAGCTGCAATGTTGAGAATGAAGTAGTGCTGAGGACACTGATAATCTATGTCAGGATTCCACAAATAGTTTATGGGAACTCAAAAGCAGCACGTCTAGTTCAAAGCGTGATATTAAAGGTTATATAACAAGTGAGTGAACTGCAAGGACACCAAAAGCGAAGAAAAAAACTGTAGTAATATTCTTTCCCTCCTGTCACTGTAGCTGGACCTGACAGAGGGCAGAAATAATGTGCTGACAGAAAGCTCCTTATGCTCAGAGACAGATTATAGAAGAGCTTTATCCAGGAATTCAGTGTGTGAAGTTAATTGATTTATGTTGAAATATTATATTCAGATCCGTCTAATCCTCAGTGCTCTACCTACTGTTTGAAATACACTTTACTGTCCTCGTGGTGGGGTTAGCAGATATAGAAAAAAAATGTTTTTTTGTGTTTTTTTTTTACTTTTGTTTTGGTGATTCATGTAATCTGACTTCAACAGGACAAATAAAGAGATATCACATTCTATAACTCTGCAGTTGAAAATATATAAACACTAATACTTTTTACATCAAGAAGAAATTAGTGCAATGCTGTTAATGTATTATTTTATGTGAGAACTGATGTGTCACATTATGACTTATGGTTAAATTCTTCATTCTTCTTCTAAATTCTTCAGAAGCTGTCAGGCAATTAAGTGATGTTGCAGGGAGGATTTTATTTTAATATTCTTTTTTGTGGGTTTTACAAATCTCTTTTTTAAAAAGTTGGCATTTTGGGTACAGTATTTATAAATATAAAATGCAATTATTTAGAGAAAAAAGAAAGAGGATTCAAAGATGTCATGTGACATTAAAAAATGTTGTCTGACATTCCAATTAGGAGTCTTTCAAAAGTAAAAATGTACACTCTGAAAGGCTACATGAGGATATGGTTAAGAATAACCTTTTAAACATTTAACTAAAAAGAATGAAATCATTTTCTCATATATGATGAACGATGGGATTAACAAATCCATAAATTCATCAAAGTTATTTCGGGGAAGACCTTGCTTATTTCAGGGAGACACTGCTGATTCACTTTTATAGACATTACATTTTTATAGTCATAAAAAATAAAAATTGTTTGCAGTAAAATAGTGGTTGGTAAGCTGTCTTGTGGGTGGTTGATATCTGTAACACATTTGGTGCATTCTGACATTTGAAAAAAAAAAAGATTTTGAAAAAAATAAAATCATTTTAAAATGAATGTACGGGCAAACACACCCAGTTTTGTTGTTGGCATCATATACGAGAGACGCAGAGAAATGGATCGTAAATACATCCTTCAAACGTTCAAAGACTCGGGATGATTGGGACCGATGGACAGTACAACCTCATTATGCTAATTATTATGATTTTTGAGATTTGGAACTTTGAATTTAAAAAAAATGTCAATTTGGCTTTGGACACATCAGATTTCAAATGGGAAGATACAGTATATACAAAAAAGAAAATTGACATGTGTTGTCATTTAATTTCTTTTTTTTTCCAAGAAAAACAGTCCAAGAAAAACTCATCATTCACTATAGTTGTGATCACGTCATCCATGAAAGACGCGCTTCTGTAAATGTGTCAGTCTTTCACTGGTGTCAACATATTAGACATCTTTGGTTTGCTTCAATGGCTTTGTCCCAAAAACAACTCGACACTACAACACAAAAGCCTAAATAATTTAGGATGGAAAAAAAATAATTAAAACAATGCTTTCATTCCTTTAAAAAAAAAAAAAAAAAAAAAACACACTTTATGTCATTACATACAGATTTAACCCCAGATGTTTTGTCTCATAAATTTCATTTATTTTATTTTTTTTATGTAAATCATAATCTTAGGCTTTTATTGAAAAAAACGTTGGGATAGCAGCAATGCAGGATTAGTAATGGAGCAAAATAAAGAAATAGATTTAAACATGTGTTGTTGACAGATGTCTGCTGAGTCACTGATGGGCAGAAGACTTCCAGTTTGCCAACAAACATGAGAAAGTCATTGAAATGTTACTCAGAGATAAATCGGAAGGGATTTGCATAGATCTCCTTATATGGGGCATAATGTCTTTAAATATTCAACTAATCTGGATAAATTATGTGCATAAAGAGCACAGATGGAAAGGTAAACTGGGCACCGTTGAGCCTTGGATGTTAGGCCTGAAATGGGGAAAAAAAGGATGTGTATTAGACAACAATATTTAGTTGACACTACTTTAACACTTGCTGAGGGAAAGTTATTTTTCTTAATGTTCATTTGTTTATATGTGTTTTATGGATATTGCACCTTTTCTGGTTTGGTGTTTTTGAGTCACCCTCCCTGTAACATTGTTTGTATTCAATCTGGATTTTTTTTTCATAATTTGATAATGTGAAAAATAAGTTAGTCAAGTATCAAGTATTTATCTTAATGTCCAGCATGTTCATCACTTCTAGCTCCAGAAAGACTGAGATGGAAACAATCAAATGCAAAGGCTTTAAACAGTCAAACCACTCATAAGACGTCATGATATCAAAAGAACTTTGTCAACCTTGTATTTACAGTCCAAGGCTCTGATCTGGACATTTGCTTCTTTTAATTACATTACAACTGTTTCAGTGTTACTAATAAGAAATCCACTCTCTCAGTAATTACTGACACAAATATCTGCATGTCTGGAGTTTTCGACAGCACAATTTAGTGCAGCTTACCCACGCATGATTTAATGAAACAATAAAGAATGGTTATAACGGTCAACCGAAGGTTTGAAGACGTAAGAGTACAGCGTTTGCACATGGACCAGATAAAGACCGCCAAGAGACACTCATAGTGAGAAAAGTGATTTGAAAATGTATGAATCAATATTTGTCCATATGGCAGCTGGGATCACAGTGTCTTCGCTCCACTTTTATGTGTATGTGTGTGTGTGTGTGTGCAAGTGTGTGTGTCAGACAGAGACTCATGCTGTGCTGCATGTGTTCATGTGGTGTGATCGCTGTAGGGCAGACATCATCCCTCTGCTCTCTATCTACATAAATACAGATCTGTCTATCTATCTATCTATCTATCTATCTATCTATCTATCTATCTATCTATCTATCTATCTATCTATCTATCTATCTATCTATCTATCTATCTATCTATCTATCTATATATAGATAGATAGATATATATATATATATATATATATATATATATATATATATATATATATATATATATATATATATATATATATATCTGTCTGTCTGTCTGTCTGAGTGATTAACTTCTCCCAGAAAAATGTTCTTGGACAGCCTTGTACTCGTGCACACAAACAGTCTAACTGACAGATGCATCAGCTAAGAGCCTTAAGATCAATGTCTCATATAACATCTTTTTATTTGTAAGTTAATGTTTGGGCCACAGTGATTTAGTTAGCATGAAATGGATTTGTGGGCTCCATTGCTCGAGGAAAAGCTACATTCGAGGGCAGCGTACACCTCTCATTTATCCATATTTTAACTCTTGTCCAGTGATGCTGTGAGCTGTCTACATTAGCTTCTCACAAAATCTCATTAGTTTAGCGTAACAGCTACAGTAGATCCTCTTCCTCTTTCTCAGTTCTCTCCCAAACCCATTGAGAGCCCACCCCTATATGTCTCCAAGGAGAAATGAGCAACTGGATGTTTAATTACAGTGTGTCTCATGGCAACAGAACAGAGTGTGTATCCGCAAATGTCTGTGTGTGTGTGTGTATTCACTCATGAACATCCATTTCTAGCTGTATCTCCTTTACTCTCACTCAGTCTGCCACTCACTAGTATTCGTGCAAATAATGGAGGCATATTTGTTCTATATGTATTCTTCTGCCATCATCTGCTCAACCACATAAACACTTTTCCACAAAATATGATTTCATGTATATTTATTTCTCTCTAAATATGCATTTAAGTGCCGTAATTTTACAGATAATCTGACAAAACTAACCCTATCCTTTTAAAAGATTATTATAAATATGAGGTGCTGTTAACTTTTCTTGTCGGTAGACATCATTATGTGCATTAAAAGCAAAAAAAAAAGGCTGATACAAATGTATCATTGGTAATGTAACCAGCATACAAAATGCCTAAAACAAGTTCAAATCCCTTGGAGTAGCATCATATCCTTCTTAAAACCTGGTTAGAGTGAAGTAGAATTTCCAAGCGTTCATTATTGCCTTTTTAATTAGAGTTACACAATAAATATTACATCCAATTTCATATCAATAACTTCACATTCACACCACCACACATTGTTAGGGTTTAGAGGCAAATCCTTGATTATTTCTTTTCTCCTTTCCTCCTCTCGTCTGCTACAGTTGAGGTCTGGGCTCCTGGTGGGTGGTGGGGGTACAAGGGCAGTTGTGCTGTGGTGGGGGATTGTGGTGCGACTGCTTGGGTAGTTGCTGTTGACCTGACACCTGGCCCCCTGTTTCCCAGTAATTTTTACTAGAAAAAGCGTAATTCTTTTTGTCTGCGAGTACAGAATTTCAGTTTGGTTTTTGTGACCCATGGACATAAGTCTCTACCATGTGTACTAACCTTCTGATCAATCTGAGCTTTCATTTTCTTCCTGTGTTCATGTCCTGAGATGTTACCTTCAGTCCCATGGACCTTATGATTCTCAATGATATCTCCAACTGTAGTCAGAGGAACATGAAGCTGCTTGTAGATGGTGCTACAGTCTTTACTCTTGACATTCTTCTTCTTAATTTTCTTTCTGACCTCCTCAGACCACTGTTGTTTGCTTATTCTGCTCCAGTATTCAGTGTGGTGCGCAAAATCATACATTTTATAATATCCTGAAAAATTTCACCATTCATAAGTTGTCAAGAGTGGCTATGGATATCGCTACAGAAGTGGAGCGATGATTAGCAAGCTCCACCCACCACCCTCTCCTCCTGGATGAATGCACTTAAATGGTGTCCAAGAAGGACAAGATTATCACAACTGAGGGGGTTGACATACTAGAAGGCAACTGGATGTGAAGGATAGCTACAAAAACCTGTGGATTCCACAGGCAAACGGCTACTGTGAAAAGGAAGTCAGAGGAAATCAGTCAAGGAAGTCAGCCACAGCCAAGTATCTGAAAAGAGTAAGGTAGATCCTAAAGAGCAGCTGAATGGAAAGAACAAAGTCCAGGTCATCAACACGTACTGTATGTCCTGTCTGTAATAAGGCACCCCGCTGCTGTAATCTGTGCACAGACAGGAAAAAGTAGAAGCCACTGATATCAAGAGAAGGAAGGTCTTCATAATGCACAGAGGATTGCATCCCATGTCCAGCACCATGAGACTACACGAAGCGGAAAGTGGGAGGACATGGATTAGTGAGCATCAAAGCCACCTTCCAGGATGAAACAACAGAAATCCAGGAATACATCAAGAAGATGGCCCCTAAGAATAAGCTGCTAAGTGAATGTCTCAGGCACCAGAAATACAGTGTAGATGAGGATGTGGAGGAGGAACCATCTTGGACAAAGAAGCCTTTGCACGGCATGTATCATCGGCACCTTGAAGAAGTGGCTGACATTGAGAAATCCTACTAGTGGCTGGAAAAGGCTGGACTGAAGGACAGCACGGAGGCATTAAACATAACAGTACAAGAACAGGCCTTGAGTATGAGTGCCATAAAGGCCAGGGTCTACCAGACAAGAACCCAGCTTTAGATGCCTCAGAGTCAAACAAGCACATAATAGCGGGATGCAAGATACTGGCAGGCAGAGCGGCCTGGGAGATTTGCGAGGCCCTGTGCAAAATGGCTGGGGGGCCTTCGCACGTGAGCGTAGCGAGCGTGCGCAAATTTTTTTGGTTTTTTCGGGTGGGATCGGGTGTCTATATGCGCAATTTTAACTCTCCAATTAGCAAAATACTGGATACCTTCCCCTGCCTCATCACCATTGGGCTTGCCTTGACGCGGGGCGCCGCGGCTGCTTGAGACCCGGTCGGATCGGTGATTTTTGTAACAAATTTATCAAACAAGCCTTTCAGAGAGGCATTAAACTCTTCCATTTTCTTTAGTTTTTTTTTCTTTTTTCATCCCCTGATGGAAATTTCCTGATTCTGTCTTGTTCTCTCGACATGGTGTGACAGTTTGTTCCAACTCCACCCGATCAGAGCAGCTTGTGTCTGCGCTTGGTCTGATCAGTTGTATTGAACAACAGACACGCGCATCATTGCACATATATTTATTGATATGCACAGACTAGTACACATTTAGGTCTGTATTGGAACGTGACTGTTGATATTTATAAGGGAAAAAACAAAAAAAAAAAAACAAAAAAAAAAAAAATTGAAAAAAAATGTTTTTTTGAAAAAAAAAAAAAAACGACCCATAGCGCGAGGCCCCGTGCGGTCGCACGGTTCGCACACCCCTTGCGGCGGCCCTGCTGGCAGGTATAGCATATATGGAACGACACAACCAGGTAGCGGTTACAGTGTACAGGAACATCTGCACTGAGTATGGGTTGGAACTCCTAGGATCAAGGTGGGAGATACCCCCAGTAAGAATAAAGTGTTTAGCTGACGGATGTTGAGGTTTTGCTCTACCGAACCTCTAATGAAGCCATCCATGGCTATAAATGTTGCAGACTTAATCACATAAAAAAGCTTTTAATGGGTCGATGAGAACTGGAGCTTTGCGTGATTTTGTTTTGAGATTATTTTTAGGATGTTTTAAAATGTAACTGGAGATGTTTTGTGAGGACTGGATTTTCTTCTACCAGATTCACCTTGTTAAAGGGTCTCTGTGATGACCACTGCTTCACAATGAGCATATACTGCAAGGATTTAAAGAAAAAGAACCACTGACAGACTAGCAAATCACATTACTTTTTGACTGCTTGTCTAACAGTTAATAAACAATAAAGATAACACATGAAGTGAGAACTTGTCTCTTTATCTTATTATTGCTGTTAGCAACAACAGAATGGGTTTGTTATTGATGCCATATTCAGATACTCACATTCTTAGTCCAGGAAGGGGCTCTGGACAATATTTTCTTAAGCGTGAGCACTGATCATCTATAATGTTTAGATTGTCAGTGCTGTCTCCTGCACATGAAAAGGATCCCTGTGGTCTGTTACAATGTTCACGCATTGAGGCCTCCTCCTGAGCCCCCTCCCACGCTACTGTGGTTACTGTGTAAATACACAATATTCTCCCTCTCATCATTACCAGACCATAATCCATAATGCAGTCTAGTCTCCCTCTGATACTTATACTGCATTTATTCAATTTATTATTGAATAGATCAAAAATAGTTTCTTTTATATTTTCTTTTTTTTTTAAAGCAACTGCTGTTCCAATAAAAGTCTCTGTTGCCTTTCAAAAGCAGCTCGTAATGTCACTATTTTGAATAATTCATCTAAATAGCACTCACGCAGACTCACATGCACACTCTTTACCACACAAACATGAATCTAAATGATTAAACACAGTATATCTAAAAAAAGATCTGGAGGTTAGGTCAGCAAAATATGTCTGAAAATCAGGCAAAAATCAAGCTCTGCAGTGCAAAGAGATTTAAAAAAGTTTTAAAAATGTCAGTGTTCATTGCTGTTTCAATTAGTGTCACATGCTCAGGATATGAGGGGAGATTTTGTACGTTTTGCTTCATGCAACCACGTTTCTCACTCCCTGTACCATGTGTGCACTTATGTTTCAGTGGTGCTTTCTCGGAGGTGGTTCTAGCAGAGGAGAAGAGGACTCAGAGGCTGGTGGCCATCAAATGCATCCCCAAGAAAGCACTGGAAGGCAAAGAGAACAACATTGAAAATGAGATTGCAGTCCTGCACAGGTGAAGTCTCCAAAGTTCCTCGCGGCATATCAGCTGTTAGCTTCGTGTCCAGCAGCAGGAATTAGCCAGCACATCTTACAACGATGCAGATGTAGTATGGGGGTCAACTGAAAGGGATGAATAAATGCATGGTGTCAGTAGAAACAGTGGGATTGTGCACCGGAAATGTCAAGAGTAAAAAAGATAGACCTATTTTTAGTGTCCCTGTTGCCAGGGCAACAGCTCATGGAGGCGGAGATGGTGTGGAGTTCCCCGCAGCAGTGTACTGAAGAAAGAGAAAAAGACGTTGGGGGTGGTGAAGTAGGGAGGGGATGGGGGAGGGTATGACTAAAGAAGAAAACTATATGGAAGAATGGGAGGAGTGGAGTTTGGATAAATATTTAAAGTGACAATGAAATAAATGGAATCGAGTGAAATAAATAATTGTCTGAGAGGAGAAAGAGAGAAAGAGGCTTCTCACATTCTGCTTGAAGTCAAATTAGCCCTCTCAGCTGCTGTTGTGTTAGAGAGCGTTCATATGCTCTCAACTTGACACGAGAGCCAAGAGGGACGCTCATCCGTCTGTTAGCCGCTCAGTGCAAATCAGCTTTATTTTTTCATTATTAGCAAGATTACCATTCGTTGTAAATCTTTCTGTCAGGCCATACAGCTGTTTTTTTTTCTGGGGGAGGGCATCAAGCACCCAGTATTGATACTCTTGATGCCTCAAGCTTTGCTGCAATCAGATCAGCTGTTCAGTTAATTTTGTTTGTCTTTTTTAGGGAAAGTGTAGGTTTAATGTCAATGTATTCTTGTCTTTTCTATAGAAGCCACAGCAGAGCTTTCTTCTTATGAACTGTGCAGCAATAATGCCATCTGGTGACCAACTACCAGTACGCATGAGACGTGTGACTCCCTTAAGAAATGAATCTGTCTTTTTCTTCTGCAGAATCAAGCACCCCAATATTGTTACGCTGGAGGATATCTTTGAAAGTTCATCCCACCTATATCTTGTCATGCAACTGTAAGTTCCCCTTCCTCACGAAATGATTCGAGAGTCACATTTACCAAACAGTAAAATCATGTTTGAGTTTGCCTATTGAATGAAAATTAACTAGGTGTTCAAGCAATAATATGGATACATAATCTCAATAAATTAAATAGTCTATCAGAGTTATACAATGATTTGGTTTATGTCAAAACTCCAAACCAGTTTTATCAAATAATTATGTTGTCTTGTGTAATTTGTCAATTCTCATCAGGCTTCAACTTGTTCATGTTCAAGACAAAAAAGTGATCAAGTGAATTGGTCGATTAAAATAAGATTGACAAAATTACTGATGACATTCTTCAAAAATAAAAGAAGAGGACTGAACTGATTTGTTTGATTTGTAATTGACAGGGTATCAGGTGGTGAGTTGTTTGACCGGATTGTGGAGAAAGGATTTTACACCGAGAGAGATGCCAGCCAGCTCATCCGCCAAATCTTAGATGCTGTCAAATATCTTCACGATATGGGGATCGTCCACAGAGACTTGAAGGTATCTTTATTAAGTAATGGAAGATTAATTAGAACACACTCCTCCTCATAGTTGGTCTCTTTCCCCGTATTTTCAAACCTTCTCTTTTTGATGGTCTTTCATGTCATTGCAGCCAGAGAATTTGCTGTATTACAGCATGGACGAAGACTCCAAGATTATGATCAGTGACTTCGGCCTGTCAAAGATCGAGGGATCGGGCAGCGTCATGTCCACAGCGTGCGGTACTCCTGGTTATGTGGGTAAGGATCTATTACTCTGGCCAGACAGATTTTCCACACCTCCCTCTGCCTCTTCATGAGCTCTGTTTCAGCGGATATTCCCTCTTTATTCTCTGTGAGAGGCTCTTTCATCCACTACTGAATCAATGGCAAGTGCTTCAGAAGAGCTCTCTTTTTGTTTAACGTGACCCACAGGATCACACGGTGTCGCTACGAGGTTGAGATTACTTGAATCCACCCTCTCTGCCGCTATTGCTTGTATATTTGCCAGTCTGTGAATGTGTAATGTGCACTTCCCACAGCCCCTGAGGTGCTCGCTCAGAAGCCGTACAGTAAAGCAGTGGATTGCTGGTCCATAGGAGTTATTTCTTACATTCTGTAAGTTGAACTTAATTCAATTCTGACAAATATTTTAAATAATTGTTTCCTAGTGTTGAACACTTTCTACTTTTGCCACCTCAGGTTATGTGGATACCCTCCGTTTTACGACGAAAATGACGCAAAGTTATTTGAGCAGATTCTGAAGGCAGAGTATGAATTTGATTCTCCGTACTGGGATGACATCTCAGATTCAGGTACTGCTAAAATATCTGCAGCTGATACTACAACTATAGATAATCGTGCTTTTCCCTCTTTTTTTGAACACTTTGAGCTTAAATTTTGTCTGCAGCCAAAGACTTCATTTGCCACATGATGGAAAAAGAACCTCTAAAAAGATATACATGTGAGCAGGCCCTCCAGCATCCGTGGTGAGAAAATCAGATACAAACGCTTGTTTGCTATGTAAACATTTTCAAATTTTTTCTACTCACAGAGGCCTGTAATTGTCTTATTGTCCTGTAGGATATGTGGTGACACAGCTCTGGATAAGAATATCCATGAATCCGTCAGCGCACAAATTAAGAAGAACTTTGCCAAAAGTAAATGGAAGGTCAGTGAGCATGCTGTTGGATCTGTGCATCCTGCACGCTCTCACTTTTCTCTCAGTAGCAGACAGACAAAACACTTCTAGTTTGAAGTTTACATAGAAATGTCAAGTAAAAATCCGGCTTTTAGCGATTTCTTTAAATCTTTCTTATTCTGAGAGAAGACAGAGAAACCATGGATCAGTATTCTCTAACCCGCGCTGCTCATGTTTTATTCGTGTCCCTGCTCAAACACGCCTGATTCAAATGAAAGGGTCATTAACAGACTCTTGCAGACCTTGTCGACAAGAGGATGCTGATCCATTTATGGGATGCATGATGCTAAAATTAACAGTAATCTTCATGTGATTGAAAGACTAACCTTTACCCCTCCATATAATCATGACCCATTTTAATCAGCCATTACACCAGCTTCAGGTGTTTCTTGTTGTTGGCTTCTTGGCTGTTCCCGATCAGATGAATCAATTCCATCTAAGCTGGGGGTAACAGTTTGCGGTCACCTGATTATTTAATCATTGCACCATTCCCTGTGTGATGGTGCTGCATAGAAGGTTTATAGTCCGACTTAAACGTCCATGGCCATTGTTAACTTTAGATGTCCCATTTAAAGGCTGAATTCAGTAACTGTAATCACACATGCATCCATGTGGTTGTTTCTCCAAAACAATTTAACATGGCTTATTTAACTTCTCCTGTGCTTCACCACTTGTTAGTTTTTACTTCGTATTTTCACCCATATGTTAAACATAATCAATTTTGTCCTGCTTATTTTTCACAAGTTAGTAATTAAGGAAAATATAATGTAACTTAAGAATGTCCTTAAACCCCAATATTGCTACCCAGACTTATACGTTTTTAAATATTTGCCAAAGCTAGCTTTATTCCATTGTACATTTCACTTCCTTCAAAATGATTTTATTTAATCTTATGGCTCTGAACCCTTTAATGAAATATTTCTAACATTTTCTTCCATCACATTTACATTTCTGATGTATGAATGTAAAACCTCATGCTGGAATGTTTCTGCCTCCCTGCAGCAAGCGTTTAATGCCACAGCGGTGGTGCGCCACATGCGGAGGCTGCAGCTGGGCACTAGTCTCGAGGGAACCAGTCAGATTACTCCCACCAGTCCCTGCCATGGACATCTGCTCCCAGAGGAGGTGGAGGAAGAGGAGGACGAACTGGAAAACGAGGAGGAGGAGAGCCGTAAGTTAGCAGCTCACAGGGAATGAACAACTTCAGACATGTCCAGGTTAACTACATGCTGAAAGATAAAAGATAACACCTGGCCTTGAACACATTTGCCCGTCAGTATTTCTGTACCATTTTGAGCACGTTTACGTGAAGGACATCCCAAAAAATATACATGTACAACATTATAGAAGTAACACAACACCACGTTGAAACGTTGTGAGTCAAAGCTGAACGTTAAAACTTCAATCAACATTTTAGATCCATTGTTGTAGTGTTCAGAGACAAAACTGTAAAAATGATACCTCTGTCCCAATACCACCAAAGAATACTATTGTATAGTGTTTACTATCCATATTTACCTGTGTAAGTTCAAAACGTTAAAATCACTCATATCTATTATCAGTAATCATTTAACTTGATTAGACTCATTTTAGCAGAAGCCTTAAACCCAAACATGAAAAGAAATGAAACAAGGAGAATTATTCTAGCCGGGCTTCAGTCTGTCCTAAACTATAGGAGAATAATTTACATGCACACGTATGAGTGGGCAAGCTCACCACCCCTTTTAGACTTTGTGATGTTCAGTGTTGATTCAGGCATTCACTTGATTAAAGTATTCCCTGTATTTTTTTTTAAATTTTGGTATAAAAAAGCCCTATAAAGTATTCAAAGTTTAAAGAAGATCAATATTTTGCTTACCTTAGATTTACAACAGAGTCTCAGGATTTAATTGGAGGTTAGTTGACAGCAGTTCAGCTGGAATCAATGCTCTCAGTCACCAGTGAGCAGAAACTGGAGCTAAAACCTTCACTTTCATCGATTCGCTCTGAAGATTTGCATTTAAAATGTGCAAAACCACTTCTACTGCAAAAAGGAAGATTTCTGAGGGGAATATTACCTTTAAAAATTATATTTGAGTTCCAGGCTGTACCCACTGGCACAAATGAAAGGGACAAGCTTGTCCTCCGCTGAGTGAATCATTTAAAGAAGTCGTGTTCCTGTCACATCCGTCAGAAAAACCTGCTTGGTTGCCAAAGCGATGCGCATCTCCCTCAGCTACCAGGAAAACGTATCTGCTTCTGTGAAAGGATGGCAGGACATATTCAGATATTAGTTTATTTCAAATAAAAGATAAACAGATTTGTTTCGCTATTCAGCAGATTAAGGATAATGCTGAAATGCCCAGAACATAAATATTTTCATATCCCAAATTGTAAATGTCAATGTCTCTCCTTATTTATCAATTCCTTAAAAGTTGAAAAATGTTCTGGATTGGCTGTAAAAGGAGCATCCATCAAAGGCTTGGTATTTAGATAGATAGATAGATAGATAGATAGATAGATAGATAGATAGATAGATAGATAGATAGATAGATAGATAGATAGATAGATAGATAGATAGATAGATAGATAGATAGATAGATAGATAGATAGATAGATAGATAGATAGATAGATAGATAGATAGATAGATAGATAGATAGATAGATAGATAGATAGATAGATAGATAGATAGTAGGGGTGTGCAAACAAGGGTACCTCACGATTCGATTCGATTTCGATTATTGGAGCTTCGATTCTTCGATTCTTCGATTCTAACGATTTTCGATTCGATTATTGGTGCCACGATTCTTCGATTATTGTGATTTTTAATGCTTTTTTCCATACAAGATTGATTTTGTCTTCATCTGTGGCTACATTTGTAAATAAATAGCCAATCAATTAACTCAGTTCCTCTAACAACACTCATTAAGTAAATAACAAGGTTTTTTGAACATTTGACATGTATTTTTCAAAGAGACAAAATCATTTATTTTATGACTATGTAAACATTTGCTCTTTGACTTCCTTAACTTTGACCAGGGAAAGCTGCACTTGCATGATAGCCCCCTCTATTGGCGGAAAACACTGAAAACGGTCAAGCCCTGGATTTAATGAGTTCATTAATTCAAGTAAACAAGATATGTACTTCCATCAAATTTATTTAGTGTAAACATATCTGCCATATTTCAAGTTAATAATAAGAAATGTGCATTCTTGAAAATGAAATGATTCCGCAGCTTATTCAGTCTGGAATCTGGATAGGATACTTAAAAAAAAAAAGATTTTTTTTTTTTTTTTTTACTGGACCATAATCGATAACAAATCGTCACGTGACGCATCGCGATGCATCGACACATTGATGAATTGCACCCACCTCTAATAGATAGATAGATAGATAGATAGATACTGACAACTCACAGACATTCAGACATGCATACACAAATGACATACATTTAGGAAGGACATGTTCAGGGGGAGTAGAGACAGTGAATAGTGCAAAGTACAAGGGATAAATAAATAAATTACAAATAAATTACAAAAATGATTCTGTGGGTGGGTGATGGGGCAGGCTGAGGTAAACTTATGCAGAGACGTCCAGCTCCCTCCTCCCCTTCACTGAGGCGTTGTAGAGCTGAATGGCCCTGGGAACAAAAGATGAGCAAAAGTCAGTCAGAATTTCATCTAGAAATGCAGAGGGAAAAGACTCCAAAACAACAAAAACAAACTCCAAGCTGTAAAGACTTGTCTTTTAACATCTACAGTACATAATAATCTGAAAAGATGAAAAGAATGAAGGAGTCGGGGAAATGTCAGCACATAAAGGCCAGGGCCGGAAACAGCTATTGGTTGCCTGTGACTTTTAAGCCCTCGGGAGGCACTGCATGAGAAGCCATCGTGATCAATATAACTACATGCTCTCTGACATACAAATGGAGAACCATGGTCGGTCAGCACAGCCCACTGCTGCGCCCAGAAATCTAATCTGAAACTGTAATATAGAGGGAAGGAATCTGATGTGTTCAGAAACATTGCCAAGCTTTCTAGCCACAAGTTCATCCACAGATAGATGAAGGACACGTGCCCTGTGGTCAGATGAGTCCATGTGTCAGCTCGCTTGGACAGAAGTCTTGTGTTCAGCCCGAAAGGACACAAATTGCTTTTGCAAAATGACAATAATTAATATCCTCACTTCTAGGATGATTAACAGTGTCATTAAAATGAAGGATGATGTATACAATGGTGAATATTCTCTTCCATTTGTTTTCATGTGCCTTGCTGGCAGCAAGATGGTGATTTGTTTCCATGTTCGGGGTGTAACGGAGTTGGACAGTAAAGACAATAACAGTCATTTTCTTTGTCTGTTAAAGTTTCCAATTATATTTTAGACAGCTTTCCAACTTTTCTGAAAATGAGGTTTGTAACTAAGCGTAGATGAATAAATAGAATAAAGCTTGACTGAAGAATGGTTCAGTTAAAAACTTTGAACGATTTGTATTGATTTGGCTCCTTTGACGTCCCCTCCTTCTCCCGGCTTTTACTTTTTGCATCCTCATACTTCCAATTCATGCAACCCCGTTTGTGTGTGCAGCAAGAGAAGACGTTGTATCTGTAGTACTCAGTCTGTTGTTTTGGTTGCATTTAGAGAAAAGCATTGAAACAATTCCTCTGTAATTCCAGACACTTGGAAGTTCAAACTCCTTGCATCAAGTACTGTAAATGTAATCTAGCCTTTAACTTCCTGTATTTGCCGCTCTGCTCTATCTAACGCTCAGTGTCCCACTATGAGGATGGTCGCCGCGGAAGCAACGAGGGGAGCGCAGATCGGGACAGCTTAAGAAGTTGCACCTACTGCTGCAGGCCAACTAGTCGCATTTGAGCGCAGCCTCCTTTTGTCATGGTGATGTTGTATCCCTGGAGCGCCCAGAGCCCCGTCTGCCCAGTCTGCCCAGTCTGGCCAGGAATGCAGAGCAGATATCAGGCAGTGTCAAACAGAGTGCATCATCCACAGCCTACAGGCCCCTTTACAGTGCAAACTAGACTGTAAGTCTTTGTTTAAAAAAAAAAAAAAAAACCCTACAAACGATATCACGACTAAAGACACACTAGTTTTAATTTTCTCCTAATAGGGTAAGCAAGGCTGCTTCAAGCATGCAGATGGCAATTTATTATAAAACGGTCTGACTGTAAGATTACCCGCAACAAACCCTCCCATTAATGAGCGTGGCCATTTGTGGTTTACAAAGTTAGCTTCAGGAAAGATCTGAGCTCCAACAGTTTTAATCAAAGATGAGGCCTAAAAGCTGTGTCTTCTGTTGTTTATTTATCTCCCCCACCCCCCATTATCTGTCACATCTACCTCTAATCATCATAACTGTGTGTCAAAATCCATCTGGCCAACACGGACCACATTTTTGGCAGCTTTCTCCAAATTCTGGTCAGACCGGGCACAGAATAATAGTAAGAAATACATGCTTTTAAAAGGGAACTAGTGCTGAAGCTTATCCTTGCTACACATCTTTACCCAGTAATGTGATTCCAGCCACCAATAACGTAGTTAAACATTAATACTTTCTCAAGGTGTGTCTGTAGTGCCATTTCTGTCTTTCATCATCGGATGTTTCTGTTTTTTATTTTACTGGTGTTTATTCTTCATGTTTGAAGCCTTTTAGAAGCTGAGATGCTTGAAAGCGGGTCATGGACTCTATATTCTGGCTCAGACTGGGTTTGTAAAGGGTCGTTCCAAAGTGAAGTTGCTGCATGCTTCCTGTTGGGGAAAACATTGAAATGTATGAATATCAAAAGGAGACTCTTTTTTTCCGTTTGTTTGTTTGTTTTATGGCTGTTCTGTTATCAGAGGCTCAAACTGAGATCCCCACATCCACAGGCTCTCATCTTTTCAGGAGGGTTTTTTATTTGTATTTTTTTTTATTTTTTTTTTATAAGAGGCACAGTTATATTAATCCAATCTGTGTGGGAAGAACATGATCATACCATGCTCATCCTCCCTGTTCTGTCGCTGACTAAATATCCGCCAGCTGTCAGTCTCTGGCTCTGGCTCAGGTCCGACTCAGACTGGACCGGGGAGGGTGGAGGGTGGAGGGTGGAGGGTGGGCGTGGGGGCGGGGATCTCAGTCTGCGCGCTCCACCTGCTCTGTGCTGTGCACCTCTAGTGGAAGAAGTTTTGGTCTACTGTTTGCATGACCTGGTTAAATGTTTACATGAATGATGATCAATTAGTATAAACTCACATGATTATTATTACTCTGTTGTATTGAAAAAAAATAACAAATAAATGATGTAATATGTAATTTTGAGCTCTATAATGTGAAGTGAGTAACACAAGAAGTAATGTTGACAAAGTACAACACAGCACAGTGGATTTATGATTTGCATTGAGCCTGACGGTGAAGACTCTATCTGAGCGACATTTCACCTGTACTATGTTTGTTTCCAACTCAGCTTTCTTGTTTGCTTTGTTTCCATCGTCTATCTATCCCAATCCAAGTAGAAAAGAAAGATAAATACATATCAGCCACAGAGCAAAATATACTGAAAAATGTCAGGTTGCTGGAAGCATCACCTGTCTGCCAGTGAGTGTGCTTTATATTTGTCCTCCCGATTAAAAGACCTACTCTACTTAAGCCATACGGAGAGATGAAGATGTTTTACAGCAGATTGTCACAGGCTGTCATTTTTTAAATGTACCACTCAGCTGAAGGACGGTCATGATTGTACAAAAGAGTTGATACAAAGTAAAAGATTAATTACAACTGCGATCACTGGCCTACGTTTCTCTAGCCCCAATATTAATCACATCACGCCATTGTGAAACTAAAGCATGCCATGCCTTGTATTCTTTTCATTAGCTTTAGATATCTTCCCTAACAGCCCATCAACCAGTCGTCTTTAGCCGGCGTGTTTTGTTCTGTTTCATCCGTTATCACTGATCCATGCACGTCCATAGTACAGTAACAGAAGGCAATCATTTTGGATTTAAATGACTGTAATTGTGGAAAATATGCAAACTGTGTTTGAAGGGCTTCATGTTAACTGTAAGATAACCAATGTTGATGACTTTGATAACCTGGCTATTATATGTTTGGTAATAACCTTCTGTTGAACCTTTCTTAGGATTTGTTTCCACTTGGCTGTGTTTTCTTTTCTTTTTTTTAAATGCTTCTATTACCCATTACAAACACATCTAAATACATAAAGAAACACATGTATATTATATATATAAATATAAGTATATATTGTATATCCTTTTTTTGTAAAAGCTGTTTTGAGCTACAAATGTATGGATGCAATGCATCATGGGTTATTGAAAAAGATGTATGAAAATACAATTTGTACCCACAGAGATACGACTGCAGGAAATGAAATAAAACTTCCTTGTCTATGCATTGTGTGTGCCACTGCAGCTTGCCAGACATTTTTCCCATTTCTTTGAGAGTAAACAGCACACAAATCCAGTTTTTTTAAAGAACGTGATTTGATACAGGCAGTAATGTGTACATATAAGTAGACCCTTGACCAAATTTTGATTAGTTTTACTATATAGCATCTTATATCATGTTTAAATGCCTTAACATACGTGCAAAGAGTAAATACTGACAATCAGCTGCTGATAGTATTTCTAAATATAATATGGGGAATGTTATGATATTGGAGATTAAGGACACATTAGGGATGCACTATATTAATTTATAGTAAAATATAATAAAATTGTGATTCTCACACTCATCACTTGGTTTATATTTGCATTACCAATGACTTTTTTTTACTGTCACCGTTACCTACTGTAAGTTGTTATGAAACATATAAATCTAACAGCAGTAATTAAGTAATAGACACAGACACAAACATTTATACAGATTTCTATGCCGGTAAAACACAGTGACGCTCTTGACCAAGTCGGTTTATTTCCAAATGTCTATTTAGCTGATTATTAAAAGATCACAAATACAGGACACTCATTTCCCTGTGACATTGAGCCCTGTGGTCCTCCTCAGTCTTTCCTTGACTTGGATAAACTCCGGTGCCTCCTGCTTGCTCTTCTCTTCTCTTTCCAGCTGCAGAGATATGAAGACATGAAAGCATGTACAGTACATGTGGCGTTCAAGTGTGTAATCTCAAACACACACACACATACACACACAATCTGTGTATTCTAGACTGATTCAGTTATATAAAATTTGGAGGATTAAATATTTAGCAGGTTGTTAAATAGTGAATCATTATTAAATATGATATATATATATACACTCTCAGGGGCGAAAATCCCGGGGGGGGGGGGGGCAGGGGGGACAAGTCCCCCCCATTAGTAAAGCTGTCCCCCCCTAGAATAATTTGAGACAGAATTAATAATTTTGGAACAATGCAGTAGTATTTAGTAGTGATGCACCGAAATGAAAATTTGTGGCCGAAACCGAAATCGAAAATAATAATAAACAGTATAATCTCATTACACTTAAAACAAGAGTCATCACCAGAAAAATAACTTGTTATTTGACAATTTTCACCTGTTTCAAGTAAATTTTCACTTGAAATAAGTAGAAAAATCTGCCAGTGCGACAAGATTTATCTTATAAGCAAAACAATCTTGTTCCACTGGCAGATTTTTCTACTTATTTTAAGTTAAAATCTACTTGAAACAGGTGAAAATTGTTGTTTTTTTCCAGTGATGAGTCTTGTTTTAAGTGTAATGAGATTTCTTTTAACTAAAAATGAGACATTTTAACTAGAAATAAGACAAATATTCTTGTTAAGATTTTGGGTTTTTGCAGTGTATTATGTCAGATGTGCTGTATTATTGCCACCTTCCACCTAATACCATTGTTTTGTATTACTCTAAGAAAGGTTTTCTGCCTGTTTGCGAGATAGAGTTGAAAATGTCAAAATGCTGTATTAAATGAAGGCTAAAACTTTTATTCCTTGTCCCCCCCCTGGATTTATTCTCTAAAATTTTACTGTTTATAGTCCCCCCCAACTATGAAACGGGATTTTCGCCCCTGTACACTCTAGATATCTTGTCATCTTTCGGGGCATTTTCGGGGGTACACCGCGGCATTTCACTATTGTCAGACTGTGATTGGACTAGACTGCCCTCTGGTGGCTGAAAGTGGAACAACCTCGAGTTTCACATAGCCACTCCAGAGCTATCGCATCACAGCCGTGATCTGACTCTTCAGTGCAAATATAGATATATTTCTTTACACCATAATGCTTCACATTAAATTGTTTTTAGAGTAACAAACTTCTGTCTACCATCATGATGGTTATTAGGCTTGATAAAAGGAATTTTTCTCAAGGAGTAAGCAGTGAAGACAACATTGCACGTCTTGTGTGTACATTTTCAAGCCTCCATTGTCTTTTCAGCAGCTCTTGATTAAGAGGTGACATGTTCCATTTTGCCTCCTCCTGATCCCGTCTTGCCGCCATCCTTTGTTCCCATTTCCTCTGCTCCAGAGCTCTCTGGAGTTCAGTTTTTCCTTCTTTAGCCACTCTCCTGTCAGAAACACAGACAAACTAAATGATTTATATGAATAATGAGACTGAGTTATGATTATTTATGACTTTCTCTGTGTGTGTGTAACCTCCTGTGGCTCATCCAAAGTTCTTTGTGGAGCTCCTGGTGGCTCCTGGAGGCAGTTAAAGGACAGACAGGTTTCTGGGGCCTGATTAGAGTACTCTTCTCCTCCTCACTCGGAGACTGAAGCTTTGGGAATTCAGAATGTTGTTCATTTTGGTGCATCCGCATCATAGAGACTGAGGAGAAGAAAATACTAGAAAACAGCATATTGTATGCCTTCCATCTTTCTAAGGTGATTTCTGTATGAGACAAACTTTAAACTTGTCATTAAAAAAATTAACAAGAGCACAGTACTATTAAGATGTGCTTTAAACTGCCTTTAAAAAAACAAACTTGACAAGATGATAATATTGTAGAAAGATCAACAGAGATCAATAGGGACCCCCACCTCATCTGTGAAGCAACAGGAGATGAGATGTCCTCCACTGTCAAGTCCTGACTGGTTTTTGTCAATTGCTTCTAAGATCAGTGAGCTGTATATAAGCTAAGTGAAAATGATTGATTTTTCCCCTCTGTTGTTTTTATTATCTCATGGCAAATTCGGTTTTCATTGTTTTAGTTCAGCGGTGAAGCAGAGCAAATTGCAAATATTGGACTTTTTATACTTCTTTACGGGCTCAGTCTAATACAAAAAAAAACACCCTAACACGCGCAGAGCGGTATGTGTGTAGGACACAAGAACAGAGGTACTCTTTCTGAGATAAGTATATCTACAGATTACAGTGGCCACAGTGGGAAAGGCACTAATGCAATCTTTGGGGAAAGACAAAAACAGAATAACTTAACTGCCAAGTTGAGGACAGATTTGATGCTCTTCCACAGTCCGTCTGTTTGTAGGACAGTGAAAACTGTTAACATACTTTACTGGTTCCCCATTTTAAACCTGATCAGATTAGAGCCTGCAAAGACCTGCAAAGATAGCCTGCGCTACATTTGCTAGAAAGTAGATACTGTGGTCTCAAGTGACAGAGGATAATGTGGAAGCACAAGTTAACAGATGGAGGAAGGTCAGATCTTCCATCTGCAAGACTGTGAATGTTTTATTTTATATCATCAAAATGTACAACTTTGAAGTTCAGCTCACTTCAATTGATACAAATGGTTCATTTAAAGCTTCATAACATCTCGATGACAGAATAGGTCTTGGTTCTGCTCTTCATCGGTGAAGATCAAGATCAATAAATATTCTCCCTCGTGCTATATAGAACACACACACATTCTAACATATCAGAAAGAAAATAGGCCAAACACTTTACCCTGTCTCTAATGAAAACAAACTATTTGAATGCCAGACAGCCTCAGAGGTCAAAAATGTATGACCGTACAGCAAGAAGACATTTTTACAGATTAAGAAATCCAAAACATGTTCCAGCAGTGGCCTACATAGCAGGTCTCATACAGCACAACGCATCGCCATATCTAGGACGACGTTTTTTCCTCACCAGACTGGTTACGGTGCGCTCGTGGACAATGTTGGAGCTCTCTCTGTCAACAGAAAGAAGTCAGATGAATAATGACATACAATTACTATGGACAGGGTGCTTTTTGAAAATATTAAAAAGAATAAATAAGTCAGTGAAGAGAAGTCTCACGTGGCAGCATCAAAAAGCTATTTTATAAGTTGACAGACAAATGAAGTGTCAGCTCTGCTTCACGTGTCCAGTGAAGCGAGCGCCCTCACTGGTGAGCTTCTACCTCATTAATGAAAGGATCAAACAAAACGCAGCCTGATTCCCACTGAGTTAGTCATTTGATGGAGTTTGAGCAGAATTAATTGTTGAGACAAGAATCATCTCCCTGTGGGATTCAGACGGGACAGCTGAATAAACATTTCAGCCAGTTTCTGTCTGCCTTTGTTGTCTGATGAAATATTCAGTGGGTGTGCAGGAAAACAAAACTGGAGACAAGTAGGGACACTGAGTTAGTTCATTTTTGTTTTTTTCATTTCAAAAATTAAATGCAGCATCAGTGTAATATACGATAGAGCTGTATCATCAAAAAAAAGTAAACTAGATTAATATTAGTATGACTTTTGTTTGGAAACAAACTCATTAAAGGTGAAGTCCAAAAAAGTGCAAAACCTTCTCCTGGTCTAAATGACTTAATGTTTGATTTAATTGAGGATGCTGCATTGTCTGTATTCAAGAGTATGTGATTGTATGCATTAGTGCACCTCACATGGATACTATGTGAAGGAGTCATCAATGCTAAACAATATACACAGGCTTTAGAGCAGCATGTGGTGTCAACCAGACAACATGCTGTATGTGTCATGGAAATCTTTGATTTGTTCAGCAAGACTATGTCAAATCAGGTTTTTCCTATACTTGTAGGGTCTGGCTGCTAAACGGACGTGTCTGTATCTCAGTGGTGTTACCGACAGATGTAAGAGGAAATGTCCTGAACTGTTTAGCAGTTCAGATACTAGATCAAGCAAGGATGGGAAAATATTTCAATTCCTAATGAAAGCTTTAAGGTTGTGCGTTTCATGTGCTGCATTTTAATGATACAACATAATACTGTCCGTCAAGTGCCTGATGTTGTTCATCTAAGGTAGAATTAACTGAATTTAATTTTCAATACATTTTTACTTTTCATACCTGCAACTCTATTCAAACTCAGAAGATACTAAGAAGCAATTCAGTTCTACAAATAAGATGAAAGAAAAAAATAGATAAAACTGGTGATTGTGATGATGATATTGGTACAAAAAGCCAATATCAGCAGAAGATCTCCACTTTGTCAACAAATAACAGTAACAATACTGTAAATAGTGCAATGATGTATCCGTATAATTAATCCGTACATAGTCAGGACAATCCCACTCATAAATATTTATATTTATATTTAATTTTATTTGTGTTATATTTCCTTATTTCTATTTCTATTCTTATTCTTATGCCGTCCACCTTGTTTGAACATGTTTGGAATAGCACTAAAGAACCTTAAACCTTCAAATACTTGATTAAACTATTGAAATGTTTTATAACAGTGTATTCCAAAGCATTGCATTTTTGAAAGAACAGAGACATTTCAGTGAGAAAAGGACAAGAGCATAAGAAATAAATAAGTATAAACTGGACACCCATCATCACAAATCCTTCAGGCAGCACTGCAACAATAGCCAGTGATTCATCAATAGCAAATATAACCACATGAGCATGTGGGAAACATTTGCAAGCACTACAATACAGGATCAAATTCGCAAATGTCACCTAAAACTTAACCAGGCGGGAAAAAAATGAAAAAGAAGACGGCTTATTTGAACCATAATCAGAAAGAGCTTTGGTGTATCTGAGCTTGTAAGCATCACACAGTGGAAATATGTATTGTAGCTTGATAAATCTATATTATTGATCTTTCTTATGGAAGAAGTGGACGCTCCATGCTCTGGTCTATGCTCTAATCCAAAGACAAAAATTGAGCATCCAGACTGTTAGCATCAAAAATCCAAACTCCAAGCCCTGTGATGGCATGAGAACGTATCTCTGGTCGGTCACACTTCTGTGATGGAAGCGTTGATGCAGCTTTTAGACCAAAATGTGTTGCCTTCAAGACCATATCTTTTCCTGAAGTGAAGACTTCAACAACAGCTCCATGTTATTGAACACTTCAGACATTATGGAAGAAGATTAGAACCATAAAATCTATATATCTATCAATAAATATTAATATATCGTATATATGTGTGCGTGAGAGAGAGACAGATTTTATATATTTATATTGTAATATTCTCTAATATTCATTCATTCATCCAAATGAGAAAAGAAGCTGGAAGGACTCAAATGACAACCTCGCTGCCAGTGGCTGTTTGGTTGATGAGGGGGGAGTCCTGCTGTTTGGCCAATCTCACACAGAGGATATTGTGTGGAGAGGAATTAATAGGACATGACAGTATAAACAGTCTCCAAGGCCCACTGTTCGTGGGCGTCTTTTCAATTGGATAAAGACCTGTTTTTGGTTCAAGCGTTCACCTCCTTTGGGAAATGAATAAAAGGGAGAGATGACAGTTTGAGAAAACTGCGCCCGTGGAGAAGTAAGGCTGTGTAAGGCAGGAGCATTAGTTTGAAATATCATGCGCAGATAATCCTGGATAGGAAGGTCATTGTGACGCAAAAGTATAAAAAGAAGATATAGCAACATTGGTGTTTTCCATTATTTTTTTAATCTTCTCAAAAACACAATAAAACACAGGAAAGTTTTTTTTCTTTTTCAGCATGACTGTCTCTGTTGGATTATCTAAATGTTACTTGAGAAATGGCTCTCATGTTTGGTCTCATGGAGAAAAGAGCAAAACACATGAGGGAGATTACAAAAAGCTTACCTTTTTCCCATGGGTGACACCCATCTCTTCAGCAGCAATCCAGATTTGCTGCCTGCTCAGATGCCTGCTGGGACTGACAGCGGCCAGAGTTTCTGCAGCAATTTGAGGTCACTTTCGCTCTGCACCAGTAGCCAAGAATGCCACAGAGAAAGGAAAGAGCTCTGCGTTTGAACGGGTGGGGATGCTGGCAGGGAAGCAGCAGCCAAGACTTATCACATAACCGATCAGCGGTGGTACTCAACAATATCTACTCAAGGACTTCTTCCAGCTATATATGAAGATGCACATATTTGAACGTTTCAGAGAGGGCAGTCTTGAAGGTGGTTGTGCTTTCATGCCAATTCTCAAAATAAGATTTTTATGGTTTATGAAATATGAAATAAATGGAAATGCCACACCACATATGTGGCTGTGTTGTGAATTCAAACAGAGCTTTCTCCTCAAAGCAACGATTTCATCATGAGGACTTTGAAACAAAGTCAAAAGAGACAATATTTCACGCACACACACACACACACACACACACACACACACACACACACACACACACACACACACACACACAAATGTTTTAAAGATTGAATCCATTTTTTAAATGTAAATTTTCATTTTATATTTATCTTAATGACTCTTTCATGAAGATAGATCTGTGTCTTCCTTGACCCTTGCACATGGAGCATTTCCTGGCTCAGCGGGTTCAGAGCAAAGCCTCCAAACCAGTCGGCCTCTGGAGCCTTATCTTCTTCGAAGGTTTTGCGAGGTCATTTTCAATTGGCACAAAGCAAACTTCTTGATAAAGGTAGAAATGGTTAAAAACAATAACAGAGATCTTCGGTAATTAACTTGGAGCTGTCTCATGTTCATTATTGTGGGGAAAAAGAAAGAAAGAAAGAAAGAAAGAAAGAAAGAAAGAAAGAAAGAAAGAAAGAAAGAAAGAAAGAAAGAAAGAAAGAAAGAAAGAAAGAAAGAAAGAAAGAAAGAAAGAAAGAAAGAAAAAAAGAAAGAAAGAAAGAAAGAAAGAAAGAAAGAAAGAAAGAAAGAAAGAAAGAGGAAACCCTA
Source organism: Cololabis saira (assembly GCF_033807715.1). NCBI lineage: Eukaryota > Metazoa > Chordata > Actinopteri > Beloniformes > Belonidae > Cololabis > Cololabis saira. Next base: position 22,768,885 of record NC_084594.1, on the reverse strand, counting down.
ATCAATTTATGAAAAGATCTAAATTAAATCTATACAGGAGGATATTTGTCCCTGACTTTCTTATTTCTATGTCACCAATATGAAATACAATCTATAAATATTGAGATTAAGCAAATTATTTCAGTTTTTAACTTTATTTCTGAAAGTATTAAAATGCTGTACATGCAACACGGCAGTGCCAGACCTGGTAAGAGCAGTTTTACAGACAGTGACATGTAACAGGGAAACCTTTAACAGTTTGAAGAACAGTTTGATTTTGAAGAAGAAACCTCCATCACGTTTAGCAGTACACCATCAGATGTTCAGGGTTCTTGGGAAACAGCCTCCCACCTCCACCATGTGTGGCCATCCCTCAAAAACATTGGTTTCCTCATCATTAACAGCGTGCTGACAGGTGAACAGAGAGGAAAATATTAATTTTTTTCACACTGTTTCACTTTTAGCATATTCTAAAATAGACAGTCTCTTTTGACACAAATAGAACAAATAAAGCGGTACTGAGTGGGTTCACTAACCTTCTCAAAGGGGCTTTTGTTTTTTGTCCCTGCTCTTCCAGCAAACACCCAGTTGTCTCTAGGCTTCACAGAAGTGATCAAAGTGCTTCCCATTCCAACAAATATCTCCTTCATTTCATCTGTCAGCCTGCCACGAGGGAGTAGCGTGGGTCATACTTTGTGACATGAGGTAATTTTTAAACATTGAGATTTGGACTTACTTTGATGCCACATCATCAAACGAGGCCACCAATATAATCATTCCAGGTTTTATCTCCTTCAAGTATGCCAAGATGTCTTCTGGGTCTTTTATCAGAGTAAAATTAAAGAGGAAAAAAAAAGACTTGAAACTAGTTTGAAAGATAAAAAAGGTAAAACTTGAAGAATTTCCAAAACTCTTACTTTCATCACTCATATTGAAATATCCGTGTTTTTCTACAACTCCGTTTTCACCTATAATCAAAAAAAGAAGAAGTTTAGAATAAACCTTTGACCATAAACCATATACCACTAGTAATTCTAGATAGAATTTTTCTCACCATTCACCACCACCATGTTTAATCCCGGTCCCACATTGTTTATTAAGTGACTCATGACGCTGTTGAGACACAGATGATGATGAGTTTTAAAGCAAACTTTTCTTATCACAGTAAATACAGATTGTGCCACATTAGTGCATACATTTTGCCCTCGAAACATATTTTTGGGCCAACAATGTCAGCCGCCCCGCTCCTGATGTGCAAAGCAAAGTGGTCGGGTGGACAGTCTCTGGAGAGGCTGCACTTCGGCGCAGATTTAGTCGCAGCTTAAAATACAGAATAAGGTGACATAAAAGAAAAAAAAAATTACTTATAAGAAGAAAAAAAAAGGATTTATGTAGTCCTATGTTTGTTACAAAGTGAAAATGTCTGATTTACCTTCTCTGATTTCAGGGTTGAAATGCTGAACCTCTAAAAAGAAAGAAAAAAAAACATATAAGTGAGGAAACAGACAAAAGTGTGGCCAAGGATGTAAACTGTTGAAGAAGAAGAAAAAATATATTACCAAAAATGCTTCTTGCTGCTGCCAAGTCATCAAATGAATTCACAAAAATTTTCCATGCGACAAGGAAGACAACAGTTACAGTAACAAGGTGCAAAACAGCTGCCAAGAGGAAAGCAGAAGGAGATTAGCTGTCACAAAACCAAAATGACCTGTTTTGAAGGAAAGTGGAATCTTACCTCTATATCTCATATCTGCGACAAAACAGACAGTGATCTTTTTTTTTCTGCCCTAAAAAAAAAAAGTCCTTTTAAATGTACTTGATGTACTCAATGAAAAATATTACAGGTACAGCAGAGCTTTGGTGTCATCTCATCTGTGAACATGCTCCCTGATATTTCCCACAACCATTTCTTGTGGGACAAGCATTTGATGTGCAAAAAAGAAAATGTGTCAGGTCTTTCACCAGGATGCAGTATTATGAATGCATACACACACACACCCATTGTAAACTTGATGATCAAGTTTCTCCTCTTCCCAATGCAAACCAAAAGAAGCTGCCCATGAGTAACAGTGTCCAATCGTACCCAACGACACGGCTTTCAAAAAGCAGATTTTGCTTTGTTAGTGTAAAAATAATGCATTTCAAAGCTGGGGGGGGGGACCTTAAAGGGGAGGGGAAAGGGCCAAAGAGCCTCTTTTTTCATATTGGATGAGTAAATGAAAAAAAGGTTTAAAGAATCATTGCAGCAGTTGTCAGAGTTTTCTATTTGTATGTAAATTTTAGCAAAACCCATATCTGCATAAAGCAGCTCATACGCACATAAAAAAAAAACCACTAGGGACTACAGGAGAACAAAAAAAAACAATCAGAGGATTAAACCTCAACCATAAAAAAACAAATTTTCTGATAAGAAACTAAAAAACAAAGTCGAATCAGATGTAAAATTAATTCATGAAACCTGAAAATCTGGCCAAGATGAGGCGGAACAACTAGATTTGTTGGAATCAAGGCTACAGGAACATCGTCACACATTATGCCTAGACAAAGGAATTTAAGTTTTGATGGCAGGCAACGCTATTTGCACAGGAACAAGCTATTCGTCACGTCTCAGCGGTGAAAAACACGTTAATCCCTGTAAGCGGAGGTCAGTGCCGTGTGTCAACATGAATCCACCCCGCTGATTCCTGAACTGTACCTGAGCTGGAGCTTTTACCTCCGAGGTGAACTGCTCAATGAAAACAATGTTTCTTTCCCATGTTGGAGAAATGAACCAGACAACTAGTTTTATCCCAGCAGTGGCAGTGTAAAGGTGTGCAAAAGAGGAGGGAATTATATTGACTTTAAGAAAATAAGAGACGATAGAAAATAATATGAATAAGCATGAAAGATCATGTTTGGTATACAGTCATGTTGGTGCAGAGACGAAATGAAAACAAAAATATGTAAATCTAACAATAAATCTTCTAAATCAGTTTGTTGAGCTGCTTAACCAGGATCTGTGTGTAGCCAAAAGAAACTTCACAGATGCTTTTCTGTACTTCTTTATCAGCTATCATGATGCAGTAAGTATGAGGAGGAGTGGGGAAAGGGTTAACTTTGTGCTACATGTAAGTCTGTGGGCTTGCTGCTCAAACGCGGTGCCCTCCATTCAGTTCATCTCACTGTGAGAGATAATACAGTTGCACTGTACCATCCTGTGAAAGAAAACAAAGAAAAAAAGATGTTTAATGACCTTCAAAAGTTGAGCTGAAACTTGTTGCAGAGTCACAAATGAGAAAAATCACATTTGTGTTATTTTGATAGGTCGGAGCTTTGATAGGACGTCTGAAGGCAGGGACCTGCTGTCTCACAATCTGTCCATCTGTACAGCCGTGCAGATGCTGCTGCTGCTGCTGCATTGATTCTCACGATGGAGGTGACAATTACCGTCTCGGTCAAAAATCTGCCTTGGTTAAAACCTTACTCATGCATCTTTAGCAGATATTGGGTTGAATAAATGCAGCTAAATTAACGGCTATTCACTTTACGAAGATGAAACCAACTGAGTATTTAAAAAAAATGTTTTACTATGAACTGAGCAACACTAAAATTTGCACATAATGAAGCTCTGAGGGTATGCCGTCTTTATATTTTGGGTTTTATGAGACCTCATAAAGCCAAATTCCTGCCAGCAATGCTAATGATATTAAGTATATAATTTAATGTGTTCAGAAAATACAAAAGTTGAAAAAATTCCAAGCATTAAGCTTTAAGGCAGCAATTTATGGTGTTATACCAAAGAAAACCAGCAGAGGGTCTTTGTGTACTTCCACAAACTGATCAGAGAGAACATCAGGCTTTCAGAACAAGACAATAAAATGTAGTTTAGTGTCATGTTGTACGATTTAAGCACAGTATACGGACGGTAAATGACACCAAACGCATATTTCATTGGATATAAATTAATTTTAGAAAAAAGTCAATCACCCATATCAGGAATTGGATAAAAGAAAGCCAGTCCAAACACACTTCAGTCACATCAAAGGATAAATATGTTTAATGGCCAATTTAATTCAAGACGTACACACATATTTCTCAGCAGGTCACAAATATAGTATCACACAAACCAACATCAGTTACTGCAGAGCAAACATCTTCATTACAATGATAACACGTCAAAACACATAAAGAGGAGGCAGAAGACCTCGGTCCACTTATGTTGCTTCATTTGCTGAATTGATTTCTGATTAATCATTCATCGTGAGCTGCCACTGGCATCCTGATAATCTCATGCACACACACATCAGTGTTCACTCACAATTCCCAAGATGGTAAATAAAATTTTTCTTCTTTATTTACACCATGCAGACCTATATGTCTATTTAAGAGTCATTGGACTCTGAGCTCTACTGCAAATTGACCTTAAGTGGGTTAATGTTAGCATGAAAGGGGAAATCATTACAGAGAGAGGTAGCCAATTGGTAGATAGCTCCAGCCTGAACGTGACTATTTTTAGCTGAAGATCAATTAGCTTGTTTAAAATATCTGAAATGTCTCATCTCCATGTCATACTGTGTGACAACTGCTTATTTCATTATTGCTGGATGTTACACACTCGTCTGCAGCACACTTGTTCAGATTCAAGCTAATACTGCATGAATCTCAAGGTACACATTTATAAGGACCCACTTGCTAATTAATGGCATTTATTACACTGCCAGGAAAATAATGCTCCTATAAAACATTCTGGTTTTGAATTATTCACTCGAGGCATGCTATTCCACGCAGAAACAAGTTATCATTTTGTGATATTAACAGACAAATTCTTTGGATTTTGAGCATTTTTATTTTGTTTGAATTCTAGGCTTTGTCCATTGGTGCAAATGGGGTTTGCAGTAAATCGTATTTTAGCCAGCATCGGAAAAGCTAACCCTTTATCTAACGAGAAGCTGAAATCATCAGCAATCAAAGTTACCATGTTGTTAGACATAAGGCATCACTTTCATCCCAAAGGACATCGGGCTGCTGTCTGTTTCTGCACGTCTGCTGCAGTGTGCTCATAGCGGTGCTGATCTTTTCTGTGAGTGACACCGCTGGTGGCTTACAATGCCACTGGGGTTCAACCCCGTAGCAGCTAAAATGACCTTAAGAGATGTTGAGGGAGAAATGGTCTTCCTGTGTCATTTTATCAGCATCAAAATTATATTGCATCAAACCCAAGGAGGTACTATAGGTGAAAGTTCTTTTATCAAGAAAAGGAGGGTGAAATCAAGGCAAAGATAGTCATCTGTCCTATTATATTGTTGCTTTCCCCCCTTTTATTGCTTTCCCACTGATAGTGGAATTGTATTTATAAGCTGTATGTGCTGTTGAAGTAGTCTGTTGGCTATCATGTTGCTCTCTGCTTCATTTTTTTCTTAATTAAATTAGACTTTTAACTTTTTTTTTATTACTAGTGACTGGTGCAACGTTCACTTTTCATAGGTCCAGCAGAAGCCCATACGTCTGTCTGAGAGGTGAAAACCAGGGCAAGGAAAGATGCTTATCAACAGCGTGATGCTTCTCTAAAAGCATTGTGCTCTATGTGGCCTCTGCGAATACCGATCTGCATCAGGGTCAGCGATCAAGCAAATGAAGATGAATACATTGCATCAAACACAAGGAGGTAATACTCCGGCAAGAATTTAAAGAGATGATAAATCCACAAGCAGAAGGCCCAGTGCAGATGCCACCAGTCTGTGTAATAGTCCCTTAGGGAGTTAATAAATAACTCTTATTTAAAATCAATTGGCCACAAGTTAAATTTTAAAGGAAAAAAATAAAAAGATTATTACATTTTTTCAAACAATTTGCAGCATATTATCGTCTCAAACTGTATTGAATTCAATACTTTGATACATTTGTTGAACCCAACGTCCCAGCTGATGGATGTTAGAATAAAGAAAACAATAGATCTGCAGACAATAACTGATGCAGTTTTGTACCATATAATCCACTGATGATATACTCCTTTTCAGTCAGTCCAGCAGCATCCGAGCAGGAGACTTATTCCAATAGATCCTGTCATAAGGAAAAGAGGGAGCGACATTCATGAGGGAGGTTACAGTTGTATTGACTTGTGCTGAGGGACAGAGGACAGTGAAAGCTACAGTCAGGAAAGCCGCATTAGGCTGACCTCGTCTGACTCCTCTCCCACCGCGCAGGGCCTCCTGTCGCCATCTTCCTCTGTCACATCTGACTGCTGATCCTCCATCCGCCTCAGCAGCGAGTATCTGTACGTCGCCTCACTGGAATAAAGTTACATGACAGTTCAGGCTGATGAGTTTTTCCTGCACTAATAGTTTAAAATAATCACGTTACGGCTCAGTACTCAGGCAATCAAGCTTTGCTTACTTGACTGGGAAACAGTATTTTCGGAGGATCAATACAGCGGCAGCTACTGCCGCCACGGAGACAAAGATCACTGATGCAATAATGCCAGGGTGAATCCTTAACCCGGTCTAAAAAGACAAATGAATCTAATAAGATAAAACAGTGGGGTACTTAAAGAGCCCATAAACCTAACAGCTCAGTTCATGATGTGTGGCACAGATAAAAGGAAATACATGCAGGAGATATGACAGCTGAACAGCAGTGCCATATAAATCATAGTGGCATACGACCCAAAAGCGCAGCAGCAGGACTGAAAATCTCTGAATGCGAATCGAGAAAAAGGACAATCTTGTGACGATCATCACCAGAGTCAAATTCCTGATCACCTAACTGGAGGTCCTTCAAAGTAAAAGCTGTGCATCGGATCATTTGTCATATAGACTGTGTGAGCACTAGTGTTTGCAGAAATAATTAGGATGTACAAGGACCGTGACCAAACAGTAACAATCTAGCGATTTATCACGAGTGTTGGTGGCAGACATGGCAAACAATGAAACAGCGACGACGCTCGATTGTGAAGTCACACGTGTCAATTAACACGGTCTTAGATTAGTCCATGTGAATGTTATTTTCAGATGTATTAGATATATCAGAAAACCAGTTCCGACTTGTACATCAATTTTGAACTATTTGCCATGATGCGTTTGCTTTTTCCAAAGGTTCTAAATTTCTGTTGTCAAATAAAATCGAAATATGTAAATGAATCAAAAGATGCAGTCATGATGGACATATTCAGCATAAAGCAGATATCAGTTTTACACTGGGAAACACAAGGTTTTGTGCAATGTGGAACTAAGTAACTCCTAATCAACTTGGAAACTAATTAGATATCTAATGATCAGCTTGTAATTAGCTGATTAAAACATAGGTGACAAACAAATCAGGAACAACTTGATAATTACTATAACTTGCCAATCAGTGGACTAGTGAAGTGCTCAAAACCAGTAATGACTCTTTTATCACTAATTAGTTAAATATTTGTGTGCTTCATGTCATGATAAATAATAAAAAGCCTCTCATTACAGTTCAATAAGCGCATGTTGCTTACATTTTCATAACTAAGTTAGAAATGAATGCTTGATTTCCCCTGTCTCATTTTCAAATCCAAGTCTTACAAATGTCTTGTATCACTAATGTCACCTATAACTAGAGGAATCCAAATCTGATGGATTACAGAGGAAGCCTAGGGCATAAAGGGGTAAAATGGTAACCAATCAAAGGGGCCGATCTTCAAGTAATGATGAATGACAAGAGAGGAATGAAGATGCAACCCCTCCAGAAAGCGAGGACTAAGAGGTGGAAACAAACGGACATGAAACAATGATTCAGGTCACTGTAATCAGTCAGCATGATGCTCTTCCTCACTTGAGGGCACACAATAAGGGTGACTAACTGGTGAAGTAATGATGGACTACTTGGTAATAGTATAGTGGGTGGCTGGACAAATGTTTAAATATTTATTAAAGACTGAATCATTAAAAGTTCAGCACTATTCACTGGTCGAGTTAAAAAGGGACCTGTCAAGACAAATGTTTTACAGATTTGTATATCTAGGAACTATACTTAGCCACGATTGAGGAAAAAGTTGTGTTTCTTTTTTCAATTTCATCTCATTTCTCTGAAAGGGGTGTCGGACTCCAGTCCTCGAGGGCCGGTGTCCCTGCAGGTTTTAGATGTTTCCCTGCTCCATTGCACCATGATACAAGTGACTGTGTCATCAACAGAACTATCCAGACTTTGATGACAAGCTGGTGACGATGATTAATTAGAATCAGGTGTGTTAAAGCAGTGAAACATCTAAAACATGCAGGACACCGGACCTTCTGGGATTCAGTTTGACACCCAATCACGAACAACTAGACAAAAAATGGTCAGGAATTACTCATTAAGTAATGGTCAAGAAGCAGTTACTTGGCTCTGGATTGTACGACTTTGGCTGACTGTGTTGTAAAGACCTTAGCCTACTCCAAAATCAGCTACACTGACTACTGCTATCACAGCCTTTACTTGCGAGTTATTTCATTCTATTTTAGTTCTGAGCATAATGGCCTTGGAAATGAATTGAATTTGGCAACCTGAACGACTCCAGATCAATCAAGCAGCGAGGAATGCGCAGGGAAAAGGATGATGTGGCTCTGAATCATCAAGTGTATTCCGTGCAAAATTGCTTCAACATTTCTCCCTCTGTGGTGTTATTCTTTTACAGTCATCAGTCTTAATAATGCTCCATGATATCTGCCTGTGTTTTTCGCTTCCTCGAGCCGCTGCAGTCTGCTGCACGACTATAACTGACCACGGACCCGACTATAACAATGACAAAACATCTCCATTACATTTTTTATATATATAATTATTTCGAGTTTTCTTTTTTTTTTTTTTTTTTTTTAATAAGAACAGTCTTTAAATAATTAAATTGAAAAAAAAACAGTAGCCTACAAATTGAAGGGCTCTAGCACGGTTTTACCTGTTGTGCTGACATCCTTATTAACTCCAGAGCTTCGTTTAAACCATCTACAAGCCTGAGATTCTGCACGTTACAGTCCATGTGGACCCTGGCTGGTGGAAACAATTACAGTTGTCTATCTACGGAAATAGTTTTGTGTCTGACTTGTCTGAGTCCTGCAGCTTCTGTTCGAGTTGTTTATTTCCTAGTTCCTGGTGACGGCCTCACCTGCTTCTTTCCACGCCCCTTAAAGAATGACGCGGATTCACTATGTATTTCTGACCTGGGGTGGTTGTTGCACATCATCTCAGGTTTGTTTAACTTGGAAAAGAAACCAAAGAAGCCCATTTCGCTGGATGATCCCTTGACATGTCCCAGTCAGTCATGCATTATGATATAAAACATTGAGATCATGTTTAAAATGCATGACCGGTGGTTAATTTATGGTAGCTCCTTATGTAACATTCAACGTCTTGGGAAGACTGGTTCTGCAGCCCAGTTTCCAGGAGCAGTTTTGTGAGAAATGGGAACATTAAAATTCGGTAGGTGTGGATCCCTGTATCCAAGGTCTCATGTAGCAGGTCGTGACTATTAATTGAATACAATGCATTATGAAAGAGAGCATTGTAAGGCCGTCATTGCAATAAATTAAGTGAATGGCAAATACAATTGTTCATGTTATCTCTTTTCCAGGTTATTGCATGAGGTAAATTTAATCATAACTGGAGGATTGGTAAGATTTTCTTATTAATTTGTTTAATTTTCTCTTGTAATTATATAAAGCTGAATATTACAAATCAATAACCCATTGCATCAGGGTTGTTGGTGGCCAGGTAGTAAAAATACCTGCCAACCTCCTCATCTGCCCACCTGCTGTTACTCCTGGTTACAGTTACACACCATGAAACAGGGTGAATTTCAAATGCTTTCAAATTAAACTAAATCAATTCGTATTATTTTTTGTAATCATTGTTGTCTGGACAGTTCTATCCAGCCTAAACACAAGAAACTGGATCCACGGCTGTTTCTCAAATCAACTTTAATTCAAAGTAAATTATAAAGAAAAGAAAACTATAACATTCAAACATCCAAAATTCAAATGGGATAAAAAACCATATAAAAAAAGAAGCTCTGGTATGTTCAGAAGACTCCAGAAGAATTCTATGTCTCTCTCCCAGCCAAGACTTTTAAAAAGACCCCAGTTGACACCAGATACACAACTGAAGTGTGCATTCAATTAAGTGTCAATCTCTTTTACACCACCAAGACTTTGTGCACATGTTGACACAAAGCTGCCATTAATTTCCAGGAACAAATGTTGTAACGCACAAAGGGTTTTCATAAATGGGTTTTTAGTACTGATTAATGAGCTCTTCCTCAAAAAAAAAAATAAAAAATCCTAAACCAATTCATTCACCGTTAATGTGATTTATTAATTCTGATTCCAAGGGGCTTTGAGTTAAGTTAGCTCATAGTACTTCCCTGTCTTTGGATCAAAATAGCAGTTCAAGCAAGGAACATAGAGCAAATTCAAATATTCATCTTCATTCTCCTCTTCTTTCACCAACCTACAGTATCTTCTCCTGCATTAAAGCCAAAAGGGAAAAACGAAAAGAAGTAGAATCATTGATGTTCAAAGTGTAAAAGTACAACAATTACAACCAGTTTCGTTCAGAAAAAAAAATAATGGTGTATGGTTTTATAATTTTAATATAAGACGGCCCCCTCTGTCAGCTGTTTTATAGAATAAAATTAGAAGCCTGGATGGTGAATTGACCTTCAGACTCGAATGAGTTTAAAAGTTTTCTGCCGCTGCCATTTTTTTCTTCATCAATCAAGACCTTCGACACAAAGACCCAGTACAACATTATGAAGCTGTAAAGAGATTCCCTGTAATCCCCCTCTACTTTAAAGCGCAGGAATTTAGTTATTAAATTGACAGGCAGTTAAATGGTAAAAAGGTTATGAAATGCACCAGGACAAGCATTCTATCTTATCAGAATTTAGGGAACAATAATGAAACTAATTATATGACACATTGTGTAAGAGGCTTAAAATGATGTAGTAAACTGGAAAGGTTCCATGAATTAACCTTGCCGGTGTGTCTGGGGGGTACAGACCTGTAATGAGCCTGTCTTTTCTGACCTATGGTGCTATGTGGAGGACAGAGAGCTCCACTCTCATGGGATTTCTACCCCTAATTAGATATACTTTTACTTTCTGTCCCACCTTACTGTGCAGTCTTTGCTTAAAATGTAACAATTCTACAATGTAAAAACAGACACTCTTGAAATTAGCCTAGTATTCACTAATCTAGTTAAAATTGTCTTATTCTAAGCAGGGGTTCAAACTTAAAACTTGCAAAATAATATATAATTGGTCGTCAAATTTTCTTGAAACAAGACTTTTAAAAAAAAAATAATAATAAAAAAAACTTTCTTAGAAATGGGCTTTTGCTGTGTATAAGCTCCAACATCAGTGGCTGCAAGTGGCACTGGATTATTTGCTGTCATCTTGACTCTCAAGGACATAAAATGCAGTCCGGGGGTAAAAGGGCTAAAACGAAGGTTACAGTACCTCTGACTACACTTTCCAGAATGTTCTGCGCGTTTGCCTGACCTTCTCTGCTGGCTGGGAGGCATAATAGGAGGGCTGAGCACGTCCATCCACTCTCTCGGGAAAAGACCATAAAGCCAGACAGTCATGACAACACATACCATTACACTTACCATCTTACCCTATGACATTTTAACAATGAAGTCCCATCATCATGCACTCTCACAAGCCCATCTAAGATTCCATTGTCCTTGAGCCACTTCTCCTACAGCCTCACAGATTTACCCGAAGGATCACTTATTAAATTTTGACTCCAGCTGTGACTTCCAAGTATCCACATTCCAGCTCAGAGTAGGGGTCTTAACCTTGCCTGTTTCTGTGAGAACATGACTTCATTTCTCTCCAAATGAGTGTATCCTCCCTGTCTGTGATGTTCACAGGAAACAACCATACATCTGTCACTTTCCAGTAAATGAAAATACTGCTCTTATAGCATGGTCTAACTGATTACAGTCAGAGAGAAAACATCATCGCAAAATGATTTTTTTTTGGAAGCAATGCAAGATTCATTTGTTAAACAGCATTCATAATCATTTTTGGCTATACATCAGCTGTGCAATCATCCATTAACATCTTTTGCCTCTGGAAAAGAGCAAATCAGAGCATATTTAATGAGGAATTACAGTATAATCTTGTCTACAATGTGTCGCTGACAGCAGGAGATTCAAATGTTTGCTGCACCCTGAAGAAGTGCAATGATTGATAATGTCACTTCATCTGTAAACAGTACATTCACCATGCAGGCAAACTGTTCATGGTCTGTATGCTGTTATTCATTACAACATCCTGGCAGCAACAGCATACTGAATGTAAGTGAAACATTTTAAGCACGTTCCCACCTATATATATATATATATATATATATATATATATATATATATATATATATATATATATATATATATATATATATATATATATATTTTTTTTTTTTTTTTTAGAATTCCATCATCATGACCCTCACAATCATGGCTACTCTCAAGGCCAGGAACAATGTTTCGGAAACCAATTTCTCATAACAGCTGTGTTCAATTGTCAGGGAAAAGGCATTGCTTAGAAAAAAAAATAACCCAAACCAAAGTAGGAGTGCATGAACACATGCAAGTGGCATGATAACATTAAAGTTACAAGCAGGATGATTCATTTTTTATCTGATCTTTTCATGCATCTAAAAAGGAATCCGTCTTTGGCCTGATACTATTAAAGAGATGCAGCACATTATTTCTGCTGAGCCTTTGATTTCTCCTCCTAACAAAAGCATTTACTTCGCCCCAACATCCATCTCACTCTTTGATAGACAGGTACATTGTGCAAAATTCAATGGAAACATTTTTGAAAAACATGCGCCCCCTGCTGCCGAGGTGTAAACTGGACTTCAAAATGTTAAAAGGAACTCTGTAAGAGTGTTTAAACCCTTAGATTTTTAGGTTATTATAATCATAATAGGGAGCCGTGATGAAGGAAATCATTTAGCTTAATTCAATTTGTGCAAGTACACTGCTTTTGGACACCAAAGGCATAATATAAGCTTTATAAATGTCTTTCAGACAAAAAGCAAGTCCACAACAGTGTTCCTTGTAAAACAATTGTATTCATGCATTTTAGTTAGTCCCTCTGACAGCCTTATTCGCAGTTTCACAGTTGGTATACCATCCAAAGTCAGACACAATTACTATGCAAAAGTCAAAATGCTAGATTTTAACATAAGCTGCTAAAGGAAATATCTCATATGTTAAAACTCTTGAAAAGCCATGGCAACATTAACCACAGCAACACAAGCATTTTAGTTGTCAAGGAGGCTGTAGCTCTCGACAGTGAAAAAATACTCTTGCATTGGTGCCAGGATGCTCCAAAAGAAAATTTGAAAAATGATACAATCCGCTGTGAAGGGTGTCTGAGAATGCAGTGCTTAGAAGAAAACAACAAAACAATGACAAATCTTGAGCAGCCATTCAATATGTAAATCAAGGCTTTGTTCCAAGTCTAATTTCAGTAGTACAGCTGTGAAAGCTGCATCTTTGAGGTGGCAGTTCTATTCAATTCAATTTTATTTATATAGCGTCTATTACAACAGAAGTTGTCTCTAGGCGCTTTCCAGAGACCCAGAACATGTCAATAGTGATATTATTTCAGTGGACATTCAATCAGATGGCATCACTTCACTGGGCATTCATAGAACTGCGTTAGTCAAACAACAAAAAAGCAAACATCCATCCTGCTTGTTCCCATTGTTAATCAGATGTTTTCCTTTCTTTCACATCAGTTTTAAACAATAACCCAAACACTATATAAACACGTGGGAGTTGACACATGTTCTCACTAGGGTGTCTTGCTTCTCATCAATAAATCACAAGTGTTAGAGAGGCGGGGGTTGTATAATGTGAATGGCGGAACTGTGATGCAATGCCTTTGTCTTCCTTTGTAACCCACCACATGGTTGTATACACTGACAAAGAGACTGACATATGCAGAGACATGGCTGTGCGTTAGCAGGCTGTGGGGTGATATGATGCCACCGGAAGCCTCCAAGGACAACTGGGTCCATTCATACACTGTTACAATAGGGCAGTCTGAAGGCACACGACTATGCAAAAGTAAAGCACACATAGTGGGTAGGATTCATTCGGTCAGATTTCACCATATACTGTACAGTGAGATTGTTGCAATGTTCATATATCACACAGTTATTTTAGTCATTGTAATTCACTGTTATCTTTATACTGGCAACATGTCCAGAGTGTACCCTGGCTCCTGCATGATGACAGGTGGAAGAAGGTGAAGCCCTCCCTCCTGTGACCCTGAAAAGGATGAAGCAGGTATAGAAAATGGATGGTTATGAAGGCACTGAAGCAGTTTTTGAACCTGTTCCAAGAGCTGTTTGACTTCCCTCTATGGAGCATTACCAAAACAGCATTTGACTTACATGAGGGTTATACAATACATTCATTTAATCCTTCCTTGACTACAACAAATCTCTTTTCACTTTTATGAGTGTAAAAAAAATCTATCTTTTCTTTCTAAATGTGACATAGCAAAGCATACATTTTTTATGCTGCCCCCCAATCCTTTCATTTTCTACCCACTACTTCATTTGGTAGGTTTTCTAAGCCTGCCTGAGATGGTTTTTGTTTAGTTCTGTACTTGCCTGAAGTTAATACTGGCCATAACTCTTTCAATTATTCTCTCTCCTCCAGCTACATGAGCCCATAAAAAACTTTTCTTTTTGAGGAAAGAAGTTAATTTTGGTTTAACCTGAAGGTAAGCAAAACAAGATGGATCATGTCTCATGGCTGTTTTGTATTATAAAACACCAACGCTCCTACTGTGCAGAAAATCAAAATGATTGCTTTTTGATTTAAAAAAAATAAAAATATAATCCATGACTTTTTGGGTGAATGTAAAGGGTTTTCAAGTTAAATACTGAGGGGGGGGGATATCGTCATTGTGGAAATGACAGCATCAGTTCAGGGAGAAGAAAAGAATAGTACCTGGCACACTCAGTTTATTTGTACTCATCTGAGCGCAAGATAAGCTCCAGTCAACATATCTGACGGATGACATTTCATTCAAATAGTGCTGTCACTGGTAACCATCTGATTGCACATTTCTGGGGTGTTATTTTAATGCAAATACAGGATTCAAGGCCTCCTTTTTCAAGTAAGGCACAATAGAAAGTATGTCAGTGAAGCTTTCACTTTGCTTAACTATTATCCTCTCATAGCAGAAGTAATTAACAATATCATACTGTGAAAGGTTGGAAAAAATGTTTGCTCTTTTCAAAAAGAGGACTACTCTTTTCAGTGTTAGACTTTCAACTTAAAGGCATGGGAATGCATGAAACTGAAAATAGTGTGGTTTGTGTTTACGCTTTGTGGCCACTAGAGCAATACTGTATATAATGTATTCTAAATGTAGCCATTTGGATCATATTTGGTTTGCGTGACACATGCACTTTACCTTGGATTTGATTGCAAAGGTGAGTTCATTTCCTTCTGATAATGATATCCTTGATTCACCGGCTGGAGGAAACAAAATGTGGGCTTGCTGCTTGTAAAGAATGATAAAAAAATGTTATGCTCACAATAAGTAATGAAGGTCATTGTATTTACCACCGTTGGACCAAGATCTAAACATAATTTCTTTTCAAATTATCATGTTTTTTAACAGAAATGTTTAGATATGATATTTCTTAACTGGTAATTGTCACAGGGTATTTTGCCTAAAGTCAACGACAGCACATTTTGTGAGGTCAACAGCAGCTAAATGTCACAGAGACTAAGGTGTTGCTCGCAGATTTCACCAAGCATGGAATGGATTTCATGGGGGACCAAAGAGGGCTGTACACTAGAACAAATACTGAGGTCATGAAGTGACAGACAGTGACTAAAGAAAAAACTATTTGGGGCTATGACCACAGTAATACATGAGTTTCAAAGTCTTCAGCTGAAGACACGGGAATACAAATATTTTGAAACTATTTCAATGCCTGACATTTGGAATCCACAAGCATTAGCAAAGACTGGGGTTGTACCTTTGAGATGCGTTGCCAGGCCTTTTCTGCAATCGTCTTCAGTTGCTCATTTGTGCCACAAATGCTATTTTATTGAATTTTTTTTTCTCATCTCAGTTCAGTTTCACTGTTAAAGACCTATTTCTTCACCGCAAGACCGAGTGCTATTGGAAGCCACACATGTCCATTCAACCACACTGCTTTCCCTTGTTTCACAGATAATATATGTTGTGAATTATGAGCTGCTTCAAGCATTCTCAACAATTGTTTGTACTTGCAATTCTGGCTCAGCTTGCACCTAGCTCTTCAAAGAATTCTGTTCTGGAACTGCTCTGATGTTTTGAGACAGTTTTATTTATTTACTGATTTATTTATTTGATCAGTTTTTTTTTCTGTCCGATAACATCTTTCTTATTCTTGAGGGTTATGAATGATTTGTACTTAGTAGTGAACCTTTGGTAATAAGTCTAAAAAGATTTCATAGAAATAAATAACGATATTTCAGCCTTCTTAAGTGTATTCCTTATTGTGCTAGATGTTTTGAAGAGGTTTTTATTAAATATGAAATAATTCTGTCGTAACGACTGCATAAGCAGTCTCATTTCCTCACCCCCACCTGTGCTCTTCTCTCTAAATGTGCTTGATTACAGAAACTGTTGTGTGTGGATTGGGCACCAGCTGCAGCCCATCATTCACCCCCCCATAAATACCTGGTTGCTGTATCCACTTGCTTTTAGATTGTAAAGTGCTAAATGTAGCAGGTCATAGTGAAATCATGACCTTGTGGTTTCCTGCTAACAGCACCTTTCCCTGGGCTGTCTTCAGACTCACTGGTCTGAGCACACAACAGCCTCCTTCTGGAAGTATAAGGATCCCTACACTAACCTTTGTGAAGATATTCCACGCCAAACTGAATTGAACTTAAAAGGACACTTATTATGGCATCTAATACTTATTTTAAACAGGCCTTGAATGTCTTAAAAGCAAGCTTTTGATTGTTTTTGCTAAATAAATTAGAAATTCAGTCTCTAAGCCATGTCTTTATCTTCCCAGTTTCTAACCTCCTTCTCTATGCTGGATTCTGAGTGGGCGGGGAGGCTATGATAATGAGGCACTGTGCTGATTGGCTGCCTGACGCGATGACGCAATACACCGCTACGAAAAATGGCGGAACCTCCGGCCGGCGGAGTTAGTTGTGGGCATGGTTTCACGCATCGCTCCTGTCGTTACGTACCGACAGGAGCAGAATCTGAACAGCTCGTAGAAGCCACATGACACTGGATGGCTCATCCGGGCGGCTGTACAGACACTGCAGAATTTGGTTGCTTTCCTCCTTCTCTGAGTTGGCAGGCTGAGGGGAGACCACTTTATATATGTTAAAGCAAGAAAAAACGTGTTTTTCATAATAGGTCCCCTTTAAGTGAACAAAGTTGAAGTGAAATTGAATTGAATTTAACTGAAAGGAAGAAAAATGTCATTAATCCCCCAGAGGAAATTATGTTGTTCCAGTGCATTACTTAGGAATATGCAAAAAAAGGAAAGTTAAATTAAAATAAACATGAAACCTCATGTTTATTTTAATTTAACTTTCCTTTTTTCTTTTGGGGGGGTAGCAGGCATATTTAAAATCCCAAGAGATCATCATGAATACATTGGAGTGTTTGTTGCCTGGCAACAAGTGTAGTGATGATGTCACATGCAGGATTGACAGCTAACACAGGTGAAATCTCATTTGAAAACACAACACTAACAAAACAATAACTGTAAAAGTTAAAATAATTTGTAAAAAAAAAAATCCAGTTCATATCTGACAGATTCTGCAGGCATCTATCACTAGGGAAATCATGACTTGTTACAGTATTCTTTTTTACCTTAGAATTAAAGGGGACCTATTAAGACCTATTTTCTTGCTTTTACATATATAAAGTGGTCTCCCCTCAGCCTGCCAACTCAGGGAAGGAGGAAAGCAACCAAATTCTGCAGTGTCTGTACAGCCGCCCGGATGAGCCATCCAGTGTGATGTGGCTTCTACGAGCCATTCTGCGCATTTTCGTTACGTACCGGTAAGCAAAATGCAAACCACGCCCACAACTATAAAACCGTATAACTGCATGCGTATAACTACTGCATCGCACTGCGTGACATCGGATGCTCTCTGTCCATCTCCCTCAAGCCAGCTGCCACTTTATTGAGGTTTTTGTAGTGAAATGAGGAGGTATCATAGCGATAACTTCTCATTTCAACTAACTGGATCAGCCGTTCCTCATCCACGACTGTTTCCTACAGCGCTTTCAACCGGCTTTCAACACGAGACACGAGATAGGAAGAAAATAGAAGCAGGGCGTCCGACAAATGTTCAGCTCAAAACGGTGCGCTGCGTCGCGCTGCGCAGCGCTGCGCAGCGCTGCGCAGCGCTGGGTCGCTGCGACCAGTCCAATAGAAAATAAAGCAATGGAATTGATTTTGTCGCTGACGCTCGCTCGCATCGCATGCAATTAGGACACAGTGTAAAGGCTGATTTATGGTTCTGTGTTTTGTGGTTCTGCGTACGCCGTAGGCTACGCCGTAGGCTACGCCGTACCCTACGGCTTAGGCTCTGCGTCGATTTAACGCAGAACCATAATTTAGGCTTAACTCCGCCAGCCGGAGCTTCCGCCATTTTTTCGTAGCGGTGTATCGCGTCATTCAGGCAGCTAATCAGCACAGTGCCTCATTATCATAGCCTCCCCGCCCACTCAGAATCCCTCATAGAGAATGGGTTTAGAGAATGAGATGATAAAGACATGGCTCAGAGGCTGAATTTCTAATTTATTTAGCAAAAACAATCAAAAGCTTGTTTTTAAGACATTCAAGGCCTGTTTAAAATAAGGATTAGATGCCATAATAGGTCCCCTTTAACTACATTTTTTTAAATGCGGTCACAGCAGCAGATTCTAAATACAAATGTCATACTGAGAATCAATACTATACCTTGGCATTCCCCCAAGTTGAGAGTGTAAAAAATTTGTAGCTCAAATATTTGTTCAATTACATTTAAATCCCTGTTGAAGAGGGTTCTACTTTGAACTGTTGTAGTTAATAGTGGGTCAAACTTCCTTTGGCTGCAATGCCTTCAAGCAAAAACTTCAGTAGTTCTGGATCAGCCCATGCAATGTTCAGGAAGACTTTTTCATAATTCCTCATTGCAGAGCTGCTTCAGTTCAGACATTTGCAGGATGTCTGGTGTCCATCTTAAGGTTGAAGTCTGGGCCACTATGCAAGGTAGATTTTCTTTTTCCGTAGCCAATTCTTAGTGGATTTACATTTATGCTTTAGGGTCACTGCCCTAATGCATCATCCAACTTCAACTAACCCCCAGATGGTGAACAGTCAATAATAGTAAGTGAACTAGGTGCTGAGACAGCAAAGTAAGCCCAAATTATGATGTTTCCTCAACCATACTTCACTGCAGGAACAATGTTTTGATGCTGGCGAGCTCTGCCCTTTTTGCACCATATATAAAGTATTCTTCCCAAATGACTCAAATTATGTTTAATCAGGCGATCAAACATTTAGCTTTTTCTTTGGAAGAGCTGTGGCTTTCTCCTTGGCGTCTGTTCAAAGGCAGGCTAACGTATGATGTGAACAGAGATGTTTGCCAAGTTCTGTGGTGTCCGCAAACCTTTAGCTGTTCTTCTTTAACTCACTGAGGGGTCTGCATTGGCAGACATCGTGATTATGGTATACTAACCTAACAGCGTCGTGCTTACGCTTGTGTCAAGAGTTGGAAGAAGCAACATTGCGGCCATCCCAGTTGGGAAATGTTCAACTTTTGTTGCAAGCGTCACCCAATCAAGTTGCAGCTACGCAACTACAGTAGTACCCTCCATTAAAATTGTACATGGGGTAGGGACCATGTATGCAAGTTATTTGTGTAACAAAAAATGAAGGAATTTGATTGGTTGTTTATGCTGTGATAATTGCTGTTAAACTGTCTCAATTTGCTGAACTGTGGACTGATGGATGTTTAAACACTTTAGGCCAAAT
Source organism: Cololabis saira (assembly GCF_033807715.1). Classification (NCBI taxonomy): domain Eukaryota; kingdom Metazoa; phylum Chordata; class Actinopteri; order Beloniformes; family Belonidae; genus Cololabis; species Cololabis saira. The sequence continues at coordinate 22,748,900 of NC_084594.1, read as the reverse complement.
CCACAAAAGGATTGCGTGGCTTTTGCGGCCGCTAAACCGGTGCAAATGAGACAAAAAGACAGCGTCTAATTCACAAAGCACCCGCAAAGGGCGAATTGCACCACAAACTGCGCTGCCAAGCAAATAGTGTCATGGTGTGCCTGTGCCATTTGCATGCATGTAAATTAGGTAATATTCATACATTCAGCGCAAAATTGCCCCCTTTCTATGCAAATAAGCCTCATTGCAAAAACCGTCTAATTCACAAAGGCCAGCGCTATTTGCCACACGCAAAAATAGTGGAGCAAATACCGTCTTTTCGAAGCGTGTATTAACTGTGCGCAAACTCACTCCTCACTCCCCCTGCGGCTCTGTTTCTATCTCTCTTCAATATCATTCAAGCCTGTGTGATACTGAATGCTATTAAGGGTGTACTGTAAGCCATAATCAGCAATATTAAAATATTAAAAGGCTTGCAATATTTCAGTTGATTTGTAATGAATCCAGAATGTATGACATTTTTTTTTTTCTTTTTTAAATTGCATTACAGAAAATAAAGGACTTTATCACAATATTCAAATTTTCTGAGACAGTCCTGTAAACTTGCTGGCGTGGTTGTGCTTGAACCACTTCCGAATATCCATCGTTACTTTGTTAACGGAGCAGCAGAGAGCAGCGTCTTGCTGGTGCAGGAAACTGCTGGAAGCATGAGTGACGGACACTGGCTGATTTATGGTTCCGCGTTGCAGCAACACAGAGCTTACGGCGTGGGATACGCGGGGACGTGAACGTACGGTGCGCGTCGCCGCATACCTTACGCCAAAGGCTACGCCGTCGATTTAACGCGGAACCATAAATCAGGCTTAACAAGCGCATATTTGTCAGTTTTCTTTTCGTCTTTTCAACTGAGCATGCAAACACATAAACTGAGGGTGCAATGCATGCTTATGCACCCTCGTAGAACCGGGCCTGCTGGAAACAGCTCCGCTGGGAAAATTGCACTCAGCTGAAAAGTAAAGGTTTCACGCGCGTAAAACTCATTATATATAAATACAAATCTGTGTCCCTTTAGGGGCTCCGTAGAGCCCCTAAACGATCTACGGAGCCCCTCATTTGTTCTGTCCTCAGTCACTCTACGGTTGGAAGTGGCCGGTGGGTGACGAGGAGGTTCCCAGGGTGTCCTGGCACTGCGGCTGCAGCAGCAGCAGCATCAGAGTCCTGACTGACGCTGTGCTTCAAACACAGAGGGACACGATCAGCGCTATTATATTATAAGTCTGATATGTGATGACATTATGACATGAATATGGCTTCATTTCACCACTTCACCGCCTGCGTCGCAGGTTCCCCATATCTTAAGTATGTTCCTACGGGAGGGTCAGGGTTGGCGTAGGGATACGCAGATTTTTCGGTTAGTTTTTTCTTTTTAAATCCCAACCTTTGCGTAGAAGGTGGCTTGCGCATCTTTCAAGCCCTGTTTTGTGCGCAAGAGAGCTTTATAAATGAGGCCCCAGGTCACATTTCAAGGAAAATTGATACACAAAACAAGTAAAATATCATGGGTTTCTATTTTGTTGTCACTCCATACTTTGCTGCTTGTCCAATACAGTGCACATACTTGGACTACCATTAATTCCTCTATAGTCTTGCCAGAGAAATAATCGTAGCCTTGTCACTTATGAAAAGTAAGTAACTAATGACCTGTGTAGCATCCCAGTCGAAATAAAAGCAAGCTTGGACTGATGGGCTCATCATGTAGTTTATATTGCCTTTCTGTGATCCTTAAACCACCGTAAGACCAACGTAAGAGCTGCATAAAATAAAGAAAACAATACATTGCCTCACACTTCACACCAGATCTAAACATATTGGCTCAATGATGGCAGCAAGACTACGCCATCCAAAAAAGTAGAGATGTTATTCTGATGCCACCAAATCAGACTTCCTTCACCCTTTGGCAACACCTAGAAATTCTATACATAAAAGGTATGGACAGAAATTGTAACAATGGGCAGCTGTGATGGGGTCCAACTCCCTTTCAGAACAAATCTGACTTAATGCCAGTATTGCACACCAAATTCTCTCTCCATTTGTTAGGAACTGAATGGCCTGTAGCAATGGGCTCAGAATCCTACATTCTTAGAGTACCCTTAATCAGAATACCCTGACAGACACATTCAAATGCCTTCTTTAACTCCAAAAATGACACATGGACATGATGGGAAAACTCTCATGCCTATGCTGGGACTCTAGTGAGGGAACAGAGCTTGCAATGTTTCCCCAGAATCATAGATTCGACAATCAAATAAACTAATGTCTAGCACCACAGCTAAGATTTTAGTAGGAAGAATGAGGGATGTGACTGAGTCCCCCCACTTCACCTGGGAGATAGCTGAAGTTCTGGTGATGGTGGGAGTTAAAGATCCTTCTCACAGGTTATCCTGCCAGACGTTCCCAGCAACTCCTCACTAGATGTTTGGGCCTACTGGGTCTTTTTGGCATCCTCCCCTGCCATCTGCGATCCAACATCACCATGTGGCCAACGTCTGACAACTCACCTCTTCTCTTTACCCAAGGGTCCAATACATATGGCACTCAACCATAAAGTCAATACCTGAACACGAGTTGAATTTAGATTGGAACAGCCATTGTTCCCAGTCACAATTCTCCAAGTAAAAGTGTTGTTACCCACATGAGCGCTACAGTCCCAAGTAGGACAATAGAGGCAACTGTGAGAGCACTTTATAGCACCCCAGCGAAGGATTCCAATGAAGCAATGCAGGAATTGGCATGTGCCCTGGAATATAAAATTAATAATGTAAAATTAACTCTGTAAACACAGTAATCAGAATATTGTTTTTATAGATAGATAGATAGATAGATAGATAGATAGATAGATAGATAGATAGATAGATAGATAGATAGATAGATAGATAGATAGATAGATAGATAGATAGATAGATAGATAGATAGATAGATAGATAGATAGATAGATAGATAGATAGACAGATAGATAGATAGATAGATAGATAGATAGATAGATAGATAGATAATTCTACTAGTCATTCTACTGGTTCTACTGGTGATGATGGGTTACAGAGGGAACCCAAAAAACCTATTCCTGTCAAACATATAACCATGAACAATAATACTAATGTAAACTTGCATGAACTGAATTTTTAAAGAGAACACCCAGGTTTAAAGAAGAAGTGCATTTGCCTTTTGAAAGGTGTACATAATTTACTCTGAGCAATAGCCCTTCTTCATCTGAAAGCAAGTTGTAGTTTAAGGTAAAGTTAGATGAAGATAAAGGTGTTATAGGGCTTACCATATGCCACCTTGACACAAAGAGCTTGCATTCATATATCTTTTTTCCCATGCACTTTCATCTTTTATCAGCTGTTCCAAATGAGGAGAGAATGCAACTTCACACAGCATGCAACCTCCAGGAGAAAAAATCTTTTTTGATGTATTCTTTTATTTTAAGAGTATTTCATCTTTTTTATGTAGCCTTTGATAAAGATTTAAGTTGAAAATCTCTAAACTATTTAGAAAGATGCTCATATTGTCAATATAATTACTTTTAAGGAAACCCATCATATGGCCAAAATTGTCACGAGCAATCAAGTAAATAGAGCAGCAGCAGTCCTGTCTACATATATCTAACATGTACAATTTATTTTATTTGATCACAAAGTTGAGACAAAGTTATCACAAACACCAAAGAACAAAACACTAACTAACTCCATAGAGCCCGAATGTTGAGCATAATGTTTTTGTTATTTTACATGATAAAGGTTTGTCACAAGCTGTTTCGTCAACACTGAGGTGACTAGAATGCTCTTTTAATGGGGTACTGGAATGAAGGATCCATCAGTTCTTTTCTGACAGAAGATAAAAACTTCTGGACATACACCCTACCCATTCATCATCTGCAATAAAGTTCGCTGCAATTGTCAGAAATTCAGCCGAGCAAGGTTTCTCTGTGAAGCAACAAAGGACCTACCTTTCTGGATAAAATAAACAACTAATTGTACTGCTGTACTAATTATGCATTTTCTTTGCAGTCTTCTTTGTCTGACTCAATGTTTGGCTGTCATGATTTTTTTTTTCAAGTACAAAATTGACATGGCAGTTACTTCTTCAGTCATGTGGCCACGAAAGAGAAGATAATATCTATCAAGACTGGAACTTAGTGCAAACGTGTCTGAAATCTAATTTCACACATCTGCTCAATTTACAAGTTGAGTCATTTGCATCCAGCCAGGTAATGCAAGCACAGCATACGATCACCTAGGGGTGACGTTCTGTTTAGGCTTTGGTTGCTGAAGCAGGGAAATGGTAAGAATAGTTTTAATGACAGCAGTGGTGACCACTTGGATCATAGTATTTAGGGGCAATAAATGGCTTGTCATTTCTAATGAGTCTCATCCCCAGACAGTGACTCCTCTTTAGTTGGGTCTCATATTTATATATGCTGTGTTTCCACACTGTAAAGACATGTATGACATCACTTTTGTTTGAGATTTTTTTACAATATGTCCAAATCTATATAAATATTTTTTATATATAAAAAAAGAGAATCAAATTACCCATCCTTTCTTTTCTTTTGTTTTATAATTTTCATGTGCTTTCTTGATATACCGTTGGTGCTGCTGCTGCCATACAATGCATGCTTAGAATTTTAAATATTGCAGCCGAGTTAAAACTTATATAAATGCCTTCTTTAGTTGAAAACTGAATCTAATATGGGGCCTGGAGATTTTTGTTTTTATTGGATACTCCCAGAGCCATCCCAGGCCCCAGCCAATGAGGGGGCTTCTGGTGTGCTTCTGGAATCTCAGCACATTCATGGATACCTGCATATTGAGAAATGGTTACAGCTCCATAACTTGTGCATTTGTGATGATTGCATTCATTGGGGGTCCCAAAGCGAAACCCAGGAGTGCTCTGTCTTCATAAGTGCATCGTGCTTATGCTAATGGAACATAGTATAATGGACTTCAATAGCCAAGAGCAAACTGTACCATCTTTGAATTCTACAAACACTGCTGGTGATCATTTTAAATGACCTAAATCATTTTCAGTCACTGGGGGAGCTGCAGATATTATGTCATGATACCTTTAAAAGCTGGAAAAGGCCACCAAATGTGTTTCTATCTTTACAGTCTTTAGTAATGCAGATAACAGTCTTTAGAACAGAGATGCAATGATACTTCAGGTTGGCTTAAGTTCAAATAGACATAAGCAAGCATGAGGGGCCAAATAAAATTCCAGTCGGAAGGCAGGAAGGACAACCTATTAATATAAATATAAAACAAAAGCTGCGCATCTGATGCTTGATGGGAAGGCTTAAAAAATAAATGAAGTGTATGAGAGCATTATAGTACAGACCGGGTGTTGTCACTGCTCAAGCTGATGCTGACACTGAGCTGGTGAATTTGAGATGCACTGATGCCCGGAGCTGTACATTTATCTTTGTCCTGCTCTCTTTTCAGGCTTGCTAGCATTTGGAGCTCTTCAGCATCATCATCCTGCATCCTTAGAGTGCCATCTAATTGCAAGCCATTATGACTGGAATCATAAGTTTTCAGCATCTCATGTTCTTCTTCCTTCAAATGTATTAATCATACTAAAGAAATAATTTAATTAGAAACTATTCAAAACACATTATGTTGCACACCATGTTTCCAGTTCACAAGGATGATACACAATTTCGCCTATGAAGTTGGAATAAAGCATTTTTTGTCCTTTCATGAAATGATTTTTAAAAAGAGGAATGTTTCAGAACACAAAATTATTTCAACTTTATGGGCAACAGCATTTTTTTGCTGAGCACATGTTGCCCCTTCTTGAACCGCCACCTGATTGTGGTGCAGGGGTTTGTGTTGCCCGAATGATCCTACAAGCTGTCAGGGGCATTATGCAGAGCTTGTGCAGGAGGTTGAAAGGTACTGGCTAGAGATAGTCAGGCTCACCTACACAAATAGCTTGGGCTCTGGCACCCAGCTCCTTGAAAGGTCAGGACCGTCCACTACTCTGGAGTTGCCCAGGGTGAGCAGCTGCAAGCTGGTGTTGGCTTGTTTATAGCCATGTGTTGGAGTGAATGAGAGGGTCGCTTGCTTGCACCTTCGGGTCAGGGAAAAGTTGCTCGCTGTTGTTTGTGCCTACAGGCCAAACGGCAGTACAGAGTACCTGGCCTGGGAAGGGTACTTGATAGTATTCCGACTGGGGACTCCTTTGTTCTACTTGGGGACTTCAATGCTCACGTGGGTAATGACAATGATACCCGCAGGGATGTGATTAGGAGGAACGGGCTCCCCGATCTGGACCCGAGTGGTGTGCTGTCATTGGACAGGGTGATTGGGTTCATGGGAATTTCCCCAACCAGTCCACATGTGCTTTGTGGATCTGGAGAAGGCATTCGACTGTGTCCTTCGTGGCATTCTCTGGGGGGTGCTCTGCTAGTATGGAGTCCAGGGACCTCTGCTAAGGGCTGTTTCGTGTCCGAATGACCAGTGCAGGAGCTTGGTTCGCATTGCCGGCAGTCAGTCAGATTTGTTCCCAGTGCATGTTGGACTTCGGCAGGGTCCTTTGTCACCGGTTCTGTTCATAATATTTATGGACAGGATTTCTACGCGTAGCCAGGGGCCGGAGGGGATCCAGTTTGGGAACCACAGGATTACATTTCTGCTTTGTTTAAATGATGTTGTCCTTTTGGCTTCAACAGGCACTTTGCAGCCAAGTGCAAATACGATGAGAATCAGCACCTCGAGGCCATGGTTCTCCACCGGAAAAGGGTGGTGTGCCTTCTCCGGGTAGATGGAGAGGTCCTGCCTCAAGTGGAGAAGTTTAAGTATCCCAGGGACTTGTTCACGAGTGAGGTAAAGATGGAGCCTGACATTGACAGATGGATTGGTGCAGCGTCCGCAGTTATGCGATGGTGAAGAAGGAGCTGAGTTCAAAAGCGAAGCTCTTGAATTACTGGTCAATCTCCGCTCCCACCCTCACCTATGGTCATGAACTTTGGGTAATGATGGAAAGGACAAGATCACGGATACAAATGGCAAAGATGAGTTTCCTCCGCACGCTGGATGGATGGACAACATGGTGAAAACCTTAACAACAGGCTACAATGCTACACAGACTTCCAAGTAGTGCCGGGCATACGCAACTGTTTTGACCCTCTGAGGATATATCTCCTAACACTGGATCTATTGATTTAGGGGACGCCTATGGTAACTTAATTTGTCTGATAAAGTAAAGGAAGATGCTGTTGCCCTGGTAGTGAATCAATGGCATTTCATACACCGGAGCTGCAGAAGGAGAAACAAACTCCTTGTCATATTTCACTGACAACCTTTCAGTCAGTGCCGTCACTGCATGCTCCCTGCTGGAGTTGGTACAAATCAGTAGTCAGGAGCTGCACTGATGAACGATGCTGTGATGTCACCCAGCAGTGAGTAGTGCAAATGCAGAAAGCAACAGCTATGTGACAGAACTTGCTTCAGGCCTTATGCTCTCTTCAGCTGACTAGTCTCTGATTCTTATCTTTTTGACACTCACAAAGGGGAATACCTCAGTTTATAACAGACTACAGTCTGATCTAAGAATATTTTTACCTCTTTATTTAAGCTGCTCCTAACAACAAGTGATCACACGTAACTAGGTGAGGGAGACAGCATTACCTTAACAATTCCTAAAAAGCTGCTACAACATGACAGTGAGTCTACACACTGCAGGTGAAGATTAATATACATTTGAGCTTAAAGATTAATATGAATATATACTAAAAAGTTAGTCAAGCCCATTGACTGAAGAGTTTGTCAGTAAAGAACTACTTTCAAATACAGTTTGATCAAACTCACATTTAATAAATTAAGCTTTCGTCAGTAAATTTTGACAGAAAAATATAAAAGAAAATATAAAAACCACTGTCTTCAGTACTTTTCAGAGGTCTCCATCAGCTACTGACAAACAACTGGATCTTTGATCAATCCTGCTGGGTGATCCACTTTTTTTTTTTTGTTTGTTTGTTTCTCATGCCTCTTTGTCTGGCTGATGTTTGATGCTGGACAAACAGTATACAGCAGGTTCATCAAAGTCTCTTCTTGGAGGAAACAGTTACCTGCAGGGTCTGCTCAGAGGGGCTCGGAGTCAAAGCCAGACTGTGACTGTAAAAAATATTCTACTGGTCATGAAGCCTGAACAATGTTCTTAAAGAAGATTAAAACATGTGTAGACCTGCAAAGAAAATTATCCTTCCTTTTAAGTCCATGCAGACCCACTTTGATCTTTTGATAATTTGATAAAATGTAAACTTCAATTTTTGCAAACAACTGCTTATACATCTTCTTATAAAAATGAAACATTAAAAATTAAACAACAAACAACAAAATATAAAAAATGTGTTTAAAACCTGTGTTCTCAACGACTGAGTATGGTCGTAGATCTGCTGCTAAAAAAACACCAATGGCATTAGTTATAGCCTTAGCCTGATCCAAAAGCCTGTTCAAATTCCAAAGGCAGCTGCGTTGAGACAGTGTTGTTTTTTTTCCTTATATGATATTGACATTCACGTGGTGCCGTTTATAATGCGTTATGAGGTTTGACGTGTTGCCAGTGTTAAAACAATGTCAGCACACTGCTCTCGTCTTATCTACTTGTCTTTGTCCGTTGTTGTTTTTCACAGAGAAACCTAAGTGTTCCCAAATAGGAGACGTTAAAGATAAGGGAGGGTCTTCGAGCTCCGGCTTCTTGTTTGCATCAACCATGACGTCTGCCAGTGGAAAAAAAAAAACTCACCTGGGAGTCCGGTGCTGACTACAAACTTCCAATCTACCACTTAAGATGTCTGCGTGGGAACTTGGATTTGAAGGAAGGTCTGCGTGTAAAACAAGCCTGTTACTGTAACTAGCTACTGTTAAACATTGTATTCAGATCGGTACGCATCTGCATTGCACCGACCAGCCCTGTACCGGAATGGTTCGGTACATTTTTGCAGAAAAAACCAGGGGGAAATATCTTGGTCGGCCATTTTTGTTTTGGTACAAGGGCAACAGCTTACTGACCATACATGCCTCATGAATGCTGACATAAGATGTAAATAAGCAGTCTTTTTCAACTATTTTGTGGAGCATCAAACGTGTGAGTCTTACAAAGGGATTCATTATTTGCAGTGGCAAACTGAGTGCATCTTCTGCAAAATGAAACATTGCCGCTCTCATGAATCTTCATTCCTTTTTTGTGATTTGTGGTCCTGTCTGTTAGGTGAAAGGGAACATGTGGGGACCATCACGGCTGGTTCAGCTCTTCCACAAGATGTGACTGAACACAAGCATTAGGTGGACCATAAAGTTCTGGAGATGTTTGATATACTGTATGTTAGGAGATCTAGGGTAACATTCAAGTTGAACACATGCAGTTGCATCAGTAATTCTGGGAGTATCAGGATAAGACATTCCAGTTGTTTTATGCTGGAATACGGTGTAGATTTTGTCCTGAAAGAAATGCAAAGACGACGTGAATTTTTCTTTTTAAGTGATGTTGAATCACACCAAGAAATTTCAAGACAGATTATTCATGACTGAAGAAGATATGCTATGCTGTTTTTAATGATTCAAACATGAGCTGTTCAACCATAATACTGTGATCTTCCCTTTAGATACATCTGCATTATTGAACATGATCATAAAAAAGCCAGCAGTGACCATTAGCGGCAAGGTGTTAATGACTTAGCGTAAATATTAACCTGACTTTAAAAAAAAAGGCAAATAAACATTTTTAACGAGATGTTCAGATTCAGAGATAGCTTCAAGATTCGTATTGTTAAATTTGTTGCCTAGAAATACATAACACACAACATCTAAAGAGAAATGCATGCTGCCTCTTGGACCTCAAGGAACACCATTGAAAAGCCCTATTTTGCATATGGAAGCCCCAAAAGCTTGAAAGATATACAGTATACCTGAAAAGTTTGCAACTTGCTCTTAGATGGATAGATAGATAGATAGATAGATAGATAGATAGATAGATAGATAGATAGATAGATAGATAGATAGATAGATAGATAGATAGATAGATAGATAGATAGATAGATAGATAGATAGATAGATAGATAGATAGATGGATAGAAAACTACAAGTATTGGCAGTTATTTATTCAACATATGACTGGGTTTATAAAAAAATCCAGTAGAACAGTTTTGAAACAAAGCCGACAAAAGCTTTCCTCATCCCTGAAGGAGCAGACTACATGCTCAAGCCTACTCTATGTTAATGTTTCATAATGAAAACAAGGGTTTTGAAAGCGTTGATCTGCACTTTTGGTTATAAACTGGCATTGATTTTAAAACTCCTAACTTGATGAATATATGTTTCCAATTTTATTTATGTTAATTAAACCCCGGTTTCAGCGAGATACCAGATTAAAACTCACGATTTGGTAATACTGCATCTACTCAGTAGTCTCATTAGCCTTTTGACATTTCTACCGATAATGGAGAATCACACTTGCGGAATACTTATAACTAAACTGTCAGAGCACATACACGTAATAGGGTCAGAATATAAATATTGTCTCTTCCTTTCACTGTCTTTCATCTCTGAACTTTTTTAGGGTTAAAGGTTATCTCAAACCCCTAAAGGTTTTTAGCTCACTGGCTTCATCAGTTATTTGTGCTCTCCTCTCTTTCTTTGCTTTATTGTTTTCATAAGTTCAGGTGAATAAACAATGAATTGCATGTATTATTGAAAGGCAGGACATGGGTGTGTCTCTGAACATGAACGTAATTTACTGGGGTACGACATATGCCATTGTTTAGGTTACTTTTGCATCAAAATAATGGTTTTCCCATGAAATAATACAAACTTTATCTTGCCCCATTGTTCCCGATATTTCAAAGTGTTTCACACATTCAAAGTTCATTGCCTTGTTCTGCTTTTAATATTTAAGACCCAATGTCTGCTTAAAAGAATTCCATGCACCTGATGCAATACTTTGAAAGATAATAATGCTCCAAGTTCAGAAATGAGCAACCTGCCCTAAATAAAGAGCAACTAACCGCTGTTTGGTCTACCGCTACTGATGTTGTGGCAGAACAGCACTTACTAAGGTAAAGCTTACAGTATTGCATGCTTCAGTACACACATTGACAGTGTTGAAGTCTGCAAAGATAGACAGCCGTTTGTATTTTAAAATACAAACATCGCCTTTTATTTGTTTTGGGTCCGTGTACTTCGCGGCCATCCGTTTTTTGTTTTGAAATGACAAAATAAAAATGACGGAGTGAAGACAGATTACAGATTAAACTCATGTTTCACTGCAGTGATTTTGTGACAGTCCGTTCAGCTGCAGCGTCCAAAAAAAATCTGCGTCCAATCAATAACATAAACTGAACTCTAACATACCCCCCGCCCCCGCCCGAAACGAATAGGAAATAGGAAAAAGGAAATAGAGAAAAGAGTTTTCCACTCGCTGTTTTAATTCCCAATTTCGATTTTCAAACACATCAATGAAATCGGAAAACGGATAATGGATAATGGATAACGATCCGTTTTCCGTTTTCCGTTTTTTATTTTCAAAACAAAAGATGGGAAATGGATTATTTTGGATTATTTCTCTATTTTTATTTTGTCATTTCAAAACAAAAAACGGATGGCCGCGAAGTACACGGACCGTTTTGGATTAACAATGATGATTTCCTAAAATATTTGGGTATGTTTTTAAACTAATTACATAGACATCCTTCGCATCCAACAGAGTCTGCGGCAATTTCATTATTAATATGCATCGTGCTACCAATGAAATGTCACTAAGATTATATTTAATGTTTTCTTATGCTAATTGTGACTACTATTAAATCATCTGACGTGTATCCACAGTTAAAATGTCTATAGCGTAAGAATGTCAGACCTAAGAAATCCATTTGAACTTCATTTGATCGTTCATGTCTGCAAAGTGTATTCGTTAGTTGAATTAGAACCATGTTTTTACCCTGTCCAGTAGGCAAATATCACAATTGCTGCATATAGTGAGGGAAATTAAGTCAGGTTTTTAGGAGAATCGTTCACTTTGTGAGACAAGCACCAAATTTTGCATGAACATTGTACCTACTTATGCAGAAAAGCCCGTTAGCCACCTGAAAATCCAAGATGGTGGCCGATTTTCAAGATAGCTGTCTTATGAAAGCTAAAACAAGGTTGTCAGTGCAGAACTTGAATTGCTGAACATATTTTAATGATCTCTTTATCCAAATGCATGTGTTTTGGCATAACAAATTCTATGATGTCAATATAAATGAAATATGGCTTCCAGTTTTCAAGATGGTGGGCCAATTTTGACTAATATTATCTGTTGAAATGCTTCATGACCAAGGTCTTAGCATTCCTTATAGTCGTGTACTTGACACTTCTGCACAGTTGGGCGATGCAGTTGTGAGCAGATACCTTGAAGAACGGGTGGTATGCCCTTCCATATTGAGAAATGGCCTCTTTTGCACAGCTGCAATGGATAACATAGACCATAACCCATCATCAACAAGTGCAACTACTTCCTTTCATGGAACAAGTATCTCTATCTTTCAGCATCTAACATCAGGAAATCAGGGAGGTGTTTGAGAGCCAATTAAAAATAGAACCGTTAAGAAAGTTCCAGAGCTCCCTGATTCCTATACTAATGTTCACCCAGCTTTTTTCACAAAAAAGAATCCCTGTCCCCCTAAGGACAACATCTTTGCCAAAAAATCCTGTTAACAAAGGAATATGAATGGCTTGAGCATGTTATCCTCACAGAAACACTAGATAATGTGGTCAACATCAACGGGTCAGCCTACCATGCTGAGAAGAAGAGAGGCTTAGAGTTTGAAGTAAGTATCACATTACTTTTGCCTCTTCTTTGAGATGAAGCTCATTCAGTTGCCACAGTAAAACATACCATGGACAAAATCAGAGATACTATTAAATACCTGAATCCAGATCAGGTCCCTGTCATAACTGCAGACCAACCAATCTATGCACTTGCAAAACAAGTGCAGTGGCAATGGCCTGAACTGTATGGCGAAGATCAATTTGTTGTTATGTTTGGGGGTCTCCACATAAAGATGGCTGCCTTGAGATCACTTGGTACCCTGCTCAAGGACTCTTGTAGAGGCGGGCGTTGCTTCTTCTGGAACAGCAGAGTCCTTTCTTTCTGCTTCACATGTGAAAAGAACACGCCAAGCTCACGAAGTTACAGCTTGCTGCATCTACATGCTCCAGAAGGAAGCTTACGACTACTATTCCAGAGAAGAAGTTGAACAAGCCCGGACTGCTTTAGATTTTGAAGACTGGTGTGAGAAACGACGGACAGAGAGCCCACAATTTCAATTCTGGGAGCTTGTGCTATCAATGCAGTTGGTGACTTTCTCGTTGATCATGTCTTTCAGAGACGCTAATTTCACTTTGTATTGCCAAGCACTGTCTGCACTCATCCCATTCTTCTTCGCAAACAACGTGAACTATGCCCGATGGCTTCCCATACATCTCAAAGACATGGTCTCTTTAGAACAAAAACATCCTCAACTGGCCAGAGAATTTCAAAAGGGGAAGTTTGTAGTCCACAAGACCCATAAGCAGTTTTCTGGCTTAGCCATTGACCAAGCCCATGAGCAAGCCAATGCAATCGTCAAAGGTGACGGTGGTGCCATTGGAATAACGGAGGACCCATCTGCACTGAGGCGATTGATGGTATCTGGACCAGAGGTGAGTCATTTGGCTTCTCAATATTAGTCTGCATCTGAGAAAAAAGTACCAAGTGAAGATAACAAACACCATGAGCAATCTTACCAGCGTCAGAAATCCTTCAGAGACCAGGTCCAGAAGTTATTCTGTGTGATGAAGGCAACCCTTTTCAGGAGGATTCCAAAGACCTTCTTACGTTGGACACAAAAACAATTGCACATCCTAGTGCTGCAGAACTCATTAGGACTCATTTTGACAAAGGTAAGGTTGCCTTCAGAAACTTTTTCGAAAGTCTGGGTGATGAGTCTTCTTTCTACAAACCAATAAAGAAGAACAAGGTTAGCTTCTTTCGTCAAGATGCAGAATCACGAAGACAAGAAGATGCAAGTGCTAAAGGATGACTGTCGCCTCTTTTCACAGCTCTTCATATCATGTCAATCCCGTGAATGTGATCTTCTAGAGTTCTTCAAACATGAGAACCAGTCTTGTATGTACTATGTATGATAAGAACGGCACGGTTGATGGGGTAGATAATGCAAGATTTTACCTGTTTGCACGGAAGCAGAGGTCATACGATGCCATTTCACCTTCAAGGTCATCTCTTGCACAGCATGTGAAGCGTGCCACTTATCAAGCTGCTTGTGTCTGGAGTCAGGCAACTGTATGCCAGATGCATGCAGAGAACCCTGCCAACTGGGGGTGGCAAGGAAAAGATGCCACTTGGCAAGTAGTGTGGATGACACTCCCACCAATTGCCCAGAGCTGTGAACAACTCACGAAGGGCAAGTGCAAAAAGGAATGTTGCGGAAGATGCAAGTGCTACTGTTTTGGCCTCCAGTGCACACAGCTGTGTGCCTGCAATTGTGACGATTAGAAAAAAATGTGATACAGAAAATTGGAGGGGGGGGGGCTATAATTTGATGCCAAAACAATCAAATCTAATTATATAATCACAATCCAGGTCAAAAACCATATAAACCTCTCGTCTTTTGCCTGCAGCCATTTTGGAAAATGGCAGCCATATTGTTGTTTTATTTGCATGGCTAATGGGGGAGGGGGTGGGGGGTCCCAAGATTATAGTCTGATGTCAGAATAATCATAATTGGATTTTCCAATCACATTCCAGGTCAAAAAACACATATAAAAACGTCTTTTGTGGCGGCCATTTTGGAAAACGGCAGCCATATTGTTTTTTTTGCGTGGCTAACGGGCTTTTTTGAAAAAGTAGACCTAGAAGATACTTTGTGCAAAATTTGGCGCTTGTCTCACAAAGTGAACGATTGTTTCACTAATGTGCCTGGCTAATAAAACAAAAAAGCGGGCTGAGAGTTATATATTTGACTGTTAGCAATTTATTTTGAGCATTGTCAGCTAGCAGGTATTCAGTGGTAATTGACGTAGTGAGTTTCCTTACAAATTGGAATAGTGATTATTTGCAAATAAATAATACAAATCTCATTACCAAACTGGTTTTGCATGGCTTCTTAATTGTTTTTCTTTCACAAGATATCCTACTACTTCAGTCCCTCATACAAATCCTTAAAGAATTGTATGGTCTTGTTGTCAGCAGATGTACTTGAATTTTTTTTTTCAAAACCCTCCTGTGGCTCATTCACAGCTGGGTATCTAACCAGCATTGCCGCTCCATAAGGTCATCCATGGATAGCAGCACAAGCAGGACCAAGTGGTGCTTAATACAAAGTTGCGAGGTTGCTGAGTGTATTTGTAAAATAGTGAATTATAGTATTGATAATAACTGTGCCCTACACCCTTAATAAGACACCCGTTCCATCTATTGAAGATCTGGAAGTATGGTTAGTATGTAACTACTATTTAAAAAGAACCCTCGAGTAAAACAAAAAAAAGAGCGACATATCATCCAGATTAATTCATGTATTATATGGTAACTTCACAAAAACTCACATTATCCTTCAATTCAGAGTGGTTTCTGTGTTCAAGCTAACACTAAAATGTGTTAGCTTGAAAAACAAAAGTTTCCTTCTTCCTTTCCTTAGCTGTTGGTTTTAAATAGTGCCCTGTACTTCCTTAAGCTAAAGTAAATGCCTGTTTAATGAGCCTTTAACCCTATTTTTCAGAAAAGGGATTTCAGTGAGTCAAATAAGATTTTCTTTTTAACATTCCTTTAACTTGTGTAGGTTTATGGTGGCTTTTGTAATATATTTGTTGTGCATGTATTTACTCTCATCCCGTTTGCAATACAGATGCTGTCCATTAATTTTGCAGCATTCAAGTGGACAGTCTCCACAGTGGAAAGCAGTGCTTAGATATTAAAGTGGGAATTAAAATTAACTACGGGATATATCATGACTGATAGAAACAATTACTTTTTCAATTAGCCACTCTATCGATGGTAAGCATTGTTCTGGTTTGAAACAATGGGTTGACTAACATTGAATGAAAAAAACTGCACATAACACATAATATCGTACTTTTAAAAGAGCAGACCATATACTGGACAAGTGCATTGTCGAGTTAGTTTATTTTGAAGTGCTTTGTTTCTTTTGAAGTGCTCTGCTGAATTCACCAAAGAGGCTACTTGCTCATTTTATTGCATAGATAGAAAGATGCTCGCCTCTAACACCCTGTGTGTATGTGGGCGTGTAAGTGTGTTTGTGAGAGCTTGTGTGGGTGTGTACAGTAAGTGTACGCATGCGTGTGCTGTGTAATTTTCCTTCCACTTTTAAAGCAACCACTTGGACTACTCCTAGTCTGTTTTGTGGTTTGTTTTTGGAATTTTTATATCAGAGCGGCGGTGTAATGAATCAGGTACAGGGCCTTAATGCAAGATGGTCAAAGTGGCCCCTGCCTATCCAGTGCATCAAAATAATATGCTTACTATTCAGTTTGCAGCCTACCTCTTGACACACCATCTGCCACTTGTCATTATGGAAATCGATTACAGCCAATTAACCACCAGTGGACCAGTGTTATACTGCTCGATCTCTAAAATAAAAAATATAATTTTTATAATAAAGTTATCTTCAGGAGATGGTGAAAAGATTCAATTTTAAAACAACACAAAACAACAAAATGCTCTGCACATCAGTAACCCCAGAAAAAAACAACTATAAAAACATGCTAATAAAACAAACACTTTAGTTTCCATTGTAGTTGCACTCTGTTCTAAATCCCCTATGAAAGCACTAAGCTAGCAGGCCCCACCTTGACCTGTCTTTGTTTTAGTAAACCATTGTTTATTATTTTATGTCTTGCCATCTACAATCCCAATCCCAATGTTTTGCTGCTATAAAATTTGAAATGAGCTAATATTTTCCATGAAATGATAAAATGTATCTGTTTGTTTACACAAATCTGTCTGTGTGGGTGCATGTGTATGTATGTGTGTGTGTGTGTGTGTGTGTGTGTGTGTGTGTGTGTGTGTGTGTATGTATGTGTGTGTGTGTGTGTGTGTGTGTGTGTGTGTGTGTGTGTGTGTGTGTGTGTGTGTGTTTTATTTATAAAAGATTTAGTTATCATATGGTAGATACTTGAAATGACTGTAGTGCCCAAAACATTAAGTAAAGCAAATCAGCCCCACAATAAAATGAGGTTCTTAACTCTTAATTATCAAACTTATTATAGAGTTCTAAATAAGTAAAAGTAATTTGCATTTCTTTGAAGATACTTCTGTATTATGTAGTTCATCTTTATAATTTCCCTACTCAGCATAAAGAAAATTACTATTCTTATTTGCACACATTGGATCCATTAATAAATCATCTGATGACAAATGACCCCGATGACCTTTGAATTGATTTTTGCAATATGAAGAATTACACTTCCTATGGGAGGGTACACAGTGAAGACAATAACTCTTAATCAAATAAAAATATTGATATCAAATTTAAATTGAACTGAACTGACTCCAACAGAGGTCATATTGTGAGATTTCAGGGTAGGAACTCTGTATCAAAGCAGTAAACATCCATAGCAGAATTCAAAAGTGTAGACAAATACGCTTTTAAAATCTCTTCTTTGATAAAGATATTACTGTAAGTGATGTACGTGCAAACTGTTTTTCATCATTCAAAGCACATGGTATTTACCTCAATTACAGTGTGTGCACATCCAATACAGTTTGCAGTTTCGCTCACCTACAGCAGACGTACCTCATCACTCAATTTCATTGCCAAAAAAGTCATCTTCAGGCTGGGCATGATGCTGCCTCCCACGTTTCCTCTGGATCTGATCATCTCCCTTATCCATCTTCCCCTGGTCAACCTGGTCAGGCCCTTTGTTGGGCGAGTGAGGCTGAGATGAGGAAATGAACACCTCCTCTTTCAGAGTGAGCTGGGGTTCAGACCCCTCATTACTCTCCCTGCTGTTCCAGATCTGCGGGTCAGAAGACAAAGCTCGTTGGTATGATCAGAGTCGAAATGTTGCTGGTGTGTGTGTGTGTGTGTGTGTGTGTGTGTGTGTGTGTGTGTGTGTGTGTGTGTGTGTGTGTGTGTGTGTGTGTGTGTGTGGAGGGGGTTGTCCTGGACTTTCCGTGTCAGAGCTGGCCCCACTTTCATCTACAATAAAACAAAAATATATGCATACTGTATTTACACTGAATTTGTGCATACTTCCTCTGTGAAAAATGAGAAAAACTGAAAAATATCAATTTCATAGATGAATGCTCTAAATTGTTGTAGATTTTTAATACACAAATTCCAAGAACTAAGTCCTTCAAAATAAACATATAAGAAATTTGTTGACAATATGCATGATTTGAATTCACAACTTGCTAATGTTAAGATTTGTTTCTCTTACATTTTTTTTTCTTTTTGGTCAATTATGAATGACAATTTAGCAATACTACCATTAAACATAATGGGTTGTAAGAACATACACCACAGCAGGGTTGTCATTCATGTTGTGTCAACGATGTCAAAACATGTTTAAAAAAATTTGCTGAGGCATATTTTTTTAAGTAAATGTTTCTTTTACCTTTTTTTAATCCTTTTACACGTTTGTGGAAAAAAAACTAATGATTTTGTTCCTCCATGCATCGTCAAACTTTTTTTTAGCCTTAAATTTGATTTACATTTTGCATGTGTGTATAGGAAATAGCGAATTATTCACCAAGATAAACCTCAAAGAGAGGCACCTAAATCTGAATGAGTGAGCACATTTGAACCTCTCGACAGTATAATCACTTCCTCTAATTGCCCACTGTGTGGCAAACCCTGGGCCCAGGAGATGTCCCTCTGACTTTTATTTAATGTGCCACATTACCATTAATGAACTAACTACTTTCCATCTGTGGGCAGGGCTGCACCAAAGGAGCTTACTGCTTGTAGAGAAACCTCCATAAATGAGCTCTCAGAACACAGTCATTTTGCAAGGACAATGCGAGTGTGAGTGTGTGTGCAAGTGTGCAAGTATGCATGTGGGTTGCTAGGGTGGAGGGTGGAAGGGGAGGGGGCAAGGGCTGGGAGGGTGGTTGCAGGTTGGATTTGAGAGGGTCCTGCAAGTGGTCCTGATGTGGGTTATGAAAAATGTAAAAGGGGGAACAAAAGCATATATGCGGCATTGACTGAAATTCATTAAAATTCATGAAATATTTTGAAGTGATTTAATTTATGAATTATCTAACGAGCAGGAATCGGTATTTTTTTTTCTCAAGTATGAAGGAGCTGCTTATTAAAATCAGAACATGCAAAGTAGATATCAAAATCACCCAACCAGCATATTAATCTTTTTTGTCTCATGTTCCCATCCCCTCGTTGTCTTATTATAGTTTTTCAACTGTCTCTCAGTCTCAGTCATGCATTCGTACTACCTCACCTGCAGCAAGGTGCTCTGACTTTTCTATTTGGGTTAGAGACTGCTCTCTGCTCTCTTGTTGTATGAATGGAAGAATGCACTCTTCGCTAGTTGGCTTTCTCTGGCCATCAGATTCAGCATCTTCAAGAGTTTAACAAAAAGTTAATAACATTAGCCTAGCCTACTGTATAAAAAAAAGAATTGACCCGCTCCCCAAAACCAGACAAAGATCATAAGATCATATTACACACAGTGTTGTTTTCTTCAAGGAAGATGAAATTATTTACTTGACGCTACTCTTTGATGACTAAAACATGACAAGACTTGTGAGTTTTCGTTTGGCGAGACAAGAATGGACGAAAATGTGTGATGTGTCATGTATAATCGTAAATAAATTGTTATAGAAATAAAATATGAAGTGTGTTTATGTGTGAATATATACGTCATTGCATCGGAGCTGGGAGCCATTAACTTGTTTTAAACCTTAGCGAAAGGGGAAAGTGGAGAAGAAAAAAACATAAATCTGGCTTATTAAAACGAAAGTTGAAAGAGATGAAAGTGAAACTTGTTGCTTCTTGTCATCCTAACTGATGAGTGTTGAGTCTAGGGTTGCCAATTCCCTGAAAAATAAATAAGGGACACCTCATCGGCAGGGCCGGCCAACCCGATTGCCTTCACCCTTCCTGGTGTGGTGAATTTTTTTAGCCCCTTTTTTTGTGAGTGAAACGATTTTTTAACTATTTGACTCAAACCTGAATTGAATTAGATGCATATTTTTGAATGCCATGAACACATGGAAAACAAATTATTATACAGTTATCCAGCATCCAATTATTATCAATACAAAATAACAAAATGAACTGAGTAAAATAAGTATCTTTCTTAAACAGAAACCTGTCCTGCTTAACTTAAAATTGTATAAATTAATATAAAACAACAGAAAGCAAGTAAAACACCCATTCTGTAATAGTGCACATTTTTAGTGCAATAACAAAAGTGCAACCAGAAAGTCTGTAAAAAAACTTGTAAACATATTTGTTACAGTTGTAGTAAAACAGAAAAAAGTAACTTATGAACTCAACAGCTCAATGCCATTTTGAATTTCCATTGGCATTTTATGACTATTTCTTGACTCTCATGAGAGTCAAGAAATAGTTACTAAAGGGGTAGCCTATGTGCACATAGGCTACCCCTTTAGTAATACGGGACAAAGTTCGTCCCTTTTCAGGTGACGAAATAAACATGGCTCTTTGATGCCTAAAACATGATAAAACTTGTGTGATTTTCCGTTTGACGAGACGAGAATAGACGAAAATGTTCGTGTGATGTGTCATGTATAATCGTAAATAAATTGTTATAAAAATAAAATATGAAGTGTTTGTATGTGTGGATATACGTTTATGCCTGGGCTCACATAGGCCGATCCTTACGTTACGACGGTCCGTGAATGCATCGGAACCGGGAGTTATTAGAAGAGTTGTTTTTTTCCACGTTACCTGTATCATTTTGTTGGGGCCAAGGATTGCGGAGGAGTCGACTGTAAACTGCGGCAGCCAGCGCAGAGAAAGCCATTGGTGAGTCAGTGTAACCTTAATAAATAAAAAAATATCTTTTATCAGAATGTTGTTGTACTGTAGCTTTGACCACCTGCCTACTTGAATGTGCCTTGTGTTGTCAACAATATGAGACCGCCGAGTCTATTCTCTTTATAGCGCTAGAAAATCACTGTCTATATTACGGAAGAGTATCAGGGCCCTGCAGGAGAAAAAATATTTGAGAGATTTTTTTTTTATTGTCAACTTCGAGAAAAAAGTCGAAATGTGGAGAAAAAAGTCGAAATGTCGAGATTAATGTTGAAATACAATTTCAAGAATAAAGTCGAAATTTCGTGAATAAATTCGAAATTTCGCTTTTTTCTGAACATTTCAACTTTATTCACGAAATTTTGACTTTTTTCCTCAACATTTCGGCTTTTTTCTCGACATTTCGGTTCTTTTTTCGGCTTGTGATAAATTTCATAGTAAGCTTACAAATGAGTAAGTTTTCCACATAGCCTACTCCTGGCGCAAATAGGGGCTAATGCCGCGTTCCATTTGTCCTCGGAAGTGGGGATTTCCCAGTTCCCAGTCGGAATTTTCAACTGGAACGTCCCTCGAAGTGGAATTTCCCACTGGGAAAGTGGGAGAGTCTTCACCACCCCCGAGTTCACATTCCAAGATGGCTGCCCCGGTTGTAAACAGTAGAAGAGAGCTCTGTAAAAATTCGTAGCACTTCATTCGAGTTTTGGTCACACTAAATCAGTCGTATACAAGTATTGTTCGGCATATATATGCTGCTATAGTGTAATTTACATTTTTCATGTGGTATATGCGAACTACAAACTTGTTTACCTACTTTGTAACTGGAACGCTGATAACTCGGCTGTGACGTTATTCCCAGTTCCGACTTCCGAGGTAAATGGAACGCAGCATAACTTCATGCTAAAGTTAGCTTTTGTTACGCTAATGTCAATTCAGTATGTGTATGTTTACATTTAGTGACAGTGTGGTCATCTCTTTGTGTGTTTATGTTCTGTCAGCACGTAACTTGATATGTTAATCAGGTACAGATACATTATAATTTGGCCACTGCTTAGAATAAAAGATCAGAAAGCTTTGGTACAGGGTCAGTTTAATACACTGTGTATTATTGTTTTGCTTGTGTGATAGTTAAGCTTCTCTATGTTCTTAACATGGTAGTATTTTGATTATTTTTCATAGTATTTTGAATATTTTATATGGTATTTTAATCCAATGTGGCAATGTGTTGAATTTACAGATCTGCTGCTATTTTCAGAACCTATGTGTGGCACTGCCCAACAGCAATCTCCAATACTTATTGATCTAAATCAGTTTGGTAAAAGAATATACTTATTTTTTCTTTTCGTGGAGTAAAAATAGACTAAAACCTTTTTGACTTTACGTCGACTACAACTAGACTAAAACCCTTTTGATTTTTTGTCGACTAAAACTATCACATAAAGAAGTGATTAGAATTTGACTAAAGCATTTTAATCAAAAACACTGAGACTAAGACTAAATATAAGATGGTTGTCAAAAACAACACTGATTACACAGACCATACATGTTGCCTGATGATACCAGCTTCTCTGCTTTTTCATGGAAGTCCCGTAGCTTCTTATATCCCTTTTTTTCAAGCAGCCTTTTGGGGGATTGTTGGGATTGTAATTTGCAAGCTGCTCTTACATATAAGGATTCCAGCATCAAAAAGGTTTATAACACAAAACATTCAAACAACAACGTTATTACAGCTTGCCAGGAGCATATCTGTGGATTGATTATGCAGTGTGAAGATCTCTAATAATGAAGACATTTATGTAACTGAGCTGCTTACATTCATTTACTGCAGAGAGAACATATCCAGCTACATTATGTTCATTTGTATTAAGGAATTTTAATCATCCAGATTTTGATTTCAGTAATGCTGAAAGAATGGTGTTTGAGAGAGCACACACTACAGAAACAGGGCTCCTTGTTGGGTTGCTGTCTGACATGTAGTACCTTTTCTAATGTAATGTTTGGAAGAGAAGAACTGAATACAAGAGAGCAGTCAAAATACTTAATCTAGACTCTGAGTCGTAGCAAACAGTTATTGAGCTCAATCCACTTACACTTGCTGGCAACACAGTGGAAAAGTTAGTGTCACTATCTCTTTTTTTATTTTTAAGGCTACTTTTTAAAATAATTTAATTTGTTGTAGGGTATGTGTTTATAGCAGGGTACAGTGAAGCTCTTTTTTCCCATTTCATGTACAATCGAGTACAATATGTGTATCGCCTGATTCTACGCGGGCAACCCAGAAACAGTTTAGAGTGCTGAATAAATATCAGTAACAGCCCAGGTTCAAATACAGTCAGAGGGTGAGCTTCCTTTCAGATCATCACCTACTTCTTTTGCAGACTTCTTTGCAGACTACAACCAAACACATAGGAAATGGAAAAAAAAAAATCAAGGGTGTCAAATGATTAAGGCCTATTGCTGTCGCAGTGACAAAATGCATTTCTAGTATTTCTGTTCTAGGTTCTATCGCTTTATTGGGGGGGGGGGGGGGGGGGGGGTTGTAAATGCTGAGCATTTACAAAAGTACAAAATTCCTTCTTATTTTGTCACTATGTTCCCAATCTATTACACAGTGACAAATCCATATTATTTCTTCTTTGTGCCCAATTTTGTACTTTTTCAATTTGACGGCTTCAACTGAGAAAAAGCACAAATTAGATTCACCTAGAGTATAAGGATACATAAAAAAAGATCATTAAATAAGAACACATACATAAATACATAGTTTTAATTATAAAAACCAGGATGGGGATGTAAATAGACTTAAAAAAATCTGATAACATAAAAAGCATAAAAGGATTACTATGCTGTAAAAGGTACCCTTGTGTAGAATATGGGAACGTTGACCGTCTAGTAAATTTACGCCCAGGTTATTAATATTCTGATTCCGTGCAGTAATCCTTTTGTTCATTCTACTTGACGAGGACCCCTGTGGGACACAAAAATTGGAAAATCACAAGTTGAAAGACCACATATAGAATTTAGTTTTGTTTTCACCAAAATCTAATCAAACAAATATTGTGGCTGGCAATCAGTGTTACATTTTTCTGGGATTAGTTACATAACAGAGTTGTGAATAAAGGGGACACCTTTCTCTGTTCCATGCGTGGTTGCACTGATTTTTCTTGCAGTTTGGGCGAATGTTGCAGCTCTGAAGAATGAGGCTGTGTGTAAAGCACCCTGGGGCCTGGTTCCCAGATAAATGGTTGATCTGTCACTGGCAGACTGATCAGGTCCTGCAAAAAGACAAAACAAGATTGTCTACTTATTGGTGTCCAGACCTGCACAGGTCAGTGAGAAGCAGCATTGTGTCTTTCCACATGTTCCCACTTTAATAGCATGTCTATTTCACAAAATAATTGATGTACCTGAGTGTATTTTAGGATGATCTGCACTACATTACAAACTGATTCAATGATGAACTTCTGCAAATTTGAAAGGGTTGTTTAAAAAGTGAGAATATGTCTGTTTTTGTGTTGGCACCTTCCATTACTGCTTAACTGGTGCGTTCAGTAACAACTTTGCAGCTTCTGAGAATTTCCTGATAACAGCAAAGCAAAACAAGCTGGATGAAAATAGTTTAAATTATCACGTCTGCGGTACAACAAGCAAGTGCATTGGCATTGTTGTGGGTGGAGGTCAAATGTGGTTTTAAAGAAAGTGAGACTGGATAATTATATTCTGACCTGGTTCTGTGATGTAACAGTACTTTGTAAATTTGAACAGCTCACTGAATGACCTAGATGGCCCCAAACAAAGTGACTGGGTTGTGTTATGTCAGTGTTGTTGGACTGGAAGTCACTTCAGACTTAAAATGTATGCTCTCGAGTGCAGAGGAGTGGATTTCTGACTTGTTCTATCTGATCCTCATCAAACTATCCAGTAAACACTTCCTTTATACAAGACATACACGATCAATCAGGCAATACAGACCGTGTTAAGGTGGATAGTCTTAAAAAAGAGAAAAAGAGCAAATTCCACTTCTGTGATATAGCAGATGAAATATGCTGAGATGTACTCCTGAAGTGAATAAATTTCAGTGTGCTTGAAATCTCAAACAGCCCATGAAGAATGGGATAAAAAACTGGGATTACAAAGAGATATACCCACGATAGCTGGATTCCTAGAACTATTTTCAGCAGTGATTTGGATCAGTGAAAATTAATTGACTTTGAGAGCATCTGAGTGTCTTTGGTTACGAAAAAAAAAATCTGTGATAATCAGGACTTGTTTGTTGGTGCATGACAAGAAAAGAAAAAAAAAAAAGATCTGTGGCTTACTTTTAAGTATTTTTGACAGATTGGGTACTGAAAACACTACATTCGCCAAGCAATTCCATCAAAGTTAAATTGGATGCCTATTTTAATAACAATCGTTTTAATTGTAGTCATTACGAATGTTGTGCTAATAATGCAAATGCTAATTATGAAAAAAATATTTCTCCTGTGTGGTTACTGCTCTCTTCTAAGGACATTGCTTCTTGATTCAACATGACTTAGACAGCTGTCAGAACAAATAAATAGTGCTGATAAATAAAGGCCACAAAGGCAAAAGAACTGGATTACTGGTGCATGTCTTTTTATATGAGGAGATAATTGCAGCGCCTTGAGTACAGGTGAAGTAAAAAATGAACGTGAAAAAACTTTTTGCACAAGAAAAACAATGTGACTGATCACAGTGTCTCTAGTACTGCAAATGTTTCTCTGCATCCAGCTATTTATGTACTATTTATGTGCTATTTATGTATGTGTCTTTATGTGTGTTTTTCACGAAGATTATCTTGCATTCTACATGATTACATGTCATGAATTAGCATTGATCAACAATACTTTCTGAATCTCAACACCACCATGTCCTTATAACCATAGTAAGTGTTCAAGAAAGCTTAAGTTTACTTTTAGCAGGAAATTAAAGATCCTCCACATTAAAAAAAAAACAACAAAAAAACACAAGATTTTTTTGCAATTTTCAACACTTTGGGTCCTCCTAGAGATGGTGGAGGTTAAGTGACTTTCATAGCCTTGTCTAGGACTTACTTTGGACTTTAGATCAGTCACACTTTCATTTCTTATTCCATCGTTAACTTTTTTGAGTTGGTCACCTCTGCCAAAATGTCCACTGTATCTCTGTGAGCTAGGTTCACTGTTGATGATGTGTGACATAGTCCTGTAAACTGATATGCAGTTGTCCCAATGGGATGGGATCTCAAAGTTAATTGGGCTGGTTTTTGCTGATAGCAGGAAGGAAAGATCGCTCAAATTAGACATTGCTTTGTAAAAGCTAAAAAATATTCCCCCAAATGAATTTGAAACTAAATTTCAAAGTGAAAAAAAGGGGCACGTTAACCCTATTCCTGGTTATGTGTATTGTGCTGAAACTGAGCTCTGTCATTTTATCTGACTTACCAGAGTAGGTGCCGAAAGTACCTGTCACCATCTCTGCTTTTCCTAAAACCTTGATGTTCAACACTTGAGTGATTTGGTTCACATTCGTTGGGTACGGAAACTGTGAGGGATGATGTCCATCATACCAGCTCTGGTGAGAAATACTTCTACATTAAAAAGAAATCAGTCTCAGATTAATTAAAAAAAAAAATAGAATTACCTAAAATATATCACTGTGACATCTCATCCAGTCTCAAATTTAATTTAATTAGATAGAGGGTGTGTGCAGTAGGCAGCGTTTCGTATACAGCTATTATCATTATTGCACAATTCAGCAATATGTATGTAGATGAGTTCCCAGCCACAAGAGCAGAAAACAGCCAACTGTCTGTCAGCCTATTCTTACATGTCTACAAATCTTCACATAAGACTCAAAATAGCCAATACCATGGGATTGCTTCAGTGCAAAATAGTTATGTGTAACATGTAAATAGCTATAGATGCACAAGATAAAATCTACTAAAATGCAACAGTTTACCATATGCATAACCATCTGTCTGGCCGTGCTGTAGGCTTTGTTTTCATAGTGAAGATCCTCTGGACTTTACAGGTAGCAAATAAAGTGACACCATCCAAAGTGGAAAATCCTTTCAACAGTTCATCAGTCAATGATACAAGATCGATGGATAAAGTAAGACTACTGAGACAGAAGATAAAACAGGCTTATATCAAACATATAGTGAAAAAAATAAGAATCATCACATCGTCACATTTCAAAAATACCAAACATAATATATAAAGCATGAAATAAATAAAGCACTCAGTTTCAATCTTATTAAAGGTACCTTTGCATGCAAAAGTGTGACAGATAACTCTATGCACTGTTGATATGTCAAGTCTTCGTTTTAGATGCTCTGCATCAGTTACTCTGTAAATAAAAAAATGACACAACAGCACATAAATTCACAGGCTTCAGTGGTGTTTAGATGTCCTGAGTTTAAAAAAAAACACAAGCTTTCTTGATCTAAAATCGGATATCTTAAAATATGTTTTCAATTTAATTGTGTTCTGCAAGATAAGTGGTAGTTCTCTATCGTATCGAGACTATCTCTCCACTCTGTTACATATTTCATATGTACGGGGGGATGACCCCCCCCGCTGTCAAGGTACGTGGATATTTCTTTTTCTTTTTTTTATTTTATTTATTTATTTATTTATTTATTTTTTTGTCTGCACACATATTATTGATTGATACCATGACGGTAGAAACCAAAAGTGTATATATGTGCATTATTACTATATTTAATATATATACATATATATACGCACACAAATGCGTACACATACATAAATATACACATACAAACCCAGTGTTTTTTTTTTTTGGGGGGGGGGGGGGGGGGGGGGTGACGACATCCACTGCCAATCCAGGAAGCAGGAACACACGGAGACACACGTCAAGCACTGGAAATCTGCAACAAAAAAAAAAAAACACAAACAAAGCACGAAACCGGCACGGAGCCAACCAAAACAATAACAGCAATCGACCCTAAATCTTGAGATCTGATCGCAGTCTGAGCTAAGCTATCGCTACCGCTACCTAAACCCAAAAACTAGAGAGCCAGCATGCAGGTGAACAAGCCAGTGTGTATGTCTATGTGTGTGTGTGTGTATGCTATATGATCATGCGTGTGTGTGTGTGTATATGCATGTGACTAAGTGACTGTGTGTGTGTGTGTGTGTGTGTGTGTGTGTGTGTGTGTGTGTGTGTGTGTGTGTGTGTGTGTGTGTGTGTGTGTGTGTGTGTGTGTGTGTGTGTGTGTGTGTGTGTGTGTGTGTGTGTGTGTGTGTGTGTGTGTGTGTGTGTGTGTGTAATAAACCAAACAAAGCTCCACCTGAAGTGTATCTATAGTGGGGGAGGGGGGGGAGCAACCCCGCCACCCGCGAGACCAGAGGCCGACACGGAAGAGCCCGGAACCCAGGCCACCGGCAACCCCACAGAGGGGAGAAGTGGATATTTCTTTAAGACACACCGGGTTGCCCGGTCACGCCCTCAGGTTTACCTATAAAGCACCTGTGCTGGCGTGTAATCAGTGATTGTTTGATCTCCACCTAAGTCAAGGTGCAGCGTGAGACGATCTGTGTTACAGATAAGTGTGTGTGTGTGGGTGCAGCGTGAATCAACTTACCTACCGTAGCTGTGGTTGGGCGTCTGTCTTCGGGCAGCCTCCCTGGATTGCTGTTTCCCTTCTTCTTCTCCAGAAACACACAGAACCGACTCCCCATACCGACGTATTGCTCACGGTTCCGTGAGTTGACGCGCTCGGTGGGGCCCGCGTGGGCCCACTGTTTAAGTCGGTTGACAGCGGGTGGGAAGACGTGGCTCTCCAGTTGAGCCGGCATCTCTCTGCCTCCGGTAACAACGTGAGGTGGTTAGACGCCGGTGCGTCCTCAGAGTGATAGTCCGTGTTAAGCGCCGGCCAATCTGGGTCGGCTGACAGCGGACGTCTCTCCCTTTTTGTTATAAGTACAAACAAAAGAAAAACAAACGAACTAGGCTATCACAAAGCCTCGCATATTGGCCAGGCTAGTCGTGAGTACCTGAGCCAGTGTAAACAATCAGTGACGCTCCAGGTGCTGTTGGCCCCGCCCCCTGCGAAGGAGCGGAGTGATTGTACTGAGGATTGTGCAATCATGGCGGCCCAGCAGGGGCACTCTTGCATGGGTTTTGAGGTTTCCATGCCTCTGGAGGATGGCCACGATGAGTGTATATGAGTGTTTGGGACCTCAGCACGCGTTTTTGGCCAGAGAAAGCCCACAGTCGTGCATAAATTGTTTTATTTTGTCTGCACGTACCAGCGAAGCCCGCTGTAGATATTTCTCCGGGAAGCGGGCAGGTTCCCCTCTGGCGCCCAAAAGGAAAGTTGGGAAGTCGAGGGCTGAAGCCACACAAGGGAGGGGGGAGTGCCCTGCCTATGCAGTCCCTCTATGCCCTATGCCCAACAGTAGGCTGGCCTTGTGTTGACCCCCCCCCCCCCTCCCCCCCCTCTGGGGTTGGAGGAGGAGGAAGGTGAGGATGTGGAGACCGTCTTCTCTGACGACGATGTCTTGTGGGCAAAGTGGGGTCGGCGCAGGAGATGGAAGCTCTTTGGCCCCACATTTCAATGAGGTTATTGGCAGGGCAGCCAGGACTCTGGGTGTGCCCCCCCCTGACGACCTTATGGCGCCCACCTCTCGGTTTGAGGAGGACGGGGAGGTTTGCCCCGTACCGGTGCGGATGCCCCTCCTACCTGACTTCGAAGAACTGGTGTGCAGACAGTTTACTTCACCAGCAGCCGCGCACAAGTGGTCTGCATCATGTTGCAGGTTTTTGAACATGAATGACAGGGAGCGTGTTGCCTGCGGGCCGCTCCCTCAGATGGATGCAGCTCTCTCTCCTCTCATTTCTCCCTCTGACTCCATTCTTGGCAAAGCCACCTGTTCCAGCAAGAATTGTAGAGTCATGGATGGCCTGCTTGCTAAGCTGCATAGAGCTATGGCTGCTCAGACCCGTCTGGCGAATACAGGGGCTATTATGTCCCTCTACCTTCGTGACCTGTCCAAGGAGGTGCAGGAGGGTCCTGGGGGTTCCAATATTGCGGGTGAGCTTTGGACTGCTTCCTCAGTCCTCTCTTCAATTATGAAGGAGCAGGCGGTGGCTACAGGCAGAGCCTTAGCATCCTTTTGGGTTGCTAGACGCCACTTATGGCTGTCCCAGTCTCAGCTCCAGCAAAGTGATCGGGACTGTTTGGTTAAGTTGCCAGTGGAACCTTCAGCCATGTTTGGTTCAAATGCAGCTCAGTTGTTGCAGCAGGCACGGGATAATCGCTGCACCGCACAAGAGGTGTCGGGCTTCTCCAGGCGCCCCATGGGGCTTCAGGCGGGCAAGAACAGCCGTCCGTCCTCTAACACTAGAGGCCCCAACATGGCTAACAGGGGACCTCAGGCCCCAGCTGGAGGCTTTTCGTCGGCGTAACTCCCGCCATCGGGGGAGGAGAGGGGGACCGGCTCAGGGGTCCTCCAAGTGCCCACCCCCCTCCTGACTATTCCCGGACCCCGGCCTGCTAGTGGCCCCTGTCGACGAGCCGTTACAGGGACGCGTGGTCGGCTTTGGGGGCGGACCCATGGGTGGTTTCCACCATGACCCCTACCGCTTACAGTTTTCACACAGACCCCCTCTGGCAAGGTTGGCCACTTTCACTACTGTGACCAACTCTCAACATGCAGAGGTTCTGCGGGAGGAGTTGTCTTCCCTTCTGGAGAAACACGCCATAAGGGAGGTGGGATGCGGGGATCACCAGGCTGGGTTTTTCTCCCGCTACTTCTTGGTCCCCAAGCGGGACGGGGGACTTCGTCCGATCCTGGACCTCAGGGGGCTCAACAAATATCTGCGGCCCCTGAGGTGGAGGATGTTGACGATTCCCAGGGTGCGGCAATCCATTACCATGGGGGACTGGTTTGCCACTGTGGACCTCAAGGATGCGTACTTCCAGATACCCATCTGGCAGGGGCACTGGCGTTTTCTGAGGTTTGGCTTCGAGGGCAGACGGTTTGAGTTTCGGTCCTGCCTTTTGGCATATCCCTGGCTCCCCGGACATTTACCCGATGTATGGATGCGGTCCTCGCACCCATGAGGCTGCAGGGGCTCCGCATCCTCAATTATCTCGACGATTGGCTGGTCTGTGCGGTCTCGGAGGAGCTATGCCGCCACCACGTGGCCCTGCTTCTGGAGCACATTCAAACCCTGGGTCTGCGCTTGAATTACAAGAAGAGCAAGCTCCAGCCTTCTCAGGTGACAACCTTCCTGGGTACGGTTCTGGACTCCAGGAGGGCGGTTATCATGCTGACTCTGGAGAGGCAGCAGGCCTTCACGGCCTGCCTTAGCCACTTTCAGCTGCACTCTCGGGTCAGCTGGGGGCTCTGCCTTTGTCTCATGGGCCTGATGGCAGCCATGGTGCAGGTTGTCCCTCTTGCCCTCCTGTATATGCAACCTGTCCAACGGTGCCTGCTGGGCTTGGGCCTGTGTCCACAGATGTCCCGTCAGATCACAGTTGTGGTTTCTCGGAGGCTCCACAAGGCCCTCTCTTGGTGGAGGGATCTGGCCAATCTGGCGAACGGGAGTGCTCTGGGACCGGTGGTGTATCGCCAACTGGTATTTACAGACGCATCCCAAATAGGCTGGGGCGCTGTCCACGAAGGCTGTGGGGTCAACAGCCGCGAGAGTGGTCGCTGGATGTCCCAGCACATAAACGTCTTGGAGCTGACAGCTGTCCTTTTGGCACTCCGACAGTTCCTGCCAAGACTAAGAGGTCACCATGTCACCGCCAGGACCGACAGCACAGTAGCAGCGGCCTATATCAACAGACAGGGGGGTCTGGGCTCCCCCGTCCTATGCAAGCTGGCAACCACACTGTGGCAGTGGGCTCACCCCCTCTTCTGTTCGCTCAAGGCTATGCACGTGCTGGGACCGTTGAACATGGCAGCAGATCTCATGTAGAGAGGAGGGCCGACACCGGGGGAGTGGAGACTCCATCCTCAGGTGGTCGAGGAGATCTGGCGTCGCTCCGGCAGGGCGGACGTCGACCTGTTTGCTTCCAGGGAGTCGACGCATTGTCGCCTCTTCTTTTCCCTGAAGAACGACGATCCTCCCCTGCAATTCCACCTCTCCTGGACGGCACACCATGGGTTTTCCCGCTTCGGCGGGACCTGCTGTTCCAGGCGAGCGGAGCCCTGTTCCACCCCTTCCCAGCGGGGCTCAGACTGGTTGCCTGTCCCCTGAGAGTCGGAGTCTGTGGTAAAGACTGTGCAAGCGGCCCGGGCACCTTCCACTAGGGCTGCCTACTCATACCGATGTGGGGTATTTACCACTTGGTGTGAGGCTCACCAGATGGATCCCTCTTCATCCACCGCCCGGGGCATCCTATCATTTTTGCAGTCTCAATTGGAGGCTGGGAAGTCTGCCGCCACCCTGCGAGGTATGGTGGCAGCTGTCAAGGGAGTTCGTGTCGGTGAGCATGCATTGTCTCCCGATGACTGCTCCTTGATTTGCCGGTTCCTTAAGGGTGCCCAGAGGGTTTCGGTTCGTAGGACTGGACCTTCAGTCCCTCCTTGGGACTTGGATATCGTCCTTGGTGCACTTCAGCATTCCCCTTTTGAGCCCCTTGGGGTTGCTGATTTGCAATGGCTTTCATTTAAAACCGCGTTTCTGCTGGCTGTGACTTCTGCCAGGAGGGTGAGCGAGCTCCATGCACTGTCCTATCACAGTGACTGCTGCAGGTTCCTGCCGGGTGGCTCGGGGGTTGTCCTCTGCCCCAAACCAGCATTCCTGCCTAAGGTTCTGTCTGAGTTCCATCTGTCCCAGACGGTCAAGCTGCGGTCACTGTCCTCTTCTGAGGTGGGACAGACAACTGAGCAGCTCCTGCCCATGCTGTGCCCTGTCAGGGCCTTGACGGAGTACATACGACACACGCAGGCCATCATTAAGACCGATCAGCTTTCTGTTTGCTTCAACTCGAGCTGTTTGGGCAGACCCTTATCGAAGTATCGACTGTCCCACTGGATTGTGGACACTATTCAGAAGACTTATGTGCTCTCAGGTGTAGGGTTGCAGCTATCGAATATTTTTGTAATCGAGTATTCTACTGAAAATTCCATTGAGTAATCGGATAAAACACATTTTTGTTTAGTTAAAGAACGATTAAAAATATACATAAGATGTTAGATGTTAATTGACATCACTAAGACTAAATTATATAATACAGTAGGTTCATAGCTGTGCATTTAAAAACCCTGAACTTACACCAGTTGACCAAATTCACTGCCTTCACTCAAATAACTAAGGATCTTACCAAGAAATATTCTTATTTTTAACTAGAGTTGTCCCGATCCGATCACGTGATCGGAAATCGGGCCGATCACATGATTGCAGACTCGATCCGGACTCGGACGTTATGAGCCGATCAGGAATCGGATATATATATCAGGGTTTCCGTTGTCCGGTAATTGCCGGACTTTGTCCGGTAAAATATGCCGAAGTCCGGTATTTTATAATCTCTCCGGTCAAAATGTCCGGTGAAAATACTCACTGGCGCCGACATCCACGTCTGCGTTGATTTATGGTTCCGCGTCGCACCGACGCAGAGTCTACAGTGTAGGGTTCGCGGCGACGCACACCCTACGCCAGACCCGACGTTGAAGGCTCTGCGTTGGTGTGACGCGGGACCATAAATCAACGCACACACACAGTGGAGTAGTGGGCTCGGAGCGGCA
Organism: Cololabis saira; assembly: GCF_033807715.1. Classification (NCBI taxonomy): domain Eukaryota; kingdom Metazoa; phylum Chordata; class Actinopteri; order Beloniformes; family Belonidae; genus Cololabis; species Cololabis saira. The sequence continues at coordinate 22,715,120 of NC_084594.1, read as the reverse complement.
GCCATACACCGCATGCGCGGAGAGCACCACATGCGCGCAGAGCACGCCTGTTTGTTTTGAAGCTGAAGCAGTCCTATGCTATCATGTCTGTTGTGTGGAATTACTTCAGAGTGAACGAGGAGAACAATGCTGTCGCAAACTGTAAGATTTGTCAAATGGGGATTTCGAGGGGTGGCAAGGACAAAGCTTATGTTATCTCTTAATTATCTCTAAGCTTATCTCTAATGTTTGATTGTTCTAATGTTGCACTAGTAGTTGTTCTACTTCTAATGTGAAAATTTTTTTTTTATACTGACTTAAGAATGTTCAAGCTGCCTACCTCCTGCTCAGTTTACAGTACACATGTTAAAATATAATAAAAGGGTCATCCTGCATAATTTTCTTTTCTCTTCTTAATTTTTTATTGTTTTATAAAAGTATCGGATCGGGACTCGGTATCGGCAAGTCCTCAAAATCAAAGGACTCGGACTCGGACTCGGGGGCAAAAAAACCTGATCGGGACATCCCTATTTCTAACCTAAAAATGCCATTACACCTGATAACACACATCACTTAAAAGGTGTTTTTCCCACGTGTTAAAATTTAACTTTCATTTGTGTCAAGCAAATTTTAAGTTCTAGTTACGTTTTAAGTTAGAGTTTTGGCAGTGTTCAAAATAAAATTATGAGACCTGCTGTATTGGAGCACATTTTCTTTTAGTTAAAACTGTAGCGGGAACAGATGTTTAGAGGAACCTATGTATGTACCGGGTGAAGGCTGATTTATGGTTCCGCGTTACAACAACGCAGAGCCTAAGCCGTAGGCTACGGCGTAGGCTCTGCGTCAATTTAAGGCGGAACCATAATTCAGGCTTTAGGGGAACATATCGGAGAACAACCAGAAGAATATAGAGTGGATTAAAAATAAAAGTTAAGCACTGAGCTACATGTGTCTCCCGTCTGGGCCATTGCAGACGCATTGCCTGAGCATGATGTTACTAAAACCAAACATATCCGCCGTCTCTTTCCTCTAACTTTACGTGCGCGGGGGCAGCGCGTTGTGTTGCATTAAATGGAGTCCGGGCGTAATACCTGCTTTGAGCTGGTGAAATTAAACGAAAAAAAAAAATAAAATAAATAGATAAATTAAACAATTCCTCGAGGCAGAAAAAAATCCTCGACCATTTTTTGTAATCGAATTACTCGAATTATTCGAGGAATCGTTTCAGCCCTACTCAGGTGTGCCTGTCCCATCTGGGGTTTGGGCGCACTCGACACGTGGCGTGGCCACCTCATGGGCGAGGGGCCTCTCCCGCTACCATCTGTGCAGCAGCGAACTCAGAGAACCAAGGTTACAAGTAACCAAACGTTACTGACCTTACTGCAGATTTTTTTTTTTCATAATGTACTATGTATATTAATCCTATTTTAACTACTGATTTTCATCTATTGTTCTTATCTCTTTCTTTTTTCTTTAGATTTTAAATCATGCTCTTTATTTATGTTTTAATGTCTTTGCAAAGCACTTTGAATCACCTTTGAATTGTGCTATAGAAATAAATCTGCCTTTGAGATAATAGGTCAATAAATTATTTGGAAAAAAAATACACTTTTTTACCATGTCTTAAAGACTTTCACAAGGCTCTCATGAGTTCACCGCAATTTACCTAATATTTTTCAAATATGTTTAATGCACTGAGATACAGTACAGCTTGTACAAAAAAAAAACAAAACAAGAAAAGGCAATTTATTTTGTTTAATGCAAACTGCCGGTATAATACTATCAAACCTCTAAATCATTCTTTTGATTTTTGAATTACATACAACAAAAGGCTAATTACATGCTATTTTGATCTGTTAAAGATATCTAGTCTTCTGATATCATCCACATGGTAATGGATTACTGAGATCTTTAAGAGCCCATATTCCCACAAAATTCTGTTCACAGCAATTTACAATTTCTATACTACATGGAAGCATAACAGCCTTGACTGACGTAGTTTACACAAGTTCAGTGGTGGTCATGATACTGAGGAATATTCACTTGAAGGACCAAAAATCTTTGGATAAGTCCAACTACAACAAAAATATGAAGGAATGAATTGCAGCTAACATGGACATTAGAAAAAAAAAATAAATAAAAGCTGCAAGTAAACAATTGTATGACTAACAATAAAGTAAGATACTGACTTACGAGACATTTACCATTTTCTCGTATTTGCATATTGACTGTCTGACTTCTTCCCTCCAGACAGTAAAACAATCCTTAAATTTCTTTGTTATACTCCTAAGAGAGAACATAACTCAGAAGAAGCTTCGCTAAGTCCTTGCGGGCCATGACTGCTATACCTGTTGTGTAAATGTCCACAGGGATGAGAAATGGTTTTTATGGGAACATAAATATGTGCGGTTTGAGCTGTAATGTGTTTGTGTCAAGATCAACTTAAGCTGTAAAAAGAGTTTAGTTGGCAGCATTGCTTGGCTTCTGCAGTAATTTGGGTAGCAAACATCTGATCTGATCTATGAGGACGGCACCAAAGGCTACTTACATAGTGAAAGCATGTTGTTGTGTAAATCTTTCTCTCTTTCTTGTGCTCACTGATGTATGATTTGCCAATACCTTGCCTTGAACCACATTAAAGTGAATGTAATGCCTTGCAGATGCCATTTTGAATTCAAGGACAGACAAACCTGTTACTTATTTATTGATTTATATGAATACATTGCAAAAGGCTAACTAGGACTAGCAGTTCACCAGTAAAACTCACTTTATATACAGCTGAAGGTCCTCCATACAGTTTCCATTTAGCTACAGGGTGTTTTACCCGTCCTCTGAAGATCTTAAACACAGATCCAGCCTGCTTATTATTATAAGCGCTAACACTCATGTTAGATAAAAGAAAGCATCCTATTCGCAAAGAGCATGATTTGACTGAACAGAATGCTTACATTTGTTGTGTTCATGTAGCCTCAACTTACCTGATAACTCCCTCTGAACATAATTCACGGCACGTTACACAGGCTACAGTATTTCTAGTATTTTTCCTGAGAACTGTAAAATTGTGCAGGGCTGATCTGCAAAAGGTAAGGAATGGGCATTCAGTTATTCACAGGTTATAAAGTATTTTTCTAAAAAACGTGACAGGAAAAAGGTGCAGTAGAACAAAACCAGAGCATGTACAGACGTGCTCCCTCTTAGTTTTGTCTTAGCCTACCGGTACTTGTAAGCGTTACTTTCCGTTATTCTGTAAACCAGTGTTGTTCTCGTTCACGAAAACGGAAACGAAATATGTTCGTCAACGCCCATTTTTCCCCGGACGAAAACGAGACCGGACTAGAAAAAAAACACGTGTATAAACAATAACTAGGACTAAATCATTATGCAAGTTCGTTGACTAATAAAAACTAAACGAAAATATAGTTCACAAAATAAATACTCCGCTAAAATCTATGGTCATTTTCGTTCACAAACAAAGACGATACGAAATATATAATTATAATGAACGTATCACTTCCTCCTGTCTCTTTTGCCATAGAGCGCCGCTGTGCGTTCGCAAATGCTCACCGGGACTGTCCGGGAGCACAGTTGTCTATCACTTTGTATTGGCATTGTGCACAGGGTGCATATAGCGAACATACCCTTCCCCCACACACTCGCACTCACACTCACACATAAACAAACACACCCCCTTTTTGAAGTTACCGCCAGCGCAGCATGCAGCCGCAGCTGCACACGATCTCAACGCGGACATTTCATTTCATTAAATAAAATAAAACGGTAACATGCTTTGCACGGGGATCGGGAGAAAGAGAAGGGAAGATGTCTGGAAACATTTTAGATACATTGACGTTGAAGATAAAACGGAATGCTTGATTTTAACGGACGGGGAGCAGTGCGGTCATAAGTTGAAGGGAAAGAACACTACAAATCTGAAACCACACGTCTCCATTTACCACAAAGAAATCAAGGTAAGCTAAGTTAACATAAAGTATGTTGCTGGTTGTTTACAACATTAAATCAACGTTGTGTTGTTGAGTTTACTGTCAGCTTAATGTTACTACAATAAAACCTACCCGAAAGTAGTCTACTTGTGTGTGTGTGTGTGTGTGTGTGTGTGTGTGTGTGTGTGTGTGTGTGTGTGTGTGTGTGTGTGTGTGTGTGTGACCTTATGACATTATGAGCAAAGGCTTTCAAGTGCGACTGTTTTCATTCATTCACATTGTTTTTGTGCAGAAGTTCAAAGCCCCTCTAAGATTATTTTGTATAAATGCACACTACACACACCTACACAAGAGGTCCATAAACACAAATAAATCCAAACATGGGGCATTTTGAATCACATGAAAGGTGCAGCCATAGAGAGAATCATAACAGTCGTTTACACAGCTGCGACTGCAGCCAAAGTTTATAAAACCTGGCATTTAGAGGGTTAAATCTTTAAAAAAATCATGAATATTTGATATCAATACTTAGGTCAGGTATTGGTGAAAGAAATGAGCTCAATTAAAGTAGAATATAATATTAATGTATAATATGTTTTGAATAATTGTCAAACTAAAATTAGACTAAATTGTCAGACTAAAACTAGACTAAAATGCAAATAGTTTTTGTTGACTAAAACTAAACAAATAAATTCACGGTTTCATGGACTAAAACAAAGACTAAAATGCTCGACTTTTAGTCGACAAAAATGTGACTAAATAAAAAAAGGATGAGTTCGACTAAATATGACAAAAAATAACAACGTCGATTGAAACAGGACTAAGACTGAAACAAAATTTAAAAATAGCCGACAAGAACAACACTGCTGTAAACATGGTAACCTGTTGCTGTGTTGTAGCTGCTCCACACATAACAGACGTGGGGAAAAGATCGCTAATGGTTTAATTTTTCACCGCTTTCCTGCTCGGAGGCAGAAACACGAAGACCAAGTATCTGAGATAACAGAGTGAAAGAGTCGTCGGCTCGCTTGGATCGCGGCTGTAAGACGACCAAACATAACCTTCCACAAAAAACCACAAACAAACACTCACACAGACCGGGGTCGGATCATTCACACGGGTTTTATTCCCACCTCTCGAGCTAAACTCAGTTGCTGGCCAGTTCTCTGTGGTGCGATTAACCCCAATCTTCAGATAAAACTAGTTTGCTGAGGAAAAAATATGAACTCTATTTGTAGCTCCAGACATAGGCGCCGGAACCGTGGGTGCTTCGGGGCCCGAGCACCCACGGAGATGGCCGAGCACCCACGGGGAGAGCAGAGTAGGCGAGCCCTCATGTCAACAATCACTGATTGGCTAAAGTGGTTTTCAAATAGAGGGCGCACAGCCGGCGCCGGCTTTCCCATTCAAGTGTATGTGCTGCCGCTGCGCAAGAGCGCGCTCCTGACGCACGGCGGGCGCAACGCGGCTTTCACCTAGAACTCGGCGCAGAGCCTGCGCGCATACACCTGTGTAGGCTACACATTTGTTGCAAGTTGCTTGGCGACCGAAAAAAAGTTTTTCCGGTCATGGCGCCGTTTTCCCACTCATTTGGACGTACAGTAGCTACAGCTCGGTTTGCAAAATGCATGTGTCCCTGATTCAAAGAAAAGCTCTGGCTTTAGTTCTTCTTCTGAGGAGGAGGAGACGAGCAGCAGCAGCAAGGAGGGGATGGGTCCATGAAATCCTCATGAGAACACAGGATTTGGGGGAATACAGGCTCGTTCGGGAGCTACAGCTCCATGATGGCCAGGTCTACTTCAGGCTGAATCATATTTTATTAAAAAACCTTTCCGAACTATTTTGTTGTTTTTTAGCTCATGTCAGTCATTTTAGCGGACCTGTAGTGCTTCAGTTTGCAAAAGTATTGACATGTGGTCTTTTCATAACCATATATTGATCAATGATTCAATTGATCCCCAGATGAGGCATGGAAATGCTATATTTTATTTTAAATTTACGTTTTATTGTTAAAAGAGCAAAAGAATATCACATTTCTACCACTTAAACAGGTGTGTCCAAATTCTGTGAGATTTCTCTCCACTTTTGTCCCTTTTTATTGATGTCCCGATAGTCCTGCAGTCTCATCCCACAGCTCCTCACAGACTCACAGCCAAGATCATTCTTTCTTCCATGTTGATCGTCTCTGATCTACAAGCTGCAACTTTTTTTTCTCCCTCCACCTTCTCTCCTACACCGCCGAGATGCCGTCACAGGGCGCACGGTGAAATTAAAAAAAAAAAAATTTCTACTGTTGTAGATTAGAAACGATCAAGAGGGAAGAAAGAATGATCTTGGTTATGAACTATAGAAATATAGCCTCCTTTTTCTCAGATGAACACCCGAATTTGTTAAGAATTTGATTATTATTTGTGTGTGTGTGTGTGTGTCTGTGTGTGTGCGTGCGGCGTTCATGTCCGTTACCGCTGTTGAATCTACGTTGCTGAATTGCTGAATCTCGTGCGAAACGACACTACATGACATTCAGCACCCACCAGAAAAAACATAATTCGGCACCTATGGCTCCAGAGGAAAAAAATAATTCCACGAGGAAAAACAAAAATATTGCTCACGCCTCGGAGCCTCTTCCGCGTAATATAGCAGTCAAAAAAGAAAAAAGTAAGAGTAATACAAAACATGTACTGTATGTTGTACTATTATACAAATTTATTGAAACACATGGCGAGTCAAACATTTACCAAAGCAGCTGCCAAACACTCCTAAACAAGGTAGCCGGAGACGGTGGTTCTGCAGAACTGCGGCAGTAAATCCTTACTAAAGAGTGGAGCTCCACTCTTAAGTAAGGATTTCATATGGATCCAAACCGTTAATAATCATTATTTTCTCCATACCGCTCCCTGGCTTCCTTGTTTAAGGTATCCCGGTAAATTCCAGTTCCTTTCCAGCAGTTTAACATCTTTTTTTTTGCGTTCCGTCTGTTCACTTGGTGAAACAGAAAAGTAGTTTTGAAAGTCCGTCCCGTCTTCATTTACTATCAAAACAAATGCACGCGACGGGGACAGGATCTTTCTGGCAGTACGCGCTGGTGCTCATGGCAAATGTAGTGTTCTTTCTGGTAAAGCACTACCGCTTTTGTCCATAGGAGCTGCCAAACTCAACAAAAGCTGAAAGTTACATTGTGCTGCTTTAACTCCCACAACAGATATACATCTCCTTTTAGTCTCGTTCCTAGCTTTTTGTACAACAAATTTACAAACATCACGCAAATTATATTTTGACTCATGTATTGAGAAAAACCGTTGTACACAGACAGGGAGTAACTTTAATCTAACTTTATACATTATTTGCATTATTTTATAATAAACCAAATCATAAAATTTCCAAACATGGGATTTTATAAACAATGGATTTGTATGTTCATAGTACCCCACCCTATTAATAATACATATGGCTCTGGTTTTTGTAAGAGGACTATAGCATTTAGTGTTATCTTATACGTCGAGCCCTAAACTCCCACACAATACGATATATAAGGTAGTATTAGTGAACAATAAATGAAATGTAGTGCTTTATGATTGAATATATTTCTGGACTTATACAGGATTGCTATTGAATTTGCAATCTTTCCTTTTATATATCTAATATGTTGTTTACATGTTAATTTACAATTAATAACAACCCCTAAGAATTTTATATCAAATACTCTTTCAATTTCAGAATCACATATTTTTAACGTAATGTCCCCATACATTTATTTTCGGTTTCCAAAAACCATAAATTTTGTTTTTTAAATGTTAAGTGACAACCTATTGACGTCAAACCAAGTTTTAAAGGAGCTTGAGACCGGATTGTGGCAAGATTTATGAAAAAAATCCGTATACATTTTAAGTTTTCTAGTAATAATGTCAGATGAAGCGTTCCAAACCCAAAAGAATGAGCCCTCTAGTGTATCTCTCCTTTGCCTTGAACAGGCTGTGTGCTGCAAAATGTGCTGCAATTCGGTCCCGAATTTCCTGCGCTGGGCTGCGGATGTGACGTCACATGACGCTGCATGTGCGTTCTCCCCGTTCTCCCGTGCCGGCTTCACTGTTGGCTGCAGTACCCCCGACGGCTGTCGTGGTGAAGGGTGGCGCTAGAGAGTCTCATTTCTTAAAAGGAGCCTCAAGCTCCTTTAAGAACTTTTAATTCCCTTTTAATTGAGGACAGAAGTTCCTTTAAATTTTTCCCAGAACAGTTGCCTACATGAGTTAAAAGAAGTGCCAAACAAATAAATAGTTAAAAAAATAAGCTTTTTAAAAACTGCAGTAGGTTTATTGAAATCTCATATACAGTGATTCATCACTGCCAAACAGCTGTTTTTCATCTTTTTTCAAAAACTGTTTCGAATTAAGCACAGACTTTAATGAAAAACAAGAAAAATATTCTAAATTATTCTTAGACACAAGAGTTTTGTGATTGTATCTTTTATTATATATGATTTATTTATTTTCTACTAATGGTCTTTTTCAAATCAATGGAGGAATTTGCATCCATTTTTATCTTAATTCTGTTTGCAGTTATCCTCTGTGTTCCAAATTAAAGTTTTAATTTAATTGCTTTGAGAAAGAAAAGAAGCAATTTATTTCTTAATTACACAAAATGCCATGTTTCTATCATAAAGCCTTTTTTTATCAGACCGATTAGGTTGATGTTAATCATGAAGAACTTCAGAAGAGTGCAGCTAAATTCATATACAGCAGGTACAGCAGAATGTGACGTGTTTCTTTAAATGAGAATAACCAGAATAAATATCTTACCAATGTCAGAAGACAAAAACCTTAAAAATAGATTTGTTTTAAAGCTTCATCCTCTCTTGAAATGCTAAAATCCATAATTGTGTCATTGTCACTTGCTTTGTTTACCCTAGCAGCGCAGCTATTACAAGATCAAAAAGTTGTCTCATAATTAGTTACAGAGGGAGAATACATCCGGAAGTACAACCGTGTGTCTGACATTTATTAATACTATTTCTGTTTGTCTAATTTCAAATACAACATGGTCAAGTTATTTATGGATTTGGAACAAAGGAGCCTGCAAGAGAAGACATATATGCAGACATACCTCTGACTACAGAGACGTCTACTGCTCGTACGGCTCATGAACAAACGTTTTTCTGTCACCATTGTATGTGTGTGTGTATTGGGGGTATTTTAGTTTTCAGTAGATCTCAAATTACTTCAGATGTAGTCGTCAAACAATATGTAAGTAACATTCAGAATGAATTAACAAACAGATTAAAAAGATAATGTGTGATCTGATTTTGCATATCCTGTGAGCACTTTTCCAGTTCAATACTCACGCTACATGAAATGCAGGACATTTTGACTGTAGACTTGCTTTTTTTTCAGATTTTCTTCACTTCTTGCCTTAACAAGTTATGCCTTCTGGGTCATTTATATTCTTATGTTGGCAAGCCTGTCACATCACATGTGAGACAGAAATGATAATACAAACTCCAACTTCTGGATGTAGGCCAGTACTTGGGACATATATGTACTTAATTATATACTTCAAATCACTATAAAGAGCCTCCTCTCTCATAACTGCTGCTTTATTAGTAGATTTTAGTGTAAGATTAAAAAAAGCAGCAGCAGAGCATGGCACTTTGAAAGGCTCATAATTGACTTCTTTCTCTGCAGGAATGACTTGATGTTGATTGGGACAGACAACATCATTAAAATATAGCCTGGCAAAGCAGTGAACACTGACGATGCCGGTATGGAGATATCAGTTCATAAATCAGCTCTTGTTAGCATTCTTGATTATGACTAATTATTTGCCCATTATCCAGCTAAATAAATAAATAAAAATCTACTCATTTACACCAATCAAAATTTCCAATTAGTGCAGAAAATATTAGTCATGATATTATAAATTAGTGGGACAGTCACTTAAGATGTCTTCCTTGACTGGTGAAATTACCACGTTCATGTCACTGATGTTCTCAAACCAGAGAAATATAAACTGCATGTAGTGTTCATATGGAAATCATTGTGGTCAAGCGCTACGTTTGCATGACATTTGAATGCACTGAGTGGTCCTTACAGACAGGGAGAGACTAATGCATCTCAAAGTATATACAGCATTAGACTTCTACCTTAAAACTATTTGTATTGATCCAGTCTGGGTTTTTCTTCCAAGCGCTCATCGACACTGAAGAGCAAGCTTCTTAAATCATGAAAAATGTAACTATTCACCACAAGACAGCAGAAAGTGCTATTCAGACAGTCAAATATATACATTTATAGCCAGAAGTACAAACATTGAATTTTGGGTGTCTATTGATGTGGTCCATGCTTTTATACCTCAGTCTGTTGAATGTTTGTCTTCTTTACATTTTTGATTTGTAGTCACAGCGTTTTGTAATCGTTTCACTTGTTTGCACATTAAATTCTGTTGACATGCTTTAGTAGTTTATCTTTTAACAATGTGCCATTAACCTGATGGGGAAAAAGTAAGGTGAAAAGCTGCTAGAGCTGTTTGGTACATTTATATAACAGAGTAAATGTATTATGATTAATTAATCAAAATTCTGAACATTATCATTAAGGGCTAATTCTAGATATGAGCTGCATTTGTCAGTCCATTATACCATGTCTGTCAGATTCCTGTAGGCAATACTTTAAACCTGTTTTGTTTTTGGGGTTTTTTTTGTGACAGAGCAGAGGGATCTTTACATGACTATGTACTCTTCCTTTGTTTACATTAAATACCATAGATGCTGACAAAGCCACGAAGATGGATACATATTTTTATCTCTCTGAGCCTTAGTAGTTGCTACATGTTTCTTTCAAAACCCAGCGTATCCTAGACTATATAAATGTCATTGCCAGGGGCTCGTATTTTCATTCAACAACCTAATCCAAGCATTGTAGAAGCGCTTGCAAATTGGATTAAGACATTTGAAAATTGAAATCCTTTTCTGGAACATTTTTGCATTATTTTGTTGAAACCTTATAGTGTAGGAGCATTATAACACGTGTTACATGCTTGTTGACCCACTTTAGCAGACTTAAAACAAGAACCCAGCATAACTGTAAAAGTATCTGGAAACGGAAATGTGAGTCCTTGAAACATCTACCTGACAGTGATCCTAATTTCAAAAAGACAAACAAATCAAAGTGAGAAGCTTATGATCTCACCCCCTTTTTCTGGTTGAAAATGGGACAAATGTGCACTGTGACCTTTCTTTATTTAAAAAGGCCATTCGTCTCACCTCAGAGAGATGAGAACTTTCAAAGCCACTCATGTTTCTGCTCATTTTTTCCAACAGGTTCTAATAGACTGAATGTGCCCTACATCTTCACCGGTACCCTACAACCAGGATTTTCTCTTAATAGCTTACTGTGTGAATAGTCCTTTTACTCCACATCCATTGCATTCACTCAGTTTACAAGCCATGAGATTTTGTAGTGGGGACTTAAACAGTAGCTATGCTGAGAGCTCAAGCAAAAGGGCTCAGCCTCTGGTCTGAAAAAAACAATATCACCTTGAAGGCTAACACTTCTTTTATATCTGAAGACATATTTAGGTCATGCTTGCTCTTTGTTTTATTCTTTACAGGCATGTATTCAGCGAGTCTGGAAGGATTACCACTGGGTCAAAGCCTTGCCCCTCACCCACTGACTTCTGTGGACTCACCTTGGTTTAACTAAACCCAATAACCTTTTTGTTTAAAGAATGACTTTCATGCGTTTGCGTGCGTTTACTTGGAAAAAGGCTTAATCCATTGAGAAAGCAGGTAGTTATTAAGCAATTTTGTGTTCTTTTTTTCATTTATAAGTGAAACTGTGTGACAGCTAGTTTCAAGAAAGCTTGAACCATTTTCAGTGCAATAAACCAATATTAGAATAATGAATATATTAAACAATATATTTTCAATGAGTCCAAGGAGGCACTGTTCCGACTGAGAAATATCTTTTCATACTGAAATGATCAGATCTGATTAAGAAATAAAATCACCACGTCATGCTTTTAATTCATATTCAGACTTTTCTTTTTTTTTGCCATTTTTTATTATAACCTAGTGTGATCCAATCAAGTGTGACCCTTGAGGAAAAAAAGAAAAGTAAAAATGTGCTAGAACGTGAGCTGGAAATGGGCAGAGGACTGTCATTTAGTAAAATTAGCCTGAGGCCTATAAACCAAAGTCAGTGAAGTCATAAAGGAGAGCTTGATTAAGCTGTCATACTATGCTGTTTCCAAATTTCATTTCACTGTGGCTCAGAAAAGGCAGGTCCCCTCTAATGACAGGTGATAATTCACATGCATGCTTGGAGACCGACAGGCACTTTTATTTATTTATTTAATCATTTATTTATTTTTTATTCAAGGTAATACAGAACATGGATAACAGTCACGTTTATCGTGAAATGGGGGATGTGCGTCTCTGCTGCAAAGAGGGAGATAAAATGGGCAGACCACTCACATTGGTGCGTCCATAACAGTGTCGTTCCATGTGTTTTGTTTTGAGCACAACCACACCCCAACACAACGCTTTGGAGCAGCCAAAGAGTGATGAATGTGTCTGTGAGATGTAGACACTAGGCTGGTGAGCTTTGAATTGGCCGGGACCACGAGCCGCATGATGAAAATGCATCGCCTTTCTGATGTTTGTGATGGTAACTGGAGAGCTCTGCAGGTTACAGTAGCTACGCTCCTAAAAGGAAATGATGAAAAATGGACTTCGCCATATGCTCAACCCCCCAACCCCTCAGTTTAATATTATTTTCCACACAGGAAGATGAAAACATGCAGCATAAATCATGCAGTTACCATGGATGCACAGGGCCCCCAATTCTTATCACGGTCTGGCCTAAAGTCTGTTGGAAAGTAATCTTTTTTTCTCTTTAATATATGACCTAATCATCTTCTCCCTCCCAAAGCAGAACTCCTGATCACACATTAAGGATGTACAAAGCAGTGCTGAAGAGTCAGTATCTGATCCCAACTCTTTTTGATGTTAACACATTTATCAGACATGCTCTGTTTACGTAACTGGTGGCTTTACTCTACAGTATATGATTATATAGATGATATTCCTTACATATGCATCTACTTTAACTTTTTTTTTTAACGTTTGTTTTTAATTGATACAATTGCCAGCTTTTTTTTCTTCTTATTTAACCATGGTTTTCAGCATGTTGGTTAAATCCTCATCAAATATGCACAGAGTGAGTTGCAGTTCCTGCCCTGTAATTACTTCTCATGCCACGAAAACCAATTTAAGCTCATCGTAAAGAAAAATATGTCACCTTGAAAGTGAGGCATCTTGTCTCAGATTTCTTTAGAGAAAAAAAAGAAAAATTACCTGCAAACTTTTCATGGCTCAAGAAATTGTAAAAAGTGACACCTTGCCACAAGAACTGACAGTAAAGCCTGTGCGTTAGCAGCATCTGTCAGCAGGTTATGTTAATGTTTTGGCAAGGCAGACAAGTGGCAAGCAAAGAAAAAAAAAATCTGAGATTCGCAGGCCTCATTAATTTCCAGTCCGATTTCCTTTGTTGGATATTATGACAGGAGTTTTTAATTCTAAACATTTGAAGGCTTTTCTATAAAGTATTCGGAATCAGTCCTGTTTGTCACGTGAATTGTAATTAAATACTACATTTCATTTGACTAATGAATCTATTTGCAGTGATTTGTCTGCTCATTGCTGTTTGCGTTCTTGTCAGGTTGGGATGATTTGACGATGATATAATTATGAAATCTGTTCATTTATTCTTCCTGGGCAGGTCTATTCCAGCTCTCTGATCCAAGCGCATATTAATGTGGCACAGTGTTGCTGTTTAACCAGTACATTTACACTTCATTAAACAATCTCTTTAATATTGATAACATTTTCAGAGCTATTGAAATGTATTTTTAGAGTAATGTAATAATTATCATGTCAAAAATAGACAGAGAATAATCATGAGATGTATGCAAAGTTATACTTCAAAGCTGGGTATAATGTTTATACAGCACGTGGTGGACTGTGCCTGCACGCAGAGTTCACGAGACAAGTGGTGGAACGTGTTTGCGTTCCCAGATGGATTACTAAAAATATTATTCTTCTGTTTATAATTTGCTCGTGCAATTAATTCATTTCCAAGCCTTACCTAAGAATCTGCTCAAAAAATTCAAGACACATCAAGCCGATTGAACAAAACCAAGATTGGATTTGAAGCTTTTTGATTTATCATCAAATTGCAACACTGTGTGCCGCACGGCTCTGCGGTCTTTGAACAGTCTGAGGCACGAAAATGAGAAAGTGTTCATCCTACTGATGTTATAGATATTTTATTAATTGAAGCACCGGTCTATCAAACTGTAATTGTAAAGAAGCTTTGTGCTCATTTAATGAGAGGTAGACGGCTTCTGGGGAGCCAAGACGAGTGAGAAGCAATGAGGGAACAACCAATTTTTCTAACCAGCTCACTTCTTTTCATGTTGTTGGACAGCTCTGAATAGATTCAAGACTGGTTCATCCAACTCCTCTCCGTAAAAAATCTCACTTTTGTGTGTGTGTGTGTGTGTGTGTGTGTGTGTGTGTGTGTGTGTGTGTGTGTGTGTGTGTGTGTGTGTGTGTGTGTGTGTGTGTGTGTGTGTGTGTGTGTGTGTGTGTGTGTGTGTGTGTGTGTGTGTGTGTGTGTGTGTGTGTGTGTGTGTGTGTGTGTGTGTGTGTGTGTGTGTGTGTGTGTGTGTGTGTTACAACTGCAGACAGAGAAAGACAGACAGACAGACAGACTGGCTGTTTTCTGTCCCAGTTGGCATGACTGCACTGAGAACTCAGTGGTGGTTTTAGTCCAGTCCTGATACGGCTCAGCGGTGCCTACAGATGCACATTACTGCATGCCCAGCAGTGTAATTTAATGTTTCTGTAGAGATTATGGAGTTAGCTTTAACTTTTCTTTTTCTCTTGACGTGCCTCTCAGTGGGACTAGTTTTGTAAACTGGATCCCTCGCAGACACTATTTGGAGTCCATGAGTGTTTCAAGTTTCTAGCATCGAAACAGAGCTTGACAGTCCAGCTTGCAGTGTGGTTGTTAGTCGCTAGCTTCTTGCAGGTTGAGACAGCTCATTTAAACAGACGGAAAAATATATATATATATGTATTCGTGTCGCAATAAGTTTGGCCAAAGGGCTGTTTTGTCGTTGCAAAATAACCCCTGTCTTCGATGACAAGCTGTCACATTTAGAAACAGTCAATGTATAAAGCATGTCCTCAAGGCTACAATGTGTGTGTGTGCAGCCTCGAGGGTCTCTTACTGTGTGACGACAGGGTAATACAGCAGCAGAGCTCTTTGTGTCAAATGGAATCGTAACACAAAATAACATGTTTTGTGATGTGCAGCACAAACGTCAGCGGTGGACTGTCATTTAGTAATACTCAGGTACTTAGCTAGTGACACTTTAACCATCTCCTCCAGATGTTCCATTTTTACACTTTAATTGTTAGACTTCAAAACTAAAAATAAAAAATACATATGGTAAGCTTTTGAAATATAACACATTATGAAAAAAATATACAAATATTTTTAAAGCATTGTGTTATAAAATGAGTGTCTTGTTTTCTACTCCCACAAATACTGCAGCCTCTCCTCGGATTGATATACATCTTTTTTTAAACAAAGCAGAAGTTTTGAATATTTTATTCCACCATTGCTCCAAATTTGCCAAAGAATTGGAGGATTCATAGTGTTTAATAAATTGCACCTGCATGTGTGTGCCACACAAAATAGATGTAAAATGTGTTCTTAGATGGAAGGGGGGTTTCTGGGGCACGGCAGCTGTTGTCAGCAATGAAATAAATGGCTGAAGCTCAATCAGTTTGGGATTGGATTAAACATACATATCCTACGCCTGGTTTCATGGATAATATTTTTATTTTACAGGAAAACCCTTTAAAAAAGCAATGTAAATCAGGATTGTTCAGCTGAAGTGTTGTGTTGTGTTGTGTTGTGCTGTGCTGTTTTGCATTTTATGACATCCTACCTGCCCAGGCAAGTACATAAACTATTATAGGCTATAAAACATTTATGAACAGCTAATGACTAATAGCTGTTGGAAGGAGATCAGGAGTGGTCTACCTGCAGTATAATTGGAGAAAGTGGTTGCTGCCAAAAAGAGTGTGGTTGGTAATTTTACTCACTTTTAATGAAGGGCTGCGAAACAGAACAACACACCTTTGTTTAAACCCTTTTCATGAAGCCGTTACATTTTCACAATCTCTATGTCACTGAATGCAAATAGCAACTTAATCAAACCACGACACATGCTTTATTCTCATTAGTCTCAGAAACAAATATTGTTTAACTTGGCTCCAGCTAGTTTGTAATCCCTATCAGTCATTTTAAGGTAATTACTGAGTGTGAGGCTTTTGCTGAGGCAAGCTATATGTTGAACACATGCCTGCACATAATAATGTCCAGTCCACTGGGGGAAATTATTCAACTAATATGCTTGCATTGCCACAAACTACGAATGTCCAATTTAATAGATTTATTCCTAAGTGCTAAGAAATATTCCACGATGCGTGAGATGTGGATTCTTGGGCTGAGAGGTTATAGGCAGAGACTAGTCACTCCATATTAGTTATCTTTCTGCATGTTGCCGCTGCTGTGTATTCAGGCCAGTTCGCCACACTGTTTCCGGCAAATAAATAAGGACAGTAATTAAAGCTGCTTTAACATTTTTGCAGCCAGAAGCCGGAAAGACTGGGGCAGCAGTGGATCAGCGGGCGGACGACGTCCTCCTCCAACTGAAGGTCAGCATATGATTTCCAGCCCCGCCACATGTCAAAGCAGAGACACCTGC
The DNA here is from genome assembly GCF_033807715.1 of Cololabis saira. Classification (NCBI taxonomy): domain Eukaryota; kingdom Metazoa; phylum Chordata; class Actinopteri; order Beloniformes; family Belonidae; genus Cololabis; species Cololabis saira. The sequence continues at coordinate 22,698,363 of NC_084594.1, read as the reverse complement.
ATTGCTCCCAATATGCTCATTGGTGCATGTTTGTAGAACCAACGGCGTACATACTGCACATATGTTTAAGAAGTGCTGTATGGGTCTTTGTGTGAAGGAGAAGCAGATTGTAAAAATACATGCTAGAAAAAATATAGTACCATATAAATGCAAACCATTAATTTAAACTTCATTACTGTCCACCAAAGAATGGTGTTTCTTCAGTTAAGAGAGGATGATGTTGTTGTCAAACCATATAAGTAGATTTTTAATTTTAACCGTCAAAAAGCAATTTATGTGGTGCAGACAGTGGCAAAAGTCCGCCCTGTATTTCATGTGTTACTGGCACATCATTTATTAATAGCGTATATTGCATGCTGTCTTTGGCAATGCAAAACGCACTGGATTCAGTTTTAAAATTACAGTCTGCTAAATCCAAGTGAATACGTTTTGCATAAACAGACTGCAGTTCAGCCAGGTTTTAAATACCAGAAAAACTGTAAGCTGTAAACAAGCTCTGCAGAACACAATGGTAAGGCAGTGTAGGCATGTTGTAGAGCTCAACAATTGGTGTTTGGGCAAACTTATAACAGCAAAGAACTTGTTGGGATCATTATATTAACACATTCGGCTCCCTTTCTCAAATACACATAATGAACGTTTCTGTCATTCAACATAGTTGAATTGATTCAATTCTATGCATAACGTCTTCTCATAACAGATTCTCATTTCTCAGGTGCAATGATGTACTCCAGTGTTCATTAAAGAAAGAAAGAAAAACATTTAATTGTGTTACATCTTGGAACGTTGCCTCCTAGGGCATATGGTGTGGGTTGTAGTTATTGTGGATTTCTTTATTTACTGCTGTTGCCATAGCTACCTTGGTAGTATGTAACTTAACTCATTGGCCTTATATATGCTGAAAAACCTATTTATATTTGTACTGTAAAAAGATACATTACGTTAAGAGAGGAATCATTTAAATAATAATAATAAAAAAAGCTTATTCTCATCAGAAAAGAATCACAACTTTTGTAGAATTTAACTTAACCTTGAACAGCAGTAGAATACAAAAAGGATCATTTTTTCCTAATACTAAGACACCTCAATTCTATCTGGTTTTAATCTCTGAGTTAAAATATGCTAAACACACCTCAGGCCACTCTGTCAGGTGAAACGAGATGAAATTCATATTAATGACCTGTTATTACTGATAAATCTTACAGGGATGGAAATGAATGTTTTCCCAAATATGTTATTGAAATTACCAACCTCATGCCCCCTAAAGAGAAAAACAGCCTCAGTCTTTCTACCATGCTTTGCAAAATGGTGTTTACGTTGAGCTGACTGACAAAGTAGTAATTATGGCAATCACAAACAGGCAAATCAGGTGACATTATTACAAAACAACAAAGACCATGGATGGAACAAATAAAAAACAAAACAACAACTAAAACATTAGACTTTGTCACAGGAGACAGCCTTTTCCCCATCTAACACGGCCAGTTTCTCCCTTTAGCTGTTTAAACACAAGAATTTTGGACATTGTCACGGCAGAACCAGGTTGCTCAAACATACACCAGACAACATGGAATTGGTGAAGAAACACAATCTTGCAGCTAATAGGGCACACAGGAAGCATGCTGGGGATGTTGGAGCAGACATAGACCTACAGTACAGACCAAGAGTTTTGGACACACTTCCCCATTTGTTTGAATGAGAAGGTGTGTCCAAACTTTTGGTCTGTACTGTATCTGCATATAATGACTGTTGTGTTGATTTTAGCCCACTTGGAAACATACAAAATATCGACAAAAGGTACAATTACCTGCTCTATTCATATACATAGCTCAATTGGACACTGCCCTGCCAGAAATCTATTAGTAAAACCTGGACAATAACTGATTCTACTTACTTACAAAACTATATTCTTGCATACAGCTGCTGTTCATGTGTGATAATATACATACATTTTTAAAGCATAGCCACAGTTGGTGCCTGTCCTTAATGAAGTCTTGTTCGGGCCTACAAGAGAGGAAGCATAACTTTTTCTCTTGCTGAAATAAGGTTATTCTCAGACAATTGCAAATTATGGATGACTTCTATGCTCGGATGAAAACCTATATAATGAAACATTGAATGCAGTAAACTGACAAATGAACGATGCGGGTGGTTCCTGCAGGCGAGGCTGGGAGCATTGATGTTGATGGGCATTTTGAGGTTATAGTCATAATGCATGTTCATTGGGTTCCGGGGGCAGCCAGATTGGGAATAAGTGCAGTGCAGGAATAAAAAAAGGAACAGACTCAAATGTTGCAGCCTAAATCATTTGAATATAGGGCACACCATAATGCCTCTATATCGAATACGTTTTGTCAACTTATTTAACCGGGGGTGGCATCAAGTTGAATTAGGAAAAGTACATGCTGCATAAATGTCCAAATTATTACATTGGACATATATAAATAGGATAGCACTGGGGGTGTTCACTGTACAGAGTGTATGACCTGAGTCAAATATAAGTGAATATATATATATATATATATATATATATATATATATATATATATATATATATATATATATATATATATATATATATATATATATATATATATTATATATACACTCCAAGAACTAGCATAGTACATAAACAGAGTATACTGTATAAGAAAAGAGCAAATTAACAGAATATATAAATAGCGTCTTTTTTTCCGCATTTTTCTTGGTTTTATTCTCTTTTTTTAGTTTATTTACATTTCTTTATGTTCAAATAAACTTTCGAAATCAAATCAAGTCAAACTTTGGTAACATTAGTCCCGTCTTCAGAAATGTATAAGCTTTATTTACCACTTAACACCAGCCTGTTTCTATTGGTTGAATATATTGCATAAAATGTATTTTTCGTTTAAGCATAAGGCCTTTCTCACAGCGCTACATCAAGTCTCTATTTGTCCTACCTTGGCTAGCTCCTTTTTTTCACAGTCAAGGCTTTAAACTCATTCTCATCTATTTTAGGTTCCAGTTAATGGCTTTCCTTTGTTTCCTTTTTCAAACATTGTGCCACACAGAAACTAATGCTTTACTTTTGCTTTCAGTTTTTACTCTTGAATATGTGTATGTATGAAAGTGGGTATTTTTATGCAAGTGAATGCACATTTCTATTTGTTGGGTCTCACTGCAATTACATAAAAGAGAACTCTAATACTCGGCAATAGTATCTAATACATCTTTTTAACTAATCACTGAAACACTTTCCTTGGTGTTAAGTCCTTTCTGTAAAACATTTGAGCATAATCTTCAGTAAGCCACTGTTGCACCTTTGGCCCTAGACAGCAGTCCCTTTTTCATCATTAACCTTTACCTCGCTTTCAAATTAATGTATAATAGAGTCAGGTAATCTTTTGCACTGCTTAGAGGAGACCCCATGCACTGCATTTAGTTCATCACTTTGTACACTCTTTTAAAGATAAAAAAGTAATTTCTAATACACACAAAGATAAGAGCCCACAGAAACTTTCATTTTCTGCTCTATGGCATTTTGAACTTAATTTAATCTTTACTTTTCTATCTTAAGCCCAGAGACTTTTATTCCCTGCTCATTGCCAAAGGCCCCATTCTTTTTAGCCAAAGAAACATTTGTACTCGCAAAGAAAAGACCCTTTGCAAGCTTCACTTCAGCATCTTGGTTGGCATTTTAGACTGATTGCAATATTTCAATAACTAGTGTCCTAAATAGACATGAGCTGTAACAAAAGTGATTCATTCACAGTTGTTCAATATTAGTTAGGAAGTGAGTGGGAGACGGTTTAAGACCATGTGGCTGACGATTCTTCAGTCCCTGCAGCCATAATGATATTCTCAGATCTGCCTCAAAGTGACTCATCACCCTGCAGGCTCGGTGACGCTTCCCTCCCTAAAACAGGTCTGCCTTTGTCTCTTGCGGGAACTGAGATTTCTGTTGAAAACAAGAGCATTACAGTCATTTTGCTTAAATGCTGTTTTCCTTCAGGGAGGGGAAGGTTGCTGATTTTCTTACCGTCGACACACACCACACCTTGTGCTCATACACCAATTTAAGAGATCCCGCGGGCTATTCCGTTGATCGCCCAGCACACAAAAACAAGTCGCAGTCAGGTGTTGGATAAATATCTGATGCAGATCGGTGAATATCTTATAATCTTCAAATTGGACCAGGTGAAGGGGGGCTCGTTGAGAGCGTTTGGGTGAGATTTATTACTTATTCCTAAATTAATTTAGTTTTTTGTACCGAACACCGTACTGCTTTGAGCTTTTGTTCTGTGGAATTTCTGTTTAGTTGATGTAGTGTGGGAGCACACAATAAAAAAAGAAAGTGGAGTCATGAAATAGTCAGACTTACAGTCACAGCAAACCAAAGAGGTAAAATATAAAGGAAGCGAACGGGTGGATCACTTTGAAATAGTAAAGAGTTACAAGCCTACGGTTACTGACTTATGTACTATTCGTACTGAACTAAAATTACCTCTGGACCTGCAGTACTAAAATGACACCCCGACATCAATATTTAATTCAGCCCATTCATGCTGGATAAACCAAGTCTGTGTTTTATTGTAGTTAACAGAAATTGATCCCGGAAGTGACATCAAGGACTTGAATTTTTATTAAACAATTAACTTTTTCTTTAAGATTAGATTTTAATATTAATTTAAAACATCTGAGCAGATACTCAAGAGTTAGATTTCAGTGACTACACGTCACATTTTAAGAAGTGTTTGCTGAAATAGGTAGGTCATTTCTGGTGGAGTTTTTACTTTACACATCACCGACACAATAAAAACACAGACGTCCGCTGGGATTATCTCAAATTACCACAGGTCCCCAGATAATGTAATCTTGTACAAATGGGGCAACAGCCTGATTTTTCTATTTGCCCCATTTAAAATCACTGATTTTTTTTTTTTAATAAATAAAAGAAAGATTTTCCATTATATTATGATTCTGGTCACACACTTTATTTCTGAAAAAAGGAAATCAAATCTAACATTGGGGTGTTAGGTAAAATGTTTTTTTTTTTTTTTTAATATTCTTATTTATTGAAAATGGATAGTTGGATGGATTCTGTATCTCATGAAAAGTGCCCAGTGGAATTCATAATTTGTCACATAGAAACATTGAGTGCAAAACTAAGTACACCCTGTGACTCTTGCAAAGCCATTGCAAACCCCAATGACATTAGTTGCCATCTATAATTATTAGTCTCTCAGATCAAACTGGGAAAATTTAATGTGAAATTTCAGTTTGGCTGAGGTCTTGGATTTTTATTGAGGCATTACTAGAACTTCATTCTTTTTTTTTCAGCCAGTCTGTCAGAGATTTTCTGGGGCCTCATTTAAAATGGACTGCGTAGGAGTCATACTAAAAGTGAACGTACACTCAAAAGCCGAAAAGGCCGGGCGCAAAAAAAAATCCGGATCAATAAAACCATGTGCACGCAGATTTGCACGCAACGTTCCTTTATGAATCACAGACCAGCTGGAATGCTGCGCAGCTGAATCCGCTTCATATCCCGCCCTCTACACGCCCATAAATGCATATGGATGAGCCTACTGAGCATGCGCAGTGGCTTCCTGCAGCCTGTTAGGCGTCAGAATGAATGGGAGGGTGTCCAGCCACCGACACTGACTTTCACGGACACCTAGATGTTGTAGATGATGTGGAGGACAGGAAAACCACATTATTTGGTGGTCACAGTAAAAGTTAGAATAAGTATATAAATAGTATACAATAAAATAAAGCGAGTGAGTGGCAGCACGCCGTTGCTGCGCTAAACGCCGTGAGTTCCCCGGCGCAACCGGGGGACCCCCTCCCCCCCGTCTTTTCAAAATCATGTTTTTTTCCCCCCTTACTTTTTACAGTTTAAAAACTAACGCTCAGCCTTAAATTGCAAATTATCAAGACACTGTATGAAAGCGACACGAAAACGGCCCCGCAGCCCCGCTTCACCCCCTGCTCCCCCTCCTCCTCCCCCTCCTCCTCCCCCGTCTCCCCTCAGAGCTGCTCAGGGCGGGTTTATGGTTCTGCGTCACCAACGCAGAGCCTACGGCGTAGGTGCACGTAAAACGCACGCATAAAACTCATATATATGAAAAAAAATCTGAGTCCCTTTAGGGGTTCCGTGTGGCTCCCTAAACGCAGCCCCTCATTTGTTCTGTCCTAAAGCGGTGGGTGTGAGGAGGTTCCCCGCGTGTCACCGCGGCTGCAGCTCCAGCAGCACCAGAGTCCTGACTGACTGAGCTTCACACACAGAGCAGAGGGACACGATCAGCGCTATTTTATTTTATTTTATTATTTTAAGTCTGATATATGTTGTGATATGTGATGACATTATTAAGAGTATGACAGGAATCTGGCTTCATTTCACCACCTCAAACCCTGCGTCGCCAGTTCCCTGTGTCTTAAGTAAATTCTTAAGGGAGGGTCAGAGTTGCCGTAAAGATAAGCAGATTTTTCGGTTAGTTTTTTCTTTTTAGATCCGAGGCTTTGCGTAGATGGCGGCTTCCGCAACTTTCAGGCGCTTTTTCTGCGCAAGCAAGCTTTATAGACCCCCGGTCTCTTTTGGGTCATTGTTATGTTGCATGATCTAATCTCAGCCAAGATTTAGCCGTCAGACAGTTGCCCTCGTGTTTTACTTTGGTAACAAGAGCCGATTAAGTTACTATAAGAATCCTAGCTGTGTCTGCAAAGCGAGTCCAAATACTAACCCCTTCACTAGTGAACTTGACGTTTAGGGTTCTGATACAGATCATGGAGAAGATCATTCTTGCCCGCAGCTATTACCTTCTGCAATTGCAGAGATATACTGTAATATACTGTATAAATACATTTCCTTTTAGGGGATTGATGTAGTACTGCTGAATTGAATTGTTGTATATTGTACGTTGTATGTGATGTATTGTGGTTTATTTGATGTTTTTACTGGACTATAAGACATGTCGAGGACCAATTGATGTTATATTGTATCCTGATATGGGACTCTAAAGATGCAGTTCAGCACGGACTATGATGTGTGTAAAAATCTACAAAATTTTGCAGAATGAGACAAAACCATTTTCTTATTGATAGATCAACACAGCCAGTGAAAATGTAACACATATGACCCATATTATCCTGCTGCAGTCACAAAACATCACAGATTAGGTTAAAATAATTACCTCTTTAACTTTTAGAGACCTTTGTTGCTATGGAAACCTTAGCAAGGACTTATGATTAAAAGACACCCACATTGATTGTTTGGAGGGGAAAACCAGTGGCTCCATGAAGCCAACCACAACCACCTTTTTCATTTAACTGAAAGAAGCCAGAATTACTGCGGTCTCTGCGGTGGGCTTTGTTTCTTTGATGAAAATGAGAACATTATTAACACAAATTAAAAAGTGTCGCAAAGAAATAAAGTGCAATAGCTTATTTCACAAAGAAAAATAAAAAGCTTCAATGGTTATTTTTTCTTTTAATTTATGTATTTGAAAATCATCAGAGGCCTTTAAGATCTACCAAAAACCAACAGAGAAATATAAAAATGAAAACAAACCTCCACTGAGGTCAGAGTAAATGGTGCAATCACCATTGAAGCTGTCTTAATCAAAACATAGTGGACAAAGAAACACATAATGAAAATCAATTGATGGGGCAAGGAGAATTATGCTCTATTGACTCTGTGTTTTGACTTCTACTAATGAAAAATAACAATTAATAAAAGAACAGAAAACCAGAAGAGTCATCTTAGCAATTTAATTCAGTAGCAAGGTAGGACAAAAGCCTTTTAAGAAGTATTTATCTTTCTCTGCATCGCTGAAAATGTTTTCTCCAACTTTTAAGCTTGAAATTCAAAGGCCATTTCACAGGCCCGTTGGCAGTGACTCATCTGAAAGTAGTGTTTATGGGAAAGTACATTTAATATAGATTCCCTTGGCTTGATTCTTTTGCGCTGCTGATGCCATTTGTGTTAGGTTGGTAGATGAGATGTGTCTAAGTTGAAACCACTGACGAGACCTTAATAGCACTCTCCATATGTTCAGCTACATGAGAACAAGCATTGTGCAGTCAGTTGAGTGATGAAAGATCTCATCGCTGGTGAATGTTGCCAACGGTTCATTACAAACAGCGAGAAAAAATGGATATTGTTCTCTGCACAGATGATCCTGAGATAGAGGTTGAGACATATTATGGAAAACAGATTTTACAAACATTTTATATTAGACAGTAATACATGCATACATGCAAATGTTGCTAAAAAGGTAAAAAGAAAACAGGTTATTTTAATTGTCAGCAATCTTCTTGGCTGAGGTGCAGTGCTGAGTTTTATGCAGCCACGGTGTTTATCAACTGAGTTCACTTTTGAGCAATCTCATTACATTGTGTTCTACCTTTTTTTTTCTTCATACAACTTTTTAAACTGATTTCAGGGAGAATATAGAACCTGTAGGCTAAGAAAACTGTGCCAACGTCTGTTTGTTTGAATAATGAACATGACCTGACAGGGTTGAGAAAGATGCTATTCTCACTTTAATTTATGAAGCTTCACCCGAGGGTAAGAGAATACAATATTTCTCATATGAATATAGTGAAAAACACGCTTATTATACAGCAATGAATAATTGCGACGCGCATATGTGTACATGTTTGCTAAAAAGATGAAACAACTGATTTCCATACTGAAGCTGGCACTTCTAGAGTTGAATATAATGTAGACACTGTTTTCTTGGTTGTTAGCTTGCCAACTTGAAACAGTGGGTTACACTCATTTGAGTCGCTAATCACTCTCTAGTCACTCATGATGCCTTAAACAGCACCCTCCTGCCACATAACTCCACTAAGTAACGTGCTGGGGACTCGTTCAATGAGCTCGCTGAGACTCCAATGCGCCATAAGCAGAAGGAAAAAATCTGTCACCACTATGAGCCATCCAAGGGGAACTTGGGTTTAAAAAGTCCTGTGATAACAGATTTTGGATCACTTTGGTTCAGCACAGATACATTTGTACATCCTAAATGTATAGCCTATATTCCAAAGTTTTAAATACTTTTAAGTTCTGTTTGTAGTAACGTAACGTCGAATTTAAGTCAGATGTTCAGTCTTTTTTTGCATACCTTTGGTCCCTGCTGCCCATGAGGGGAATAAAAATGTTCTTTATTGGTGTTTGTTGCTGAGGAGCTACTGCATGTATGGGAGGTCGCTCCCTGTTCATTTCTGATGCGGAAGAGCTCAAATCTCACCTCTGATTCACCCTGTATTGTTTTGTGTAATATAATAATACCTGGTACTCATTTCAGGGCTTTTTTAATTTACATTGTTGTGAAAGGGTGTATTGAACACAAAATGTGTTTTTTTTTTAATACAATGAGAATGAGGAATAAAAAAAATAGAAAAACATGTTCTCACATGAGAAGAAGAAGAATCTGCTGTTGACAGCAGGGCACTCAAATCAGCGTCTCAAGCATGAAAAGGTGATGCTTTTTTCTGCCATTTCTCCAACTTTTTCATAGCTTTGCTCCCTTTTCATAAGCACAACAGTCATTATTGCTCTATACACTAAATAAAATTGCTGCAAAGGATACCTTGTGTGTATCTGTCTTGAACCATATTCACTGACATAATTGGTGGCTAAGACCAAAGATATCGCATGGATAGGCATTCCCGTAGCACAATTGCACACATTACTGTTTCAATGGACATCAATGTCAGATTGCCATTGGGTTGCCTCAAATGTATTATTTGGCCATATCCAGCTTTGTTTTTTCCAGCTAGAAATCAAGTAAACAGTATCTGACTGAAAGGTGACAATCCCGTCACTCACCTGTCACTCAAGGAAGCCCCATTAACATTTTGTGCATGATTGTTTCTTAATTAATAGGTTCAACTCCACAAGTGTGTCTCCTTCCTCTCAGCAGATAAAGGTATACATAAACCATTGTGGATTTTTGTTGATCTTTCCTTCACACTGCATGTCACAGCTGCAGGCGTTGAAGCTTTTCCGGTGAAAACAGGTGTAATGACTTTTTGTCTTTCATAATTATGTGCCAGCACCCAGTCTCAGGTCCAGGGTAAGTTGAATTTAAAAAATGACTAACTAACTTAATCGGAAATGAAAAGAACAATTTTTATGATGAACCTCCAAAAATGTGAGATGTATCATGTCATAACACATGATATGTCCAGAAGAGACACTGCATCCAGATTTTCACTGTTTTTAGTCAACATTTGGCCCAATGCCTTTCATTGATGCTGATTCTAGTGCATGGATCTATGGCCTAAATCCATTTCCACTGATATTGAATCAAATTAAACAACAAATGTATTCTATTTTAAGACTCCAGTGATGCAAGCACTTGAAATATTCTGGTGCTAATTCATTAAAGGCTTAAATGAAAGAAGTCAGTAGTCTCTCTTTAAAAAAAAAAAAAAAAAAAAAAAAAAAAAAAAAAAACTCAAGTCATACCTTTTTCCTCCAGAAAAGGTCAAACTTTTTAACTTATCTGTACTTAAAACAGTGTCGGGAACTAAGGCAAAACATGTGTGGGACGTGAGGCACATGTTCGTACATGTGTGAGCTGCATCAATTTTACTGAGCTTTTGCAGAATGAAGATTACAGAAAAAAAAAAGGTTGATGAGTTTCTTTTGTTGCAGAAAATAATGGCAAATAATTTCATATTAAATAAAATACTGTTTTTATTTTCAGTTCTAAATAACTTTTCGGGGTTACACTGTTTTATTTGAAGCTCTCAAACTAAACCCTTTTCTCTTGTGACATATTTAAACAGCAAGGGTGAATTTCAATCGAAGACAAAGAGGGAATCAATGCAGCACAGACAAGTTAGTCTTTTTCTCCCTTTCTCTTCATTTTGCCGTGAGAACCTTCTTCTCATTCCCTGTGGGCCAAGCCTGTCTAAATGTAGACCCTTTCACTTGATTAAATGTGTCGGGAGCAGTTGGTCTTCACATCAGCACACTGTTGCCAGCTGCCTGGGGGCTTCCAGTGGGTGTAGTTTCCTGACAGCTTCTGGATTTGATCTCTGATCTAAGTTTTTTACAGACATGAGGAAAAATTAAGAGTTATACGTTATTATTATAGTATCTAAGAGTGTAATTCAACAGATATGGTCTGTTTGTTATTCAGAGTCTGTGGGTGTTCCTGCCTGCGACTCAGGGTGGGCTTCACAAACACATGTTAACTTTTATCCATCTGCAGTTTGGTGCAGGTGTGTTCTGAGTCTTAAAAGCTATTTGTTGAATCCAGATGCCTAATACATGCTGAGATAATATCCTGAAAGTAGTGAAATAGAAATTTAGTGGCATCAGATGAGATAAAAACTAAACCAAACAGTAATACCTACTACCATGTCCTTTCACATGCCGTACAGGTGGTTTTGATTTCACTGATACCACAAACTGTGTAGTTCTTTATAAGCTGATCTGTCTGGAGGCCTTGACTTGAAAATCATTTTAAGCACTTTTAAGAAGTTTTTTTTTTTAGTTATTGTTTTATATATTGTATATAGTTGGCAAACATTAAGTCAAGTGCTGTCATTTACTGTCATTGAAAGGAGTAGTGTCTTTTTCTGTAACAACTTGAATCACAAGTGTGCAGGAGCACCACCAGATGTAAGCTTAGAGTTGCTATAGCAACGGCAAGAATCAGCATCATATATCAGCTTAAATGACTGCAAACTCCAACGGAGATGGACGACCCTGCTACCTTGAACAATTTGGTGGAAGACACAAAGGAGCAGAGCAATCATGTGCAAGGAGGGATCACAAGCAGGTTTGCTGAGGAATGGGAGAATGTGATACATCGCAGCAGGACCTGCTAGCTTCCACCCCAGTCTGCTGTGGATCTGGAGCTGCCCTCCTCGACAATGTATCTAATATCAGCCAGACAGCTAACAATGGATTGCATTACCTAATGCTGACAAAACATCTATCCAAGAGATGGACACTGTGAACGCAGTCTTTTAATGAAATGGTTTGATCAGTACATTTGCCTCAAATATTCAGTCAACAAGGACAGTGCTTTTTGTTGTGCCTGAAGACATTATCGCTCACAAGGACTTGATACATAAAGAAACTATCTATCCAAGACTGATGTAGTAAAATACAGGGTCAAATTCATAAATGCCACTTACTTTGCAAAAAAAAAGGAATAAAAAGAAAAAAGCCATGGTAAACTTGTCCAGAGGCAGCCTTAACCTCTTTGTACTCATAGCCATCACAAACATTAAGTATAGTAAAAACATACCAAATTTGGGCGAATCAGTATTCCAGATATTTTTGAAGGAAATGGAAGAAATGTCCTGCAGGCCATGAAGACCAATAATACAACCCAGACTGTTATCAGTAAACATTCATGAAGCCAGGGTCTGTGCTAGTATGAGGAATAGACTATGAGGTTCTATCAATGTCCTTTACTAAGGTACTTCTGTGATGGAAACATTATGGACAGAAGTCCAATACAATGAGATTTAAAAGTAATATAATGTTGCTTTCAAGACAACATCTTTTCCAGGTATGTGAATTTTCTTTTCAACAAGATAAAACCACCAGCATGATGATCACGTTGCAAAGATTTGGCTGAGGAAGAAGAGTTGTTGGACTGTCTTGCCAGCAGTCCTGACATGTACCCAGTGGAATTTTTTAATGCAACAACTGTTGTAGACATTGAGACTGTGGAATAATATGACAAATTAACACCATATGTGCCTGAACTTTGATGCCAGAATGCTTAAAAACCTTTAGTCCCAATATTAACCCTTTTGGATGTACTGTATTTAAACAAATGAAATTAACCCGAGAGGCAAATATCATTGTAAGTAAGACCTTTAATATGTTAAAGCAGCACCATTGACTTTTGTCATGTTGAAGTATCAGTTTCATTGTTTTTATTTGAAGCATATATTTAGGAAGTGAAGCCAGCTCACGGAGCTAAATTGGACATCATGACAGAGGCTAAGACATAAAAAAGTAATCATGGAAGATAAAATGATAGAGTGACTGAGCAAGACACCAAACAAGAGTAATTCTGAGGCGTGCAAGTGACTTACCATCCAGGGGACCCTCTGAGTTAACAACTGCAAAGGTTCCTTTGTGCTGCTTTCAGGTAATCTGTGCCATTACTGATGTAATCAAGCAGTCAAGTGCTTGAAGGAAGACAGACGCAAAGGCAATAAAAGCTTTGATCTCACTCTGTTAGAGAATCTGTGTAACACCAAATACTTGCTTGACCTCCTACAGTCATACCATCTGCAAGCAGCATCTGCTACAGACCTTGTTGAGCTTGGAATTACAACCTTAACTGTTTGGGACACAACCTAGGCCCTGCAAGCCAAGGCCGACATCCTCCTCCTGTTGAAAAACAGGAGATGGAAAGCTCTGCTTCCATGCCACTCAGGGGGATTTGTAAGATGAAGCTCAGATATGGGACACTCCACTGTTATTGATGGACTTATTAATGAACTGAAATAAGCATACGAACTCCAACTCAGCTCTTGATATGAAACATAGTCATCACACAAGAGGTTTTGCAGGATACCAGCAATTGTGTTTGGTGATAGAGCTGATAAAAAAATGAGAGTGAAAATCTACAGTAGGAGGTCCAGTAAAGGGGATAAAAGGGTCCCAGTGGCTCGTCTTTCCTTTTTAGGGGGCTCTTTACAGCTACATCCAGACACTGATTATCAAAAAAACTAATTTTGTTTGTAAAACATAAGGTGAGCGTGCCTGAAATATGGCTATTATTTCTCATTGTAGTGTTTGTTCCTGCAACCACAGCAAAGTACAGGAGGCAGGAACTGAAGCAGCCTGGCCGCCTGTTAAATCAGAGTATGTCAACAGAGCATGTGTAATGATTAGCCGCGTGTCAGTTTTTTTTTCTTCCTATTATCGTATGACTTTTAGAACCATGTATGACTTTTTTTTTAGTAGTACCTCCAGATTCCCAGCAAGAGACGCTTGCAGAGTACATCATTACCACCGTGCAATAAAACCGTAGCAAAATTCTCAACCAAACATCATCCATTATGTTTACCCTTGTATTAAGTAGATTCATGTCACGGTTCTCATCCCAGCCAGAGAAGATGTTGACGCCTGTGTTCAATTTCTTGTCCCAGTGGTGCATCTCCCAAGGACTGGTTGTCTTTTTATTGAACCGCATGAGTGTAGCTTGTGATCATTAAATGCACTCATTTCTCCAGATAAAACAAAGGCTGATTAGTGTATATTCATATCTGTGGTCACCGTCCCCAGGTGGAGTTAGTCGATGGGAACTGTCACAGGCTGATTTAATTTCCATAGGCTTGTTCGCCACGACTCAGGGAAAAGCCTGCACCCAGCGCTCTTCATTGCACTCCCAATGCACATTCCCTTCATTTCTACAGACAATCCATCTGCTGTTCTAAACCCTGTTTTGTCAAGAGTTGTTAGCTGCTTTGCCCCAGGGATGAACACCGCAGGCTATTATTAATCTTGTTTGTTTCGTGTTTCTCTGTCACTGTGCAATAGAGAGATTGAATGCCCAGTGGACTTTCTCTTCCACAGACATAATCAATGATGTAAGTAAGTGCAGATTATCATTGAGACTTGTGAAGGAGGGCCGCCTCTGGGGTCTACAAGTGTCACCTTGTGAATGATTAGATATTTGTACAGAAGCTTTTTCCTTCTTGTAGTTTTAAATTTTCTACTGAATTAAGTAAAAGTACAAACCGAAAGAAAAAGATGGACATCTAAAGATACATTTTGGCAATCGTCCGACCCCTGGGTTGCATCTCAAGATGATTTAATTCATTTTTGTCATGTAAATAACGAAAATAATTGAGCTACATTGTTTTATGTGTTCTGTCTTGTGGATATAGTGGTCTCGCAGTGATGTAGGGAATATTCCTGCAAATGGAATTGGTAGCTATTAATTAAACACCTTCAGCAAGTGTGATTTCCAGCAAAGTAATGCTGACCGGTGGTTAATACCGTGAAGCAAACAGTGGGAAGAGTTGTCAGGATCAGATCCCCGATAATCACGACCTTGTCAGAGAAGGACAAGGCCAGACGAGAAGGACTCTGCTGATTCTGAATCCAGCTGCTTTAATCTCGCCAGAGGCACTGAAGATTTCTGAGCACTCACAATCAATACATTTACACCCATGTTTCTCATGTAAGTGATATCTGATCTGGAATCAATCCCACTTTGGTGACTAGGATGCCTCGCTGACCTCATCTTCTTTCCATCACATTAGCGTCGAACAAATGAGCTGTATCTTACAGTGCCGCCTTACAGTCCCACAGACACCTTAAGAATTGAACCACAAGGAAAAATCACAAAATTACGCTTTGCATCTGTTTTCTTCTATCTGTGCCTTCAATACCTTCGATCTTGAGCTCATTAATCTTTTTTTCTCTGTAAAATTGAGTTTCTGCTAAAACAATGCATTAAATAAAAGCAACTTCAGTATATTAATTAATTTATTCATTCATTCATTCATTTAAAGTTTGAAAGTTGGCCTTTAGGGTAAAAAATACATCAAAACCAGAACAAACTTTAAACCACAATTTTCAAAGTTCCATTTTAAAGTAAAAAAAAAAATATATATATATATTCACGATTAGAAAAAAATGTTTTTGTTAACAATAAAAAACATCTTTGTTTGAAATAACACTTCAAAATTAAATCCACAAAATCACTTCTTTTATTCATACCATGTATCTAAATGAAAAGTCAACATGTTTACCTTCATGAAAGGAGGATTTATTGCAATGCTTTACATTAGTTACACTAGTTTCAGGAAATAGTGTAATCTCTTTAGTGAATCTATTCAACTCTTACACAGTGAAACTGTGGCTCATTCAGTAAAACATAAAAGCATGATCTACAAGGGTTAATGTCCATGTTGTGATGTCTTAGTGGAGCTATGCAGCTGTTGAGCTTCAGCATCTGTTGTTTTCTTTTTTCTTTTTCAGTCTTTCTTTTTTTTGGAAGAAACATTGTTTACAGACTTTCATGATTGCTTCACAATGGATTCCATGACTTTGATGTCTCCTCTCTCCTCTCACCCCAACCGGTGGAAGCAGATGGTTGCCCAGTGCCCACCCTGAGTTTGGTTCCATCTGATGTTTATTTCTATTAAATGGGAGCTTTTAACTCCCAGCCCCCCCTGCACAACCCCATAGATTGGTTTCTTTTTTCCAAACATTACTGGATGCAGGTGCATCCAGAACAAACACACACACACACACACACACACACACACACACACACACACACACACACACACACACACACACACACACACACACACACACACACACACACACACACACACACACACACAAAATAAGCCAGTGGCAGTCATGACATTAAAATCCCTTTAATTTACATAAGTTTTCTTCGCTCATGTTAAATTCATAATGAAATAACTTCATCATAAATTATATTACTGGATTTATTGCATTTGTTGTGCTTTTTGGCTCCTCTTAAATTGAAAATACCTCCAGTTAATGATAACATAAGATTTAACAAGACTCAATAAATAAAAGTTTTCATTATACAGTATTTTTCATTCGGGACGGTGGCTGGCACTGATCATAATGGTAGCTCGGAGCATACTCATCAATCTGTTTTTTGTTTTTGTTTTTTTTATAAAATATCTTGAGAAATTGCTAGATTTAGACACTATAATTAACAAGGGCATGACTTGACATTGAGAAGACCAGTATTAATTAAAAAATAAAATCTGTGTTAACTAACCCTTAGATGCATATATTCATATTCTACAAAGTTTAGACAGACATCGTAAGTTCTTACGACATGAAGCATTTTAAGATGTGTGGTAGGCATCTATGATATTTTCATTGCCTTCAGGAGTCTGAGACGTCCATTTCAACCTTTTACTGGACCAGATCAACTATCATCCTTTCCACTTGGCCAAAGGATGTGATCCCCTCAAGATATTAAAAACCTTAGAACCGTCTTTTTTGTCAGTTGATACATACCAGTATAACTTTTCTGCCCACACACCTCTGTGATGGCAGTGCGCAGAAACCCAACTGTCAGCTTGTAAAATTTATAAGAGATAGATTTTCAAAACAGTATAATATACTGTTCTTGAATCCTTGTAATGTTACAGTATGTTGGACACAAGGCGCAAGTTTAAAATATAAACAATATTTGTCTACCATTTTAACTATAAATATACCTACAAACACAAAGCTGTTATTGTGTTATTGTGTTGTGTTATTGTGCTGTTACTGTTAGAGACAACTTTTGTTGTATTAGACGCTATACAAATAAAATTGAATTGAATTGAAATTGAATTATGACTCTTGAGCTGTGGAAGACACAAATCCAGAAGATCATGGGAGACGATAGGAGAATAAATGGAGTAACAAATAGAAGTCTTTTATTTGAACCAAAAGCAACAAGTTAGTGACCAAGCGAGCACCGGGGCAAACCAAAACACATCAACACTACAAAAAGACTGCAAAACAGCAAAGACAAGACAATAGCTGTTTCCCAATATGTGTACTTGTCTGTACCACATTCTTTTGTACTTGTGCAATGTCATCAGGTACCACAAAAGTACTGCTCCAAATCAAGTCAGCATCTAGAAAAAGGATGATCGTAATCCCCCATGTGTTCTTGAACCACTCATTTTAGCGAGGATGCATCCAGTAGTAGAGACTTGTAACTTCACACAGCTAAGCAGAAGTAATGGCTGAGGAGAACAGACTAAAACATTTTGGGATTGTTATTACAGTTTAAATATGTTGAGGATGAATATACTGTAGTTCTTCCAAGTTCAAACTGGTGGTTAACAAGATGGAGCCTGTTTTAAAAATTTCTGTTTTTCTTTTTCTTTTGTTTCCACCAAACTTTATTCATGACATGGCTGAAACTCAAAACCCATTAAAACTTGTAAAATAAAGTAACAGTGATATGTGGTTTATTCTCAGTCATAATAATTGTTAAATTGTTTTGTTCATGCTCAATCAAATTGTATAAATGTTTTAATGCTAGAAGAGCTGTGATACCATGAAGACTGAAATGTGCTGTCTTGTTCTCCGAATTATGTTCTCCGAGTGGTTCTTGCCAAATATGAGCTACCAAGTACAACAGGACCAAACTCGATGTAGTTGGAACTGAAAAATAGCTACATACACTCAGAGTCTGATGAGACACAAGTGTAAACGGTCAGGAGAAATTACAATAAAGGATGTCAAACTATAACTTAACAAAAAGTAAGGAATGTAAGTAATTTAAGCTGCTTTCAGTAAGTCATGTCACACAATGATTAATAGATATGTTTCATTTTCATGACTCCTACTAATATAAATATTTAGGTCAGACTTGGAGCCTAGCACCAGATGCAGGGTGGGATGTTTTGAGAAGAAAGCTTGGCAGTTATGCATTGGTTGCCAAAGCAGATATCTGCACAGTCTTGTTCTTTTGACCAATGAGCTTTAAAGTCTGTCATTGAACCAGTACTTGCTCTTAGTGTAGATTAGCAGCTATCTGTAAGTGGAAAACCCCAGAGTAGCTGGAGCTTTGCTGAAACTTGAGCCCAGCAGGATTCTGAACACCTATAATTTATTTTTCCTCTTCACTTTTCATCTTTTTATTATGTTAAAGCACCTTGAATTGCCTTGTTGCTGAAATGTGCCATACAAATAAACGTGCCTTTGCCTTGCCTTACAATAAATGCCACAGGTCGCAGCTCTGAGCTAGATGCTACACTGCACAAAAATAAAGTTGCTCCAGGCCCAGACGGAGAGGCAGATGGAGGTGCTGGAAATACTTAGGTTACTGGACTATTTCCACCTTTCCTTTCATTCTTATGACACAGCATTTCTGCAGAGTGTTGGTAGGTTTATTGCATCAGTTTATTTTTGATTCAGAATCTAAAAGAAATTCTGACCGCTTCATACATGTCACTTGAATGAAACAATGGATATTCATCAATGGCTATTAGATCTGTTCCAACTGTTTGGATACAACTACCCTTTCCACATTTTTACTGACAACCCCCACTGTTGAGTAGACATGCTTTTGTATGCGCTTGCTTGTCACCACCAACTTGACCTGCTGGACTGGAGTGTGGTGTAAGAGATTATCCAAACAGAGGAGTGGAAGCATGAGACACTCTCCCCGCCTCCAGAGTTTCAAAAGTGAACATGGACAGCGATTGTGTGTTGAGCCACTGTGGATGCGTAGGAAGGGTCAAGCCCATACTCATCTCTGCCCTCTGCTTCCTGAGTCGTATTTGTGCAGAACATGTCTGTGCATGCCCTTGTGAGCACTCTTCTCCACCAGCAAATATTGTTCTGTCCACTCATGGACCAGAAATATCCTAATACAATGATAACACTGTCACCTACATTATGAAACTTGTGTATGTGCAGCTGGTGGCATTAATGATTGAGGAACTGAAACAGACTGATCAGTGAAAACATAAATACGTGTTCAGTTTGAAAGAAAGCCGTATGGAGAAGAAGCTGGGGTATACCTTGGGCTGTGGATAAACTGTTGCACCTGGTGAAGACTGCATTGATTGCGGATGGCCACAGCAGACTACGGGGTTGGCAGACTATTATGGGCAGTTCATGCCAAACTGACTGACCTGAGCTGAAAGGTTTGGCAAAGATCACCAGAGAACATAAGCAGTGTCATCCCTCTGTGGGGAACCTCTGCAACCCACACTTACCTCTCTCATTTTGTCTTTGATCCAACACAATGATGCATCCATCAGAGGGCTTTGGACCATTTTTTCCCAGCATGGTCAAAACCTTTGTTGTACATCGGCCAGAAACTGTTGGAAGGTAAAGCCAGGTGCACTACGGTGAAGAAGTTTTGTCTGGCAATGCAACAGGCAGTCAACATGCTACAATGTTGCAATGTCATCTGCTGCACTGGATCCACTGCAGCACCACCAATCACAGAGCAATCTAATGCAACACCCAGATAATACACTGGTATCTGTCTTTGAAGCTCTCTAAGTTGATGGTGGTCCACAGGCCAAGGACTTTTGCTGCCTGAACTACTGCTTGTGGGATAGCGCCTGTGTTGACCAAAGTTAGGCAGTATAGATATGTAGTAGCAGAGTGTGGCTTTGTTTCAGCAGCAAGGGAAACGGGTAGGGAAGAGATTTGGGTAACACTGACAGATGAGACAATTAAAACAGCAGCAGAGTCGTACACTCCAATCAGTCTCCTTCTCTTCATACATTGAAGTGCACTGAGGCTTCGAGAGTCCCAAGAGTAAAAGTACAACCAGCCACATAGAGAGGAACTATGTGCCAGATGGCACAGCTTTTTGAAGATATATTCATGTTTTGTGTTTGTAGCTGTGGGCTCCACCAGCTGGCCACCTTCAATAGGCCACAACTGGACATGTGTGGGTGTTTATTTAATGCCTGGCTGGCAATAAAACACTGGTTGCTAGACATCCTTAGATGTCCCTGTGAGTGTCTGTGTATGGGAAAAACCAGCAATAGATAGAGCTTGGCTACAGACCAGTTCCTTTACTGCAAGAAAGGTGACAGCATCAACACTGTCCGCAGAAAAAAATGAGATGTCTTCATAGAAAAGCTCCAAATTTAACCTGCACAAATTACTTAGCTCTAGCCAGTACTGTATTTTTTGAAGTTTAATTTAACTCTAGCCAATATGTTATCTGTAACAACAGACACTAGTCAAGGACTTAGGAGCAGCAAAAATTTAATTGAATTTTTAATGAATTATTATTAACAGTTTGTGCAATGTTTTTTTCACTTTATTTGGGCTTACAAGTGCAATCTTATATTGAAAATCACAGTTGTTAAAGTCACCTTGCACTTATACATAAGAAGGGTCCTTAAGATGAAAATTACCAAATAAGTATATAAAAGTCTCATGTCAGGTATGTTTTAAATAAGTACATTTTTCTTTTATTTTATGAATGTTTTACACAAGTATTTTTACTTTACAATTCCATTAACAGAATCTTTAATGCAGTTAGTATATAAAACGTGCTCTTTAGATTGTTGGGGTCATCTGTTGGCCAGCAGTGCTCATTTGCTCAATTGGAAACTGCTAAACATAATAATAATAATATTTAAAAAAAATAGATAAATATGACAAAGGAAAGTACTCACTGTCATTTCTAAGGTTTAATGTATCAGGATGTAATAAAACTCATTTTTTGAGTGTTTTTCTGCATGCCTTTATCTGTTTCTCATATTGTTCTGCAGGAATTTGGCACAATCATCTTTACAAATTTGTTTCAATTCGTTGACTTTTGCAGCTCTCTTCACCTCCTGGCACAACTTTTCAACCTGGTTGAGGTCTAGACTGACTGGACAATTGCAGCCCCCCGATTCTTTTCTTTTCTCAAACACTTTGGAGTAAATTTGTTAGGGGACTTGACCCTATTTCAGCTAAGCTAAGACAGAGGAGTTTGTAATCAACTTCAAGGTTCTGTCGTTGCAAATCGTGTCCAAGTCAGTGCACCTTCACATTTGTGTTGTTGTTCCATTATGGTTAAATATCTGCACTTTTGTCTTGTTTGTCCAAAGGACATTGCTCCGATTCTTACATGGTTTATTCAGATGCAACTGTTTCAACCCAGCAACTTTTCCAAACAAATCATACTTATTTTTTTTTTTCCAAATGTACTGTGATAAACTTTAACATGCTAGTAGTCTATCTGAGCCTTTAGAAACAAATTTTGTGGGACATTTTATTCCAGACCATTGTGTATTCAATTTTTTTCCACTTGTAAGAACTCTCTTATTCTCTAGAAAGGTCTTGTAAACCTTTACAGACTGATGGTCAGCATCAATTACTTCTCTAAGATTATTACTGATGACTCTCCTGGTATTGTGTCAGCACACACCTGAATGCTCCAAACCAGCAACCCGTCAAAACCTCTACTTTTACATAGGTGCTTTTTGGTTTAGTTTTTGTTGAATAATTTACAGCAAGGTTTAATGATGTGATGTGTTGTTGTTTACCTGAGGTTGTATTTGCCTAATTTTAAGACTTTGGAATGACCGGAAGATATTTCTTATGTGCCCATATGTAGTAGTATTTTTTAGAATTAACAAATGTTGTAGACCTACAACACGAGTCTGATAGATCAGACCCACATCTAGAAAGGTTAGGGTCTGAAAACCACCCATAGGGACTCTCCATCCAAGGGGACTAATGGTTGCTCATCAAACTGTCTTTGGGTGTAGTTGGTAAGCCTTACGACCAATCAGAGCAACGAACAAGGTGACGTATTCAGAGCAACGAAACGAGTGAACGAGGGAGTAGGGCTGCACGATTCTGCACAAAATGAGAATCACGATTTTTTTGCTTAGAATTGAGATCACGATTCTCTCACGATTTTTTTCCAATATAAAATTTATTGCACTTATTACTTTAACTTTGCAACAGCTGAACAAAAATATAATAACAATAAACATCTCGTCTTCTTTACACAAACCTTTGAATAATTTAAACAATAATAACAATTTTGAACAATATTTGTTCCTCCCTGAGTTGAACACCCTTTCAGAAAGGGGACTTGTAACAGATCCTGTAGTTCTGAGGCAACAAATTATTCCTCTGGCTGGGATGAACCCCCATTGCCTTTTGCTGCTATTAAGAAGCTGCCGATACAAAAGGTAAACGTTACAAAAAATATGATGGTGCCTGATAAAAGACTGGCATCAACTTTGTAACAGCTGACATTGAACATAAAAACAATAAACATCTCTCTTGTCTTTAAATAATTTAAACAATAATAACAATTTAACAATATTTGTTCCTCCCTGAGTTGAACACCCTTTCAGAAAGGGGACTTGTAACAGATCCTGTAGTTCTGAGGCAACAAATTATTCCTCTGGCTGCTTTTTGCTGTAACAGCTGACATTGAACATAAAAACAATAAACATCTCTCTTGTCTTTAAATAATTTTAACAATAACAATTTTAACAATATTTATGTGCAATATGTGTCAGGTGATGAGAAAGGTAGATGTTTCTCCAAATGTAATCCACAATCATTAACAATATATAACAAACATGACAACATGATAGTTGACCATGACAGGACTACAACAACCTAGAACATAGGCCTAGTCCTTTTTTTATGCAGCCATCTTTAAAAAAAAAAAAAAAAAAAAAAATTTAAATCGTCGTCATTTGGAAATGAGATTGCGTTCAAGCATGAATCGAGATCGCGATTTTTTAAACAATTAATCGTGCAGCCCTACGAGGAAGTGAGTTGTGTAGAATAGTCTAATGGAGCGAGAGAGAAAAATGGAATCCAACATTTGCTGTTTTTGCAAGCAGAATTTGACAATAACTGGTGCTTTATTGTTAGAAGAAGTTTACTAGATACCTTTTACCATTTGTAAATGAGATGGGCCTCATCCACCTCAACTCAACATGACCAACATGTCTTGCCATTTCATCTGCAAAGGCCTGAATTCAGGCCTGCCAAATATCAGTTTGCTTTGGACACTTTGAACTCAGACTCATTGTGGAGGGTAAGTTGCAGGGCCGTAACTCCAGTTTCGTCTGCCTCTGTCACTTGGTCCTCCATCAGGGCGATCAAAAATTAAACAACCACCAGTTTTCAATAAGTCCCATTTTGCTACCAGTAGAGCTTACGGGTAAATAAATCGTTCGTTGGAGCCTGTCGACAAAACAGCATCTATTTTGCAAAGGAATGATTTGAGTGTCGTCTTCTGTTCAATTTTTAAAGAAAAAGTCAGAATCTGTAACGGTAGATGCCGAAGCCAATTCAAACAGAAAACATCACCCATATACATTGTTTATATCCAGATTTTGTCGCTGCGCTGTCATCATCGTGTTAACCCCTCTCAGAGCCTCTCGCTACATGGATAGACTGATTTGATTGGCCCCCCATGACGTGGGGCATATTTACAGTAATTAGAGTTAGAGAAGGTGGCTAGACGTACCAGAAAAGCACATTTAAATGCTGTTACTGTTACATATTATTTGTTCACCAACAAACATTTGTTTAGCCAAAATAATATTACATCTTATAGTACAACATTCAGTTATAAAAAATCCTTCGACTCCTTTCTGCATGGATTTATACTCATCCAGGTTAAGAAATATTGTGATCTGCCTTGATAGTGAAGAATTTCACTATAACTTTAAACATGTTTTTTATTTCCATTTCACCCAAACTGCAGTCTTTTATTAACCTCGCCCAGTGTGCTATTATCGCCTTTACGTTATCACAGATGGGAATTTGGATGCAAACTCCCATCTCTGCTGTAACAGTCTGGCGGCTAGAGCAGACAAAATCCTTCTCAGCCGCAACTGTGCTGACTTTGTCGAAGTTCATAAATGTGGAGCATTCATAAGAAATGTTTCTTTTGAACAAACTCCAAGCAGTGATCATATTGCACTCAAGTGTAATTTAGAAAACAATTTATCTTTGGTTTTTATCAGACATTGCTGCAGAAAGTGGTAAACGTAGACTTCATTGCAGGGCTTTTGTCATCCTTCAATCTCCGCTGTGCCGAGTACGCTGTGTGCTTTGGCATGAAACACAATTAACAAGTAATGTCTAGTTCAGAGCCCTTTTGAATCAGGTATATTTTCACTACTCTTTGTTACTCTGGTTGCATTTGAAAATGAGATTCTTTGAGCAAATATTTTTTTGACATTTTCATTTACTTGCACAAGGTCTTATGCGATTACTTATGGGACTTAAAGAAGAATGCCTCATTAAAATAGGTTTGTTCAAGACACTTATTGTTCACAAAACCTTTTCTCGCTAAATGCATGCGAGTGATTAAAATGGGGATTTGAACAAAAGACTGCCATCTCTCAAAGCATTGAATTATAGCTGTGTCCTTCAGATAAAGAAAGCAGATTTGAATGAAATTTTAAATGTGATTTGATTTCTTTGGCGTCGTCATTTGTATTGTGTGAGTAGTAAAGCAATTTGGACACACCGAAATGATTTATATGAAATTACTTTTGGTCATGGTATTTTTTTCCCTCTGTGTTTCTGACTCTTTTCATCTGCTGACAAACCCTCTCTCCCATCACCTCATTAGACCCCGTGGTATATCCATCCCAACGTTACCTCTAGTCCTTTAGATCGTTCCGTCAACCTCTCTGCCAACTATACATTATGAAGTTAGTGATTATTGTTCAGTGTTGCATGTCATGCATTACCTTATAAATATTTTTCTCGTGCCTCAGATTCCCTTTAGTGCGCTGGCTTGCACGCTTCTTACCTCCAACGTGTCTGCTTGCTCTCATTAACAGCCTCACTCTTTTCAACCTCCACCTGGTCAGCCAGTGGTTCAGTCACCTCCCTCAGCCTCCAGCACCCTTCATCCCTCCTGCCATTGTTCATCTTCAACTTAAGCCACAATAAATCTTTTAAAACCTTTTCCCTGAGTTTCTGTGCTACATTTGGTGTTCCACTTAATCATTTTTAATCATATGCAAGCACCTTAGACATTTTTCTTAGCCTTTGCAGAGCCTGGATTAAAAAGTGTGATTGAGTGTTTTTCTCCTTCATGGGAATTTTAGATGGACCGGCACAAATGCATGAGTGGAATTTTTTCATTTAACTGGAAAAGTACAAATGTTTTCCTTACTTGTCCTATCATGAATGGAATATTTCAAAGGTCTGTTATTTATGTATATGCATTTCAGTGGACCTCCCTGAGCACATCAACTTTATCCACCACCACTTTATCCAAGTTGTAGATTTTGCATCAAAGAGCTCTCATGGCGTTCAGCGAATGGAAGCATTTTTTAGATCTGCTCAAACAGACTTTCTGCTCTGAGCCATGAAGCGTCTTGATGCACACAGCAGGTGATGAGCCGCAACTGTAGTCCATGTACCTCCACACATAACCTGAGGCAAAGTTTTAATGAGCAATTACAAAACAAAGAGGGCATTGCATATCAAATGAGTAATTAATGAAATCAATGAATTGTTTAAGAATATTTGACAGTTAAAGATTGCAGCCGGCACTTTTTTTAACACTCAAGTTAATATTCATATAGTCTTCAGTAGTCTGTGATGCATAGAAATTAATCACAAACATTTTACTCCATATAGGAATCTCATGGCTATAGGGCTTTTTCCTTTGAGATGTTTCATTTCTATAGACGTCGAGACAAAAATAAACACCCTGAAGTATCTGTTCCCAGTACAAAGAGCTGATAATGAGCTGCATGGGGAGGAATATGAAAATATTCAAAGATATACCCTCGTTGTTAAAAGATGATACGTAAAAAAAAAAAAAAAAAAACATTATTAAAGAGATGGAAAATTCAAGTTGAAAAACAAGCTTAGTTAAGTTTTTGAAGAAATCTGCTACTATCACACAGTTTTTGGCATCAAGTCATTTATTTCTTCATAATTTAATCACAGTTACTGTCTCTGAAGATGCAAAAAGAAAAAAAAGAACATGTACAAATTTCAATTAACTTGATAATCTCAGTAGCAACCCCCTCTACGATCAGGACTATGCTGTCTGGCACTAAATAAATCCAATGAGACTGTCAACACCTCATCAGATTAATTTCTACACAAGCAGGTCAGCTAGAGTTAAAACAGCCCAAGAGAAAGGTGGATTTGTATACAGCTAAAGGCAAAATAGATTTAAAAGTACAAACTCACAAATTAATGCATGGAACATTTTGCAAGAATCACAGAGACGTGATTCATCTGTGTAATAAATAAATACACAAACAGCAACTCTGCTTTGTAGCTTTGATACTGAGTGTAACCTTGGGTGTCAAGCAATGGCAATATTTAATTTTCATCTATTTCATTGTTTAATGGACTTGGAAGAGTCATGTCTTCTTCAGGGTTTGTGCAGTTTAATTTCTTGTGGAGAAAGACAACACTGCTAAAGGACCGTAAGGGCACACAGTAGCCAATTATCCAGCTTGCTGTCAGTGGAGCTTTGTGCAGCAGTGTTATCCGGCGAAGATAAGCACACAAAGATGTTCTCTCTGTGGGAACTGTTTACTGTGCAGCTTGTGTAAGTTGTTCTGCCAGTGGGTCAGTGGGTCAGCCTGTCGATCTTCAATCAAAGGCTTGCTGCAGATTAAGGACATATTATTTTTGTAGGATTGTCTGGTGGGCACATTTGTACAGTGGTGGTCCCTGGTGTTGGGTTCAAGTTTCAAAAATCCACTGGATCTTTATCTGCTATTTTGATCAAGTGCAAACACAGAAAAAAAACAATATGTATTTATCTAAATTTGTTTAAAGGAAACTGTTATTTGAGGAATTAAATACATGTTTTGTTCCTATAATACTTAAATGTATAGCTATTTTCCACTCATGTCTGCATGCTAAAAGTAAAGCTGACAGCTTGACATAAGGCTGGAAAACAAGAGAAACAGTCAAACCTCTTTAATACTAAACTAAAGCTCACTAATCAACACGTTATATGTTCATCGGTTAATTAATACATAAGCCTGAGAACAGGGTTTCTGTGGTGGCTGGCAAGTTTCTAAATATGGACGGGGCCACGCTCGCTGTTTCCTCTTGTTATTCAGTCTTTGTGCTAACAAGAACAGTGCCAGTCTTCTCAGCTCTCTCAGGAAGGAAGTATAAAAGAGTGCAGTGCAGTTATATACAGTATATATATAAAAGCATTTCATTATATTAGGTAATTAATTTAAATTTACTGCATTTTTTTAGTTTTGGGGATGGCTTAGACTATCAATTTTACTGTAAGTTCTTGGCTTTATCCTTTTTATTTTTTTTGAGGAGGTGAATTTCAGAATTCTCCCAGTTGTTCTCAAGCATGTTTTCATGCCTCCTTGTTTATATAAAACTACAGACTGTGAAATAAGAACTGGACAAACCCCTGTGATATCGCTTGTAGGTTTTCTAAGGAGTGTTTTTGAAGCTTCTTTTTTACAACACTTCAGGGTGACGCTGAAAATGGGTGGGATGCACCGATCTGACAGTTGGCTGGAACACGCCCACCTTAGTTCAGTTAGCGAAAATAAAATTATTTTTTTGAATTAGCTCACAAAAGGAGCTCAGCGTTGACATTGTAAAGTTTTTGATTCTGATTTAATTTTTCAATCGATCCTCTTTTCGGATGTCGCCAGTTAAAATGAGGATGGACAGAAGTCTGATTCAGCAGAAATCTTGATGAGATCAATGCTAAACGATGACAGTCTTGAAGTTTCCTGGGGCTTCTTTACAGCTTGCTCCTGGCACATTCAGTCGAGTCATGGAGGAGAAGCTGCAGAGGTCCTGGCAGAAGTCTGCCGCAGGACCTTCCGTTCCACAGGTTGTTTTAGTGGTGATATCAGAGACAACCCAGCCTTGCGGTCCGTGTGGCAGTGTCACAGCTGGTTGTCGATCCATCGCATGGCCTACCTGGAGGGTGGCTCAACTAGAGGAGTCGGTACCCCGCTGTGATGAAGACGCAGGTGATTGCAAAGCTGTGATCGTTAGCATAGACTACCTGCTGCTTAGCGACGCTTTATTGTCAGGCCTTCCAGATCAACACACAGCATGTCTCAGAGGTCTGTTAGCACAATTAACAGCCATATAAAACATATTCTCTTTAAAATATGAATGATTACACTGTGTTAGGTCTTGATTTACAGCTCAGAAGTCAAAACGCTGTTAGGACTAAAGACCCATTTATGCTTGACGCAGAAGACAGATATTCAGATGAACGGACCCTTTCGTCCATGTCCTGCATCGTTTACACACAAAATTTGGTCAGTCTCGGATCCGTCGCTTGATGCAGCAAATGGAGCAATACCACCGGAAACCCCAGGGGCAGTGTTAAACAGTATAGCTAACTTGTGACCAGCAAAAGGATAAAACCAGAGAAGAACAAGAAGAGAAACAGGAGGAAAATAAGCAGAAAGAAGAAGAAGATGGAGGACAACAGCTGTAGACATGGTAGGAGGTTTTGAAGTGAGTGTGTCGGCAACTACAGCCATATCTAGGACATCACATCTTCCTTTTTGTACAATAATACTTTAGTAATTTATTCATTTGCTGTGGAGTTAAAAATAAAATTGCAGTGTATTTCATTTTGTTTCATATATTTGTATGTATTTATTTGCTCAATATAGTTATGGTTTCCTGTGCACTGTTCAGAATAAAATTATAGAAACCTATTAATTACTTGCTAGACTCTAGAAGTAAAATATCTGACACAAGAACAAACTCACAAAAACACCTCCCTGCAAAAAATGATCCCCTATGAAATTAAACAGCCACACTGGGAAAGTCGACGATTAAATGTCTTTCTGCACTGTGAATACAGGATAACCAAGACATTTGATGTTTCGGGGACTGAATTTTATTACAACAAAACATAAAATAAAAAAAAACAAGACAGGTACCGTAATCAGTCTGGAAAATAACCAGGCAATGCAGATATTTGTGGTGCACTGAGCTGTTTTGTTCAGCCATCTCAGGGCGATCTGCATCTGTACTCAGCACTGCCAACTAGAGGATGAATTGACTTAACCAAGGCAACGTAAAAGAAGTATGGAAGTATAAGAGCGGTGACATATGACAACATTTGAAATGGATGAGCCTATTTACGCACGTAAGGGAGCATAAATGGGCCTTAAGTAGCCAATGTAATGACATCTAACCATTTGCTTTGTCAGCCATCAGTCAAAACACTTCACCCCTAATTATGTACTATACATTTGATGCTCTGCATTATTTTATATGATGCGTTACAAAACAAATTCACCCCTCCTACAGTAGTCATGGATTTTAAATTTAGCTTGGGAGACCAAAATGTTTTTCTTTTAAATCATTATCAATCATAGACTGTAAAAAACAATGCACAAAGCCATGTTGCTTGGCAAGTCGACGAGAACACGCCCGCGGTATGTCAATCAAAGTAAGGCTATTAGCTCCTTCAGTGGATCTCCACCGAAACATTTGCAGAGCTGTCGGCCGACGTTCAAAGCATAATATATCATATATGTTGGCTCGATGGGAAAAAAAAAAGATTACTGTTGTGTTGAGCCGACGCTGGGTTAATAGAAATATGTGGTTGTTTTACCAAGCACAGTAGCTTGACGATTACAGATGAGGAAGTGATAACGGCTAGCTATTGGCCGAGCCAATTGTCAATCAATCATATTAGCAATAAATCGAATATTTTATACAAAACCTGGCATGGTACAAAAAAATTCACCCTTCTCAGTTGTCATGGCTGTGAAATCAAAAGATTGAGACCAAAATGGTTTTTTGATACAGGCTGTAAAAATGTTTACTTCTGCTCTAAAGTAGGACATATTAACATCAGAGTCAATGGACATCGACTCTCTTTTGGAGGCAGCCTCCAGTGGCCATTCAAGGAACTGCAACTATTCTTAGTTCTTCATGAGCCTCAATGAGGTCAGATGAGGTTAGAAGTTAGATTGTTGGTACTTGATAAAAACTAGTGTTTTTTTTATTTTGCACACTGACAGAACACAAAAGCACTGAGGTGTGGCTTAACATTGGAGGAAGGGTGTGCGTTTAAGTCACATGGTCATCAGTTCAGAAAGAGATGTTTTTTTTGCTTTATTTGGTATAGTTTTTGACTTTAGCATGTTGATTCCTTTTCAGTTACTATAAAATACCCTAATTTTTTTGTATTATTGTATTATTGTATTATTATACAATAATTGTATTATTCTTCAACCTGTTGTTATTGTTGGACGTAGTTTAACCTCTTTTTAGTCGGCGCCTGGTATGATTTCTGGAAAATAAGATCTGGGCTCAAATAGACTATTTCAAAACATTCGTCACATTATACAATGGTCTATTTTTTTATTCTTTCATGTTGCTAAGGGGATGAAAGTGACAAAGCCCATTTGCTTCTCAGAGAAGAGGTTTGCGAGGTTTTATTTTGTGATAAAAGATAGCAAGCTCAATATTGTTGAGGTTTCGAGTGTCTCCTGATAAGACATATTATTTGTGATATCAGGCAACGGAGAAATTTAAATTGATCAAGATAATAGTACCCAGATTAATACACATTAAAAAAAGAACGGAAAAAAAGTTCATCTCAGCCTTATATTTATCTTTAAGCTTTTTGTGACTCAAAGTGAACATGATCAGATCATCAATGCAACACAATCTATTTTTTTGTTAAAAAAAACAAGATTCAAGATTTTTCAATCGATGAAAGTGGATAAGTTGTCCCTGCTGCAGCCAGTTTAATGAGTAGACCATTAATCCCAACAAGCACCAATGTAAACAGACAATCAGTTTTATCCACACAAGCTGTAAAAATGTGCCTGCTGTTTGGACTGCCCATTTCACTCTCAGTGATTCATTATACATGCAATGAGATATGTGATTACCATTTTGAGTATCAGCCCCCCCTTCAACCATCCACCCACAAGTCCACTCCCACACACACAAACACACACATGCAGAGACACTGAAGGTCAGTTTTAAAGGACAGGTTTGCTGATTTCATTTTTTTAAATCTTACAGTGTCTCTGCAGCTCAACATCAAAAGCAGCATCTCACGCACCTGTTTGGAGTTAAATGCCACTCTGATGGGCATGTTGCCAGCGTGAATTTCCATCTTACTGGTGAAAATAAATGCTAATGGTTCTGCTTACTGCGATGGTGCTGCAAACACATTCACCTAATCTCTGACATGATACAGAATTATTTATTTATCTATTTTACGCAGCTCAGTGGACTTTAAAAAGCCATCTGTCGACTTACCTGTCAGCATCTGTTCCCGTGACTGTCTAGCAATTATTATCGTGGCATTGTGTCCAGAAAACTAAAAAAGAAATGATATTCCAAAGTAACTTTGTGACATGATATGACGGGGAGATTAAGAGAAACAGGATGACAAGCTTTCTTTATATGCGTCACTCCTCGGCTATTTTTTGTCTTTTCTCCCATTGTATTTTCACATCAAAAGAAACGTTCCTTTTCTGGTATCCAGAGAGCTGTTGCAGCACGGGGAAAAAGCACTTCCAGGAGCTGCTTAATTCGACTTCCATCCAGCTACCCACCCTCTCCACCATATTTACCTTACGTCTCTTCTTTACTCCCATCATATACTCTGCTTCTGTATCTGCAGAGAAAATAACTCAGATGGAAGAAGGGACCTGCCAGCTTACATCCCCATTCATCATAGTCTGTTTGTTGCCACTGTATGCAGTGAGTGAGTCAGCAGCAAGCGAGTGAGATGCAAAGATGACTGATAGACATTTATGGTCCTCGGAAAAGTGGACAGATGCACCGCTTTTGGTATTCTGTCAGACATCTTGCTCACTTGCCTGCATGCCTGCCACCTCTGACCCAGCCCGGTGTGGGTTGAATGTTAATGAAAGCAGTATTGAATACTGTCATTAGAGTATAGGCTCTGAAATGTCATTAGCAATGAGGCCAGCCCATGCTAATCGCTAACATCTTGAAAAGGCTGCGTGTGACATTGGTGCAGGGCCTGAATGAGCTGTGATAGCTGATGATTTTTATCTCTTCACAGTGAAAACGCAGTGTCCCCATCACTGTGCTGCTGCACCTGTGAATGCACCATGACGGAAAGCTCAATCTCACACCCTGCTAAGAGGATTGATAATGCAGACAAGGATAAAAGGAAAAAAAAAAAACATTGATGGGAAGTTGATATTTTCTCACTGAATGGTTATTCAGAGTATCAGGCAAAGCTTTTAATATGATGATTTAGTGAATAAGGGACTTATCATAGATAATCCAGCTGATCCAGGTTGGCTTATTCACTAAGGACTTATATAACCTCCATAAAACCTTTCCTGCATCCTACACTGAATTATGTTTGTAAATGAACATTACATTTTTGCTCACACCAGGCACCTTTTTCGACTAACCAAATAACTTCCTGATGTCATGCACGCACTCTCCATTTCTTTTTCACACAAACACACACATGTATATCGAGTAAATGTTTACCAATTAGCATTTCAAAACAAAAGATAATATAATGGATGCTTATCTTGTGTGTTTTCATAATGGATTGCAATTTGGCTGACATTACCCAACAAAGATACTGGACGGCACACACAATGGTTTGGAACTGTTTAATTTCAACACAAAGTACATTCTTTGAATTAAACACCCTGCTCAAGGACACAATGGCCTAAAGTTTCAGTGTATGCCATTACAAAGCAGGAGGGTCAATATCTAATCAGCAGCACAGCCAATGCAATCTTTGCTTTCAGATAAACCCGTCGGGTTACCAACTTGGGTGACTATTCACCAGTCGGTAAAGAGTTAGAGCTGACACTTTAATATACTGGAGGTCTTTAGTTTTACAGTTTCTGTTTGTTACAACTGGAAAAAATACAAATAAATCAGAGAATACATTTTTTTTTAAATATAACACTCCCAGAATGAGATTAAAGCTGTATAAAATATAAGACTCACTGAAATCCAGGTACTATTTTGGTTGGTCATGCTGACAATGATATTTCACATAACGTCAGGGCAAAGTGTCTTTCTGCAGACGGCATATAAAAAAATCGATGGAGTCATAGATCAAGCCAAATGTTAAAGTGCCTTAAAGTTCAAAAGAGGCTCTGGCTCCAACACACCTCTGATTCCAATCACAGTCAAGCCAGTCTTTTTCGAGTTGGAATTGTACTATTAGCAATTTAGACTCCCTTCTGTTAGGGTGTTGGTGCTTTTAAACTAAATTGAGCTGAACTGAATTGAATTGAATAATATACTATTAATCTCCAAAATTGAAATGTGTTGTTAAATTCAAATGTACTTTTAACAGGAAAAGAATAATACATTCTAAAGTGAAATAACTATATTTACTGTATATATAATTCATTTTCCTTTGGGAATTAATAAAGTATTTTACATTTAAATGAATTGACGTCATTTGCAAATCACTTTCCCTAATATATCAATTCTGTGGGTCATTAGAGTCTCTTGTTCACTAGAGGTTGTTTATGTGGTTTTGTTCACGTGAAACAAGATGCAAATGGTTGTCAAATCTCCTGTGTAGAGAATTCAAAGCTGCATTGAAAGTGTTTGATAGACAAAAGCTGAGGCTGACTCCTCTGGTTAGTGTTGGTTCCCATCCCATCCCTGTTCCCATCTGCTTTCTATGTCCAAATCATTAACACTATGGTTGCAGAATAATGCCCCTTATCTTATTGCGCTTTTCCACTAGTAATTACTCGGCTCAACTCATCTCAACTCGGCTCCGCTCAACTTGAAATATTTGCAGAAAGTTTCTTTTACATTACAATCCAGTACCCGGATCAGAAGTATACGGGGTTGGAGCGAAGCTGCAAACAAACGACTTGGCATTCCTAACTGTATTTTTGTTGTTTTATCTTTAGGATGAACCAGTTTTTGTGTAAATGTTTGGATAGGTGAAACCTGAGGCCTCCCCTTCTGTTTAATGCTGTCAAAACCACTGTATTGCTCTGCACTTTGGGAAGAACATCCTTGCTATGATGTGGAAGTATGAGAGGATGTCAAGGAAACTTACAGCCTGCAGAAATGACCTCAGTTACACTTTGAGATACAGACAACAGAGACACTTCCCTAACAGTATGAAACTAAAATCCTTCATCAAAGGTCATTGAAGCAAGCAGATATAACTGAAGGCTAAAATAAGACGGGTCCACTTTACCATTGATGAATTTACAAACAAGATTCATCAGATCCAGCAGAAATGTATCCAGCGTACAATCATAGAAGAGGTTTACAATTTCACCAAATAAAGCACAGGTTCCACAACACAAGAAGAACAAGGAATGCAATAGCTCAAGTTGAAATCTCTACACCTGAACATTACACACTACTAAGAACATCTGCCTCTATCAAACAAAACAAAAAGATGATGACACCACATATATGGAAATCAAGGATTAGCAGCATCAATGCTAAACTAAAACAGTGCGAAACACCTCCCACCACCTTATCCCCTCTGGCTGGAGATGCTTCACATCACCCACAGAATTTCAAGGACGTTGTCAGCAAAATACAACATCCAACAAACTGGCTCAAGTGAAGCCACTGTGTCATTTGATGTTTTGTGGGGGCTATTTGGAAAAGACAGCAGCAAGATGGAACCTTAAATGATGGGACCGACATTAAGCCACTGGTTCAGGCGTGTGGACAACACCTGGGTCCTATTCCAAATCCAGAAAGTAGAGGCTTTCCCTGAGCACATCAGCTCAATGGAGAACATCAAGTTCACAACGGATACAGAATGCAACAAGCTGCCAGTTTTGATCGTGCTGAGCAGATAGAGGACGATAGGAGACTGAAGTACAGTATAATATGGTACAGTAACCGTATATACAATAATATATAGTTATGTTATGAAGAGGTCAACATTCTTTCTGCAATCAGCTCTAAAGGCTGCAGAGGTGAGCTGGGGAATATGGTCAAAAGAGAATTATATCAATTATATTTTTTTCTATGAATATTTGGATTTATACTGGTGACAGTGCCAAAGAAAACCATTAGCAATGTACACTAAACCTTAACATCTGTTTGCTTCACTCTTTATCTTTTTATCTTATAAACTCCTAACAAAGCTGTATTTTATTTTCAGGTTTTCTTCAAACAGCACAGTGAGTTAGAAATACTGTAACTACTGACATAGTGCCCTGAAAAAGGTGATTTTACAATTGTGACTTTGTCTAATAAAATCACCTTTGACAACATCTACGGTTCTGAGTGTGAGTTCACATGTGCATCTCATATCCAGGAGGCAGCAAGTCTCCGGAGCATCGGGGAGGTGATGGAGGGAAAGTCAGTGCTCATGTTTGCACTCGTCAGGCTGTTCTGGTGACACAGCAGTGAAATTTACAACAGTCTGTACAACATATTGCCACATTTAATGCTAGCTGCTTTTTGAAAGAAGCGACATACATACACTGGCCTTTCATTCACATTCAAGATGAGTTGATTATCTGCTTGATTGGCATGTCTGGGAGCCATGAAAATGATAGACAAGCCTGTTTGGAGAATGAGACAACACACTAAAGAGTCGTTTCTTGTATCTAATTCACTTGCTTTGTGCAACTGCCTTTTGCCGTTAGATAACCAAAAGCAGGTCTGGAGTGTGTTGACTGCAGTCTGAACACCACGGAACAAACAGAAATTCTGACCGATTCTCTGGCCCAACAGTCTCAGGAGGAGATATAAGACCCATCCTACCTGAACCACACATCTTGAGAACATTGTAACATAAAATTTGCATTTCTCATACATATAAATCTGGAGACAATTAAGTTTGTTCAGGGCATGCATGGGTCTCAGCAGTACACTCTCAGGAGATCTAGGAATAGATATGTCTAAGCAGATGGGAAATCTAAATTCATTATGCAAATACAGCATGTATGCATGTACGTTCTGGTATTTACTCAGTAGCCTGCTTACCGACATAACGCACATCTAAACTTACTTTCACCCATCCACACAAAGTTCACAACACTGATGCTTAGAGAGCAGAAGTCTGCACAAATGCATGTTATAAATGCAGCTAAAAAATGCTCTTATTAGCATAGATCGCTGTGCATGTATCACTAGGCATTATCATTTGGAAAAAAAATGAAATTTTTATTCATTGAGATTTACATTACGAATGCCATTGTCATGAAAACAAATGAAAATAAAAATCTGAAGCGTTGTAATCTGATACAGGGCTTCAGTTGTAGGTAGCATGTTAGGAGCCAGTTGGCCGACTTTTCAAATGGATTCTGGACAGACCATCAAATTCAGAAATGTGAATAGTCAATGTTCACAAAAGCTCTGTACATATTGGCATGTGGAAAGAAACTGACCTATTTTGAAACCATTTGGCGAGAAGGCAGTGCTATAATTTGCAAATGTAGGTTTTTGTTCATGTATTGAGAGTTTCAGGTGGAAATTTGGCTTACTTATTTTGATTCTATGTTATTTGTCAAAACAAATGGTTTTATAATCATATTTGTTACGTTTTCATAACAAGTGTAGGAAAGAAAACTCAAAAATGTTACCTCCATTTGTCAAACTATATTCTTTTACCCCTTTGTATTTGCTCTGCTTTTACAGCATCTGATGTTGATATACAACACCCTAACCCAATATTTTACTATTGCTATTAAATGTGACTAAAGGCTCAAAATACAGTGTTAACATATGCTGTATTTATTCTTGTGCACATTACTCAGACTTTAGTGTGCTGAGAAAATATTCTTCTGAAGAGAACTTTTTTAACGCTGGCTGTCTATGACATCATAGAGGGTCAAACTTTCTCATATGGTCACATTATCCAAACCACGTCTTCG
The DNA here is from genome assembly GCF_033807715.1 of Cololabis saira. NCBI lineage: Eukaryota > Metazoa > Chordata > Actinopteri > Beloniformes > Belonidae > Cololabis > Cololabis saira. Next base: position 22,661,088 of record NC_084594.1, on the reverse strand, counting down.
AGATCAAATGTGTCAGCAGTTATTTTAAAAGATGAGACGTACAACTGTGCAACAAGGACCTACTCTGTTTGCCAATACTGTAACTGTTTTTAGCTTTGCTTTAATTGTTTTTAGTTTCAAGGAAAAGCTGGTTTAAGGCATTTACGGGGGGGAAATACAGTGGGGAGAACAAGTATTTGATACACTGCCGATTTTGCAGGTTTTCCCACTTGAAAAGCATGTAGAAGTCGGTAATTTTTATCATAGGTAATCTTCAACTGTGAGTGACGGAATCTAAAAAAAAAATCCAGAAAATCACATTGTATGATTTTTAAGTAATTAATTAGCATTTTATTGCATGACATAAGTATTTAATCACCTGTCAACCAGTAAGACTTGCGGCTCTCACAGACCTGTTAGTTCTTCTTTAAGAAGCCCTCCTGTTCTCCACTCATTACCTGTATTAACTGCACCTGTTTGAACTCGTTACCTGTATAAAAGACACCTGTCCACACACTCAATCAAACAAACTCCAACCTCTCCACAATGGCCAAGACCAGAGAGCTGTGTAAGGACATCAGGGATAAAATTGTAGACCTGCACAAGGCTGGGATGGGCTACAGGACAATAGGCAAGCAGCTTGGTTTGAAGGCAACAACTGTTGGCGCAATTATTAGAAAATGGAAGAAGTTCAAGACGACGGTCAATCTCCCTCGGTCTGGGGCTCCATGCAAAATCTCACCTGGTGGGGCATCAATGATCGTGAGGAAGGTGAGGGATCAGCCCAGAACTACACGGCAGGACCTGGTCAATGACCTGAAGAGAGCTGGGACCACAGTCTCAAAGAAAACCATTAGTAACACACTACGCCGTCATGGATTAAAATCCTGCAGCGCACACAAGGTCCCCCTGCTCAAGCCAGTGCATGTCAAGGCCCGTCTGAAGTTTGCCAATGACCATCTGGATGATCCAGAGGAGGAATGGGAGAAGGTCATGTGGTCTGATGAGACTAAAATAGAGCTTTTTGGTCTAAACTCCATTCGCCGTGTTTGGAGGAAGAAGAAGGATGAGTACAACCCCAAGAAGACCATCCCAACCGTGAAGCATGGAGGTGGAAACATCATTCTTTGGGGATGCTTTTCTGCAAAGGGGACAGGACGACTGCACCGTATTGAGGGGAGGATGGATGGGGCCATGTATCGCGAGATCTTGGCCAACAACCTCCTTCCCTCAGTAAGAGCATTGAAGATGGGTCGTGGCTGGGTCTTCCAGCAGTACAACGACCCGAAACACACAGCCAGGGCAACTAAGGAGTGGCTCCGTAAGAAGCATTTCAAGGTCCTGGAGTGGCCTAGCCAGTCTCCAGACCTGAACCCAATAGAAAATCTTTGGACGGAGCTGAAAGTCCGTATTGCCCAGCGACAGCCCCGAAACCTGAAGGATCTGGAGAAGATCTGTATGGAGGAGTGGGCCAAAATCCCTGCTGCAGTGTGTGCAAAACTGGTCAAGAACTACAGGAAATGTCTGATCCCTGTAATTGCAAACAAAGGTTTCTGTACCCAATATTAAGTTCTGTTTTTCTGATGTATCAAATACTTATGTCATGCAATAAAATGCAAATTCATTACTTAAAAATCATACAATGTGATTTTCTGGATTTTTTTTTAGATTCCATCACTCACAGTTGAAGAGTACCTATGATAAAAATTACAGACTTCTACATGCTTTTCAAGTGGGAAAACCTGCAAAATCGGCAGTGTATCAAATACTTGTTCTCCCCACTGTATATGTTACTGTATGTACTGTAGTTGTAAGCAGACCAGCTGACAGTCTTGCCGGGGCCCCGGACAAAATAATCTAAGATGGGCCCCCCTGCGCACGGATCTCTCCTTCTCTCCTTTTCCTCTCCTCTCCCTCTGCTCTTCAGGTTTTTATTCAAGCTAATGGACGTTAACATTAGAGCTAGCCAGTTAGGTTAAGTTACAAGGTTGGTAAACGTTGGCTGCACTGTTTCTTACCTTGCTCTACGCTGACTTTATTAATTCCAGCTTCACCGTCACCACCTTTTTAAAATATTTGTGTAGGGAATCTATGAGGCCTCTATTTTCTTCTTCTCTTCTTCTCTTTTCTCTTCTTTTCTGAGCACCGGACTTGTGCTGACCGGACATTTTGACCATTCTAATGGTTGAATTAAATGATAACATCAAATTTTGATCAGCAGCCAAACCATTTTTGTGTTGGGGGTTCTTGACCACAAGGGCAATTAGGAAGAAAACAAATAACAAGCTTTTATGTAACTCAAATACTACATATTTTTTCCACAAATAGGCATATTTTGAAACATTTTGAAAAATGATTCCATAATTTAATGAGAATTAAAAAAAAAAAAAACAACAGACCCGTTTGTCCCCCCCTATCGGCGGGCGTGGTTGTAAGACAACATAATCTGTAACTTTACACAAAAGCAGATAATGAGCATGGCTTTTGCTCAACACAGCCATTGGATTTGAAGTGTTGAGGTCATTTACATGTTGAAAACATGCCCTTGATAACATGTTGAAATGTTGAAAACATGTGTCCCACTTGTGCACACTCATCAGCCATTCACTCATTGACCAATCAAAAAGCATTTGAGTCAAACAGGTCTTCAGGAAGAGCCTCTCCTTGTGATTTTTTTATCTTTGTCTTTCTTTTGGAGCTTTAGGAGTTATCCTGGGTGCCAAACTACTCTAAAGATAGGTGGGAGATTGAAATGAGGCGGGTGAAAATAAGCATGGCCACTTCAAAGTTTAAAATATTCCCCAACAAAAGATAAATGCTCTGTAATATATGCTGGAACATGTGCGACTAAACATAGTTCATCTACAAGTGGACCTGTGATATTCACAAGTGGTCATTGTAATGCTCTTGCTTGATTTTAGGGCTTAAGCATTATTATGAACTTTACATTTATCATAAAGGAGTGCAGATTTGTTCTGGCTCACAAATGACATGATGAGACAATGAGACAATAACTTGAAGCATGCAGCATTAATAAACCCATCTTTATTTTTTAGTCTGCCCAGATGGCAGGATATGATTGGCTTGAATTAAAACTAATTTTATCTAAACACAAATGTTTGGTGAGAAAATGTTTCTGCAATCAATGTTCACTGCGGGAGACTCTGCTAGAAATGCTGAGATGAGTCAGGAGTGCTGAGAAGGGCCTGTCTTCATCTTGCAGGAGGCAGAACATGACACAGAGGAAACATATTTTTTTCAATGTGTTTACAAATGTGGAAAACGGATGATGAGGCTTTGATGACAAAGGTTTTTGTTGATCTTTTTGTGTTGATCTCAACACCACATGCATTTCTAAGCATCCGCAATGCCATTAAAGTGAGTATAAGACAACATGCAAGTCAGCAGAAAAGAGTAAAATGCAACATTTCTCATCAGCACGGACACTGGTTTGCATATGTGCTCTGCTGCATTCACATACCGCCTCATGCTGTTCAAATCCATTCAGTTTAGTTTAAATAACTTGTATAATACCGATTCACAACAAAGTCATGTTAAGGCAATTTGCACAGACACCAATCAACAATGGGATATGTATACAATCCAGTCCAATTAATTTTATTTCAGTCCAATTCTTTGCAATTCAGTTCATTTCAAGTCCAAATTCAACATTTTTATGATGACCATTTATAGAAACAGCCTAGCTAGGGAACAAAGGTGATTGCATGTAATCTTCACTTAGGCACAATCTCACATCTTTAGTAAGCATGACAGTGGAGATTAAAAAAAAAATGTAAAAAGATAGGATAAGATGTACTTTATTGATCCCAGAATTGGGTTATTATTGGGCAGCAGCAGCATGATAACATACAAGGAACAGACAGTGACAAGCTCAAAATAAAATATAAAAAATGGTATTTAAGTACTATCTGAAAATGTCTGTACATATTTGCATCATATACATTTAAGTCGGTGAGTGTACAGCAGAGATTAAGAGCGATGTGTAGATGTGGCAATGTGCAAAGACAGCGGTGCTGTAACTGTCTGCTGGAGAAGGTGCTTCGCTGTCTGTCCAGTACGAGGTGGAGGGGGTGGTCCTGGCGGTCCATGATGGAGGACAGTTTCTTCCGTGTCTTCCCCTCCACCACGGTCTCAAGGCTCTCCAGCCAGAGACCGATCACAGAGCCAGCTTTCCTGATGATCTTGTTTAGTCTGTGGGTGTCTGGCTCTGATGCCGCCCCCCCAACAGACAAAAAAGATGATGCTGGTGCAACAGACTGATCAAAGATTTCCAACGTCTTGTTGCATACATTAAAAGATCTGTACTTCCTCAGAAAGTAAAGCCTATTCATTCCTTTCCTGTATGCAGACTTGACGTTAGATCTCCAGTCCATTCTGCTGTCAATCATGGCACCCATGTTTCTGTAGTCCTCCACCACCTTCCCCCCACTGATCTGTGGAGGCTCTGCAGGAGTCTTCTTCCTCCTGAAGTCGATCACCATCTCTCTCTTGTTGACATTTAGCCTCAGGTGTGTCATCCAAGAGTTTCTGTAGGTGGCATGACTCGGTGTACTGAAAGTCAGTGGTGTACAAGGTGAAGAGAAATGGAGAAAGCACAGTTCCCTGAGGAGCTCCAGTATCACTAACCACCACATCAGATCAGAAGCGGTGGTCATATATATATTTAGAAAAAAAAAAACTATTTGACACCAAGTAAGAAGTTCAGCATGAATGTTGCCAGAGGTTTGTGCTTTCACATGCCACACCTCCAGAACATCTCTAGATAATTTAATGGCGGCAGTGTTAGTGTGAGAAAGGTGTAAACTCATGCCTAAACCTAAAGAGCCTATCAAAGGAAAGCAGTGCGCTGGCCTGTCAAAGGAGGACCGGGTTGAAGGCAGTTCCTGACCTTGCTGTCTCTGGAGAAAAGTTAGACTTAATGTAACCATGAGAAGGAGGTGCTTATCAGATTAGGTTATATTGCATATCGTCACACTCTTTAAATCATATTTTTCTAAAGATTTTCAAAAAACAGAAAATTAAACCAAATTATTTGTCCAGTTGTTGTTGTTGTGTGAAAAACCTGAGAAAAATATGACATAGGCCATCATTTTAAGAACGTGATGATACATGACCTACTCTGTGGAACAATACCTGCAGCTCCATTGAATGTAGATATGGTATGATTTTTTTTCTTTTTTGTCATGTGTATGCATGTGTGAGACCTGCACTGCCTCACTTTTTGACAGCTTTCTGTAGAGGTAGCAAAACTAGAGGTAGGTCTATAGCAGGGGTTCCAGAGTGAGTACAGACAAATGAAAGATCACAACAACCAAAGTGGTGCAAACAGAAACACCAGTAGTGGGGGTCTGATCTGCTCAGCACTCAAATAGTGTTATATATATTCTTGTTGTTACAGTTGACCCTGTGTCAGGTGGGTATGATCTAATGTCGAACCACAGCTGACTTAAAAATTAGCCATTTCATCTTCACACCTGGAAATGGCAATCAGCGCTTAACATTTCATACGAGACAGTGCCGACCCCAAGTGAGCCTCACTGCTCAGTGGAAATGTGGCTAAAGGTTAAAAGAATAACAATGTCCACAGCTTCACTGCTGCTAATATTATCTAAAAGCAAGCGTTTTGTGAGTTCATTGAAGAACATGTAAGCAACTGGAAAAATCTTTTTCAGAATTTTGATTGCAATGGAAAAGATTCAAACAATATTACTGCTATTGTTATAATTTGAACATGTACTCATGTACTCATGTACTCAATTACAACAAAATTATCTTTATCTTCCTTACTTATTGTTATAATTCTTGAAGTAAACAACTTCTTGGTAAATTATCAACATGTGTGGTTGTAGCCTTATATCAGAAGTGGTTTGTCTTAAATAAAAACATAAAAAAATAGACTTATGAAGGGCACGGTGTCGCAGCTGGTAGTGCAGCCGTCTCACAGCAAGAAGGTCCTGGGTTCAATTTCCACCGGGGACGCTGTGGGTTCTGAATGCGTGTTAAGTTCCCCCATGACTTCAACACCCACACCCTGGGTGGGGTTGACATAAGGGCCTTTCTGTGTGGAGTTTGCATGTTCTCGCCGAGTTCCCTTGGGTAGCTAATGTGAGCTACACTCACAAAAACATGCACACAGTCCTGGGCTACACATGCCCCCTCTGGCCAGCCGGGGCGCCAGATGGGGTGGGGGGGGGGATCTGGCCAGAATAACCTTGATCCTTCCACGTGCTACGTCCGGCTAGAGAAACCCCACCCTGTCCGGTGAAAAGAAGCAGCCTGCTCACTCCTCAGGTTAAGACCTGAGCTCAGTGCAGGGCTCGGCAGGCCTCCCGGGGTTGGCAGAGGATGGCAATGCCCAGGACTGACTTAGGCAGGAGCATGGGGTGGTAAAAATGGGAAAAAATCGGGCATAAAAAAAATAGAGTTATCTTTTCCATTATTTCCACATTTCCAGACACTATAGGCCATTCTTATTGGATGTCAGGGTTCACCTCTTTGAAAGGTATGTCTTCTCGTGTAACTTTGAAGTCATTTGGAAAGTTTAAAAACCCAAAGTAAGAGAAGAGGTTTTTATACTCTTAAGCGTGCCAATGACAATCAGAGCCTGCTGCAGTGCAGGAAGTACACACAATACAGTGAAACAACACCCAACTGAAGGTCAAAGTCATTATCGGTGCTAACAATTATTGCTAAAGTGAAGACGAGGATACAGGGTGTCTCGTATCTTGTTTTATGAATACCAATGAGAGTGGTGCATAGATCGTGCAACTTTCTCTCTCAAGCAGAACATTATTTGTAGTGTTAAATTTCTTCTTATACTGGTTGTGTTGATTTACACATAAATGGACTGTTTTCCTCTAATTGATATATGCACTGCCTGCTATTTTTCTGGTGATTATTCTGGGCTCGAAAGAGTGACCCATCTTAATGAATCCCCAAAACACAATCAAGCTTAGTACCTAGAAATGTCAAAACACAAGCTGTCGCCACAATTTTCTCATCCTACCAGATTCATACCATGGCATCTCCACATCTTGTTGGCACAATTATAAGAAAAGAGCCGGGTACACAATGTCTACCTGTGAAAAAGCAAAAGTGGAACCTTTTCATCACCACTAGCATGAAATGAAACTGCTATCTTGTGTGTTTTTTTTTTGCCAGACAGCTACAACTACCAACACAAACAATCTTATGTATTGATGGCCCATTATGCTGCCATTACCACAACAACATCGTCTCATAACTTAAAGTAATGATCTAAATCCAGCCAGCTGCACTTACAGCTTTTCTTTGGTGACTCCCTGTATTTGCAACCAGATTTTAATGTTCAAACTGGCCAATAAATACTGACATTTACATAAAGTGGGCTTAAAACAGGTTCTTCCTCGCCTCCTTGCTGTCATCTGAATAATCATGCTTCTATGTGACCCGGCTCACTCAGAGAAAGCCGCTCTCCATCTGCCGCGGCAGGAAATGAACGCAAGCTGTTTTCAGCTTAACACATCTAACTCACACACCTGTTACTGTTAGGAAGACTTAGACTGCTCTTGGCAGCTCGCACAACATTATAAATTGCTGCCTGCTGCCTCCACCAAATATAATGGCTTATATCAGCTATAGCAAGGGAAGAGAATGTACTCCTTTGTGCCATTGTGATTCTAAATAATTGTGACCTTTTGTAGAGAGTAACTTGTCATTTATATATATTTCTAGCAACAAACTTTGTCCAGTTTCTTTTCAGTTGTGTTCCTATGAACACATAATGATGGGAGTGCTATGTCTACTAGCGCCGAGCAGTGAGAACTGATGCAACCACATGAGGACAATTCGAAGTAATTATCATGTACAAAAGCCATTTACACCCACAAATCACTTTTACCCCAAATGAGGCTGAGAACATTATCTCATTAAAAGTGTTTCATCTACACATCTATCAGCTTTACCTTTCTGTGGAACAGAGCCATTGTGTGGAAACTCCTCCCCAAACTTTTTTGTGCTGACTGCATCACACTACTGCCTTGTATCTTTTCTCATAAATCACATTAGAGGATGTCAACAATCCATTCATCAAACCTGACTGAAGCAAAAAGACAAAAAGCCATCTGGCATCACAAAGTGAGCATCATCAAATGTTAGTCCAGAGGCTTATACGTCGCTTTATTCAGTCAGATGCTGAAGCTTTGCAAGCAATATACAGTGAAACAACTTGTGTAAGGAGATTCTATTGAAGATGCATTACAAGAGTTAAAACAGTGTTGTTATTGGCTCTGCCTCACCGGTGACCATCTGCAGCAGCATGAAAGGTATACCCGGGGGCTGAAATTGTATTACAGACTATGAACTTTAGCAATTAGCATTAAAACAGATGGGTGCCCGCCTGCACCTCAGTATCACATTTATACGATTCATTCAAGGTCTCAATTGTCTAGCATTGTAGATAGCATTATTTTTTGGTTGTTTTTGTTCTCCAAAGATTTTGTGGCACTAGCAGCTTTTATTGAAAGTACACAGGGAGGGATGTAGGGTGGAGAGGGGGAGAAAGAACAGGGCCACTGGCCTGGACTTTAACCTGGGCTGGCTACATGATGACTCTAACTTCAGTGTATGAAACAGCTACTCGTCTAGTTTAGACCTCATGAAATAGTTTTTATCCTTTATCTTGATTTTACTTCTTTATTCACTGAGCTCTGAATACCTCACGTTCTTTATTTTCTCTAGACCTTGCTTAAGTCTTAGAGATGTTCTATTGATTTACGTTTTACCCAGATGAAATTACTGACAATTTGCTGTGTATGAAACGATGGACTAATCATTTCTGGAAACTGTTCAAATTAGGCTGATTCATCCATGTGAGAAGAACAGATCCTGATTGATTCATCAGCAATAATGATAACAATAACAAAACACACATTTTCTCTGTTTCTTTACTGTTATGTTGGACCAGATACCATCCACTACTATTTCTCCAGTTAAGGTGAGGTTGGTTAGTAATAAACAATCAAGCTTATTGTCTAAACAAGGGTCACGACCAGACAGATAGCATGACAGGCTTTATAGGCAATAGTATGGGTCAAAAATCCAGAGGTGATCAACAATGTTAAAGGCAAGACAAAAAGTAAAGAAAAAACCCTTACAAATGAGAAATGACACAAGAAAGCCAGTTGCAATAGTCATATACAATCTGGCAAGGGCTGATTATACCAAGTTCCAGCTGACTAATGACAAACAAGATTGTCTAATGCCAGGCAAGGAACAAAGACTGGAAGCATATTAACATGGGTAAAAGCAAACAACAAAAAGCCCAGTAAGTGCTCACCAAGTTCTTTAACTCTACGCCCCTCTGAAGATACAAAAAAGCTATTGTTTGTTGTACTTTTTGTTTTTGTTGGTTTGAAACCCAATGTGGACATGGAGTTCATAGCTAATTATGTATGCATTATTAGCTATGTATTGTTTTTGTTATTTTTCCGTTTTGTTTTTTAGAGAAACGTACATTGCAGTATATTTTGCAGTATATATATCACAGCTACCTGTGATCACGTTAGTTACTTAGAACTTTGCATTTTTGGTGAACTTGAAATCCGAGCTGTTTATTAAGAGCTAAGAGAGCAAAATTAATCTTATTTTAAAAGATAATATGACTTGGAGTCACATGGGAACCAAGGAAGATGGTGGTGTTATTGTGTAGCTTTGTGGGCCCACATATTCAGTCCAGACGAACATATTTACTTAATTTTGTCACAGGAACTATAGTGCAAGAGAGTTATGTAAAGTGGAGGAGGTCAATGGAGTAAGAGAAGAGTTCAGTAAAGAAAGCACATTGGATCACAAATATCGCCCTTCGCACAACATTTTTCAAACAGCCATATGGCAACCAGAGAAACTTTGCCAATACATGAATCCTGATCTGCTTAGCAGCTCTAGTAAGATTCCAAGATGGATAGTGTTTTAGCGGAAATAAATATGATGAACTCACACGAGTGGTGGCAGTGGATGTGTTGCAAATTATTATTATTTTTTTTTTTTTTAATTTGGTGAAAGCAATCCAAGAACGATTGTGAGTTAAAGTAAGTCAGTGACGGCGAACAGCATGTTAAATGCCTGGAAGTGATGTGGAGTCAAACTGAGGATTCAGAAAATACAGAAGGCCCTCATCCAACAAACCAGGGGGTATCGCTTTTGTGTAAGAGAGTCATTTAGAGAAAATAAGACTTGCTGTGCTGTTAATTGTACTAACAGACTGACCCACCAGGTTGATGTCAAAGGGTCTGGAGATAAAGGCTGCTGAGAAGGTCTCTGATTTTAGCTGGAGACTGCCAAAGGCCAAGAGTTGATTGCCTGCTCAGTCTCCGGCTGTCATCTTGGCACTTGGATGGCACACCCTTCAGTCACCTAGCTGACATTAAAGCTACTTTTGATGAGCTTGAGTTCTGAGTTGTAAATAATGTCCTAACAGAGCATAATCATTTTTATCTTTTAGAAAATATGCGTTGTTGTTCTGTTAACAGACCACCTGGTCAGAGGACAAAGCTTAATTGCAGGTAGCCTTGGCAAAAGGCAAAGGGAGCTACAGGGGCTAACCGTAAGATGGCCTGTAGCTTGTCAGCTGCTGGCCCCAGCAGCAGCTGTCCTGGGAGGAACAGCCAGTAAGTCATTCAACTTCAAGCCAACAATCCACAAGCTAGCTACCTTTGCCCAGACCTTCACTTGGTCTGAGCTCCAAGGACCCCCAGGCCACAGTCAGTTAGCCGAGGGTTCTGCTGGAGCTCACTTGGAATTCTGGCAGGCCTCATTTCAGATCCAATGGTCTTTTTTTCAAACATCATGTTGGCAGTGACCTCAGAAATGAGAATGGATGAACATATTCAATCAGAATAAATGTTCAATGATGCCGGATAACATCATAGCTTAGTGTAAGCTAAATAGGTTGTGCTGACTGAGCTTAGGACAGCATGCTCCAGGCAGTTTACAGATTTGTTTGTACTTTAACCAGAGTTAGCTCCTGCCATTATGCCATTATACAGAACCGTACAGAGAAACTGGCTTCCGAGTTCAGAAAACCTTTGGGTGACATCACTGAGGGTTCTTTATTACAGTCTGTCGTTGTATATTCTCCACCACATAACAATGATATTACTTTTATTAATTATTAGAGAAGTACTGCATTAAACAAGATCATACATTTATGATTCATCCCTTTTCATGACTTTGTGATTTGAAATTTGAACTTCAGCTCAAATTTGTGTTTAATGTTGGGTGTGCTTGGACACAGGGACAGCCCTGTAATCCACAGCTTCAAAAAAAGAAAACAGTCACTGAGAGACAAAATACACATAAGACACAACAGGGAATGGGATTTGGAAACAAGCTGGAGTAAATATGACCAGATCACAACAGTTTGCCCCCTTCTGCTTTTAAAGCGTTACCTTCAAAAATCAGACCTCCCTACTGTATATACCTCGCAGATCCTGGAAACATCCTCAGCTGAGTTGAAAAACTGTCCAGTCCCTTTAATAATTTCCTCAGTCACAGAGGTGCTGATCTTAATTTCCACTGTCTAAATCTACAGTACCGTACACGGTAGTCAATGAGCAGCGGGGCACCGAATCATCTCGGATGACTGGATCTGGTTGTTTTAATCTTCCTGCCTTGTTAGTTCAAAGAACCTGAGAAACAAATAGCTTAATGATTACCAGCAGGTAATGGATTAACTACTTGATCTTATATCTTCTAGCAGGGGTTCCAGTGAATCCAACTTGAAAGTATTAAGTGTCAAGAATGCTCATGGAAACTGAAACTCCTCTTGTTCTTAAATTGCACAGTGTTTCAAGCAAAATGCCACAACCTAGAGAACCGGATTGCCCTGCATTTCCCATGAGGGACTGAATGCAAATTAGACTCAAATGCCCACGCAAAGCTTTACCTAACAAATAAATCCTTCCTGCTACATTGAGAGCATAGTTGGTTTTTTCATCTTTGGGATTTGACAGACATACTTGCGTGATGACTACTGTCTCTCTGTCTTCGATTATCTGCCACGAAACTGTCAGGATTGTTATGTACTCGTCATTTTGCTTTCTGAATCAATCTGCTGACCTGAACCTTGAAAATGTGGAAAAAAAAATAAAATACAGATTTATGTTACTAAACTGTTTGTTTGAATTTATCATACAGAAGTTCATCGTCATTTTGAAATCAAATGTCACTATTCAGCTATGAATTCGTAAATGAATATGCAGTCAGTAACAGAGGATAACTGTAGTTTATCAACATAAATATCCTGTTTCTCTCTTGATGTTTGAAGTTGTGGGCTTCTATTACGCTTTGTCCTTTTGCCGGCGGTGGCTTTTTCTTTTAAACAGAGAAACCATTAAAATATAGATACATGTTCTACAAACAGCCACGCCCACTGGCCAAAAGTAGAATAATTTGTAGCACAAAGGCATTAAAATTATATTTTTTTGTTACTGAAATGTCTTGACAGGGTTTTAGAGCACTGCTTACACACTATAAATCTATCATGTACGTTTTTGGACCAACTGTGTCGCTCAAAACTTTTTAACTCTCCCTTAGCTTCAAACCTTTCTTAACCTATTGTTAACATTTAAAAATTAGGGATTACAGCAATAAACAATAGTTTTCGACAATCCTTACTCACACTAAAGGATCTATCATCATATTCCCTGACCTATAAGCATTTGTATAAGTCCAAGAAGGGCATGTTTCATAGAATATGCATAGACTCTATATTAGAGCCAGTTAAAGCTCAGGCTTTACCCAAGCAAAACTAGTCTACCAACAGTGAGCAAAATACTCCTTCACAAGTTCTGCAGTGAAAACTGTCCCCGTTACACCATTACATTTGTCATTATATCATGCATGTAATGATGTGAATGTAATGAAGAAATAGGTCACTGGTTTAATAGATTGCAGTGGAGCTCATTATTATTATTAGATGTCAGGCTGTAACTTACAATTATAATGACTGTTTTCAAACTCTCAGAAAGAAAAAAAGAAGAAGCTCAGCTTGAAGAGGCCCCAATACAATGTTTGATTTAGGAAAACCATTAAGTGAACGAAAATAATAATGTTTGAAAATGGAAAATTCACACATTTAAAAATGTGGTCGTGTCAAATGACATGAATGATTATCAAAGATGGTTTCTTCATAGATGAAATTACTTTGAACCAATATAATTAATATGTTACACAATATTTGATAAGTATGCTATGTATATTGAATGTTAAAATACTCAATTTGGAAATTAGTACTTGAATTTATAAGATGAAGCCAGCAAAGTAAAGCACATGAGAAAGAATGTAATTGTCTATGTATTAATTAATTAATTAATTTATTAGATTAATGCTATACTTAATTGAAAGTTATTCACATTCTGTTATCACACTGACAATTTCCTTTTGCTAGATTCTCAAGAAATAACCATTAAAGTGCTTCTTTTTGACAATTTTATTTCAGGGAAGCGTGATTTCAGACACCTCAATCTTATTTGTGTTCACAGTGTTCTGCTTCAGCCCCAGCTGCCACTGCTCTGTAGTAACAAGGCTTTTGGATATTAGCTAAAACATTATGCATGATTTGTCATACTGATTGGTTTGTTCCATTATGTTTGCGGTACAGTTGAGCAGCCTGTAACTTCCATTTACCTTCTTGTTGTTTGCAAAGCTTTTGGCACAGTGAGTGCAGTGAAATGATGGATTTATGGCTATCAAAGTGTTAATATGGATGAGAGGATATATGGTGGCCGACTGCACCTGGGGAAAGTTTCATACAAATAGCAGATATTGGCCAGATGAGCAAGCTTTAGTCAGGGGGAGATGTATCTTCCTGTACATTTTCTACTGAAAATGCAACCGTGGTCCGTGAGATTGCACAGTAGTACACAAAATAGTGGCTTTACAGAAATAAATTAACTTCTACTACATCCCTCCTGAAGCGTGTGTCTGATTTCTATTGCTTTTAATTTCTGGATATATATATATATATATATATATATATATATATATATATATATATATATATAGCCACTTGTCCTGTAAAGGGTTAATAAACAGCTCTAACATGCCAGCAGATACTGTGAAATCGTGTTATTATGCAGTATTACAGAAATACATTGTCAAATTGTAGTAGATCCACTGTAAATAAGTAAAATGCTGAAGCTGCGGCTGTATTCGAAATTATTTCCCCCCGAGCATTTCATCCAACAATATTCGTGAAGCTCTTTTTTTTTTTTTTTAATTTTGCACCAACTCAACAATCACAGATGCGTCATTGCATCACTGTAAGATGCTACGTAGTGAAGCGAATAATGTAATTAGCTACACCTGTGCCACGAATCAGATAAGGTTCTTTTCCAACTTCGTTTCACTTCTCAAAGTTTGTCTTGCTTCAGATCTCTTTGCATGGCAATACGGTGGACACGAGACATGCATGGGCCTGCACCGCAGAATGAGACGAAGAGGTAGGCTGCGGATAAATGCAGCCTTTGTAACTGACAGGTGTCTTTTGTGAAAGATCTGAAACTGTTCAGATATGTCTATGATGCTAAAAGAGGCTCTTCATCTGTGGGTGTTGTGTGGTGCTAAATGAGATGGATAAAGGTCTAAATATAAGGCTGGTGTTATGTTGCTGTTTTTCCTAATACAGTGCAGGATGTGATCATCTGAATCACAGAGGAAAAACCTAATAAATCGAAGTGATTGTGAGCCATGGCACAGAAATCAAATAGGTTTTTCTTTTAGGGGAACAGTTCAGAGAGTTTTATTCTTCAATCATGGATTTAAGTAAAGCGACGGGGAACATACTGTATATCTATATACCGGTATAGTTGTCATGAAAATACATTTTTATTTGTGCTGTGGAAACCTTTACAGAAAGATTAAAAAGACACATACCCAAGTATTCATGGCTCAGTTAGAATTCCAAGCAAGAGACTGAATTAATTAAAACAAGAATAAGAATAAAAAATAAATAAAAACTACACTAATGTTCCATTTGAGATTATTGCACTAGTGATGTCACAGAAAAAAAGATTCTGAAAGTAAAACTGGAGCGCTGTAACAACAATAATACTCGTACTCATGGCCTTTTGAATGGGCTCATTGTGCCGAGTTGAAGCCTCAGAGGGGGTTTCAAGGCCATTTGTTTGTCTGTTTGGCAAACAAACAAATGGCAAAAAAACACATGAAAAAAAACTTTTTGTGTGAAAAGCGGAGCTTGTTGAAGGGGGAACCGATACATAACCAAACCAAAGCAACATGTTCGTGTTCAACATTCCAACAATGGTTGGGGTACCTATTAGTTTCAGCCCTGTTTTATTTCCCAAGACTCATCATGGATTGTGGGGGCTGTCATTGTATTTATTGAAAACACAAAAGACGTTTAAAAGGCTATAATGAATATATTTTCCTGAAGGCCAACTGAACACATTAATGTCATATTCAAATCAAGGACAAAGTCTATTAAACATTCACCTTCTTTCTGCTATTGGCTTGGACAATAGACTAATTAATATTTAACAGTCATGTTTAATTTTCCAGGAAGACTTTTGATTTTTGGAAAAAGTCAATAGCAAGAGTATTTTAGCATATGCTTTTATCATCAAGCCAATTCCTCAGCTTTGATGTGAGATAAAGCATTTGAGAATCACGTTACCAATGCATGGCTCAGAAGATTTATCTCAATAGCCTAATAAGCCTGGGAATATTTCCAGTGTGCATAATCAAAGGGAAAATACAATAAATCATTAACACATGACAAATAAATTCTGAAACAAAGGAATCACAGGCTTGGAAAGAATATAAAAAGATTTTACCTGAGCACATAAATAGTTAAATGTGCATTTCTAACATTTGCTTTCTGCAGAGGATCAGAGGAAAAACATTAAAAATCAACTCCCATCATAAGAAGGGAAAAATTATTCCATCCATATGCCCTCTCCAAAACACCAGAAATGTCTGCGCTTTTATGTTTGACCAGTGGAATTTATATAATGTAATCAGACCACATTTCCCTGTATTGCAAAGTTTTCCCACTCTTGCTGTGTGATCCTTTTTCTCCTATTTCTGGTTCAAATGATAGCCTGTAGTAACTTCCTGTAATTGCTATGTAAGGCCAAGCCACTCAGCTAATAGTGTGTAGGTCCCTGTTGTGTCTTGGACCTCTGGGACTGTTTTGCGGTGTCTGCGACTGGGATGCTGGGAGCAGACCCTGTGGCACTGCAGTCGCCCGGTGGGGCCTCCGCAGATCGAGCTTGTTGCTGCGCATTGGGCCTGCACCTCGCTGCGATGGGATCTGGGGGTTTTGGAGGCTGGGTCAACGGTCAATGCTGTGCTCCTTGAGCTGTTATGGAGCAATAGCTCTGAGGGGAGAAGCTGTGATTATGCTGAGAAGTGCCATTAACATGGGTTGGGGAGGGGGAGACGTCAACATTAGTGCCAGGGCCAGAACATTGCATTGTAACTGGATAATCAATATTTTTCATTCCACCTGTCAGTGGTGTTGTAGCTGATCAGTCTACTATGTTGGCTGTTTACGTCTCTCAGTGAGTCTGATTTAGCTCGCAGCCCTGCGAGTTCAGTTTCATTGGCATCGGATGAAGTACAATGAAGTAATCAAAACAGAAAGAGAAATACACTGTATATTAGCTACACCCAACGATAATAATAAGATACTGTTAAACCAAATGAGTATGTCTTTTTACATATTTCAAATAACTACAAAAAAAAACAGTTTGTTGGTCAACATGATAACAAAAAGGTAGTTTCTGTTGTTGTTTTTTTTATAAATAGTCCTAACAGTTTTATTTCCTACAGGATCAAGCCAAATTAAATAAACTGTCTCGCTTTGCTCATTAATCCTTGCCACAATTAGTTCCTGAAACCTACCACACAGTTAGCGTGCAGCAGGCTTTAATGTCGGTCGTCAGATCACAGCTAACTGCCCGCTAAAGTGAGAAAACACTCCCGCGTTATAGCAATGATTAGATTAGTAGCCAGCTAAATTACAGAGGAAATGTGTCTTTCAGCCAAGCATCAAAAAGATGCAGTGAAAACATTCAGAACTGCAGATGATACTGACAGAGCTAATTAAGCTGTGGGTGTTGTGTGGTGTTAAATGAGCTGGTCCAGGTTCCTGCATGTTAGACTGCTGTAATGTTACTGTCACTTTTGCACAGTGTGTGATATCTAAAGTGGAGACTAACAAATTAAAGCGTTTGTATTTAATGTTTAAACCACCACATTTTACTGCACAGTGTGTTTAAAAGGCGAGCATGGATCAAAACCAGGTTATTAATTTTTCATTTTTTGTTGTTGATTAAAAAGAAAAAGCTGGATGCATGATTAATTGAGAATATTACCCATATGATTTATATCTCTGTATTCTTGTTCCTCTGTAATACTGATGCGCATTTTTGTATATAAAACAAGAGCAAGATTAACAACCCTTGACGCTGAAATATTAAATAATTCGAATGCAAATACATTGTGGGGCTGTGGCCGCTTTTTTTTTTTTTTTGCAATTCACTTCAAGGGCAGAAATTAGACTTGCAAAACTTCACCCATACACAGGGAAATTGCTCTGAGATGTAGCCTTGCTGTGAGTGGCAAACAACAGGGAAATGAAACATGCAGCAAAGAGGAGGGACCATCAATCTAATGGGATTCCATTGCAAATTCTCTGCATTTCAGTATTGCTAGCTCTCACTGGGGGATAGTCAACAGTGGAATAGCTTTCAGACACTTCAGCACACACGGAGGATGACTGCAGCTACCCTAGATCCCATGTAACAAGCCTTGCTGAGGGTAAAGCTGTACAGTGAAAGCCTCTTTTTTTTAAATTTTCTATAGAAAGAATAACAGCTTGGAATAAAATAATGTGGACTCCATTAAAAACCAAATCAGCTTCATTAGACACGGTAATAGCCTCACTTAGTGATGGCAGGCACAATGACTGTGGCAAGCATTAACTCTGCTCATTAACGAGAGTTGAGATTCACTGTGATCAACACATGCCAGCACATGATGAATGGCAAATTATGACCTATTTTTGTCAGGTTTGTGTACTCCACACAATTATTCTGTAATCTTATCATATAGTCTTGGATCTTAAGATGTAAAGCTTTCTGCTGTTGGATTCCTATACAGTAGTAGCTGTGCCGCCCTAAGCAACAGTGCAAAAAAGGGAGCTTGAGAAGCATGAACGGAACACAGCGCGTCCTATGTGTGCACTCATTTGTGCTTGGAAAGAAAGTGGAGGGTTGGATGACAAATTTGGAGGAGGGAATGTGATTACTGAGACATTGGCAGCAGCAGTTGTCACCTCTGCAATGCTATCCTTTTCCCCAGCTCCTTCCAAGTAGTGGGAGATGGAGGGGAAAGGATTACAGTTGCTTACAGATTTTGACGGATGGCAAGGTAATTTACGAAGGTACCATTTGACCTTCTTACCACTTCAGTAAATGGCTTGGTGCAGTCGCGTCACGTCCAGTGCGATGAAAGTCCAATAACCTTTGCATCATTCTTGCTCTCAGCTGCAGGAAGACACCCCAGGAATGACTTATCTGGGAAGAAGTGTAGGCTGAGGAGTAGGGGGGAAAAAAACAACATAAAAAAAACTCCACCGTTGCAGAAACAGCTGTTAGATTGGGAGACAGCGGGGCTGCAGAACTGCACTTCTACCTACTAAGATCACTTTTCTAAAGTAAAGCACTCATAAAACAGCATTACTTGTGGGGTTTTGCATTAAGAAGGGAGCTCATATTACCAGACTCGTGTCTTCACTTTCCTCTTTTCTCTTTGGCTGCCTGGTTGTGAATAGTGCTTATCAATTTGCTTTCAGGCCCAGCCTTACACTCTAATGTGCAGCAGCATTGGAACAACTCCTTTGCCCCACAGTTGGATGCCAACTTACAGTGAGCTCCAGACAACCCACTGTTAGTCAGGGGGATAGAAAAAAGCCGGTTACAGTTTTTAAAACGCAGGATCAAAAAGCCCGCGAATGACCAGAAATTCATTTGCATGGAACAAAATAAATTTCATGTCCGCACGACGGGTAAAGAATCCTCTCCTGGGTGTAGTTTTACATGTTTCACAAGTGATCAAGAGGAGGCTTCTTAAAAATAACTAAATAAATAAATAAAATCTCCTGGTGAGCGCTAAATGAGAACAGCAAAGTTACAGTTTGCAAAAACAAGTACCGTTAAACTCTACCGACTAAAAGATACAAAAAACAACTTGTAAAAAGTGGTGAAAGGGATCGTGATCCATCGGGTACCGCCTCACCTTTCAAACCTGGTGATTTATTGATGGCATTTACGGGTGCATTTGTGCCTGAGCAAAGCAACGAGATGAACGCAGAGGTGTATGGGAGCATTCTGCGTGCTCAGATATCAAGACATCCATCAAGACACACAGGACAAGAGTCCATCCGTCAGCAGGATGACAATCCTAAACATATCAACCAAAAAGCTGTTTGAGGTGAGGGGGTGGACGGGCCGGAGCTGGGCGAGTCAGTTGCCTGATCTCAGTCTGATTGGTCTGCAGTCCACTTACTAAAGACCAGACTGATGGCTGAGAAAATGTAAAAAAGAGAAAAATAGTAGATGGAGGCTACAGTCGAGGCATGGGAGAGCATGTTCAAGTGTGTTTATGCGAAAGCTTTGCTGCAAAACATTTTCCAAAATAAATGACATGTTTTTAAATGAAGATCTAAGCCTTTAGGGCTTTTGCGCTAGACTTTTTTTCCCCCTCCTATGAGCATTATGCTCTCGGTATATTAATGCATCATACAAATACACATCCAGAAACAAGGACTTTACACATACAAAATGTGGTTGTCAAAGAATATTAAAACCAAAAGCTCTCAAAACAGCGGGATTGTTTGAATAAAAGAAAAATCGTGTTTTTTCCTCCCTTTTGTCAACCCCCTTTGTAAGTTAATTGGGTTAATCACTAAAAACAGTGTCAGTGTTACTTTTACAATGCATGTCATTATGCCTGAATGCAAGTGTGATTGCCAGGATGATTCTCATTAGAGAGCTAATCTGAAAACCGAGAAACAAGCCCTGTCCCAGACTGCATGGATCCACCGAGGCTGAATCAAACATTCCAGATCAAAGATCCAAATCCTGATCAACATCGACATGTAATCATTCCTAAATTTGGTCACCTCTTAATGATAATCCCCCCCCCCATTGCTCACAAAAATACGAACAAAGTACACCAACTGCAGAAACTCCTTGGCAGAGGGGCCGTGCGGCATCAAAATTGTGCCGTTATAGTTTAATGTGGCCCACACACTTGTTTGCTGTGTTTGTTATTTGTTATGATGGCAATATTGTCATTACTATTTGGACAGCAAGTTCCCTTCAGTTTTGGCTCCATTACAGTAAAATGGCTCTCTGTCAGTAGCATCCGAGTCTGACTTTGAACTCACTGCAAAGTGCTGAAATGATGTCAGCACCCACCAATTCACTGAGTTAATAATGACAGTACTGAGTGCGAGTTCAACTGCGGTGACAACACTTACCGACATTGTTTAAGACTAATGAGAAGATGTTAAATGGAAACAGAAAATAGAACAGAAATGACTGCACAGCCAATCAGGAGTCTCCATCTGACCAGCACAGTTTTTTTATTTTTTTTTATTTGATGGATTAAGTTTTTAGAGACAAAGAAATGGACATTTACTCGATTTTATCACGATTCTCGATATGTACGGTGGACTTGCTGAGATTTAATCTGTTTTTACGCTATTTTAATGTCCAGATTTCCTTGATAAATTATCTATACTTACATTCAAATTTCATTTTCATAACTGTGACTCAACATTTTCATTCATCGAACAGATAAACACAAAAAACATTTATTTTTTCTGTCAACCAACCTCTTCTCTCTTTATAACTGCATTGGAAGAAAAACATATTTTGATTGTAAATCTGAATCAGATTTATTGTCATTACTTACTGCCAAGGCAGAGTGAAATTCAGTCTTGTTTTTACTGGCAAACCTTTTGTTTCGGATAAGAGGAAGATATTTTAATAAATAAGAGGTCATCGTTGTTGATCCAGCATACCAACGCCTTCATTTTGATTGATAATAATCCCATTAGACAAGTGCAAGTATGTGTTGGTAAAATCCTATATGCATGTTAATAGTCAGTGGGGAGAAATGCAGCAAAAACAAATGCACCTGCTCTGTAAGCTCATCACTTTTGAGGTTGTCCTGAGGCTTATGCTGATGTTTTATCATGTTTTTCGGAAACCATCCTCCTGCATGGTATATGTGCCTGGTGTGGTAATCTGACAGTTACCCTGAAGTCTCGGCTGAACTGTCTGAAGCTCACAGCAACGAAGATGGTAGGTGTGAGTGACCACCCTTCCATTCAACCTCATTACTCAAGCTGGTCGACGTAATTTTCACCACAAGGTCCAGATACAGCCGCTGTAAGAACTCCTTTTTTCCTTTTTCCTTTAGCTTTGAAACCGATGGAGCTGCACACTTTATCCCTGGGACAAATTTTCCTCATCTGGACAAGAAGGTGTATCTTAATCCGAAGGCAATTGTTAACAATTTCACTTTAAATAACGCACATTATCTTAAAGCAAGATAGAAAAGGTTATAATTTATCAGTAGCAGTGTGTAGAAAATAATTAGTGCTTGACTAAAATCAATAAAACAAGTAAAACTGCAGTGAAGAAACACGCATTATCACAAAGGTTAAAGTGTTATAATTACACTATGTGAGTATAATGAAAAATCAAAAGGAGAAATAATAAGGCAAATGAGACAATAATTATTACATTTTGTAGCATTTTCAAGCAATTTGTAACTCCCAAATCAGTACGGGGTGCTAATTGTTACATATAGAGCTTGTCAGGAGGAGGTATAACCAGTCACCAGGGATCACATACA
The DNA here is from genome assembly GCF_033807715.1 of Cololabis saira. NCBI lineage: Eukaryota > Metazoa > Chordata > Actinopteri > Beloniformes > Belonidae > Cololabis > Cololabis saira. The sequence goes on along the minus strand of NC_084594.1, from coordinate 22,639,155 downwards.
TAATTCATTATGGTACCATAAATTTAGATCACTAAGATGCACTTAGAAAAACAGCTTCACATTAATATGCATGCGCATTGTGCAAGCACGGTATCATCACGTAAATTGAAACATAAAGGATTTTTCACTGATTTGAGGATAATTCTTTTTACTCTCACCAGCAAATACTCATTATAATGAGCATATTTTCCCTGTAGACTTTAACAGATACACTCTTACAAATCTGTTGAACATTGTCTTTCTGTTTTCTGTTTTCTTACCATCTCTCTTAATGAGTTTGTACCTCAGTTATTTCCTTTCCCACTGTTTTATGATTTCTTTTACAATTTCTTTTTTTTTTTTTTTGTCTTTTTTTTTTTTGACTGTCAGACATTGTGTAGTGAAAGTTACCAACACATGTGTATTTTGTGTATTTTATTTCTCACGATGCATTTTTTTTCTTTGTTTATTTTTTTCTTCCAAATATTTTTTATCCCTGATTTTTTCCTATTTTTACCTGGGCATTCCTCCCTCTACCAACCCCGGGAGGGCCCTGCACTGAGCTCAAGTCTCCTCCTTATCCTGAGGAGTGAGCTTCTTTTCACCAGACTGGGTGGGGTTTCTCTGGCCGGACGTAGCGCGTGGAAGGATCACGTTATTCCGGCCAGATCCTCCCCACCCTATCTGGCGCCCCGGCTGGCCAGAGGGGGCATGTGTAGCCCAGGACTGTTTTTGTGAGGGTAGCTCACATTAGCTACCCAAGGGAACACAGGGAGAACATGCAAACTCCACACAGAAAGATCCTTTCACCAACCCCACCCAGGTTGTGGGCGCCGAAGTCATGAGGGAACTAACACGCACTTCAGCGCCCACAGCGTCCCCGGCGGGAATCGAACCAAGGACCTTCTTGCTGTGAGACGGCTGCACTACCAGCTGTGCCACCGTGCCCCCTTCTTTGTTTATTTTTAAAACATTTCTCTCAGTCAAACTCAGGGTGCTTTCAGACCTGTGGCCCGTTTGTTTTGTTCCGTTTCAGGGGCTGAATCGATACAGTTGTTCCGTTTCTCGTTTGTGGAGTTTGTGTTCACAAGGCAAACGTCTGTACCGTTTCAAAGCTGTTAACAAATGCCAGAGCGGAGCCCGGCAGCGGACGAGAGGCCGCCTGCTGCAGCCGGGTTTACGCTGCTGTTCAATTCGGGCAGGGTTTGCGCTGCGCAAACCCTGCCCGAATTGAACATTGTTTGATTTCAAACAATGTTTAATTTGTGCCGTGCTGGGACAACATCTCGGCATGTCCAATAGGAGAGAAGGTGGTGGAAGCTGCACCGACTCTTCTCCTTGTGCCGCGGTCGCATATACACATGAATGGAGTTGTGTCGGTTGCTGTGTGGATTATGTTCTCACTACAAATAAAAAAAATGAACCGTTTCAGGTCTCGATTGGAATCGGGCCGAGACCACCTCTCCTAGGTGATCTCGGAACGCTTGTTTTGTACCGTTTCAGAGCGCGATTGCTGTGTTCACATATACCAAAACGTTCCAATCTTGAGGGGGAAACGTTCCCTGTATCGGAACAACTGCTTGAAACGGGACAGGTTTGAAAGCACCCTAAAATTTTTCATCTCTGCTGTCAAACACCTATTATTGATGTCGAAACCAAGAAGGCAAGTATTTTTTTTTCTGGTTCAACTACAATTGGGCTAACCCATATTTTTTGTGGGGTTCAAAATGCCAGAATTTCAATGTTAATATATATGGAATAAAACAACACCCTCCCACCACAGCTAGAAACAGGCAGGTGCGCACAGAGAGATAGAGGGACAGAGAGAGAGACAACCCTAGTTACGTTAACAGCACACAGGTGGGTCCAAGTGGGAGGCCTAACATCTGAGGGATGCAGCCGTTGTTGCGGGCGGGTATGCTTTCAGTTACAAAACAATTATTAGACTAAAACATGGAAATATGTCAATTCTGACATGTTCATATTGTCAAAACAGACGGGCCGAATTAGCTTACCGTTTTCAGTTGACACGCCATATTTGATGTAGAGCTGTGATATCCAAACTGTTTCCCCCTGATGAAATTTAATTTAATTTAATTAGAATCGACCGATTAGATTTTAGTGAAGCCAGGCCGCATGGACTAATAAATCGACCAGTTGACTGGGATATTACATCCCTACCTTGTTGCAGGTTGTTTTAGACAAATTTTAGACACAAAAGGACCAGTTTTTATTGAGAGGCATTCAAACTGGACTTAAATATCCCATGAAGGCATATGTACAAAATCCAAAATGGTTATGGCCTGTGATAAGTTTCAGTTGGAGGCCAGGATTTGCAGATTACAGTCCAAGTCGGAGAAGCTTCATCTTACTCTTGTCATGATCACAGGTGTCATCTAGGATCAACACTGTTCATGTACCGCAGGGTAAGATTAAATGAATTGACTTGTAATTGGTTTAATTTGGAAAGGCAGAATTTAAGACCCATTGTGCTACATAACTTCCCACTGCTAAATAGCTGCTTGTAGATTTGATGTTATGGCAAAACATGACTATTAAATATCCTTGTTGCTTCCCTTTGTAAGCTCATTAAGCTAAGCAAAACTATCACTGCTGTATATCTTAGTGAGGTTGAAGTCAATGTTCTTGTCATACTATGTCCTCTATGTAGAGGTGGTGGCTGATGATTGTGTCCCTTCAAAATCAATATCCATAGTCAATTTTTGCAATGATCTGGCAGAGAGGGTATAGGTCTATGCAGAATACCGGTGGCGACACAGCATCTTCTTGGTACTCGATGGTAACCTGTCCAACTGACTTTGAGCTGGCCTCTACAGACGTCTTTCACAGTCACATTGAATTGTTGATAAAGGATCTCAGTGCCCTGTTGATGTTGTTCAGCTCTAACCATTCCAGTATCCGCATGTGTAGCATTGATTCATTCTCATTGTCGCACTGTCGATCCAGGCCGCACACAGATTGATTTCTTTCATCCTAGAGTCTTTGACGACTGTCCTCTCAACCAGTAGTTAGTTATCAGCTCCTCTGGTGTTTCTTTCCATTCTCATCTGTGCTGCGCTCATGTGTGGAGCAATGTGCCTACTTATCTTCGCTGCCATGATGCCTGACAGGAGTTTCCATGTTGTGCAGAGGCAGGTTATTGGATGCCCCTTTCTGAGGGTCCTTCGTGATGAGGACGGTGCGGCCTTGGGTAAACCACGCTGGCTGGGTCTCATCTATTAATACCCAGTTCATTTGTGCTGCTAGGTGCTCATAGTGTGTCTCTTCACCCAGTAGGTGTGTATTATGTCAGGGCTTAGTCCTGCCTTGTTCTTCATACTTGAGACCCATTCATTGATGTCTACCATTTCAATGGAAACTGGTTCTTGTTCCGGGAAATTACTTTGGTGTGTGTGTGTGTGTGTGTGTGTGTATTTGAAAATGCACTTTGTATTTAGTTTATAAATCTAATTTCAATAAAAAACTCTGAGAGGGTGAGACACAGAGGCACAGTTGTTGGCAACATCACCTTGAATATACAAATCCCTGTAATCTGAGTCAGATTCTTAGGTTCATTTGTCAATATCACTTGCCATTTTTTCTTTCAAGGGCACATAAATGAAAGGTTGAGTGCAGACAGTGAACCTAATCATGCTGATGGTTGTGGGACTCTAAAAGCCGTGGGTCATTAGCTCTCATAAAGGTCTACATGCCGTCCCTTGAGCGACGTTTTGCTGAGGACAGGGAGATGCATCTGATGCATTTTTATCATGGACTTCACAATGACGGCGGTGGGAGGTTGGTCGATAAAACAAAGGCTTTTCAGAGCACCAGGAGTGTATTGTTTTCTCAACTGTCAGGCCTCCCTTCGCATGTTTGTATTGAATCTATGATCAGTATGCGAGTCCATATCACATATCTGCAGAGGAAAGCACAGTTGTTGTTGTTGCAGTGTGTAGAACAAATTCTTTGAGTGATTTCTACAAAGAATAGAAAAAAAACCCTCGAAAACTAAATAAATACATGTCTGTCTTCCTTATCTTCCTAAACATATTTCCACTCAGGATGCTTCCTGACTGCTAAATCTAAGTCTATAATTGCAAAACACCTGGACAATGTATAAAAATGTGCCATTTATTGCCGCTGAAAACTGCCGCAGCTCAGTGTATTTCCTTAAATTTAAAATTCCTCTGCATGTCTTGTGCTGGCAGATCTCCCACGGGACATCTATCTGTCTCTTCCTTGCTACAAAGCTTGATTTATTTTCAGTCCACTCTGTGCATTCGATATGTAGTTTAATCTTGGCATCGAGGCAGGGAACGCTTCTATTTGTCTACTCTTGGATTTAGATCAATCTTTTTCTGTGGGACCTAAAACAAAGCATGCGTTGGATGTGCGCCACTACACAGACGAGTAGCTCAGAAAATGATCTTCAGCATGCATCAATCCAGGAATGATTCAGGTGGGGAGACTGAGTGGAGCTCGTTTGCAAAGCTCTCATTGCAAAACAAACAAATTAAGGTGTCCAGATAGTTGCTGGAGGCATCACACTGGAAGGACAAAAGATCATGATAAAAGACTGTGATTACATGAGTGATGGGTGTTGATACTGAGCATAAAACATGCAACATAACCCTGTTACACCAAACTCAAAGTTGTTATTCTTGGCTTTATTGCTGAACAAAATCTGACCACAATGATCACAAAATTCTAATTATTACACTGTAATAACACAGGACCCATATGACTCCTTTAAAGACAAGAGAAAGACTTATATGAGAGCACTGACAGTGAAATTGCTTTCTTTCCTACCACGTCTCTGTAACAGGACAACTCATGTACCCAGAAATACCAGAGTATGTACTCATTTCACACTTAACTGATTGGAAGCGTGCTTTTAGCATGTCATACTTTGTCTCTGTGTGAAATAAAATGCCTGCAGGGGGTCAGGGATCCAGAAGACAAATTGTACTGAGATATTGTTTCACAGGTAATTGTGTGTATAGCAAAAAATATATATATTTAAAAAAAATGAAAAGACAACATCAGTGTCTCGGAAATATGCAGAACAAAGATGGCCCTGAGCCTGATATCAGTTAGATATTTAATTTATTTGTTGTTAACACATCCGTGAAGGTTGATATTTCAGTTTTTTCTTCTAAAACAAACAATATATGTACAGCAAATTCAAACAAGTAAACGGGGGTTACATGTAGCATAATCCTGACAGTGAAAGTCATACCTTGAATACATCCTGTGAATGGCAGCTACCTTGTCTCCCTTGCAGAGCTGAGGCACCAAGGTAACATAAGCCAACAGAATAACAATAATAATAGCTACAGGATATAGACTTTATTTGTGGAAATAGTCAAGAAAAAAACGACTCATTAACCGGAATCAGACGTAGCCAAATGGCTGGGACAGCGTACAGGGACATCTGTGCTGGGTATGGGTTAGAAGTCCCCGCGTCCCCGATGGGATACATCACTGACAGTGTTTGAGAACATCAGATCGAAGGTCTGGAGGGACTTCAAGCTGCACACTGACAAGCAGCTGCTGGCTAGCCAACTCGACGTAGTGACGGTTGACAAGGTTGTGACAGATGTGGAAATGCCATCTGACAGCAAGAGAAGGAGGAAAAGAGCAGGAGGAGATGGAGAAGGGAAGGAAACAACTGGAGCAGATGTGGAAGGTGAAGTCCAAAGCGGCTGGTAAAAGGGAGCTCGGTCGCAGCTAAACATAGAACAGGTATTTGCCCACATTTCGCAAATGTAGTTATGTCACAGTCTATGGATAGATATAATGTACAGTATACATAGGCTGTTGTTCTGTACAGGGCATCCTCCATGTGAGATCACAGTACACCACAATCTATGAATTGCAAAAGGTGCTAACCCAAATCATATATATATATATATATATATATATATATATATATATATATATATATATATATATATATATATATATAAATCTGTTGTTTTTAACTCCCAACCCTAACTGAGCACATTTTCCTGCATTGCTGTGAATATCTAACTAACATGTTCGAAAAAACACGAGGAATTATAGTTGTTACTGTATCAGCTTGAGCACGTGGTGTTTGTCTGTGATTGTGACTTGGATGGAGATCAGATCACATTTTATGGCAAATTAACACAGAAAATCAGTTAATTCCGAGGGGTATACACACTTTTTGTTGCCACTGTATTTGTAAACTAAACAACAGTTCAGTACATTTATTGTATATCCATGTGATAAAGCATCACATTTTGATTTACATACATGAGAACAGAAGTGATTAAGTCTAGCCTAATTCCTTCCGCCTCTTCCGCACAATGGCACCAGACTGGTATCAGGAAATATGCAAAGCCCGATTATTGGGACGGGAATAAGGAGCGACGGCATGTAGTGAGACGTTGCATGTGAATGTTGCAAGACACAGCACATGCACGTCATCATGTAACAACGGTGTGGTATAGCAACAGAGATTATGTGTCAGTTTCTACAGAGGAAAATACGTCATTGTACATTTTTTGAAACTTTTATTGTAAAAACTGTTATGTTTTGTTCTTTTGGCTTAATGGAGCTAAAAGGAGCTCTGTCGTGAGATCAGATGGAAATTTAAATTTTGACACAGACCCAAAAAGTGGCTTCATACATCTATTATTTACACCCTCACTTTCATATTCAGGGTCATGGGAGTGTGGTGGAGCCTACCTGTTTTTTTTAGGTGAAAGGCAGGGTGCACCCTGGTCAGGTCCCGATGCTGTTGCAGGGCTACCTGGGTTCATGAAGCAGTTGAATTAAAATAGATACAAACAGTATCAAGTTTATCGACTATAAGGTCTGGGCGCTAAAAATCGTACTTTTGCTAAAACAACGAAAGAGAGAAATTACTTCAGTGGTTCAATTTGAGCAAAGTGAAACCTAAATCATATTGATAAAGCATTGTTGGATGTTTGACCTTGCCGAGAAGTATTTTTTGCCGTGCGCTGCCTGGCAACTAGGGGTATAGTTTTCTTTTCTTTACGTTCCCTTTCTTTTCTTTTCACATTTTCACTTAAATGTTGTTCGGCTCCATTCTTTTAACACCGAGAACAGAATACAGTGACACATTTCCCATTAGTAATCTTTTTGTTCATCTGCATAACTTCCATTTTCATAATTGCTTTGCTCAAATGGAACTTCAGGCACCTGCCCAGCAGCACTATTTGGCTGTATTTTCACTTATGTTGCTTTCAGATTCTGGATAGGGATTTTTTTTTTTTAAATACATACACGGGAGGGGGAGGCAAAATAAAATATTCATCCTTCGGTTTTGCCAAAATTGCATGTCACATACTTTTACAAACATTATTAATGCCTCTTTCATCTGTGATAGTGTGATAAATTTAAATCCTAAACTGCCGTTGTCTCTAATTTCTGCAGATGAATTCTGTATTGTTCCTTGTTAAGAAATAACTGCACGCGGATAGGATGAGAATTGTGTAAATATATATAAAGTTTTTTTTTCTAGAAGGAGCATGTTCAAAAAAAAAACAGAAAGAATATACAGGGTTTTATACATGCTCTTAGAAAATGTATATCCTTCATCTGGTGCTCGAAAAAATGTATTTTCACCTGGGAGGGCGTCAGTGTTTCTTAAAGTAGAGTATATTCACATCATACGGCCTTGAAAAAAAGATATCGTTTACATTCTCAGGAGAGTATGAGATGGATTTAAAACTGTGCTCTTTTTGCATTCCAAGAAAAAGTCGTCAGAAACAAAGATCATTTTATTTTTATTCCAGCCATTATTCTTCCTTGTCAAAATGTGGTGCTTATGTCGCCCATAATACAGCTTCGCCACAGGCAGTTCAGTTTAAAATTCTGGCTGGAAGCTGCCAATATACCCTTGAGCTTTAAACAGATGTAGCCGTGGGGTCTGCAAAGTAAAGCCAATGTGTAAGTACTTTAAAGGGGATGCTAACCCCCAAATCAAATATACTAAACTTTGCTTTGCTTTACATCCAGTTTTCTTGAATATAATATCACACAAGCAAGGCCCACGCATTTCTTTCAGTGCCATTCATAAATACTCTAGAAGGTTCTGGTAAAGCAGAAAGAAAAAGGTTCCCGCTTGAAATTAGCCACAGGAAGAGTTGTGGATTTTCTCTTGTAACTGGTTTATGATTTCTGAACAGAGACTTTTCTTTTCTTTTATTTGTCATGCTTTGAACATCTCGAGCTGAATGATATCCACTTCCTATTTACTGTATATAAGGAACACTTTCACAGCCTCCATGTCCAAATTTTAGTGATTCGCATGTAAATAATTAAATGGATAAATAGCACTGTAGGGCAGAGGGAGAAAAATGCATATTTGATTTAGGGGTGAACGTTTTTAATTAAAGAGCAGCACTGCTGAGTGTGATTTGATGTCGGCTCCAGCAGACCTCTGGCTCCATTATACCTCCATTAAAACAATGCCAAGGTCTCTTAAATTGTAGAAAATACTAAATCTTTCAAAAAAAGGGTAAAATCATTGCAAATTTAATTACACTCTTGCCAATCAGCGATACTTTTGAAAACAATTCCATATTCAAGCAGATATTAAGCAGCAAAGAGAGGTATGATTTGGGAATTAATGTTTTGATTGTTTTGAGAAAACAGGCCAGAACAAGATGTTCATTCAGTGGTCAACTTGAGTATCCGTGTAGTTTGAATCATGACTGTTATTTTGTTACCATTTGTTGGTGGAGGAGGCTGTTTATTTTCCACAGACGGTCTTGGTGTGTTTGCTTATTTTAATCAGTTTTCTGTTCACCATAATTATGGCTTGTTCCTCGGTTAATTGAACCAACAGGCCCTCAAGGGAGTCAGACATCCGATTTAGTTTTTTTCAATAAGTAAATGTTTATTTTGTTAATGGGTCCCGATTTTAATCCACTTGATCTGCAGTTTTACGGTGCAATCTGATATGCAAAACTGCAACTTCAAACAAAACAACAACCCACAAATCAATGGGTCACAAGCAGTAAGTCAACTTCTTCCATTGTGTTTATCATCTTGAGCGTTCAGCTGACATGAAGAATGAAGAGTAACACAACAAGAGTACAGTCAAAAATGGAGGAAGACAGTGTCCTCCTAAGTTTTTCTCCTAATCAAAAACAAAATACAGTAGAAGGAAAATAAAAATGGAGGTCAGCAAAAGATGATGGGGGATTTATAAGTACTTAGCAAAGAAATGTTACCTTGCTGCAAAGACAACCCAGTCTAGTTTATTCTAGACTGTGAAATGGATTTCCTGTGGTGAAGCTACAATTTCTCCCAAAATAGATTACTAAAATCACATCTGATATTTGGCATGTGCATTCCAATGGCGTTGTTTTATTTAGGCTATTCAACCTTGGACAAACTGTTTGGTGAAAGTTTGGTGAAACAAATATCCCAATAAGCCAAACCATATTGTTCAAACTCGTCCTGCTGCCTCAATATGTGTTTACATAAGTACATAACTTTGATGAAAAAACTACAGTGGATATAACATGTCCTTACTAAATAACAGCTTTTTAAATTATAAAGATAGAAATGGCAACCACATAAATGTCAGGATTGTCACATCTCTAGTGTGTTCTTCTTGACAAATAAATACTTAGGGACATGAATGTTTGGGGTCACATTCAACTGACAGCCATGGGCTACAACGAGTTGCCAAAGAAACAGAGACTTATTTGTTGAAAGATATCAACTAAGAGAGCTATATAAATTAATATGGAAGTCACTAGGGGTGTAACGATACACTAATCTCACGATACGGTACGATACACGATATTGAGGTCACGATAACGATACGATACGATATTATAGCAGTATTTTTTTAACAACCTTGAATGAGGAACATATGACTGGAAAAAAATGTCTTTTATTTGAAAGACACAAAATACAAAACAATGCTGTACGTTTGCTCTATTGTTACAGTTTGTAATGCTTTATAACTGTTTAAGTTTTAAAGAGAAAGCCAGGCCAACCATTTTCCACAAGCTGAACTAAAAGTAAATGTCAGGTTTGCATTATGCATCTTAAACATATTTTGCCACAAACTGAATAGTTTCTCTCATGTATGATTTGACTTTTTTCTTTCAAATTTAAAACTAAAATTAAATAAATAAATAAAAGTAAATAAATACATACAATTTTGCATAATAAAAAAGATTGATTCATGCTCACCTTATAAGTGTAAGAGATTTATTTTTGTTAAAAAGTTTATTTTGGTAATTCAAGGTTCATTATTTTATAAATATATTCTTTATATTCTGATGTAAATCAGGGACTATAATGACACTAGTCAGTTTATCTGTAGTTGTTAATGTTTTAGATTGGGCGGAGTGATACAGCACTAGGTGCTGTGTTGATGCTCTAAAATCCTACGCTGTTGAGCGGACATTAAAGTACACTGGACTGGAGCTCAGCAGAAGTTGCCTGCGTGTTTATCCTACTCACGACCCGAAAAAGGTTTAATTTAATAAGGTAAGGCTTAACTCTACACCAGCCTTACATAAGTAAAAGTTCAGAGCTCAAAACGGGACCACAAGACGGGACTAGTTTCTTCTGAGCGGAGTAAGATTTTGGTTCCCGGGTCGAGGTGCGGTCGCTGCCGCGGTCGCGGTCGGATGCGCGTTACTAGTCAACACAATAGATTAATATTAATAACCCAATATCGCGATACACTTTGTCACCTCCACGACACGTATTGTGACGTTTTTGTATCGCGAAATTTCGTGGCACGATATATTGTTACACCCCTAGAAGTCACTAAATTTACAGAACCACTGTCAAACCTCAATCAGTGAATAGAGAATATGTGGCACCACAGAGATATTGCAAATATGAGGACAACCCCCCAAAGTTGATTAGAAGAAAAGGACAAGGCTACTGAAAAGGTACTGTTCACTCCCTACATGTGAAAAATGTCTTCACTGTGGGGTATATTGGCGAAAGGGAAGCCGTTTCTTACACAATGAATATGTAAGCCCATCTGAATGATGCCAAAAAATTCATTCAGTCACCATGTAGAAAAATGTGTTATGGTCTGATGAGACAATGGTTAAGCTTTATGTCCTTAATTCTAAAAGATATGTTTGGCGCAAAGCCAATATAAAGAATAATCCATGGAGCATAATGCCAACGGTGAAGCATAGTGAGGATAGTGTAAGTTTGTTCCTCCTCTATCCCCTTACATGAGAGGTTACTTGTTGTTGAATGCAGGTTTTGATTGGTTCATGAACCTGACACGAGCGTACGAGAAAAGCAGCGAGACTTGACAGGAGTTGTTAGTTTAGTTTTTACTAGGTTGAATGGTGCTCATGGCTCATCGCATGGACAGTGCTAACTGCTGTTCCGTGCCCGAGCTAGAGTCCACAACCCAGTATAATCGCTTGGCCTGATATAAACAGCTGCATATTCTGTACTCACCTGCTGCAAATTCAGTAAAGTTCCAACTGGAAGATCCCTTGTCGTGTGAAGTAATTTCCACCCACGCATCCAGACAAAGCAGTTTAGCTTCCCACAGAGAGCTACAACGCGACAAATGGTGTCAGAAGTAGGATCCAAAACTTTCCACCGTGAGTACACCGCCATCGGAAGGAGGAAAAACTATCCGAGCTAATTAACCAACAGGCTGGATTTCGACGCGGATGTTACAACGCTCGCTAGTTGTCGTCTCCAGGTGCTCTGACTTGAAACATGCGCTGATTAGAGCGCACCGTTGGCGCGCGTCACCATTCATAACTCCAGTTTTCTGAGAAGGACAATAACAACCTCCTGCCCCCGTTTTTGCGCTTTTACACTATGGGTCGAGGCGGGTGGAGGCGTGCCGAGTAGATACTTTTTCTGTATCTATTCTGCCGAGGTTCTAAGCGTGCTGAGTCGGCCTGCATCTGACGTCATCACACTACACGCCACGGATTGGTTGGGGGACGGGTCCATCAGACGTTTGAATCAGGAAGCAGGAATCAGCACAAGAGCAGCTCGCGGCTTCCTCATTCTATCCGACATGCAATGGCAGTGCAAACGTCTGTTTCGTGATCCAACTCTGAGGTGCAGATGTTCATAAACCTGGTGGCTGAGGAGAGAATCAAAAAGGGATCTAGGTGGGCGATAAGGAACGACCAGATCCACCAGGCACTTGGTCACTTCTCAACCGCTCACGGCTCCCAGCTGACTTTTCATCAGCGCCGAGACAAACAAAAATGAGGCGAGACGAGGCGTGGGGAGTTGAGTTGCGCTGAGTAGGTTCTAGTATAAAAGCGCCATAAATGTCGCCTTTAAAATTAGATCCAAAATAATCAATTGGGATGTACATGTAGCCCTCATACGCGACTCTGTCCTCCTTGGATTAGATCTGATGAAGTCACAGGATGTTGTCATCCACACCTGTGGAAAAGTTTTCATTGGAAGTGAACTTGTTTTCTCCAAAGTTGCAACCGGGGATGGATCTGACTATTATGCGGCCAGAGTGACCCTAGGAGAAAATACCACCATACCAGCCCCATCTGAATGTGTGGTCTGGGGTGAAGTGGAAGACCCAAGGCCAGGTGTTCCAGCTGTACTCGAACCCTTGAACATTACAGGAGCTGTAGCCTCCGGATATTGTTGCTACCACCATGGAGATGTGGGTGCCCGTCAGATTATGCAACTTCTCAACCAGCAAAGCGTCTCTGCCTAAAGGAGCCTGCCTGGGTCTCTTGGTTGAGGCGTACCCGGAGGAGCTATCATCTTCACCTGAGCAAAATACAGTGTCCAGTGGGGAGAACAAGTCAGAGACTGCACCGTCACTGGTAGCGGGAATGGTAGCAGAAATTTCAGCTCTCCCGGAGCATCTGCAAGGGCTGGTTGGTTCTACTAGTGAGATACTCAGTGAGGAGCAGCAACAATGTTTTATCCAGCTGCTGTTAACTTACCAATCTCTCTTTGCCAAAAGCAACTCCGACCTGGGCTGACTTCACACACAAAATTCATACAGGATCGGCTAAGCCTGTGCGGCAGCCAGTAAGAAGGACGCCTCTTGGATTCCAAAGTGAAGAGGAGACACATCTTCAAGCCATGTTTCAAGCAGGGGTTATTACACCATCATCCTCAGAGTGGGCCGCCCCAGTTGTCCTAATCCGAAAGAAGGATGGAGGAGTGAGGTGGTGTGTAGACTACCACTGCCTAAACAATCTGACAGTCAAGGATGCATATCCTCTGCCCAAAATTGAAGAGTGTTTCGATGTTCTGGAAGGGGCTACTATGTTCTCAACTCTTGACCTTCAGTCGGGCTATTGGCAGATAGCGATGGATGACAAAGACCGTGAGAAGACGGCCTTCATAACCAAGTGGGGCCTCTATGAATACACATGCATGCCATTCGGGCTCTGCAATGCCCCAAGGACATTCCAAAGGGCAATGGAGCTTGTCCTCAGGGGGTTTCAGTGGGAAACATTGCTGATCTATCTGGACGATGTCATTGTCCTTGGCAGAGGAGTGAATGAAAGCCTGGATCGACTGGCGCAGGTCTACCAGCGTCTCCACAGCTATGGGTTGAAGCTCAAGCCATAGCAAATGTCACCTACTTCAAGAAGAAGTTCTCTTCCTCGGCCATGTTGTGAGTGGTGACAGGATTCGTCCAAACCCCGCCCTAGTCAAGGATGTGCTTCTCTGGGAGCCCCCCACAAACCTAAAAGATCTGCAAGCTTTCCTTGGTCTCTGTAACTACTACCGAAAGTTTGTCCCATCTTTTGCCAAGCTAGACCCTCCAGAAAACGCGGGCAAAAATCCTTGATTCTGCGGGCTAAAATCATTGATTCTGTGGGCTAAAATCATTGATTCTGCGGGCTACATTGATTATTCGATTAAATGTGCAGGTTTTTTATGTGCTTTTATGCGGTGAAATTGCGGAATATGCTGGAAGTTGCGGAATATGCGGGAAGTCGTGGAATAGCCTATGCGGAAAGTTGCAAAATATGCAAAATATGCAGGAAGTTGCGGATTCGGCGCTGAGCTCTTCCCTCTTAAATTCAGCGGGCTGTCTCGTCTGATCTGAGGTCGTAGGAGAAAAAAAAAGGAGAGCGCAGGTGGAGAGGAGAGGTGCTGTGGCGGCCCGGGGGCCGGCCGTCTCTCTCCCTCCAGCCCGCGGCTCAGTGCTCGGGTGATTGCCGGGCGCACCGGCGCGACGAGGGGGACGAGCCAGAGCTCCGTTCACCCCACGCATCCGCCGCCAAGATCCCCCAGTGGATGGGAACGTGAGTCCGCCTCCGCCGGCCTTCGCAGGCGCAGTGGTGCGCGGTCAGCGCGGAGACCAGAGTCCCCCGGCAGCCGCGCCCACCGCGCAAGCGGGGGGCTGGACGGAGACGGCACTCCCTTTTTCCTCTCACCCCCACGGGTGAGAGCTGCTGTTTGGGGGGTGGCGGTTTCTGCGAGGGGTGCGGAGGTCCCCGGGCGGGTCCCGCACGTCGGGACCGGGCATCCCGACATGTCACTCACAACACTTCCCCCTTTTTCCAAACTTTATGCGAAAATGTGCGGCGATGATGCGGTGAAATCAAGCGAGCCCCGCATAATTCGCATATTCAGCGCGGACATATGCAATTATCGCGGGAAATATTAATATTAACCCCAGTAAAAGTGATTTTTCTGCACCAGACATTGAAATCCACGGAACGTCTGTAAATCCACGGACAGCCGTGAAATCCGCGTAAATTTCCGCGATCACGGAATCGCGGATTCCTGGAGGGTCTACCAAGCTGGCAAGCCCCCTCCACAGTCTACTAAAGAAGGAGACCACATTTCTGTGGACAGATGAGCACCAGAATGCTTTCACACAGCTCAAGGAAAAACTCACTACACCAGTTCTGGTTCAATGTTGAGGGCAAGTACATACTTGACACTGATGCCTCCAACCACAGTATTGGAGCTGTTCTGTCCCAAGTCCAGTGGGGAGAAGTGCGTGTTCTAACATACCAACCCAGCAGAGGTACTGTGTTTCTAGACGTGAAATACTTGCTGTAGTCCGCTACACCCACCAATTTCTCCACTACCTATTGGGCAGAAAGTTAATTCTGCGAACAGGTCATTGCAGTCTCACCTGGCTGTTTCGGTTCAAATCCCCTGAAGGTAAGTTAGCTCGCTGGCTACAAGAGTTGAGCCAATACAATTTCCACATTGAGCACCGAGCAGGCCGACAACACTCGAATGCTGATGCCATGTCCAGGCAAACTAACGAGCAGTCACACCAATGTGACTGCTACCAAGCCGGAGAGAACTTGTCTGATCTGCCATGTCAAGGATGTAAGCGGTGCCAAAGACTTCATGAGCAGTGGGCAAAGTTTGAAGAAGATGTTGATGATGTTTTGCCACTGGCTGTGAGATGCATCCAATCCGGTACCGAGGCCAGTGATGATCAACTTCAGTCGAAGGAAGCGGGGCAGCCCCTTGCACGCAGAGGTGGAAAAAGTACAAAAATATTGTACTTAAGTAAAAGTACAAATTTTCTGCTTGAAAATTACTTAAGTAAAAGTAAAAAGTACCCATTAAGAAAATTACTTAAGTAAAAGTATAAAAGTACCTCAAATTAAATATAATAAAGTACCAAAAGTACATGGTGTAAAATGTACTTAAGTACAAAAGTAAAAAGTACAAAGTACAAAGTACAAAGTACAAAATTCAAAGTACAAAATTATTTTCAAAAGGATTGCAAAGAAATGAAGAATCCAAGAATTTGCTTACAACTCTAAATAATGGTGATATTATTCTGACCCCTTTAGCGTTTGTTCCATTAACCCATTTTCATTTCGTCGGCTGCCGCTCAAGACTGATTTATGGTTCCGCGTTACACCAACGCAGAGCGTACGGCGTAGGGTACGCGGCGACACGCACCGTACGGTGCGCTTCGCCGCGTACCCTACGCCGTACCTTACGGCGTACGCTCTGCGTCGATTTAACGCGGTTAAGTCTTCATCAGTCTTCATCGGTACTCGACGCGACGGCGGTTCCTCCGGCCTTTCCGGCCCGCCTCTGCGGCGCAACTCTCCCGGGGGCTGCGGCTCCTTCTCGGGGAGGCCGAGTCTCCCCGTCTGCCCCAGGTGTCTTGCATGGATCTATAATATTAACGGTATTAAAGGTGTCTCGTCACGGACCCGCCGCCGGGCAATCACGGGCAATTCACTCGCCCCCCTTCCTTCCCGTCCGCTTATGGTTCCGCGTTAAATCGACGCATACGTACGCCGTAGGCTACGGCGTAGGGTGTGCGTCGCCGCGTACCCTACGCCGTAGTTCTGCGCCGGTGTAACGCGGAACCATAAATCAGCCCCCGCTGTGCTGTTCTCATGGCTTTAATTTGTAGCGAGTAACGACGTGTCCAATTTTAAATGTAGCGGATTAAAAGTACGATTTTTCCTTGAAAATGTAACGAAGTAAAAGTAAAAGTACAGAAAAATGAAAGTATCAATAAAAGTACAAATTCTCAAAAATCTTACTTAAGTACAATAACGAAGTACTTGTACTTCGTTACTTTACACCACTGCTTGCACGCCAGCCGGGGACTCCATTGATCAGGTGACGCTTGAGTGTCCTGCGATGAGGAAGTTCTGGCTCTGCTGGTCTCAGGTGATACCGCGGCAAAGAGTTCTTTACTATTCATGGGAACGAGTGGGAGCGCAACACCCAACCTTTCTTTTACTAGTTCCAGTTTCCATGCAAAGAGAGATCCTACAAGCTTGCCACAACCCTCCTCACTCTGGGCATCTTGGGGAAGCAAAAACCCTGGAGCGCCTACGCCAGAGCTACCACTGGTATGGAATGGCACAGGATGTCCATCTCTTCCTAAGGAAATGCTAGCATTGCAATGCTTGCAAAGCTACCGGACCCTTAAAGAGAGCCAGGCTGTAAAATTACCAAGCTGGAGCACCTCTGGACCGTCTACATTTGGACATCCTTGGGCCCTTTCCTGTATCCAGCTCAGGAAACAAGTACTTTCTCGTCATAATCGACCAGTTCATGAGATTGGTTGAAGCATTTCCTATTCCAAACCAAGGAGACAAAACAACAGCAAAGAAGCTTGTGTACAACTTTATTGCTCGGTTTGGAGCACCCCTCGAGTTGCACACTGACCAGGGCCGCAATTTCAAGAGTTCCCTTTTTCAGAGTGTATGCAAGCTCATACAGATCATCAAGACCAGGACCACCCCTTACCACCCTGCATTTAATGGACAGGTGGAGCCGTTCAATAGAACCTTACTACAGATGATTCGGTGCTACGTGAACCAAAACCAAAAGAACTGGGACGAGCATCTGCCACTACTCACCTCAGCCTACCACAGTTCGCGTCATGCTATCACAGGGTTCACAGCTAATAGGCTCATGTTTGGCAGAGAGATTCATCAACCACAAGATATCCAGTCCGGGGCTGCAAAACTCAAATCTAACCGAATGGAGGTAGATTTCTTTTGCGGCCTGGGTAAAGGACTCGAAGAGGCACAAAACACAGCAAGAGAGCATCTCCATACAGCACAAGAACGACAAAAGAAGATGTACGATGTTCAAGCACGGGAACATTCTTGCAGTGTGGGAGATTTAGTGTATGTAAGGGATGACACCAAAAAGAAGGGACTAAGCCCCAATCTTCAAGCTCCGTGGAAGGGACCCTTGATTGTCTCAGAATGCCGAGGTCCTGTCCTCTATGAGATTCAGGAGTTGAAACGCAGCAAGATAATGCATCATGATCGGCTTAAACAATTCGATGGAGAGGTGGTTCCTGCCTGGTTTAAGCGTGGAAGAAACCAAGTCATGCAACGTTGCCAAGACCCAGCCTTACAGCTGGGAGAGGATGTGACATTGGTGCCAGAGCTGCCACTACCAGGAGAAAAGGACCAAGTTCCAACTGAGGAAGAGGTTTCTCGAGAGCCATGGAGCCCAGAGGAAACACCTCGACCCACCACTCCGGGGGGTCAACAGGACAACAGAGGAGCAGTCAAGGACATTCCAGAAAAGACTGTTAAAACCTCCAGTGGACGCATTGTTAATAAGCCAGAGAGATTCAGGATCTAGTTAGGCTATGGATGAAGGGAAAGTGTTTAGTTAAACTGTAGATTTGTTTATTCATTTCGTTTTATGCAAGAGTTCTGTTACAGTGTTTTTCGACTTAAGAGAAGTTAGTCCCTAGACATGGTTAGTTGTATACTGAAGGGACTCAGTACTCCTGGAGGGGGGTAGTGTAAGGCAGTGGAAATAGAGAAGTTTGTTCCTCCTCTATCCCCTTACATGAGAGGTTACTTGTTGAATGCAGGTTTTGATTGGTTCATGGACCTGACGGGAGTTGTTAGTTTAGTTTTTACTAGGTTGAATGGTGCTCACGGCTCATCGCATGGACAATGCCAACTGCTGTTCCGTGCCCGAGCTAGAGTCCACAACCCAGTATAATCGCTTGGCCTGATATAAACAGCTGCATATTCTGTACTCACCTGCTGCAAATTCAGTAAAGTTCCAACTGGAAGATCCCTTGTCGTGTGAAGTAATTTCCACCCAGACAAAGCAGCTTAGCGTCCCACAGAAAGCTACAACGCGACAATAGCATTTCTTCAGTAGGGCCGGGGTCACTTGTTAAAATAGATGGGGAAATGAGTAGCTCCGTCTTCTGTCCTCTTACCAAAAGTTTGAAATGAAGAGATATTTCACATTCCAACACAACAGTGACCCAAAGCACACAGACCTCACTAGACCTCAATCTGACTGATAACCTAATTAATAAATATTTTTCTTTCTGCATTTCATTTTGTTGGAATATTATGGTAAAGATGTACTGTAACATTTACATTTATGTATTTGTTTTTTCTGTCTCCATAGTTTAAAAACCTGGACTTTCACAGGGATACTCATACTTTTTATATTCACTTTATGTATGTGTGAATAATTGCAGCTGCAAGGAACTGAAGGGCAGAGCTATTTATTTTTCTTTTATGAGGATGATCCAGGCTTTTCAATGGTAAAGGAAATGAACAAGGAAGCACTCAAGCTACGTTTCACACCTGCAGACTTGAGTCCACATAAAACAAATGCCAGTTTGTTTTCCCACTTGCAGTTTGTTTTGTATAATGTGAACACAGTCATTGCAGCCGAGTGATGACAAAAACTGGATCTATGACAACAAAAAGAGGTGGTCTTGATAAGAAATTACTAGAGATATTAAGTCCAATCCTAAGAAAAATGAAAATAGATCCAAAAAGCTACAATTGCAGGGTTGAAGGGGCATTGAATTAATTGTTGACTTTTGTTTGTGTGGGATGAGCATTTTTCCTTAATTACAGTTCTTATCCAATTCTCTTTTGAGTCATCTGCTGAAGAAGCAGTGGTACGTGAGCATTTCGACAGAGCTCATTTGCAATATGCCGTTATTTGAGGCTGGAAAGTCTCACCAGGAAATTTGCCTCATGTTCATTCTGCAGGACTGCGGTTTCCAGTGACAAAACACAAGGTTATCAATTCAAAGGGGAAAAGGGACGTACCGCAGAAGCACACTCTGGACTTTTCTTTTCACAAATGAGAGAAATTCCCCAGAGAAAGCAAGAAACCCAGAACAATGACAGACAAAACGGTGAGTTTTCATTGGTTCAGATGATCAATCCCTTTTGGTTATTGAAAATGTTGGATTTGACTGTGAATTTGAACATCTGGAACCTTGGTGCAGTTTCCCAGGTTGGAAATACATCTCAGAAACTACTCTCTCCAAAACTGTGCAAGGCTGAACATATTTTATGTCAGCTATAAGAAGTGCAGGCAATCCACTGTACAAAGACCATATGGACCCTCAATGTGTTCAAATGTCAAAATATGAATGCTTTTGTTTTATTTTTTTATTATATTTGTGTCTGCATTGTAAGTATTGGATTGATGTATTTAACGGCTAGTTTATTTAATGTTAATTTTGAAAAAAAACGTTCTTTATTTATTAATTACAAAAAAAAAAGAATAACACTGGTATTGGATCAGTATTCATTATTGGCCAATGCCCAAAATCCAGGTATCAGAATGAAATTGGAAGGAAAACCTGGACTATACACAAAATGAGAAAGCCCTCGGTGATATCGCTTTACCTATTCCATCTCTCTTCACATTTCATTCATCTTCCACTGGAGCAAACCAAATGTTTTAAAAACTTTCTCAAAATGCACAGAAGCACTCCCAAATTCTGTAAAAAAGCTGTTTGAAATTGAGACTCTCTGAATCTACCTTAATTTTGGTATACCCAAAAAGAGCTGCACAAACCCTTGATGATATGAGCCACAAGTTTTCTGAAGAGTCGGTTTGAAGCCCAAATTTTGAGATTTTGGATAACGCGATATTGGCTGGAGCCAACTCTGTCCAACCCCAGGGGATTTTTTTTTTCTTCTCCCACTTTTGTGGCTTTAGTGGCCTTTATCAACAGTATATTGCCAGGAAATGGGGCATAGATATGGGTGGGGTGGCACAAACCTGACTCAAACCTGGACTACCTGCTCAAATTCTGATACCTCTGTATGGGGCGCTTTCTTAGCACGGTTAATTAAACAGCACCGCTATCCAACCCCGGCTAATCTCAGCATGGGGAAATGGGTGGAAAGAGCAGGCCTGGATGCACATGCCCACCTTAGCTCAGTTACCACAAGTTAGCTATTTTAGCTTGACTTAACATGTGCTAACATGTGATGCTAACTAGGGGTGGGCGATATGACCTAAAATTAATATCACGGTATTTTTCATCTTTTGAACGGTGACGGTATAATATCACGGTATTTTTTGGTACGTTTTGGGAGGAGTAGCCTGTCCTGTCCCTTTATGTGAATAAGGTTAATATTTTTATAATATAATAAGTAAATGGTAGTATCCTTATCAAAAAGAGACATGGGAGAGTATTATGCATTCTCAACATATTTATTTGGCAAAAAACCTAAAGATCTTACATATATATATATATATATATATATATATATATATATATATATATATATATATATATATATTATATTAAACCTGTCTTAAAATGTAATACTGGACCTCGGTTGGGCTGGTTGGACAGCGGGTGGTGGAAAATTTCCCTTAATTTTAAATCCAAAACTTGACAGGTTTATGCCATGAGTATTCATATACAGTAATCCCTTGTTTTTCGAGAGGGTTACGTTCCAAAAAGAACCCGTGATAAGTGATATTCACATAGTAGCAACCCTTTTTTTTTAATAATTATTATACAAAGCTTCAAATTGCGGAGTTCAGCACCGCCTCGCACGTATTCCACTGCTCTCCTGAGCCGCTTCATCCCCACTCGCGCTGTAGCGTCTTTTTCTTCTAAAGCCCGCGGTACAGGTGTGTTTTTTCGAGAGAAGAACATGGTTATGGGTATTTTCTTGTCACTCTCTTTCTTCTGGGCAAAACGATTCTTTTAAACCGACATTCATTAATTTTTTCTCCATCTTGAAGTAGGTGATTCGTATTCCGGCAGGTTGAAACAGCGCTCTGCGCTCCGCTGCCGTCAAAGACCCGCCCAGCTCTACTTCTGATTGGCTAGTGTTAGTCTGGTTGAGCGCCAGAGCTGCTTTCCTCTCATTCCATTGGTAGACGAACTCGGTTGACTCAACCTTTTTTTTTCTCTCAAACCTTTTTTTTTTTTTTTTTAAAGCACTCAAACTCGCACGCCGAGAAAAAAAACTCCGTACGCCGGAGATCCGGCACGGTGCAGGAATACTTTAAGCCCTGCATTTCTTACTACTCTTGTCGTAAGGTGTAGCAGCAGTACACGATGCCTGCAGTGAAAACTGTGTAGTCTTGGTGCTGCTGAGCAGCACCAGCGGAGCAGCGGTCCCAGCGGGACCAGCTGCTGGTCCCAATTGCGCTCGTTTTGGCCCGGGTTGCCTCTTCATATTCACGGGCGTGCGTGTTTTTTAAGTGATGAAACAGGTTGCTTGTGTTTCCACCTCTTGCTGTCACAACACGGCAGCAAACCTTGCATATCACCGACGTTTTTAATTCCTTATTTAGGCTTATTATTTTATAATTGATTTATTACGGTATTGACGGTATTGCAAAATCCATGTCGTGGCGCAGTGTCACACCGGTGATGACTATGACACCGGTGTACCGCCCACCCCTAATGCTAACTCACGTTACCTTTCATTCATGTGGATCTAATCAGTCCATTCATCCTTATTTTAAATGTCCCTCCCAAAACATTGAAACTAGTAGGCTACTGCTGGGGCACAAATGAGGATTGTTTGAGACTCGTGATCACTTAGGGTGCTTTCAGACCTGTGGCCCGTTTGTTTTGTTCCGATTCAGGGGCTAAATCAATACAGTTGTTTCGTTTTTCGTTTGTGGCGTTTGTGTTCACAAGGCAACCGTCTGTAGCGGTTCAAAGCTGTTAACAAATGCCATGCGCTAACCAACTGTTCTCTGATTGGTCAGAAATGAATGCAGAAGGAGTTTCCTCTTCCGTACCCTGGGAAAAACAACAATGGTTATAGCCCCTTTCATAGACGGCACAAAGCGCAGATCGCTGCCGGCGGTCCCATTCATTGTGTATGTGCTACCGCTGCGCAAGAGCGGACCGCTGCCGCCGAGCTCGGCGCAAACCGCGCTCTATGTGAAAGCAGCTTATGAGTGAGTTGGGTCGGTTGCTGTGTCGATTATGTTCTTACTGCAAACAAACCGCTCCAGGGGCCTCATGTACAAAGAGTGTGTGGATTTCAACGTGAATCCATGCATGGAATTCTTGCGTACGCATAAAAAAATTCACATGTACAAAACTGTGCGTACGCCCAAATCCACGCAGGTTCCTTTGAACATCACAATCAGCGTGGATTTGAGCGCACATGGGGGAGCACAACACTCCGCCCTGTCTCCTCCCTCAAATACATACCTTGAATATGATAATGAAGGTAATTATCCATTAAAAACCACTCATCTTAACAAGAAATTTGCAAAAACAGATAAATAAAATTAAAAAAAAGATAGTCCTGTCAAAAGTTGAGGCCTGGAAAAAATAAATTATTTGGGGCATTTCTTCCGATTTAAGCCACATTGCATTATGGGTAATGTTCTTTGCTTTGTGTTGCATTCCGCGAAGAGTTGTGGTTTTATTATGATCGTACGGGTTTGTGAATGTATATGGGAAGCGTTAGTGCATCATTACACTCTGCGGCTCCAAACTACGACACGGTTGGTGGCCTTCAGCACCACAACATGCAATATCTTTAAGGTAAGAATAATGATACTCAACGACCTTTTAATTCACATCAATGAACTGCAATTTTCATCACTCCAGCAATGCCGCCAGCTCTGAAAACCAGATGACACCAATAACAAGGTACCTAAGGCCGTGCTAACATACAACATACAACATAGTCGACAAAAAACCTCGACATCCTAAATGAAATGTATCAGCTTCTATTTATAGTATTTTCGATGCAGATCATGGATTATACCCACTGTAAAAGAAAAATACATTTCAGATTAAAGGGGACCTATTATGGCATCTAATACCTATTTTAAACAGGCCTTGAATGTCTTAAAAAACAAGCTTTTGATTGTTTTTGCTAAATAAATTAGAAATTCAGCCTCTGAGCCATGTGTGCAGCTTTCCGGTGTCTAACCTCATTCTCTATGCGCGATTCTGAATGGGCGGGGAGGCTATGATAATGAGGCTCTGTGCTGATTGGCTGCCTGAATGACGCGATACACCGCTACAAAAAAATGGCTGAAGCTCCGGCCGGCGGAGTTAGTTGTGGGCATGGTTTCAGTCATCGGAGGCCAACCTATGTAAATCGCATTTTTGTTACGTAACGAAAGGGAGCAAAATCTTAATGGCTCGTAGAAGCCACATCCCACTGGATGGCTCATCCGGGCGGCTGTACAGACACTGCAGAATTTGGTTGCTTTCCTCCTTCTCTAAGTTGGCAGGCTGAGGGAAAACCACTTTATATATGTTAAAGCAAGAAAAAACGTGTTTTTCATAATAGGTCCCCTTTAAAGGGGATCTATTGATGGACCTATGGATGAGCCATCCAGTCTGATGTGGCTTCTATGAGCCGTTCAGATTCTGCGCATTTTCGTTACGTAACCAAAATGCAAATCACACCCACAACTATAAAACCGTGTAACTGCATGCGAGCGCCCGACTATCGCGTAGCACTGCGTGACATTGGACGCTCTCTGTCCATCTCTCTCCAGCCAGCTGCCATTTTATTGAGGTTTTTGTAGTGAAATGAGGAGGTATCATTGAGATAACTTCTCATTTCAACTAACTGGATCAGCCGTTCCTCATCTGTGACCGTTTCCCACAGCGTTTTCAACCGGCTTTCAACGCGAGCGACAGGAAGAAAATAGAAGCAGGGCGTCCGACAAATGTTCAGCTCAAAACAGCGTGCCGCGTCACGCTACGCTGCGCTGCACAGCGCTGGGTCGCTGCGGCCAGTCCAATAGAAAATAAAGCAATGGAATTGATTTTG
The DNA here is from genome assembly GCF_033807715.1 of Cololabis saira. NCBI lineage: Eukaryota > Metazoa > Chordata > Actinopteri > Beloniformes > Belonidae > Cololabis > Cololabis saira. The sequence continues at coordinate 22,614,688 of NC_084594.1, read as the reverse complement.
TCGCTGACGCCCGCTCGCATCGCATTCAGTTAGGACACGGTGTAAAGCCTGATTTATATACATTTCTAATTTATTTAGCAAAAACAATCAAAAGCTTGTTTTTAAGACATTCAAGGCCTGTTTAAAATAGGAATTAGATGCCATTATAGGTCCCCTTTAAGTTTAAGGGAACCCTTTGAAATGATTAAAATTAAAGAACCGTCGGAAAGAGAGAGTGTGGAAAGCGATGTCTCCAGATCTTCTCATACTTCTGAAGCCAACTACAGTCCACTGTAAGTACAGGCATCTGACTGAAAATGCTGCATTTGACCAGCAAGGAGCATATAAATATGAAATAAAATTAAACTGTTTTGTTGCTACTTTTAAGATTAAAACATTGTGTTTGTTTATTTTAATGAAATTTAATACCAGATGAACATTAGCAACCTCTGTAATGAATAAATTGCCTGTAAGTTCGGTGACATCCTTGTATTTGAGGCGTTATAGTGTTATTCATGCTGTAAGTTGAAGCTCATTTAAATAATAAGTTGTGGCAAGGGGACTGTGGGATACCTGACGTCTGTGGGAGGCTGTGGATTAACATGATACAGAGTTAAACCTGAAAGCTCTGAGGAGCTTCATGCTTGGGCACAGTTGTTAACTAACACAAAATGCTTAAGTATATCCACAAGCTGAAACACTAATGTGGGATATCATGCTGAAATCACGTTGTAGATGTATTCTACAACAGTACATCCATGGTTTTCTGCCTTGATACTGACAAGCTGATTTCCTTTACAAGGGCATGCTGCTCTGACAGCTTATTCTGTTCAGCGCTGTGTGGCCATGTGTACAAACATCTGCCAGCTCTGGCAGTCACTCTGTGCCTAAAAAGACAACAGTTAGAGCCAAGAGGGAGATAAATGCAGCAACTTTTGAATAATTGACAAAAGTCAGAGGTATCTTAATTTTAATGAGCTTGGACATGCGGGGGGATTTGAGGATTGTCATTCCTCTTTTCAATTAGAGCAAGGACATAAAGCACTATCTAGATTAAAAATGAGCCAAACTTCTCCATCGCACAGGACTGGGAAGCAAATACGACCACAACGTCTCGCCGTTTTGGTCGCCAGGATTGAGCAACCACAGCATATTACTCGTATTTAGTCATGATTTAAAAAGAGCCACTCTGAGCATTTACATTTGACAAAATGTTAGTAGCTGTAAACCATACCCGTGTCAGTTGTCTGTATTGCAACCATTCTGCATAGTATTTGAGGTAATTAAGTTGAAGAAGATCCATGTTTTTGCACTGATGCAAATTCGTTGAGGATTTCAAGAACTGTTATGTTAATCGAGCCCTCCCTTTTCCACCAGCTGTTTGCATCATTTTGATAACATTCAACAATCCACTGAGACTTGCAAATGAGTGCAAATTGCTGTAAGTGAAATAAAAATTGATCCCCCAGCTTTGCTTATCCTGGTATAAATTAAGTTTCGCTTTACAATTTGGACCATGTCACCGACTTCTTTGGGTTGTCTATTTTTCTGCCACATTGTAAAAAGACAGCAGTCGCTGCATATCGAAAATCACACACACACGCAAACAAAAGCTGCCGTGGTGTGTGCATGGAGACAATTCACAAACGCCATGCAGGGCTTCCAGAACCAGCCTCAAGTAAATTATTATGGCATCAGTATTCCGTATTAAGCACACTGATGCTCTATTCTGGGGGTTTTCTTGGCTATTGAATCATCCACAATTGCCTTGCTGAGCTTTGTTGCCTTTCTGTGAAAAATGACTCTATTATATTCTTCAGGAGCTTCACTGATGGTCCTAGGTGGTTTGAACAACTGCACTGATTAATGGTAACATGAATTTTGCACACTCCCTTTACTGGCTTCAAATAGTAACTGCTAAAGCCTCAAGTCATACATGTCATAATCCGTTTTTTTTTTTTCCTGTTCCCAACTCCTTATGTTTTTTCCTTACATTTTCTTGATCTAATTCTGACCACCCACATCTAAAACTTTCTACGTTTCCCCCGTTATCTTCACTTTACAGAAAATCACTCTCCAGCTTACAAAATTGGGTCAGCAAAGTCACGGCAAGGCCTTTCCGTATTTGAGAGTACATCATTACTTTGATGAATGAAGAAATGTGTGCATATGAATCAAGTATATTATCCTGTAATGATTTAAAACTAACTGTGAAAAAGTGAACCAGAGAAGTTCATCTAACACTTAGAGTCGATGAAGTGCCAGATTAAGCTTTATTTGTTCTAACGCTGCCTGTCAGTGACGTCTTCACACTTCGGGAGACAGATGACGGGTGGAATATAATCAATAACCCGCGAAAGGGATCACAGTGTCACATCATGCTACACTGAAGTACTACCTTCCTGTTTCCACAGGAAATTCAGAGGTTCCCATCTGTTCTCAGCAAATCCTGTTTGTTAGAGAATTACTGTTGCTAACACCCTTGCATTCTCAGGCGCAACTTGTTTTCATGCACAATTGCAAAAGTAAAATCCAGTTCTCAAATTCTTATGAACATATTCCTCATCCAGGGCTTAGGATGCTGCTGAGAGAGTAACTAAATCAAGCTTTCTTCTGCAATCTGGATGTATTTGCTCATCGATTGTGTTTGCAGCTTTCTGTCACGATTAATCTTGAATGCAGTCCTGTTTGGCAACGGACTTCCCAAAGCACATGGATGGATCGTGCAGGCTGACTTTTCAGATCTCTCCACGGATTTCAGCACAACATAATATGACTTTGACGAAAATAAAATCAGACATGGTGTTCTTTGTAATGGATTAAGTTGTCTGTCATTTCATGCAGACTTTAAATGAAACCGGTGACTGCCAAGGAAGCAGCAGAAACACGTCAAAAATTCTTGGCAATGATGTAAAATAAATGTGGCTCCTATGAATGGCATGAAACATGCAAAAACCAAGGTACAGTCCTTGAATGTTTGAAGTAATTTAAACACAGCCACGGTGTGTTTTCCAATCCTGACACAGATCTAAAATCCTTGGGCCAGAAATTAGGTTAGTAAAACTCAAATATGATGAGGATTATTTTTCAGAATGCTTTTTCATATCCGAACATTGCTTGGCGTTTCATTGCATATGCGTAAGTTGGCAATTTTTCACCATTAATCAAAAACAGGAACAGGAAGATACCAGAATTCAACATTATTTTGACATTTAGGGTTCCAAGCTGTTATTGACTTGCTAGAAGCTAGATCTTGAACTCCTGCACTTTTCAAATGTTACCATGTTTAATGTTGTCCTGACTTGGCCGACACACACTCGTCACACCCTGCAGAAGCAGTACGCTGGAAAGATTTGATGCAGCAGTATGACACATTGATGAGAGCAACCAGAGGACAGACCAACAAAAGATATTTGGGAAGAGTAATAATTATAAAAATAGCTTTAGATTAAATAATGTAAAAGATTGAGAATCGGATAAATTATATATGGTCATAGCCTGAATTGCATTACATAATTGATGCACACAGTCGTACATTATGCAGCAACTGTCAACATGTGAAATATGTTTGAAAAAATAAAACCACTTAATGGCAAAAGGGAAGTAGATAGCATAGGGACAATGCTGGTGTCATGGTTGGACTTACATGAATCACTGGGATGCTGTGTTTCTCAGCTTTTCTTTTCATTTTTTTAATCCGAGGCACAATTGAAGTGTCAGAGAGCGTGTTAGGATGCCTTTGGGGTCTCGGCTCCTTATGGGTGAAAAAGATTAGAATGTCAAATGTTCCAGCACACATTACAAATGTCTCATAAAAGTACTCGTGACTGCAAAGGCACACTGTGAAAAGTGCCAGGTAGTTTAGGGCTCCTTTGATTTTTCAAGGTTGTGACATGAGCAAATAATTACTGTGACTGACTATTTTCTGCACTGGCAGTGATTGCTTTTGTGCGTTTTGCGCCTATCAACTATCTTGTCAGGCGTCCAGGTTATGATAGGAAAACAACTGTAGGGCATATTATGAATAATAACTTTGTTTTACATGTTTTAGAGTGCAGGCATGCAGGGAGGCCGAGTGCTCTTATACAGGAGACAATTGAGTTTCAACAGTGCCGGAGATGTTACTGCGAAATTACAAATGCAAACACTCATCTGATGAAGAACTCATATTGTTTTTAATATCCTCATATTAAGAGTCATCACAAAGAATATGTCACCCATTTGTTTTGTTTTTACAGTTATTTAAATGTTATTTAGAAATTAAACACACACGCATGCACACACAATGCTAAATGTTCATCCTATTTATTTATTTATAGATTTTGTTGACTGTATGAGCCTGGATTTATTATCCTGGTTGATTTCAGAACAACTCCAAGGCCATGTTATGCGAGTAAAACACATTGTTGCATGCAAAAGTTTAGCTTAATTTTCTCAAATCGCTTGGGCAGGTGGACAGCAAGCTTTATTGTTTTAGGGTTTCAAAATCCTTTCCTTCTTTTCCCGTTGCAAAATGAGAAAACGGGTACAATGAAAGAAGCTCTATGTTTAGGAAAAGACTTGCAAAAGACTTCTTGTTCAGTGAGGATCTGGAGTCAACTTAAATGTAGCACTTTGAGTTTCATTTCCAGATGTTCAGTCTTGTTTGGGTCAGGGATGTGAGAGTCATGGAAACATTTCAAGCTGGGTGTCTTGAAGAAGTCTTTTGCATGTGTTTTGGATCAGCATAATTCAGTAGCTACTGTATCTTCTGCAGAATTTTCTGTTATTTAGTTGCATCTATTCTTCCCCCTTTTAGTGCAATGTTTTCCATGCCACTGACTGCAACACAAGCCAAAAGCATGACTGACTCCCTTGGCAATGAAACGACAACTTGCAGGTTGTGTTTTTCAAAAAGTATATAGATGATATTGTGACATTAATGTACACTCAGATTGATTTAACATATTTATGAGACAACATTCCATTTTCTACACCTGCTTTATCCTGCGTTATACCTGCATTGATATGCATGAAAATGTGAAAAAGAAAACGCATTGTCAGTTCCAGCATTATGTTTTAGGACATTAAAAAAAAAAAAAAACATGAATTATGTTATCCTGACAAGGTCATGGAACAAAGAAAATACCGCCTCAGAAGAACAACACATATTACACGGTGTGTTTATTTAACAAAAAAACAAGCCAAAATGCTGAAGTACTGCTTCCATAAGAATTAGGACGGAAAGTAACCATATGTTGCTTATAAATTCACTAAATTACCTGATAATTGACAAATGTAACCATTCAAGGGGACATTTTGGCCTTGGTCTTGGTCTTTAGCGGTCAGGTGTGTGTTCACACATTACCCAGGGAGAAAGTGATTGACTTTAATTCAGTTCAATTCAAAAATGATTTATTAAAAACTAAACAGAAATCATATGTTGTATCATATGGTCTAGTAACTGTCATTATTTAAGTCTCTTCAAAGATACATTATAGATGGTTCCAGCTGTGGGCAGGAAGGATATCTGTGGATCTGAAGAAGCCCCTGACAGAAGAGGATGCTCAGTGTTGTTCATTATGATTCTCATTATATGAAGCCTTTTTTTTCTTCCAATAATCAGCTCCAGAGGCTCCAGAGCAATCCCCCAAACCCGAGCAGGCATTCTTTCTGAGTTTGTTTAGCTTTTTTAAGTCTCCGGCTCTGAGGCTGCTACCCTATAAAACGATTGCAGATTAAATTTTACTCTCCACTTATAGAAGATATGCAACATCTTGCCACACTGAAGGATCTAAGTTTCTTCAAGAAATACAGTGTGTTCTGTCTATTCATAGACAACATCAGTCTCAGAAGGGGTTAAAATCAGGTCTGCATGGCGCAGCCAAGTATTTAATGCAAGCAAGAGCTGACGCTGAACCGATCACTGCAATTTTGTAACTTTTCCTACTACAATGCATTTCTCAACTCCAATGAGTCGACTACATCAGCTAGCTGTGTCTCTAGTTAAATGTTCTGCCTCATGGAAATGAATTGTTCTTGTAGCAGAAATTCTCATGTTGTTTTTTTAAATTGTAAGAGAATATTGAAATAAGAATTAACCAGTTTAACCAGATTTGTAAAGAACAAAGCTGAAATGTTCTGCCTTAGATGTAAGAAAGCTTTCAGATAATCTGATTTATACTTCGACTAGAGGACCAAGTTAAAGGTCTTGTACTGTAGTTGTTGCGGGACTGAATGTAGCTTTGCAGCTCAAATTAACACACGCTATCTGTAGCAGTGTGTATTTGTTTTGTTTTCATTAACTAGCACAGTGTTTTTGTTTTGTAAATTTGGTTCTCACCTACTGGGAGAACCAAGGTTATTACAGGTTACCTCAGTGAATGTGCTTACAGCATCTTAGAGGACAGAGGAACAATTTTTTTCATGATTTTGAACCCTAAATTTATGTACTCTGTGATTGTTTGAATAATTTATGTTCAGCTTGGTGTATTTACTTTTGCTTTAAACTTTAACAACCTCAGTAGAGTGTCTATTATTTTCTTTCAGTGCACAATAACAATTGGATTTTAAACTTACATTCTCCTTACAAAACTTTCTGAGGGTGGGCACTCATGTTATGGCAATGACATCTGTACACCTACACAATGGAATCATTGTAACAACTGTCTTTGAAACACACCGAAAGCCTCAGATAACAATACTAAAATCCTCACATGAACTTCCCTTTAGACAAGCATCACCCTGAATCTGATCTGGCACCAGATCCAAATTGCAAAACTGGAGAAAAGGGACCTTCATGCGATCTTCCTGGATCTTGCAAACGTCTTCGGCTCTTTGCCCCATGAGCTCCTCTGGACTACCTTCAAGTTCTTTAACATCCCGGACACCATCACAACCCTGGTCAAAGATAACTTTCAGGACCTGCAGTTCTGCTTCTCTACGCCCAAATTTACCACCTCATTGCAGTGCCTGGAAGTAGGAATCATGACCGGATGTCAAAATGGGTCGTAGGTGGACAAAAACTCGGCTCTTGCCGGCGCCTCCCTGGTGTTCCCCTCAGAGATCGCCACCACCGCCTTGAGGCCTGACTTGGTGCTCTGGTCCCCTTCCTTAAAGAAGGTACCGTATTTTTGCGACCATTTATATAAGCGCATATAAACGTCTTCTTTTTTTTTTTTAAATGTGCCGCGCTCCCAATGATGCAATGCGCCCATTGTATTATTGTAAAGGCTGATTTATGATATTTGATACACCGACGCAGAGCCTACGTCGTAGGGTACGCGGCGACGCGCAACGTACGCCGTACCCTACGGCGTAGGGCTGCGTCGATTTAACGCAGAACCATAAGGCGGACGTACCATGAGAAGTTAAAGGGGGAAGGGAGGCGCGTGAATTGGCCGTGATTGCCCGGCGGCGGGCTCCGTGGCGGGACACCTGGAGCGGATGGGGCGACTTGGGCTCGCTACCGAGAAGGAGACGCGGCTCCCGGGGGAGCTGCGCCGCGGAGGCGGGCCCAAAGGCTGGACGAACCGCATGACCGAGCGGGAGCCGACGCATCGGCAACCGCTCGGGTGGCGGACTCCGTCGTTTACTGTTGAAGGATTGCAGATGCGTGGGCTGACGTGTCTGTTGGGCTGGACTGTTGTTCGGGCTTTTGCAAAAGCCGGCATAATTTCCGTGGGGCCGCACGGCACGGAAAATGACTCGGCTGCTCAGCGCGGCCAGAGAGCTGCTGCCTGGCTCATGCCTGCGCAGCGCGCAGCATTTCTCCCTGTCTCAGCGCGGTCAGGCCCGACGCGCTGAGTCCTGACAACTGTTGCATATTTGATTTAGCGCACCTGTTTAATGCAGAAACGGAGGATGAAGATTTCGATGGGTTAGATTAATGTAATAACTTAAATAAAGTACAATCAAACTAAGTTTTGCTCCCGCTCTATTTTTAAATATGCACACTTGTATGCTTGTGTGTGTGTGTTGTGCGGCGCACGTGTCTGTGTTGTAAGGCGGCGCTCCATGTGTGTAGACGGCGTCTTTTCGGTCGGTGCGCCGTATGTGTGTTTTAAATCCAAAAATGACACACAAAACTGAGAGTGCGCCTTTCCACACGGCGCGCCGAATGGTCGCGGACATACAGTATACATAGTTGAACTCACTGTACCCTGGGAGGACTCCATGGAGGAGGCATATGAGCGGAAACACCTGCGGTATTCCGAGTTTGCCGCTGAAGCTCGACATCGTGGCTGGAACGTGGAAGTCCGCCCAGTGGAAGTTGGGTGCAGAGGGTTTGTGGGAACATCTACCACAAGACTACTGAGGGACTTGGGAGTTGGGGGCCAGAACCAGCGCACAGCCGTCGAAGCCACATCAGAGGCAGCAGAAAGAAGCAGCCAGTGGCTCTGGCTGAAGAGGAACGACCCCAGTTGGGCCCCAAAGTAGCGTGACAGGAAGTATGCGGTCAGACTAGACCTGACTCAGGGAACAGGACGCCCCTGCCCTGCATAGTCCCCTGAGATGTCCGCCACTTGACAACAAGGTGACTCTCATGATCAATTGGCCTTGGGACACAAGCTCAGGGCTGATCATCCTGCAGCTGGCCGCCTCTTGGGAGGGTGTATAGTGTAACAGGCCGAAACACCCCATGACCACGAAGAACACTACTGATGATGCGTCCCGTAAATTCAGTTCTTCAAGTTTACCATCCACCATTCACCGACATGTTAATTGTATGTGCTCGCACATGGATAGCAACATCTCATCCTGTGTTTTCTGGAATCTGACATGAGCACACAACATCTAATTATCCTTACATCTAAAATATATCTTCTCAATCATATTTGCTGAAAATTAATCGTCCAATTTTGTTTCTGGGCTACAGTTCAGACTTCAACTACACTTTTTTTTTTTTTTTTTTTTTTTTTCATTTTTCAGCATCATGGACATATTTGAAGTGAAGTTTCACAATAATAACCTCAGTGCCTTTAAGTGTAGGAATACATCAAAATAACTTTTTTCTGAAGAAAATAAATCAGTAAAAGTGCTCACAAATTCAATTAAAATCCAGGTTTCTTATGATGGCTGAGAGACAAAGACAAATGTAAGCTCCCAATACAGGTGAGATGCAAACAGAAAACAAGAAGAAAATATATTTTATAAAATCAATTTAAATACTCATACTATTTTTAATACTTTCTTATCCTGCATTAACCTTGGGTCAGACTGTTATAAATCTCCAATAATGCTGGAGTTTGATTAATTAATTCTGAAACACTTGAGACCAGTCAGTCTGTTAATACAGGTGCTACTTATGGATATTTTTTCAAAATAAAAACCCTGCTAAGAACAGCAGGGCTTTTATCCAATTAAATGAAAAAAAAAAGATTGTAACTTGATATGGTACATGATGTGTTAACTTTAATAGCATCTTAAAGCAATAACTGTAACACCTCACTTTTACATATGGGGTTTGTTCGATCTGTAATTCTGTTTGATATACCAACTGCCTGCTAGTGTTCTATGTAGGGCAGTGCCTTTTTTGGGCAGATAAAAATTTCACTGGGGCCATTTGAAAAGAGAATTTTTAAAGACAAGTTTCATGGAATCTGAACAAGGAATAACTGTGACAGAATGATAATGCAGGGGTGGAAACAAGGAGGTAGACGTCCCTCGTGAAAAGTCAACTTGACGATGTTGAGACATGTGAATCACTGCTTGCCCTGTACGTTACACAGCTTTCCATCTTTTCAGTACAGGTTGTCTAAATCTGATTATAAAGTTCTCACTTGAATGGTCTGCATTCATTTATCAACTGAACTGTCAAAATTTTAGTCTGTGGACCAAACCCACCACTTATTCTATCCATCTTCTTGGGAAAAGCACAAAAAGGAGGTTGCAACATCTGTTTCAGAAACAACAAATTCCAATACAGGGACATTTAGAGCTATAATAGTAATAATTTCCTATCTAGTCTGTATTTGATTTAATTTTCATTTAGTATCATTTATAGCATCAGTGTATTCAGTATGAGGAGGATACTTAAAGTGAACAGTTCCCTTCCTTGGCACCCCATCAGTGTCAATCTTTCTATCTTGTCCACTGGTGTCCTGACAACCCGATGCTAACTGAGACATGCCGCTGAAGCAACTGAAGGGACTGAAGTGCTATCTGCTATCAATCTCACATGATTCTTTTCAACATCCCATCTGGAACTCCATCAAATCACCAGGTACATAATCCTTCTCTCTAAAATGAAAGCCACACATGGTTGAGCTTGTTACAGAGGCATCAGTGAAGTCCTGCTTTTTTGAGTGTCTGCGGCTTTGCAATCTATGGTGTCAAACAGCGAGCGATCGTCAGTTTAAGTACTTACTGTATGTGAACTTGACTTCTGAAGTATGAATTAAGATGCCATCACAAGACGCAAGGCACAATCATTCTTATTTTAAAAACAGTATGGTGTGTAGTGCTATTAGTTTTACTAATAGATGATCAGGGTTCTGTGTTCCAGTGTTTTTGGTGAGTGAAATGTTATAGTTATTTCATTATTTGAGTTTAATTAGAATATACTGATCCAAACGGTGCCTTCAAATACCTCAAAGACCATGCTAGATGCAGGTGTAATGCTACCCTCATGTCACTGCATAAGATTAGCTATTATAATAGATTTCCACATCCTTCAGCCTTGAAACTGTTAAGAGCTTGGAAGTGTGAAACAGGTAATAGGTTAAGAGGTGGGATCACACGATCTTCCCAGGAATTCGAATCAGTGGGCTGAGGGACCATCTTGTTACTTAAACAACATGTGAAACAAGGATGAATCAACACATTTCATCTGAATGAATGTAAGGTTAGTTCACATCATGGTTTGGCATGACCTAAGCTACAGTAAGCTATTTTATCTCACGGGATAAGATGGGTTTGTTCCAATCAATTACTCTGAATGTTTTTATACCCAATTTTTGAATTAACAGGAGGCTGGGCAGAGTCAGCTACTTTCAAGATACACTATATTGCCAAAAGTATTCTCTCACCTGCCTTGGCTCGCATAGGAACTTAAGGGACATCCCATTCCTAATCCATAGGGTTCAATATGACCTTGGTCCACCTTTTGCAGCTCTGACATCTTCAACTCTTCTGGGAAGGCTGTCCACAAGGTTTAGGAGTTTGTTTATGGGAATTTTTGACCATTCTTCCAGAAGCGCATTTGTGAGGTCACACACTGATGTTGGATGAGAAGGCCTGGCTCTCAGTCTCCGCTCTAATTCATCCCAAAGGTGTTCTATCAGGGTTGAGGTCAGGCATCTGTGCAGGCCAGTCAAGTTTGTCCACACCAGACTCTGTCATCCATGTCATTATGGACCTTGCTGTGTGCACTGGTGCACAGTCATGTTCGAAGAGGAAGGGGTCAGGTCCATACTGTTCGCACAAAGTTGGGAGCCTGGAATTGTCCAAAATGTCTTGATACACTGGAGCATTCAGAGTTACTTTCACTGGAACTAAGGGGCCAAGCCTAAATCCTGAAAAACAACCCCACACACACCATAATCCCCCCTCCACCAAGCTTCACACTTGGCACAATGCAGTCAGACAAGTGCCGTTCTCCTGGCAACTGCTAAACCCATACTCGTCCATCAGATTACCAGATGGAGAAGTGCGACTCATCACTCCAGTGAGCCCGTCTTCACTGCTCTAGAGTCCAGGGGTGGCGGGCTTTACACTCCTGCATCCGACGCTTTGCATTGTACTTGGTGATGTATGGCTTGGATGCAACTGGTCGGCCATGGAAACCTATTCCATGAACTCTCTGCTTGAGGTTTAGAGGTCTGTAGCGATTGACTGCAGAAAGTTGGCATCGTCTTCGCACTATGCGCCTCAGCCTCTCCTGACCCCGCTCCATCAGTTTACGTGAGCTACCACTTCATGGCTGAGTTGCTGTCATTCCCAAACATTTCCATGTTCTTATAATACAGCTGAGTTGAGTGTGGAATATTTAGGAGCGAGGGAATGTCACGACTCGATTTGTTGCACATGGGTGGCATCCTCTCACAGTTCCACACTGGAATTCACTAAAGGGGACATATTATGGCATTTAATGTATATTTTAAACAGGCCTTGAATGTCTTAAAAACAATCTAAAGCTTGTTTTTTCTACATAAATCAGAAATTCAGTCTCTGGGCCATGTTTTTATTTTTTACGCTTCTAAAGCCTTTTTCTGTGATTCATTTTCAGGGCGGGGGGGGCTATGATAATGAGGCTCTGTGCTGATTGGCTGCTTGAATGGCGTGTAGCAGGGGAGGAGACAAAGCGTCGCTCCGGGCAGAAGAGCAGCGGCTGCGTAGCAAAGCGTGTCCACGGTTCTGCTTTAAATCGACACGTACCCTACGCCGTAGGCTCTGCGTTGGTGTAACGCGGAACCATAAATCAGCCTTTAGTCACCCCGTCTTCACACTAATTCAAACAGGAAGATTGAATTTAATTCTAAACAGTTACACCACAGTTATTTAGTCCGATTCTTCATCATTTCACTTCTTAAGTTACAAGACAAATGAATCATGTTAACTGTAAAGAAATCACAACACTGAATTTTCACAAATGGCAACTTTATTGTTAAAATATATAACTATTGCTGGCTCAAGGAAGGACCGCGTGTCTTCTGAATGTGAACAGCTCCAGGTGCTTGAAAGATCTGAAACCACAGAAGAAAAATGTATTACGGTACTAATAGAGCCCCGAGCCCGGGGCTCCTCGACGGTCCGGTCCGTTAGCAGCTCCCGCAGCTCCGTATGCGGCGCCGGGGCTCCGGAGCTAAGCTAAATACTTAGCCCATGCAAAGATCATACAAATATAAATAACATTAAAAAAAAGGAACATACCGCTGACTCGTGTGCAGTTACCGGGTCCGTGCTGTGGGAACTGATCCTTTTATGAGGGTAAATGTCGATGCAAAATCTCATTTCTACTCTCCCTCGCTGTTCAAACAGCCACCGCTTCTGAACAATGGCGGACGCTCGAGCCGACGGAGAGAGCTGGTTGTGGGCGTGGTTTCAGCAGCGGAGGCCGAACCTCTGCGCCTCGGGTGACGTCACCCTAGGCGCAGATTCTCATCGGCTCAAAAAAAATCACGTGACACTGGGGGATTCTGTAAGGCAGGGGTCACAGACCTTGCAGAAATTAATGTGATTTTGTCTCCCCTGTGCTGGCAGAGTGAGGGGAGACCACTTTATATATGTTAAAACAAGAAAAAACGTGTTTTTCATAATATGTCCCCTTAAGCTCCTGAGAGCGACCCATTCTTTCACAAATAAAACAGAAAACGTAAAAACAGTTTGCATGCCTAGGTACTTGATTTTAATCACCTGTGGCCATGGGAGTGATTGGAACACTTGACTCTGATTATTTGGATGGTTGAGCGAATAATTCTGGTAATATAGTGTATTTTAGACTGGAGGTCCCACATTTGACCTGTTATTAATTCCCGCCCCCTTTACTTACCACTGCTCACTTGCTAACTATTGCAGTTATTGTACGTTTTACAATGACAACTGGTTGTGTGAAAGCCTTGTCCAAACATGTCTCAGACATTATTTTTTTTACACAAAGACCCACTTTTCACAGAGGACAGTTCAAAGGGGACCTAAATATACCCCAAATGTCCCAAAAAAATTAGTAATGTTGGTAATAAGGTTAAATTGGAGGTAGGGGGTAGCAGATCACAGTACAAGCAGGGAAAGCCTTATTTTATAGTTTTCATGACTGCAGATGATAAAATTAAAAACGAGCGCGGCTCATGCACTGCAAGGTGAGAACAAATCACTTTACTTTAATCACTTTGATTTGGAAAGGTATAACTTCAGCTCGACTCTGTTACTAAACTCCATGGTACCACACAGCCACATTGACATCACAGAATGTTTTTCCATTTCTTTTTACATAGACAATCAGAGGGCAGACAAGGAAAGTAAAGTCAGACCTCACAAGGGGAATACAATTCTTTTTCAATCAAAACTAAATCAAACACCAACTAAACACAAAACACAACCAAAAAAACAAACATGAAAACAAACTGCTCACTTTAACATGCTTGCAGAACCGCAGTCTTGTCCTTGTAGAGCAAAAGGAGTCTCTCAACTGTGATAACAAATTCTGTTACCTTCAACCTTATCTCTGTGTGATCACGGCACATAAAAATGTATATGAAATTCTTTTGAAAACATTCACTTACACCCATCTCGATGGTGGTTTTATCAGTTATACAATGCAGTTATAAAATCCCGACTTCATATGTGAAAAGCAACAGTCTCTGACACGTAATCTCACAAGGCCTCTTTTCAGTCAAATTTCAAGCTAGTTTGTCCAGCTGACAAAAATAAAAACAGATTTCTTGAGAATTCAATTAAGTACAGATTATTTGTGAGTGTGAGCGTGGAAAAGAGACAAACAGCTGGGACATTGATAAAAATAAATCCCATGAACAATTCTTCCACCAAACTGAAGTCAAAGTTTGAGAATTCTCTAAAACCTTAAATGATTAAAGCACTCTTATACTGTGTCTAAGTTAACTAATATTGATTTTTACCTGCCAGTTAGAATTAAAGAGGATGCTCAACCTTTTAATATATAGACCTGTTCCTTGCTTGCAAGAAACGTACATGCACATCCAGGGGGCAGAACCACCATTGTCAATCATGAGATTTTAATAAACGTATTTTATCAGTGCACATTTCATCGTTTGTAAATTCTTAATGACTCAGTAATAAAATGACTCAATCATGAAACACTATTTCATGGTTCACAGTTTTAATATAGACTTGTTGAAAATGTTAGGTGACGGTATTGCCTAATGGTTTCCATTCATGGTGTGTTTCTGGTCCCTTTTTTTTCTCAATATCAGTAGCTTTGTGACAACATTAGTTCCATATGGCTCAATAAGTTCAGGTGTTCATAACAAGGCTTCTTTAAAAACCTCAACATTCAAAATTCCACCTTATATAAACATGCTGTGTTTCACACGAGTGACAGGTAGCTTAGTTTGGGACAGTGGCTGACTGATTACACCCTCGCTAGTCCATCACAGGGCCACAGAGACAAAGGAGACAAACAACCGTGTAGACTGACACTGACTCTTGCAGTCAATTTAGAGTCACCAATCAACCTGACATGCATGCTTTTGACTGTGGGAGGAAGCTTGAGTACCTAGGAAAAAAAGGTTCAAGGTTGACGGGAACATGAAAATACCACACCGAAAAGCTGCAGCAGTGATTTACACAGGGAACCTTCCTGTTGTGAGGCACCAGTGCTAACCACTACACCAGCATCCTACCATTTTATGTATGAGAGCTGACCTTCTAAAAATAATCAGTGTTCTGTCTCCACTGGTCAAATATTCTTTTGGAGTCTGTATGATAAATCAAACAGTTCTCCATTCCTTTTCATCAGACAGCACAATATATAAAAAAAAAATTTGGAAAGCATTCCTAAACTTATCATTTAGTTAATTGCACTTGATCGGTGAGAAAACAATCAAGTCTGGAGCCACTGTCAACCATGGTGGTGTGCTGCTGTGTGTATGGCGGTCGTGCAACCTGGAGAATCATGTGAAGATGCCCATGAGGCTTTGCAGCCTTTGAAAAGGTAGGCATTTTGGAGAGGAAACAGATGGCCCACATTAAAAGCAAAGGGCCCTTGTGACTGTCCTCGATGGCCCTGTAGAGAACCAGGTAATTAAATGAAAAATTTAATCAGATCCCTCAAATTAAATGTCCAGCTGGATAGTTCTACATGAACACTATCGACTACTTGTTTACCTGAGGGAGTATCGCCAGAAGATGCATAATTCTCCAATCGGCACACACTTGCACATGATGATAGCCTATTCCAGGTGATGATTACTGCTGAAGTATTCTATTCACAATTCAGCCAGCAGGAGGCAAAGGGGCATGATGTGTGGCCATGGAGGGGTCATTTTAATAATGGGAGTTGGGAGGAAGCAACAAATGGCAGGGTGGGGGCGGTTGGAAAAACTGGATTTAGCAGGAAGACCATTTTACTTTTTTTTTTTAAATCCCCGATTGCCTTAAATCCATGTGACCCTGGTCAGATAATACTCCACAATGTTGAAATTATGCTTGATTTGATTTGATTTATTTTATTTTTTTGTACATGTAAAAAACAACACTTCAAGAGAAGTTTAAGAAAACAAAACAACAAAACAAAGAATGTCATCCTTTAACACTTGATATCTTCATTTACATGTGCAAAAAAGGAGTAGGAAGAAGTGTAAACTTATTTAATCCTACCCCCATTCACTAATCATTTAACCCGTATTTATAAATACTCACACACTGTACTCACAGTGCTAAATAACAGTATTATTATTATTATTATTATTATTATTATTATTATTATTATTATTATTATTATTATTATTATTATTATATACTGTAATTTCACACACATGCCTATACATACATATATATATATACTTATTTACACTATACTGTCTTAACTGCATCTGCTCATTATCTATGTATATATCTACTTACTTACACACACACACACACACACACACACACACACACACACACACACACACATATATATATATATATATATATATATATATATATATATATATATATATATATATATATATGCTTAATGGAATGCATTTAAAAAGGGATGCGTTCGTGGACTTGATAATCTTTTTTTTTAATTCTTTGGGAGTCTTTCCCATCATAATACCTTGGAAACCAGCCTCTAGGCTGATTTATGGTTCCGCGTTACACCAACCGAGAGAACCTACGGCGTAGGGGACGCGTCGATTTAACGCAGAACCATAATTCAGGCTTCTGGCTCCGATCCTTGTCATTTTGCATTGAGCAGACCCAGGACCCGCCTCCCCTCCCTCCCTCCCTCCGTGCAGCCTGTCCGGTAGGATGGGAGCAGCGCAGCAGCCGCACATCCGTGCACGCCTGACCGCCGGACTACTTCCTGGATGAAAGAATGGGACATTTCCAGCTCCACTTTTTTCTGCTTCAACCTCCGTCTCGCTGACGCGGCGGATAATTACTTAATAATGACCAGCGTAAATCAATAATATTCGATCACTTTTTTTTTCTCCCCCTGTAGTTAATGACAGCGATTGATTTGCCGATTGACCCCTTCTTCTTCCACTTCGGGAATGTCGCTATCTGGAAGCCCGCTGCAGACACGAAGGAGTCCGACAGCAGATTTTGAACTGTTTTTTTTTCGCAGCAGCCCCCCCGTGTGCTTCACGCGTTATTCCTGGAAGCTAAAAACGCAGCCTCTTGCTCGGACTGGAGGCAACTAAATTTGTCTTTTTTGAAAGCATAGTGACTGTATCCTGTGACCGCCTAAGCATTACTTTGATGCTCTGCCTTCGTTGGTCGCGGTGCCAACTTCAACCTCAGCTTCGGTCGCGACGTGCATGTGATTCTTTTTCGAGAAAGAAGAACAAAAACGACACACAGAAACTTAATCACCCCTTTGCCTTTTTTTTTTGTTTGTTTTTGTTGTTGCTCTCGATGAGTAGTCTAACATGCGGAAAATACGGGAACCGAGTTACTGGTGGATTTTACCCTTAATGTTTTTAACCTTTCCTAAACACAAAGCCTGTCAACCTGGTAAGTACTACGGCTGTCATGTATTTAACCAGAGTCACTGGCTCTTGTTGGTGTTTTTTGTTTTTTTTTGCAGGGATAAAAGGCAGTTTTTTTGCTCGACGAAACGGGAGAATTCCCACCGGGAACCCTTTTTTGTTGAATTGTTGACGGTCGCCGGGCCGAGCCGAGCCGAGCCGACAGGCAGTCGTGTGGACGCGGACACGACCAGCCTCCGTGATTCGCCTGCGTGTTTAAGGCTGCTTTATGGTTCCGCGTTACACCGACGCAGAACCTACGGCCCTACGGCGCCTGCGTCGCCGCGTACCTACGCCGTAGGCTACGCCGCACCCGACGGCGTAGGCTCTGCGTCGTTTTAACGCGGAACCATAATTCAGGCTTTATTGATTAAGCAGCTGGACTGTGGCGCAAACTCTCCCTGCGTCAACCTTAGGTTAGGCTGCAGATTTCTTTTTATTTATTTATTTATTTATTTATTCATTTATTTATTTATTTATTTATTTTCTTTTACCGGTACTGGTTCTGCTCTTGCAGGGTGTTTGACCTTTTCCTTATCGACTCCAGCACCGGGGATTCAGACATCACGGTCCAATTCGTCAATCAAAAAGGAAATATATCATTCGTGTAGTTACTCCGAGGTTAAACTTTATAACATCCCACCACCCTGTGTCTCTCCCCCTCTCGGAGTTACCCAAATAACACCATGAGCATAACCTGTAGTTTTGTATCCAGTGATATTAGGCGTCCCAAGTTGTATCAGAGCCTTACTGTGTGTGTGTGTGTGTGTGTGTGTGTGTGTGTGTGTGTGTTTAAAATTAACAGGCTTGCACAGAAATGCAGGACAATCATGTTGTGGAAAATGACAAATATCCTGGTTGCATACTGTCGTTTTTAAGTACTCTTACTTCTTGGACTGAATCTGTGATTTGGGGAGGGGGAAAAAAAAAATATCAGCATAATTTCAAAATGTCGTAGGAAGTGCGTTTAAAAATATCAGCTGGGTTAAATAATTTGATTGATTACTGAATGTGGTGCAGCAGTGCTCTTTGTCTTCCTTCCTTTTCAATTCACGTTTCCTGGAGCTTTTCCTTTTGTGTGCGACTTGGAAGAGACAAGGTGACTTCAAGATCCAACATCTGTTGATCCTGGCTACCCTCATTTATTTTGTCTGATTTCCGAATAGCCACACATAAATACGAGCAGAATAGCTGGGTCAATTTAACTGAGATTATTACACACTTCTGTGGTCCCCCATGTATATTTTTCTTAATCTCTCCTACAGTACAATTGTTCCTCACGGTGAACTACATCATGTAGTTCACCATGAGAAGCAACTATGCTGTTGGAAAGATTAAGAAAGTGAGAGCACCCTTTTTTTTAAAGTAGATGTAGAAAGCTATTTTGCTTGGGGGGCTATCAGAAATTATATGACATAATTTCCACAAAAGGACATGGCAAACATCTTAGACAGGAAGATACGGGAAACAAATGCCCAAGTAATGATCATGCTTCTGGTAGAATTATTTTGTGCACTTTTCATTGAACATTGAAAACAATAAAAAAAAAAAAAACATACTAGAAATTATAAGTTAAAATAAGAAAATCAAATGATAGCTTGAAACTGAAGTAGACATTTCTGGTTAGGTTATACACAAAATCGGAGCAAGGCTGGGGAGCGAGAACATCTGTGTACACTACATTCACACGAAAGAGCCATTACCTCGCTAAATCCACTCATTATAGATGCAACACCTGCATATTTCTCTGACGATAACAAGAGTAATCTCAGATTTCTGTTTGATATCATTAACTGTTTTGTAAATCCTTCTCATTCTGTCCTTGTGGCCACCTCTCCTGATGGCAAATTCTGGCATTTATTTTTTTGACAGGATCAGTGAAAATTCCTCCGGGAAACTTATCACTTCCACTTTGTTCTCTGTCCTATTTGGATATTAGGTTTCAGCTATATCTCAATATCTCCATGTTACAGTTTTCCTGGTGTGTTCACTGGTTTGGTTTTTGGTCGAAATCACGGTGCTTAAATTACAGGAATTGAAATCGATCAACCACATCCTTTTTCTTTTCTGGTGTTTTTTGAATCCTCTGCAACATTTGACATTATTGATCACCCCCTTTTAATTTAGACTGTTGGACTGGGTTGAGATTTCTTGTACTCCTCGTAGTTGGTTTTCTTCATACCAGTGCCACAGACTCTTCCATATTCATGTCAATATTTATCTATTTCTTTTACCCTCCTCTCACGTGTGTAGTCCCAGATCCGGCGATCCTTAGATAGAGATAGAACCTGTTTTCATTATATATGGCACCTCTTGGCTTTAATTACATCACTTCTGTTTCTTACCCTTGCTATTCAGATGACACACAGCTTTACAGTTCAGACAAACCTAATAATATAAATAACCTTACCATTGTTCATGACTAACTTGCTAACTGGTTTATTAATGAGATCATTTTATCTGGACTCCTCTCTAGCAACATCAAGAACACCACTAGGAATATTGGTATTTACTTTGACCAGCACTTGAATTTTGAAGTTTACATTACCAAGCT
This sequence comes from Cololabis saira, assembly GCF_033807715.1. NCBI lineage: Eukaryota > Metazoa > Chordata > Actinopteri > Beloniformes > Belonidae > Cololabis > Cololabis saira. Next base: position 22,594,519 of record NC_084594.1, on the reverse strand, counting down.
CATTTACTCCTGAGTCTCTCAGCTGCGAAGTAGTGCGAGAATCAAATAATTATTTTCAGCCAACCCTCTGGAAACTGGGGAATATCTCCCACCTGTCATATACTTCTCTCTTCTCATTTAGACTACCGTTTAGTGCCTCTTTACTTGTCTCATTTAGTCCACCGTATCCACTCTTCACATAGTCCAGAATGCAAAAGCCAGGCAGGTAAGAAAAACTAGCCGGTTGTTCCACATCACCCAAGTTCTTGCCTCTCTTCTTTGGCTGACAGTAAATTCAGAACTGCTTTTTAAATTGTTATTAGTCCTATCTAAGGCCCTTCATGGACTGGCCCCTCAAACATAACAGGTTTCATTGACACCCCACCCCCGAATTCTAGCTCTCTGCCTTTTCAGTCTTCGATTAAGCTCTGTTATCTCTATACCCGGTTCAATTACTTTTCGATCCACAGATGACCGCCCTTTTAAGGGTGTTGTTACAAAACTTTAGAACTCTACCCCCTATATTCCTTCTGATCAGCTGAATTTATGTTTTGTTTCAAATCACTATTACAAGCTTATTTCTACAAGTTAGCCTTTTCATTAATATTGTGTATATTCTAATATTTGCAGTCCTCAGGTGTGCATATTTAACTGAATTTATATGATTTTATTTATTCATTTATTTATTTTACAGACCTTTGGTTAGATATGTTCACACATGTACATGCATGTATGCATGCATGCATGCAAGTATTTACATTTAGATTGGGTGAGATTTGTGAAGCTTTTTGTAGCTCGGTTTAAAGAAAAGACATGTCATTTATTTTATAAGTATTTATTATTAAAAAGGAAAATCAAATTCCTATTTCCAGCAAAAAGGCAACAGTTTTTTAGTTGTTCACAACTGCAACCTCTAAGTATCCACTGCTTTAATAATCTACCATTGAGAACAAGACCCAGCACGACAGGGGGGAATCGCTCTGTAGGCTTTGTCCGCCAGTGTGTTGCTCCATAGGCCACAGTGCTAACAGGGGGTTTTTGTCCCTTTTTCAAGAGGACGGATTATTTAAGAGGGGGTAAAATAACAAACACTTTTTTGGTGCTTGAGAGTATATGTTTGTCAGTCTGAAGTTACTACCAACGCATAAAACCTGACATAACACAACCCTGTCACTTTGTTTGAAAATGTCATTCAGTGAGCTGTTCAGATTTGTAGGGTACCATGATATCACAGAGTGGAATCATCCAGCCTTCTCATTTTTATTTCTGCCCAACACACGCCCAGCTGCATTTGACGTACCATGAAGTTGGCTGCACATAAAACTAAATGGTGGATCTCAAAAAGATGAACACCCCATAGAAAAGAGAAATTGGGTGAGGATTAGGCTTTATCTTAGAGTTTTGTTTCCAATAAATCGGAAGTAGAACAGTCATGGTTTAACAAATTTTGAAAGTTAATTCCATTGTGTACTTTTATTGACATTGACTAAATTTACTTTTGACGAGGTTTGAATCTTCCAGATATGTTGATGTGACTACCAATCCAATAGCTTTTTTAAGGAATTTAGGGTCTGAAATCAAACTGACAGAGATTTAATCTTACAAAAAAAAATACTCACACAGCCATGGTAGCACTGCTCTCTGGTTGCTGTTTGGTTCTTTTTTTTCTGTCTGTATCATTCAGTGTTATTCGTGTCCTAATGTACTTTCATACCATTACATATTCCCTCTTTTGAACTCTTCTGATAACAAGTGAGATGGACCCTCTTCTCTGTAGCTCAGCAGCCACTGCACCAATGAAAAATGTCAAATTCTGATTAATCAGACCACAGGACAGTTTTCCACTTTGCCTCAGTCCATCGTGAATGAGCTCATCCCCAGAGAGGGGTGTCTGTGTTTCTGTCTCATTTATATATTTTTTTTCTTTTCAATTCTTTGCTTGGTAGAATTTGAACTACATTTGCGTATGCTGCCACAAACTCTGAATACTAACAAAGGCTTTCCGACAATGGTTTTACGTGTTCTTGAGTCCTTGCAGGGCTTTCTGCAACAGACATCAGTTATTTATTTATTTATTTGTTTTTGCATGTCCATTGACCTTAGAGCAGGGGTCTCCAACCCTGGTCCTCTAGAGCTACTGTCCTGCATGTCTTAGATGTTTCCCTGCTTCAGCAGTGTCACCACCTGAGTATCGTAGACCTTGATGTCATGTTGATGACGAAAATGAATGAGAATCAGGTGTGTTGCAGCATTATTAATGGTTTAAACAACCATTACACAATGCATGCAGTTATTTTTAGCCACGTTTTAAAAAAAACAACTTGCATACAATTCAAATGAACACTTATTTTTCAAAAGAAACAAGTGACAGTTTTTAATTCCAGCATTTGCTTTGTTGTCCTTAGATGCATTTGCTTTGTTGTCCTTAGATGCATTTGCTTTGTTGTCCTTAGATGCATTTGCTTTGTTGTCCTTAAGATGATTTTCAGAAACAAAAAGTAAAAAAGAAAAGGTCTACTGATGGACAGGAGTAGTTGCAATTATATGAAGAGTATTTTGTTATTAAAACCATAGCATTAAATACTTTGTCGATTCTCAACACCTTTTTTTCACTCTTCTCCCAGCTGGTGATATTAGCTTTACTTGTCTTCATTCTTATACAGTTCAACCAATCACCTCCCACTGAATATTTCCTACATAGTTTCTGTGGACTATTTAGCAGATGGTTTAATGTTTGGTATGTCAAGTTGTCACTGTTAGAAGCATACGTTTTATTTTCATTATCCACTTTTCCCTTTGCATTAGTATATCTGTGTTGTGGCACTGATCACCCGCCCCCCCACCGAAAACCCCCAACACCACCACTCTCAAATCCCCCAGTACCCTGCATCCACATCCTCATATTGCAGCTTTATTTACTGGTTGTTTTACAAGCCCACGAGAGCTGAGTTTTCTCATATGGCTTGTTTCACCAGACCTCTGACACACAGCAGAAAGGCAATACGGGCTGACCAGCCAGCCAGCTAGCCAGCTCAAACGTGGTGGCGCACAAATCCAATTGAACACTGTCATCTAACTGCTTCTGTCGTTTTTAGGATGAGTAATATGAATCTTCAAAATTTTCCATCGTGAAACACTGTTACTGAAGCTAATATGAAAAAATGCAGTTTGAAATGTTAAATAGCTTTCTTAAATCATACACATGTCGCATACGCTTTTGATTAAATCAACTCTTTCAAGTTATTATTTTTAAAAGTCAGCAGGTTTTATATCAAATATAATTTTTTGCTCATACAAATAATACTCTTTTTTTATAATTGTCACTCTCAGTAACGTTATAGAAAGGACACAAGCTGCTATAGTTTTTTTTATAAGTTCTTTTCTTTTTATTTACAAATCTGGTTGCATTTGCAGCTCTATAGTTCTCATTAGAAACACTAATGACCTTTCAAATTGTGGCACTTTAAGTCATTTAAAAAAAGGAAAAATATTAAATTAAATTAATTAAAGGTTTTGCTCTCTGATATTGTTGAGATTTATATGGGGCACATACAAAATTATCTTAAGACACATAATTGATATAAAGAGAAACCTATACAGAGAAAACTATACATCAACTACTGCCTAACACTGCTATTAGTGGATAAGCATAAGGTCCCGATGCACTGATGTGCCAGCAGGATGTCTATCTCGACATCACTGGTGGTGGGAATACCATCATTAGGTCTTTAGGTCCTCCATATCATCCCTGGATAATTGGTTCAGTGTTTACACAGTATTGACAAAACAGCTCAAAAGGACCTCTCATGATTTTAAAATAGCCTCAATAACACATGCTCAGTTTCAGTCATATATGGGCTCAGTGTTCTCCATCTCTCCACCGGCTGCCCATGCCATATCGTCCTAAATGGTCCAATGGGGAAACATTGCAACTTTAATTACTTTTCATGGGAGTGCACATAATTTTATGTTTATCCCTTTTACTGGTAATGCTCATTCTCCCCTCACTGCTTTTAAATGTAATGACTGGCATATCCATCTTTCTGCTTAAAGAGTGGAACTCTCTAACACAGAAATTTGTATGGTTAAAGCTAGTCTTTTTACTGTAATGGTTTAAAAAAAAACATAAGTGAGAAAAGTTTGTTGTACAGCTTTCTGGTTTTGGAAAATCAAGAGCTGGTACATAATGTATGCCGTATTACGCTGGTTAAGCAGTGATCACCATTGTGGTTTGGGAAAAGCACCCCAGCATGCCTACCTCAAATTGATCAGCCGTGAAAAACGTGCTTCATTTGGCTGAAGGAGCTTGTGAAATGAGCTCCCTTGTTATTCAGCTTCCTTCAGAATATGTGGTCACAAACAACATAAAGTCAGTTTTATTTATCACAGCTTGACTTAAATTCAGGGCAATTGAATAAAGATTTAAAAGGTAGATTAAGAAAACGTTTTTACTGACGTGGCATTAGAGGAGCATCATAACATCATAACACGTATGAGTGTGAATGTTTTTTTTTTTTTTTTTTTTTTATTTAAAACTAATTATTTGTGGATCTGTTGCTGCGTCTTCATGCTGGAAAATTGAGTTTGAAAAAGGCTTCATGTTTCCCTTAGTGTACAGAGGGTTAACTTGAGTTAACATATGCAACAGGGTTATGTTCAGAAATTATGAATCATCCAATCGCTTTTCCAAAAATATTTTGTCCTTTTATTTTTAATTTTCTTTTTCTCTTGTGTGCATTGGGCCTTGTATAAAGTTCCTAAAAAAGATGTCAGCCGTGCTATAAGAGAAGGATTTCAGTCTTTGCTTTAAGCTTTTTATAATAATTACTATGACAACATAGGAAATGGCTAGCAAAAAAAGGTTTTTAGGCATTTTCTTTTGTCGTCGTTGCTTCCTTGGTCATGAAATTGTACCAGCATTATGTGTAGCCTAAAATGATACTTCAACTATTAGAGTTCCTCTTGTATTGCATGCTTTTTAGGGTACAGTAAGTGAAAAAAATTCTAAGTCATGCAAATTAATTCGTCAATATATTAATTATATTACTCAGAACACTCAGCATTGCTGCAGGTAATGAAGCTCATTTGAGTTCTTAAATCTGTGTTGAAAGAAGGGCGTTTTTGTGTCTGAAAATTCTTGTTTTATCCTCAACATATTTTGTTGACACATTGATCTTCCTACAGAGTTTTACAACGGGACGGGGAAAAACATCAGTTTGAATACAAGCTGATCTCCCAAATTTCTGTTACATTAGAGGTTACATTACTTTAAAGTTGTTGAAGGACCACAGTTTGGTCAGTTGAAACGTTGCAAATATATCTCTGAATGTGATATTCCACGAACCTGCCAATAATCTTATTTCTCAATGATACTGTCTTTGAGTCAAGCCTGATGACAATATGTTTAATGACCATTCTTATACATGTGAAATCTGGTTCTGCCATCATAATTACTGACCTAGCTGACCTTTGACTAGCAGTTTCTTCATTTCATTGTGTCCACCTATATTCTCTTTTCGTTCATCTCGGACTGGATTGAAATCATCTACGGGTTGTCCTCGTATAGTTTAAGTCTTACACCGTGCAAATCCATGTTTCCTCTCCTTGTTGACTGTTGCTGTTGGTTACAAGTCAAATATTGATGTGTGGAACAATGTAAAATGAGGATGTGTAAAATGGAATCTCTCACCAGACAGAGATGACCTTGATGTATGTCACACGCTGGAATGCTTTCTTCTTGCAAGTTGTTTATACCAGTGTTGCTGCAGTTTTCCCTATTTTACCTTTTCTCTCTCTTCATGGAGTTTTGAAGTATGACGTTGTTTGAGAAACTTTCACTCTTGACTACAGTTATGGTAGAATGAGCCATTTATAAATAAAGAAGGAGTCTATCATGTTGCTACAGCAGCCAAGTATGAACAAACCAATCACTGCCTTTAGAGAGTGATGTTTTTTTCTTTTCCTTTTTCTTTTTCAGCAGCCAGTCTAGTTCATCCTGCATGCTTGGAAGGAAAGGGTGAGGCACCCGTACTCAGTTGGGATGAGATGCATTTAAACGGAAATACTTATTTTTCCCAAAATGATAAATATGCACCTTTTCTTAAACAGTGTGCAGGTAAATTAAGCATATCAAAATTATTGGCACCTTTTTTTTTTTTTTTTTTTTTTTTGCTGTGTGCACTTGCATGATGAACAGATTTTCAGCGATCAGTGTTCCGGCTTCCTCTGTGTCCACTGGCTGCATTGATTTGCAGTTGTGCCATGGCTTTGTCATGTCTCCATAGGGATTTTCATAAGTTTCAGAAATGGAGCACCCTCAAGCAGTCTGTTGTGTAGCAGCCGCATTTCCAGTGATGTTGGCAGTTGCTTTGGGGTTTTCTTTTGTTTGTACAAGCTTACAGAAGACACATTTCCAGCTCACATATGATCAGTCTGGCAAATCTTTTTTTTTTTTTTTTTTTTTACTGCAATTTCTCGTTTCAATTTCTTCAACTCCCTTCATCATAAGTAAAGCTACAGCATTTAATCTCCCCCTTCACTCGTTTGTCAAGAAAAAAGTGATAGCATATTAAAAAGATGATTAAATGTTTAATTAAATTGAAGTTGTCAATGACCATTCATGCAGTTTAAATTCATGCTTCAGAGAAAGTTGTCTGGAAGCAACTGATCCGGTGTTATAAATGCAGTGCAAGATGGGGGGAAAAGAGCCGTGAGTGAAATAGAATGTCATGTGCCTGCTGAGCATTAGCTCACTTACTGACACTGGAAGTGAGACTGCCCTGCCTGGAAATGCAGAAAATGCTTTTGAAGTGAAATATTTGCAGTAAATGCGACATCAACGTTCTTGGAGCATTGTTTATTTCTTAGGATAATCACAGTAATTTGACATTAATAGTGATTAAACTGTTTATTTGTCTAACTTATGTTAATCAAGGCAATCAGTCATCATTTCATTACTTGATGTGTATGGTTGAGTTCACTCAGTCTTTCAGCCAAAACACTCAAAGCTGGTCAGAGTAGCATTTTAATCACTCAAAATGACTCACAGCCACTTTACTCCGGATCGTTTCATCTGTCTTAGTGACATTAAACCAAAAACACACACACACAAAAATTGGATTCGACCAGGTGGGTTTGAAACAAGGGGGAAAAAATGCTATTGGGTAAGCTACTGTACTTATTTCCTCTGCTTCCTGCCAGCAGTGATTAATATCCAGGGAACAAGACACTTTCACTGAAGGACATCTACTGCTGCATTGGAGGACTTGGCCATATCAATAAATGTCCTTTGTCCTTCATTTGCCACCTCCCCTTTCCCCTAAAACAATCTTGCCGCGATGTGATTCTGTGTCAGCTTTACTTACAGCTGAACTGCCAGTCAACGCTGCCCTGTGGAGACTGGAGACAATGGAACCTTCAGGCTCCCCTTTTCTGCATTGTGTTATTGTGGGTCAACAGACCATGTTTGCTTTGTGCTCATTGGTTTCTTTGCACTCTCTCCCTCTCTCTTTCTCTTATTTTGCAACTGTATTCAAGATTGTCTTTTTCCGAGGCTAGGAAAACCACATTGAAAAACTAAGCTATCTTTTCCACAAGGCTCATTTTCTCTGTTATGAATTATAGCCTCAATCAATGAAGATATAGGATTAGGCTGCACATTTCTATCAGCCTCCAGGTGCTGTGCTGAATGCAAAGTAAGCTTCTTTAATGTGAATCACGTTATGTTTGATAAATTAAATTTCAACCTGAGCGAAAATTTAACAGTTGTAGAGGAGGAAATTTACCTTTGGTCATGTTGGTGGAATTAGGCCCCTTTTAGTATCCGTTTGGGGTATTAATTCAAAATTGGGTCAGTATAGTCTTTTCGTATAAAATACTACACTGAGTCTTTGAAACTCTAAAGTGGTTTTCACTTTTAACAGGAAAGAGGCCCTTTTTTTTTTACAGAACAAGGCTATGGATACTAAAATAATTTTGAGGTGGTGCTGTGTAAATCAAGTCTATTGATTTTCATCTTATCATTGGGGAAATAGACAAATAGGAATCTTTTTTTGCATATGGAAATTAATAATATGAAGAAAAACTATTTCTGTGGTCATAGATTGTAATGTCTGAGGTGACGACTTCACATGCATTTGTCACATGCATTTTATGAATATGTTGGGAAATTTGATTATTTTGTCACCAATATATTTAGGATATATATATATATATATATATATACACACACACACACACACACACACACACACATACACACATTTGGACCTCCAATTGTGAAATTTCCAAGCAAAAGATTTCATTAAGAGTCTGAGTTGAAGTATGAATTTTTTTTTTTAGCACTATCATTGACCCCAAATCTTGCTGACATATAACTTCCAAATTTCAGGTCATTAAGCAAAGTTGTTTGGGATTTGTAGTCATCTTCACTGACTGGGAAGTTATTCGAGGCTGTCGACACTGCACAGATGAACTTTTCAACACCTTGCTGACATACTTGTAACTTGTAAACCTGTCATATGATCGTGTGCGCTTTCACACTGTCAGTAAATGTAACCTTAAAAAATGAGAGCTGTGAAGTGCTAACATGAAATCCTCTCATCTGAGAATAAGTGACAATACATGATGTTGAACACTTTATTGCATGGTTGTCAAGACTATGATATTTTATAAATCTTTTTTATTACATTAGGTTGTAAACATCCTAATGATTTTGCAATTCAAAAATAATATCAAGGTACTTGGCTATTTATAGGAAATATAGCATAACCTAGATTGAAAGTGTTGCTTTAGCTTTGGGAATTTCACTTATCAAATAGGTAAATGCATTTCTCAAAAACTTTTCAAACCCAATTAGAGCCAACAAGTCTAATTTTCATGGGTGACTAAGGCCATGTTGGTCCATTTAGATTTAAAAACGTATGACTTGTATGAACTTCTTTACCTTATTTTAACTAAAAAAAAAGATGCATATATTGTATTAATTCTCTTGCACAGTCAGACAGAACAGATTGGGATCCATTTCACTTCATGTTGTAACTATGCAAGTGTCAAATTGTCTGGTATCCTGTAATGTTAAGACTGGCATCCGCTTTACGTTTTTAGTTTAACTTTCAAAAATGGAACATTTCGGCTCTGCTGCAGATCTTGTCTTAGGTTTGTATACAGCACTGCTGTGGTCCAATGTGGATGGAAAAACCAAAACAATGATGTAGTTCCACATGTTTTACTTTGTGATGTGCTCTGCTGGGTTCCTATGTATCCTTCCCTGATTCGCCAAGCCTACTGTGTATAATATGACCAATATAGAAAAATAACACTTCTGTTAACAGTTTTGAGATTGAGCAAGTGATTACTGTCTTTGTTATCCGTGTCAGCAGTTGCTATGCTGCTAAAATCTGCATTTAATGATACTGCTACTGCCTAAATGCACAGGAGGAAAGCCATTATAACAGCAATCTGCAGTAAAGGTTAGTTTTCAGCAGTTTTTCAGCCCATCTCACGCGCCTGCCAGGTCCAGTGAGCATATGGATTTGCAGTAGTTGAATGTAAACAGATCTTTTACCGACACAAAGTTGAAATGCTAAGTGGATAAGTTTAATTATGAAACAGCGTTTTAAAAAGAAAGTGTTTAAATATATTTTTCATTTTTCTTTTGCACCTTGAGAATGATAACTGTTGCCATCCACCAACCCATAACACCAACAGCTTAGAAAACAGTTCTATAAACTTAAGTAGTGGTCCACTTCTATTTTATTCCATAATAATTTTAACTATCAATATGTGATTTGTGGTATAATTTAGCGCAAATCATATATCAGCACATTAAGGGTCATTATAAATATGTCAAAAATGGTTAATAAAACGGGCCATTAGCAATCAAATGCTAAATTACAACACCGTCTTAACAGCCACTCCAGTGTAAAACCCATTTCATTAAATCCTTGTCAAATGTCCCCCCCTTCTTAACTTAATACCCTTAGAGATGAGTCCCAAAGCTCTTTCTGTTGGCTTTAGAATGAGATTGATGTTATGTTTATTTCTCTTACTCTTCAGCTTTCTCTCTGAGAGAAAGCACTAAAACATCAATGAAAGGGTTTGGATAATTGGTGTTTAACTATGTTACTTGAAAGGCTATAAACCATTTCAGGTAATTGTAGGCCTTTTCCAGGTATTTAATATATTCTAATTGAAAGCTTACCTTTGGATGTTTTACTGTTCCCAAAAAATGATTTGGTGAAAAGACTGTTTGTTATTACAAAAATGGCACAGGCAGAAAGCTCTGAAAATTGGTGTTAGTTCATTTTATAAGATTTCCTAAGGAGAGGATCTGCTGAGTTCAATGCTTTTTGGAGGCAGAACAGAAATTCAAAGAGTACCCTATCGATCCTGTTGACATACTCCCCTTTAGGGAATGCAAATGTTTCTGTTCTTCAACACAAACATCCAAACCCTTCTGGTAGTAGAACCCTAATTAACTAGGGATTTGAATACCATGGCCTTTCCATTTGACATTTTCATATTTCAGAAAGACAATGTTTTACGCTTCTTCAACAAAGACGACCTGTATTTAGCAGACAGTAAAGTTTTATGATAAAATAATCAACAGTTGGCTTTGGTGAACATTTAATATAAAGTGCCTTTCACTTGCCCTACATCGCTGTAGCAGTGCTCTGATGCTAATTCCTTGTTACCCGCATAGCTATCAAACATTGGCATAAACGTCTTTGGAATATTGTCAAAAACCAGTGTAAAGCTTGAAGCATATTTATTATGACCATAGTAAAGTAACTACTACTCAGTCAAGATCATTTGTCCCCAGGTCTCACAATGAAGCAGGTGGGAGCAACGATTTTACTGTATCAACATCACGATCTCCTGTGTTCTGTCACGCATAGAATTAAAGGTGTTGAATAGACATCATGCCAATAGCTTTGTGGATGGAATGGAAATGGAAATAGCTGTTTTTCTAAAGAGTAATCATGTGCTTTCATTAGTGAAAATAACAAGTCAATAGACAAATTGAAATTGTAATGAAGCGGTTTCAGAGGACACCATACGACTTTGTTTTAACATTTTACTGACAATATGGTTAAGATGCTATTTGACGGAATTTAACTTTTATTTGCACTCAGTAAATTTATGATTCTAGGAATGCAGTATAATTTTTTTTGTGCAGTACTGGCTTTAAAAGCTTTTCTCAGTTTGTCATTTAATGATATTTTGATATATATAATATATGTTTTTAATGTGAAGCTTGAGGACTTTCCGAGACCACCTTTTATTAGGTTATAGTATTGGCAGCACAATGGCTTCGCCACTCAGTTATGGTGTGTGGAATTTGATTAGAATCATTACCTTGAGTCACAGCCAAGTACCCTTAAATTGAATGCACTTTCCACAGTTTGTTTGCTCCTGTGTTCTCTGAATCGTGTATTTAAGAGGCTTGTATTTGTTTTTCTACAAGGTTTGCTCCATGTAGATGATGAGATCTGTGCCAACGCGGCTTCAGTATGTTTGATGTGAAATACTTACAGTTGTCTCAAGATAGGGCACAGAATTACCATGTGGCCATGTATGAAAACAAGACTGAACACGAACGAATGTCAAGGAGCTGTGGTCTAAGCAGATGTCCTCATTAGTCATGAATGATATGTTGCCATAGATGACTTGTACTGTAATAGTCTTGTAATCCCTTTTGGCTAATTAATGACCATCTTATTTCCGCATGCCACATGATTTCTTCCATCATAATTCCTCCCAAATTAACCAGCAGAAACATTTTTTAATTATTTGGGACCATTTATACTTGTCAGTGATATCAGGTTTGAGTTTCTTATTTTCTCTTTAAATGCTGTAAATTATAAGTAAATCGTGAGCACGGACCTCACAGTGTATACTAACTTCACAACGATATGCTTTTTTCTTTTCATTTATACAAGTGTTTTCTTATATACTTGTTTCAGTAAATGTTAAAAATCATTTCAGTGCCTATTTATTGAATTTGAACAACTACAGACACAGTAATTGTCTGTAGAAGAAAAGATAATAAGAAAGGTAATAGCTGACACTGATTATTTATAGAAAAACAAGAACTGCGTGATGTCAACAAAAATTGTTCAATTTTTATGATTTATATCTTAGCATGTTTTGTCAGTGTCATTACATGGAAACCTAGCAACTGAAAATGAATCACTATGCTTACTGTTTATAAGCAACTTTAGTGATCATGGAATCTGGAGGAAATGTTTTTGTTTTTAATATATTAAAGGAAAAATTAATCTGAGTGTCAAGAGTTCTCAAGATTAAAACCTGTTCAGCGTGCAGTAGCTCCACCGAGTGCAAATATTTAGTTCAGCGTGGGGCAGTTATAATTTTTTTTTAAACATAATGCACATGTGGGAATGAGTTAATGTATTTGAATGCTGTGTATTCTTTAGTGGGCGTGTGTGGCAGATTGGTACCGTGTGTATGTTCCTCTCATTGTTTTACTGAGGTTACACCCTGGTCACTGTACAGTACAGTAGATATTACATACCAGTGAGATTACAACAGAAGCTGTTAGAGGTATCGGGTGCAATGCTCTTCATGGCTTTATCTATCGTTTCTAAATTCAGCCTTCAAGTATTGATTAGAACCCAACATCATAGAGCATTTAAAAAGGAAGGAAAGAGGTCTTCCTGCTTGTATGGCCTCGGGCAGGCATGACGAGTCTGTTTGGAAGTGATGCATGCAAGCAAGTCCGCGTGCAGTATTTTTATTTAAGGCTTACCTGAGGTTTAGGCATTTTTCATCACTACTAGGCACATTTTCTTCTGTAACACATTTCTACAGGTATTTAATTTGATTTCAAGCATCTGAAAGAATTTCCAGTGGTGCTATAGTAGAATTTTATAACCTGGCAATTATACTGTACCATTTTTGCTGATGCTTTTCTCCAAATCATGTTATAGTAGCTACACTGTCGTAAATTTTCTGGCTGGGTGGCCATACTGTCCTGTGATCAAATAACTGACCCGGTGGTATCAGTGTCACACTCCTAGATGGGCCCATTTACATTATTAGTAATCAACCATCACCACTCTCAAACACCATTAATGTGTGAGGAGTGTAATGGATCCACCAGAGGCAGCTGAATATATTTCAGAATCAATAACTAGACAATTCATGCAGGACTGCACACCATGCTTTGAAGAATGACCTCATAAGCTCTTGGCACTTAAGTGATCCAATTGCCACATATTGAAAATTGAAAACTCACTTTACACAGTAAATTTTCCTGACACTGTCAGAGCTGTTATGCACAGTCCTGCCAGTCTTGTGTGTGGACACAGATTTGAAGGTTGTTTATAGTATTCAGAGAAAGGAGAAAAGCATAGCTGATACAGTAAGTTTCACACCTGATTTTGTGTAATCCTGCTGATGTTTTTCATCAGAGGCTTTGATGCACTCAATCAGTAATAACCCCAGCTAATTGCATTTAATTCACTGTACAAGCACTGGCCTTGAAGCACGTTTAACGGCTGATTGACGCAGTGAGATTCGCCATATAATATCACCATTTTGGAGTAGTCGTCACCCACTGTAAATTCAGTGAGTGCCTAAGTGGCCATGTTTAACATTGACTCCTCAGCAGGAAGTCATGGAGTTTTAATTCAGTTTTGGCTGGACAATAGAACAATTGTCCTTAACCGGCATCCTTTTAAATGGGAATAAATGCCAGGATGTGTCTTTTTATTTTTTTCCCCCCTTTCTTTCCTTTTTGTATTCATGGAAGGCTGAATACACTGGAGACTTTCATCTAGATCTTTTCGCCCACATACTCTATCAAAGCCTGACACATGATTTACTCTATGTCTCAATTATCCGTTGTGCTAAAAGGTTTAAGAAGACTGTAACAGATGACGAATCACGCTGCTCAGGCCTCATCACCTTTTGACTTGTTGTAGCATAGATAATATGAATCTCCTTGATATACCTTTTTAAGAGGACAACGGAACTGATAAACACAGAACCGTGAATGTGTTGAGGGCTGGTGACACATTTTGATTTGATTATAATGAAATGGCCTTTTCATGTTTTTACCAGATCATTTTAGACATAAGACGGCAGAGCAATTTTAGGTATAAGAAGAAAGTAAAGCATTGCCTCCTTCACCTTTCAGCTTATTCTTCTTGCTTTGTTGTTCAAGTTCTCTAATGAAACACAAACAGAGAAAAAAAATGTGTGTTTGGGAGGATTCTAAGTTGTAATGCTCATAATTAGTTTTCGAGGCACTACTTTTGGATTCGGTAAAAAGTTAGTTTTGAGCTTTTTTCCACTTGACAGTTTCTGCTAATCTATACATTTCACTGTGAATGCACATCAGACTGTCGGCACCCAGTGTGGCATTGACAAACAACTTAATATTTAATGTGCAATAGCACTTCCTGTCAATTAACATGATGAATACAAAGCCTGGACAGGTGTGAACATGTAAACAGAAAGGCTCATCCGTATAAAAGATTACATAGACAGGATGTGAAGGGAACTTTTTTTTTTAAATCATTTTTTCTCGGTTGAGGAATTATTTTTAACACTAGACTAATTGGCTTCATTTTAGTTTAACATGGCTTCATACCCTGGCCCAATGATGCTGGTGGATGCCTCTTTGCTGAAGCTGCTCATTTGTGTTTAGCCGTGTGGGTCTAAATATCAGCATTGGGATTTGAGTTGTTGTCTTATTATTTCAGAGTTTGATGTTTTTAGCCCTACGGCCTGGCTCTCTCTGTGCTGTATCTTTGGCTGATCTTGGCGTTCCCCATGTTCCTGAGGTCCTTGGTGTGACTCGAACACTTGCGGGAATATCATGCCACATTTCTCATTTCCCATGGAACAAGAGACACATGCCCTCACATGATCCAGCTCTGCGTACCTTTGTTTGATGGTTGTTTGCTTAACCCATTTTTCTTTTTCTTTCTTTTTCACTTCTATTGCTTTTGCTTTAATGGTGTTTAACTAAGGTTCATGCACTGTGGATAAACTGTGGTATTTGGCATTAAAAAAGAGCACAGCGGAAATTTAGGTGTTCTTGTCATAAAGATATGCGTTAACAGAAAGCGGAGCAGATGTCCTTGTATTTCACAGTTGACTCTATGCATAGGAGATGAGTTTGTCCTAGACAGCAGCTGTCTCCCTCCGTATGCACATTTTTTCCTC
The DNA here is from genome assembly GCF_033807715.1 of Cololabis saira. Classification (NCBI taxonomy): domain Eukaryota; kingdom Metazoa; phylum Chordata; class Actinopteri; order Beloniformes; family Belonidae; genus Cololabis; species Cololabis saira. The sequence goes on along the minus strand of NC_084594.1, from coordinate 22,579,342 downwards.
ATACATAGCAATTTTGGATCGAGAGTCCACTCTTTATGCTTTCTCGATGCCTGTAAGAACACAGCTAACTTCTCTTTAGCTCGATTTTATGCACAGTAATGTAAATGTTGTTTAGTCTGTAGTTTATCGAATTAGTAGATTTAATGATATGCATTCTATCTCTAATTAAAAGGACGAAATGAGAAAATGGAGACGGGTGACGAGGGTGAGCTGCACTGTCATCTCTCACAACTGCTATCAATGTATATATGTAGGTGAATGTAAAGCAGGGCAATAGTGAAGGAGAATGAACGTTGTTACAAAACTGATGCACTGGAAAGATTCCTCTTGATTTCCTGTCTGCAATCCATCACATCGCCGTCATTAGGCATATGTGGTGGTAATGAGAAAAAGCATTTTTGAATAAAATATATGTACACTGTGCCGAGGGAAGATGCTGTGAGGTATGCTTTTTTTTTAATTATTATTATTTCTATGAAGCAGCAGAAGGACTTGTTATAAATAACTGAAAGATTGTTAGTCGGCTAATCTTATTTTTTTATTTTTGTAATACACTCATCTTTTCAGTATAATAATGGATTTCATCAATACAAGTTAGCACCAGAGCTGTGTTACTAAGAAGGATTTATTTGTAACTTTGCATGTTTAAGGCTAAAATACTGATGAAGATGTGAAGAAAATCCTGAAAAGTACTTTTTTTTATGGATTATAAAAAGAAAAACAAACAGAATTGATCCTAGGAATACGTACTGCCTTGATATGAGGAAGAACTGTTACATTCTAGTTCTGGAGACCTCGATTTTTTTCCAAACCAATTAAATATTCATCAGTGAGCCTCACTGTTTTTCTTTCTTCACATGTTCCTTCATTACCATGAACATGGGCACTGTAGTTTATTTTGAGTTAATCCCCATATACATCGTTCCTGCTGCAGTAAATATTCATTAGCTTTACCAAATCCCTGGCTGAAAATAGTTTTCTGCCATATACACCATTAACCCCTTCATAATGAGTAACAGTTGCTGAAAAATGGCAGTGTCTTTATGTGTCGGGGAGCTGGCTCTTCATAAACTGAAATTGAATATTTGTAAACGTTTTTTATAAAGTGTTTTCCTCGGTGCGAAAGATCTGAAGTACTAGTACATGACCCTAAGATTACTGGGTTCGTTGTTTTCATAATCATAGGAAATATATAGAAACTTATAGAAATTGCCAGCATTATATATGTTAAGCTGAAGTCCCTGTCTGAGAATAGCTGTGGAAATTGCTCTTGCACTTGACTGCTTAAGTACTGCTTTACTTCCTTTTTTCTTTTCTTTTTGTATTGGTTTAAGTATATCATACCGAAGTAGGAGAAAAAGTAGCTCCAGAGTTCATTTGTATCTATGAACTCTTGACCATTAGTTAATGAATCTAGTGTTTTCTTTTTTTGTCATATTTAATAGTGTTTTATGTGTTGATAATGAGTTACTCTTATAGTTATAGTTAGGGGTGGGTATTGGGAAGGACCTTACGATACGCATCACGATACTTGAGCCACGATACGATACACATTGCGATATCCCGATTATGCGATATCCCGATTATTATATTCTACATAGTTCACCGAAAAATTTAAAAATGCATTACACATCTTAAAATCCAAGTTGTATATATGTACATCAGATGATAGTGATGGATCTTAAAATCCGAGGAAATCAGATGCACCTTAAAATCCACGTTCATCAGATTATAGTGACAATTCATGGGACAAACTGAGTCAAAACAATGTTTTATTATAACTATACAAGCTAAAGTTACAACATATTTGTATATGTTTTTCATATTATTTACATCATATGAAATTAACATTAAATTTAGTATGAGGTTGTTTTAATTATGTGGCAAATGATAATAAACACAAGAAAGATGGGTACTAAAACCAAGGACAGTGATCAGTCAGTATAGATATAAATCCATAAATAAATAAACCTCTGTCCATTATTTTTCATTTTTTAAGGACAGGCAATTGTGTTATATAAAAAATAAATTATAAAATGAAATAAAACGTGAAATAAAACCTGAGCTCGGTGCAAGGCCCTCCCAGGGTTGGTAGAGAGTGGCAATGCCCAGGACTGTCACTTAGGTAGGAGCACTCGGTGATATAATGGGAAAAAGATCGGGGATAAAAAATATAAAAAAAAAAAAAATCGATATTCAAATTTTGAATATCGATATTGAATCGGCTGGAAAAGTATTGCGATATATTGCCATATCGATATTTTTGCCCACCCCTAGTTATAGTATACATATAAGTATAGTGTAATAGTTTAAGTATACTATTTCAGTGTCAGTCTTTTGGTGGATTGCCCTATAATTCTTCAACAGTAATTGGTTATATTAGATGACTTACTGATTTAAAAAGTAAAGATATAGCTATGGGTGTCCACACAGCCCAAATGTACACTTTAGATATAAATACCAAGATAAGAAGACCTCCGCAGTGATGGGAAAGAATCAGATGTTGCCTGGTAACCTCGGAGCGTCTCATACCAATCAAGCACGGTGGCAGACGGGTCGTAACTTGGATTTGAGTGAGAAACCTTGCAGTTTATTGAGCTCCTCTGTATACCAGAGCATTCTAAAGTCAGATATGACGCCATCTGTCAGACAGACTGAAGCATGTGAGAAAACAGCGATCCGGATCTAACCAGCAAACCAGCAAACAGAATGACTGGGAAAGAAAAAAAAGTGAAAATACTGCAGTGGTCTAATCAAAGGCCAGACCTCAACCTGACTGAAATGCTTTGATGGAACCTTCAGAGAGGTATTCGTAGATGAATACCTGCAGTTTTCAATGAACTAAAGCAACTTTGTAAAGAATACTGTTCCAAGATTCCTCCACAGTGATGTGATGCAGGGCATCAAGCAGAAAACAGTTACTTCAAGTCATTGCACCTGAAGGTGGCTCCACAAACTATTGATGATCATGAGTTTTTCTTAGTTTTTGCACACTGCTTCTGCATCTTGGCTTTGATATTTGTGGAGGAAAAAATAATATGTCGTGCTTTTGCTTGTCAGAGGTTGATTTTAAGACTTTGTGAGAATCAGATATTTATTTTTATAACGTCTTGATACATCAATTCTTAAAACAGGAACAATGCATACTTTATTGTTTTTATTAATATGTTTTTACATAACTGTAGATTAGGATCTGTTTGCGAGCTTATAACATCTCCAAATAATAATTCTGGTGACAGGGATGTGCTAGCTTGGCTGCCCCTCACATATCTGATGCTAACAGTGGTGATTGATATTTCAACTCAGTCCCCCAATGACTAATGCAAGTTAAATGCTCCTGTGGTTGTTGTTAGGCTGTGATTTTTCAAGAGCTCTCAGGGGTTCTTGGCTTGTTGTTGCGTGTGATATTATGGAACAAATAGTAGGGCTTAATGGTGGTGTAGATGATTTAACTGCCCTCGAGGCAATGGAAAAGGAAAATGATTTTGCAGGAATATACAGTGTACAAAGTGTTTTTCTGTAGCTATTTTAAAACCTTTTTTTTTTCCTCAGCTTGCAAAGAAGCTATCAAAGTAAAAATCCAGGCCAAAGCAGATTTTTATGTTGTCTCATTTAAACTACTTGTTAAACTCCATAATTCACTCGGGTTTTTCAAATTTCACATTTATGTATCTTGTTTGAGTGCAGCACAGCTCTCCTCAGTCTCCTTCAGGCCCAGCACCGACTGCGTTGTCTGCTCCGCTCCATCAGAAATGCTGTGGCTTTAATCCATTGCCCACAGGGGACGGCTGACATGGATGTGTGTAAACTGTTGACATGGTGCTGTCTCCTATGCTCTGTGATCAAAGACAGTGCAGCCCTCCTGTTTCACAACCTGCCTTCAAATATGCTCCATGTCTTAGTCTCGTAGACTGCCTCCCTTTCTGTTTCACACTTCGTGTTAACCGCTCGCTCCTCACAGTAAATTGGTACATCTGATAATAACAAAGGAGCCATTTATGACTATGCTCATGTAGACTCTTTGACCTCCCTCTAAGGAGTGAATTTGATTTGGGAAACGGTGCGTACGTGGCTCCTACCTAAGTGAAAACCATTTTTGAAGACTAATACGCTGGCTTCAAGTGCAGGAAAAGATTTGGCTCGATGTTGTGCTTACTTTAATTAATTCTTGGTAATGATGCAACTATTAGTAAGAGCTCAGCTCACATTAAGTGGCTGGAGGGGTGTGTTTGTTTGTGTGCGCGTCTGTGTGTGTGAGAGAGAGAGTGTTTGCATTTTGTGTGTAGAGATGCTGATCAGGCCCATACTCTTCGTCTGAAGGTGATTTAAAAAAAACTCCAAGGAGGTGTACTATTATTCTGAAGTTACCTTAACACATGAAACTGTTGACAAATGTGATGGAAATCAGTTGTTGTGGTTACAGTGCCATGATAGAGTTTCTGTTTGGGAAGAGAGATTTACAATCTTTTAATCCTGCAGGAAATGCCATAGAAATATAGCATTTGAGCTAGTGTTGTGTGAGAATGAACTGATCTTAAGACACACATGAATAGACAGTTCTGGTAGCTTTAGTGGGTTTTGGATGGGGGATTAGCTGTTGTGCCAAGCTGCATGTTTGTAGAGGAATCCACTTGAAGTCTTTTAAAATGGTGGACACAGTTTCAGAGAACGGTGTGGAACCGGGTGTATTTTAAAACCTCCAGTGCAACATGGACGTCTAAACGCAGTCCAAGGCTGCATTGTAGCAAGCAAAACATATCTTTGCCTCCGTTTAAATCCAAAAGATTGCCATCTTTGCTTTTGTTTTAGTTGTTCCTGCTGTTCTCTTTGTACAGAAACAATCTGCTTCCCCAGTTGTTTGAATCTCGGTAGCAACAGGGAACCAGCACAAGTCTCCAGGTTTTTAAAGGCACTGCGAGTTTGACTGTTTTAAAGCAGCACAAATCACTTTTGTTATGAATGTGTGCACCTGGTCCACAATGACTTCAGCTAGGCATTCTACTCTCTATTTGCACCTCCTGCATCTATTGCAGAGCACAAACTCCCCTGCGATGCTGATTGTTGCAAGTCAGAGGCTACACGCTCTAGGGAGTGTGTATGCTAAAGGACAATTTGTGCCTCTAGCATTTGATGTAATTCTGTTGACAGCGTTTGATTTGCTTCCCGGCAATTTTTCATGCAAGTTAATCAGACATTTTTGCCTAAAAGACATGGGACTGATCAGCTCCACCCCTGGTAGTACAGACAATCCGTATTTTATTAATTTGATCTGTTGTGGCATTGCTACAACTGTTCATATATTGTTTCCATGTTCACCGTCGGCCTTATTTCAATTTTAATCTTTCTAGAAATAATATTCCAACTTCAAGGATGAGGATATGATTGTTTTTTAACCTCATGCAGGGCTCCAGACTAACTTTTTTCACTAGGAGCACAGTAGCCCCTAACTGAAAATTTTTAGGGGCACAATCAGAAATTTTAGGAGCGCACATCGTTTATCGACACGCTAACCAAATGTTTACATTTCTACTACATTTCAGTGTATTAGTAATACGTATTTCATAATAGATTAATGAATTACCACAATGTGCTGTTTCAAATGCAGTGTTACATTTTATTGTGCATTTTTAAAGATGCCGCAACATAAAGTAAACTGACAGCACCACTGCTGTCATTATATATAAAAAAAACATACATTCACATGATAAAAAAAGTGCTTGGTAACAAAGTGCTTAGTAACCTTTCAGCCATGAATGTAACTGTTAAACACAGTACTTAACAAATGTACAAATATTGGGGGTACTGGCCAATAACATTTCCCTACTTGTGTCTTTACTAAAACCCTGAACTTACACCAGTTGACCAAATTCACTGCCTTCACTCAAATAACTAAGGATCTTACCAAGAAATATTCTTATGTCTAACCTAAAAATGCCATTACACCTGATAACACACATCACTTAAAAGGTTAGGTGTTTTTCCCACGTGTTCAAATTTAACTTTCATTTGTGTCAAGCAAATTTTAAGCAGTGTTCAAAATAAAATGATGAGACCTGCTGTATTGGAGCACATTTTCTTTTAGTTAAAACTGTAGCGGGGACAGATGTTTAGAGAAACCTATGTATGTACCGGGTGAAGATGATTTATGGTTCCGCGTTACAACAACGCAGAGCTCTGCGTCGATTTAAGGCGGAACCATAAATCAGGCTTTAGAGGGGGGACATATCGGAGAACAACCAGAAGAATATAGAGTGGATTAAAAATAAAAGTTAAGCACTGAGCTACATGTGTCTCCCGTCTGGGCCATTGCAGACTCATGGCCTGAGCATGATGTTACTAAAACCAAACATACCCGCCGCCTCTTTCTTCTAACTTTATGTGCGCGCCGCGGCGGCAGCGAGTTGTGTCGCATTAAATGTCATCCGGGCGTAATACCTGCTTTGAGCTGGTGAAATTAAACGAAAAAAATAAATAAATAAATAGATCCCCCAACTCATTCACTTTCACACTCATTGGCCTGCAAATATGGGGGTTCATTGAGGCACTCCTTCCACGTTTAACGTGTAAAAAAAGAAAAAAAAAAAAAAAAAAAAACACTGGCAAATTTACTTGTCGCACGTGTGCGAGTGGACATGAAATTCAGTCGCACATACTCAAATTTTGGTCGCAAAATGCGAGCATTTGGTTGCAGTCTGGAGCCCTGTCATGTACTGTAAGCACATTGACTGTGTTAATTAACATAAATATACAACCAATGCGCATATACAGTAGGTGCGAGAGATGAGCTCCTTGGTTTTTTGGGTTTTTCTTTTTTTTTTTATTAAATTAAATTAAATTAGGTTCAGTTATTCCCTCATCATGAGCTGAGGGAACTTTGCATGTTCTCACTGTGGCCGTATGAGTTTTCTTCTTTCTTAGTCTTTGGAATGGAAAGACTAAGAAAGAAGTGTTAATAGTTGTTGGTCACTTTGGTTGCTCTATGGTGACCTGTCCATAATGCACCCTGACTCTCACCCAGTGGCAGCTGGGACAGCATCTCGTGCCCTGCGACCTTGAGCAGAACAAAGCAAGTACAGAAGATTGAGGGACAGATGATATTAGCGTTATATTTTCGCCATGAGCTGCCCAGGTCTCTAAATATGCTGCATTGGCCTTTGAAAACCCCATTCTGCTAAAAAAGTTATCCTTGACAAGTATATTTCAGTTGCTGATGCCTCTGGGGAGCCTGGCTCAGGGTAGCTGCAATTTGAACGAATAATTCGAGGCACCTTTACTGTACTTGGATGCTTGTATCAAACTGAAGTACAGCTGTGTTAATTTTTTCTCCTTCAACTTGGATTTATGCAGAAGCTTCTGGGTGAATCAGAAAAACACTTAGATTTATTTTATAACTGTGTTTTAGGTATCAATGACACATTTTATAATTCTGTGATTTAACATACTTTTATTCCTCCAAAAATGTTTTAAAAAGATTGTTTAAGTAGTGCTTTTCTTTGCCCCATGGATTTTCTGACCTCTAACTCTTCCTCCCCACAGTTGCATTGGGTGACCAACCTCTACTCACTGGAGGCAGCCAACCTGGAAACACAGGTGTAATGAGGGAGAGGAGGACAGCTGGTGACCCCTACTGGTCCTATTCAGGTGAGCTCTCATTTATGCTCTGGACAGAGCTTGAAATAGGATGGAAAATTGCTCACTTCCTCTCTGACTTGCCTGTCATTTTCCTGTATCTGTCTGCTGTTTTGCCCTGCACTCCCTTCCCGCTGCTGTAGCCAGAATAGTTGATTTAGACATTTTAGTGTCCTTATAATGGCATACCAGCGCTGTATATATTCATAGTTCTTGGTTACGGTTCAATAACTGTAATTAAACTAATGCATTAGGGAGAAAAACGTTGACATATGGCAAAGTAAATGAATGTTCAGATTGTTAAAGTTAGATTATTATGTTGTAGCCTCCTGCGTTAAAGGACAAATACTGAATCAACCTCTGAATGTATTTTTGTTGGGTATAATTGAAATGAGTAAGGATCAATTGATGCATGTGTACCTTTTAAAATTCCATAGCATTTAGGTATCGGTCCTTTTCTCTTTTTGTTAAATGCTAATGATATAAACTAAACCACAAAAGTGTCTTAAAGGGATATTAAGATCAGTGTGTCACAAGAGACTTGTAGGTATCTTATGTATAAAATATTTTTAGATCAGGACAGGAAGCCACGCTCAGAAACATTTGTTTGTTTAAATTCCTGTCGCCATTATTGAAGCATGCTTTCAGTGTCAGAGTCTGCCATTTGCGAGATGTGCTTTCCTACCTCCTCTAATTTCTCAGTCATCTACCTCAACAAATTGTAAAAAATTGATGAATGTGGCAGTCTGGAAAGAACAGGCTGATCTATGCTCTAATTGATGGTTCATTATGTGTACTTATGTTTGTAAATGTTTTTAGTACTGGTACTGGGTATCAGCAAATGAACTAAATTGTGTAAATTTTGTAAATCAAATCTCTCTCTCTCTCTCTCTCTCTATATATATATATATATATATATATATATATATATATATATATATATATATATATATATATATATATATATATATATATATATATATATATATATATATATATATATATATATATATATATATATATGTGTATATGTACTTCAGAATGTCCACTTAAGTAGTTCCACTGTTTACAAGGTTGGAGTTTGAAACAGTAAGGCTTTTAACACTTTATGTTTATTCCTTCTCACAGCACTTTTGACATTTTGTCATTGAACATTCCGGGCAATGAAGCCTCTTGTATTATTTTATCATATTCTTCCTACAAACATGTCTTAAGGTGCGGCATGGTGTGGGGGAGGTCGCTCGCACTGTTTTATTTTTTTTTCTTCCTCCTTTCAAAATTCTTGACACATTCTCTTTCAGGGCCAGGTCAGGAGTGCAGGCACGTCAGTGCGGTAATGTGTGCCGAGAGAATGTGGTTTTGCATTCTCAAAAACTGCCTAGGAAGGGCTTAAACACAATGAAAGTCTAAGGAGTACACCTGACCTTCAAACTTCAAACCAATCAGATGGAATCTAATGGCATTTGTGCTTAGCAAGTCCGATCCACATAGACCCCACCCTTTTACCCCAAAGGATCTATTGTTATCACACTGGTGCCAGACACTCCGGGGCACCCGAATGATCTTTGTCCACACCCTACTCAGAGCCCATTTGGCAGCAAAGGCAGGACCTACACAACATTAAGCTGGTGGCTAATGGGTGTATAATAAAATACATACGCACCATCTAAATGCATGTGAAGAGTCAGAAAAGGTGTTTTTGTTGGGATGGTGAAACATTGAGTTAAACACACTTTTCTTACAGGACTTCTTTTCCTTCAGTCATACACGTGCACTAATGCAAATACAGCTCTCTGTTGGCTATCCATCTGTTCCAATGGGAAATTTGGGTTGTGTGCTTTGATCGAGGGCACCTCACTGAAGGAACTCAGGGAGGGCATACTTATATTTACAGGTCCAAAAACACCACCTAGCAAATAACGAATTCTGTCCCTAGTGGGATGTATCACAGGACTGAAAATGATTACACTGATGGAATATTTTGTCTTTGGCGCTGCAGCTGTGAGCCAAGAAAATCATGGTTTTAGGCAAGAAAATTGCACAATTCACAGTGGAAAAATGAAGTGTGCTTACTTTGGACTCACATTTGTTTGGTATTCATGTCACTCCTGATAGTGGTCGTCGGCTCCCTCAGTTGTCTGGTGGAGGCAGTGAAAGACAGTCTGCTGTGACTATCCGGGCATGACAGCTCTCTCATAATGTACAGGGTTATGTTGAGCTCATAATAAGAATCCTAATCACATTAAACATGGCTTTGTTTTCTTAAATCCTATGCAAAGAGCAGCTCTATAAATAGTAAACCTTAATCACCTTTTTTCTGTGTGTGTCCTATCTGATGACAAGATTAGACTGTTTCAGTTATTTGATCAGAAGACAATTTTGACAGTAAAACACGTGTTTTTACGGTCTGGCCCAGTGTTTGTGGTTAAAGCGAATGACAGCAGGCTCATTAAGTGGTGATAATATCACCCAGCAGGGATTAACTCAGGTACTGAACCACCAAAAACCTAACACGACTTGTAGTTTGAGCTATTTATTCATAGAGAAGCGCACAAACAATAGTCTCACTCCATGTATAAAGCATTAGACTTAAGAACTGCATATTCAATTAGAATTGGGACCTGGTTGACCCTGAGTTTTTGGACATTCATTTCAGTGCTGTGCAGACCACCAACTCCTAGTAGTGAAGGCAGCTGGCTGGTTGTACCGAGTAAAAGGGAAGCATTGAGGGAACACAGAAATGACCATTACTTTGGGAATGTAATTAGTGGCTAAGGCCGTGAATAGGGGACAGACAGGCGTGCCTTCGCAGCTAAATGGTTATTAAGGGCATTTGCTCTGTGCAAGTGAGTGTAACAGAAATGCACAAACTGGGGTTCGCCTCTAGGAAGAAGGTACTCGTGCAAGACTTAATTTCTGAGCCAGACACAGATAACAGAGAAGCAAACCTTTTCCTTACCACTCACCAGTGCACTGTTCTGAAAGGAAGGGCTTTGACATCATGAGCCTTAAAATGTAAAGCAAAAACAAAAGAATCCTTATTTTAATGGAATTAGATTTTTTCAGTTCGAAAACTTTCTGTGTATTGTCATAATTATGAGAAAATGACAATGATTTATCGTAACGTTTTTTGCAGTTATTTACACATTTTACTATGTTTAACACAGGATTTGTAGTTTTTGGGTGACTTTTATTATTTTTTTTTACTCTTAAGATAAAATAATAAACGTGTTGTCTGCTGTGTTTCAAATGAATTCAAACAACTGAGAATTGGAGAATATGACTGACTCATCCTTTTCCTACGTGCTTTGACTATGAACTTAGTGCGAGTAGTCTTGAAGCTCAAATTTTGAAAGATGATTAAAAGTTATTTAAGGCTGACTGTGTCTGCATGTGGAGGTATTTTTCATAAGGGTGGAATGATATCGTACTCACCATGACTCCCACAGGGACGGCTATGCATCATTTCCACTTTTTACATCTCTGCAGGTTTTCACATTTGCGCTGCTACTTTCTTTTGCTTACTTTATCTGTAGTTTTTTTTTCTCCCCTTTCTCCTTCAGCCAGTAGACGCAGTGGTTTGTTTTTGATTGATTTCTTGTTCTTCTTTAATTACACAGCAGTTGGAGTGCTTTAACGTGCTTTGAAGAAGCATTATGTTTGATCCTCTCTAACAGTGTGTATACTGGAAAATGAAAATAATTAAAACGGCAACGAAATGCCAGCGTTACACGTAGAGAAATATAGATTGACGTCCTGTGGATGACTGTCGATTTTCATTTTTATTGCATTATGAGATCATTCCTGAATTAAGTCACACACATCATTTCAGGCTGATGTGAAGCAGTCGATCCTTAAAGAAAGATTGATGTTTTTTGCTTTGATGACTGAAAGGATTTATGATGTCGGTTTGGAAAATAGGGTAACTGTCTGAAAGTGGCGAAATTAGAAATGCAGTCAAGAGCACATGCTACCGTATTCCTAATACCTCAGATGACATCTTGGATCTTTGCGAGGATATATTGTAAATGGAGCCTCCGTTCATTTCAAAGTTTAAATAAAGATCGAACGTATGAATTAATGATATAGCAGTCTACCTCCACAAACCGCTCATGTAGCTCACGGCGCTGCATATCGGTGGTTTTTCACATGAACAACTTACTAATAGTGCAGTGTTTCACAGTGATACAGCTCCTGTCTGTTTTCCATGCAGCAGTTGTGGATGTTTGGATGGACGCCACACTGACAAGCTCCTGTAGCCACTGAAAGAGCCTGCAATTGTCTGATATGTGTGGATTATCTTTCCCCTCAGCCTGACTGTTTTATTCCACTTCACTGAAGTTGCCCATGATCATTGGCAATCTTTCCACTCATGTCTCACATAATGAAGTGAATGAAGTGTCATTTTCAATCAACTGCTATGTTGATCCAACTTAATTAGTACTTTAGAGGATACAAAACAAGATTCAGTAACTATGGTACTCGATTGCCAGAGCTGTTTACTTTGGCTTTGAGTTTACCCTCAGCTCTATAGCTAAACACCCTTTTTTCCCCTCCTGTCAGCTTCTTATTGTATTTGTTCACTGCAAGTGATCTATAGCAGCATTCCTTAGTAACTAATAATCAATATATGTAGCCAAACAGATTTTGTTATTTTCAGGAAAATATTATCAATTGTAAGTAAATCTAAAGTTATCTAAAGGAAGCTACTATTTAGAAATGCTTAATTAAAAGGAACAACACTATAATATTAATTTCTTTTAACAGTATATTAGATTAGGTTAGGTGTGACCCTGTAGTTCATGTTAAATTACCCAGGTACATGTGAAAGCTCTGCACTTTCTCTTGTGCCGTGAACCCCACCCCACCTGCCACAAAGGCCTGGGGGGAGCGGGGTGGGGGGTGCATTGTTGTCATGGTGCCCAGCAGAAGGAGCTTTTGCTCCCGGAGGTAATGAATCGAGAGGAGGATTGCTCCCAGCAGACCTCCATGTATGAGAAGCACTTGTGTTTAAAGCAAAGCTTCCAGACTATACGGCTACACAGGGGACAACACTGGATGGTAAAGCACAGTGCATTCTATGCAGGGGACCTGTGGACCTGTGTCCCTATGGATACAGATGCAAAAAAACCTAAAAAATACTTGCATACAAAAGACTGGCTGATATCCCAAGACAAGTTGACTTTAAAAAAGATTCAGAGATCTCACCACACCGGTTGATAAAAATTGTTGTTCTCGTAAATAATGCTCTTTTGCTTTGGACTGGTTTGAAACAATAAAGTCTTGATGGATCTTTAAACTAGGCTGGAATTTATTATGCAGCATATCGTGAAATACTTAAAATGTCAACTAAAATCATACTTGAGTTTGGTTTTGAATTATCATGCACTCCAGTGGTATTACCATCACCTAAACTACATTTTGCATGATCTTCCACGCAGAGTGACTGTAAATGTTATCAGTCTAAAAAGTGGAGCGTCTAGATATCCTATATTTTTGCATTAAAGCTAAATAGGTTCATTAGTCATCAGGCTTTTAACTGACTTTCCTCAGGGAAGACACTGCAGTCCTTATATCTGTCATCTCATGTTTATGCTCACAAGCCACAAACCATTTACATAAAATTGCAGTAATTTCAAATCATCAGACCTTACAGATTCTATTCCTTGCTAAACTAAAGGCCTTGCTATATTCGATTGGCAAACCTTAGCACATAAATACACACTAGTCACTCAAAAAGCTTTACAAATGAAATGAAATGCTAATTGTCCTTTAACAATTAGTTGGAGCTGTTCTTGACGGCAATAAACAACCCATGAAAAGCGCAGAAACACCTACAACCTGTTGGCATTTTGAAAAAAAATCTTTGTGACAGAATATCAGCAGTCACACAATGTTCTCGAACTTGACACTTAAATTCCACTGCTTTTATATGGAAAATGGGTATGTGGACTGTATCCATCAGTAGATGCTATTTGTGTTGCACGTAAACATTTCTTCAATTTTTCCATTTATTTTGACCTTCTGAACTTTGTGGTGCTCCTCTTGAAACATTTCTTTACAGCCGCTCGTACCACTTGCTCTCTGACTTGATTAATTTCCTGCTCCTGGGAGAACAGGGAGAGATTCATCCGTCTTACACCCTGCATTTCAACTCACAGCCATTCTACGAGATGATGGAAGCTTAACACCCAACATCATCTATATTCCTCCAGTCTTGCTGATGTGTTGTATCAACCTGTAGATGTACCTGCACTCATTTTCTCAGAAAATGAGGGGTGCAGGAACACTAATTATTAAAAATGAATTTTTCTGGAGCCCGAGCTGACTCATTATTCACCTTGGTTATTGCTAGCACTTTGGATCAGCCTTTGTGTGCCAGAATTGGTCAATTTGTCTCTGTCATGGGTGGGCCCTTGACAGATGTGCCAATATGGCTGCCGAAGTTCTGTGCTCGAGGAGAGGCATCTTAATTCTCCGTGATGTATCACACTGGCAGCAACCAATTTAGCAGAATTGAGCTCCAAATCATCTTACTTCCCACTGCCTCTGACAATCTGTTTCCTTTCCTAGATGAAGTAAATATATTATGGATGGAAATAAATTAGGGATTCTCGCACCCTGAGCTAACAGAGTTTTTGTTGACTTGATTGTTTGTATTGTTAGAGCGGCACATTCGGGGAAATGGTACCCTGGGCTGTTACCTCCATCATACATAAAGTCAAGCCCGCAGTGCTCAACGGCAAAAATAAATGCAGCCAAATTTTCGACTTTTTTCCTGTTTAGGGCAGATGGATGTGTTGGACCGACAGTATGTTGTGTAAACCTAATTAATTAAATTTCAGGTGTCACATGGTGTTAGTGTGCCTCGTGGCAGTATATTAGACTTTGTTGGAGGCTCAGGTCCAGCTTAATGGATGTGGACATGCTCGGCCTGCTGGGATTGCAATATTGAGGAAGTGTGAGATTGCCAGCCCACAGGTTTCCTCTCTAATGTGGTTATGCTGATGAGCTGAAATAAGCTTGATAGCGGATCAGCAAATTTTTAAACTCATAATCATGATGACTGATTTTATAATGAGTACACATCCCCTGAGAGGTGAGAAGTTAACTGTTGGGGGCAAGGTCATAATAGTGACATGATGGGGCAATTTTGGGAGGTGCGCAGTGCTTCCCTTGAATTATACAGTAGTGTTTTATGATGGTTTGTCCTAATGCAGGGAGGTGTTTAAGCATAAAATTGAACTCCAAACACCAGTGAGTGACTGCATGAAAGCAGTTGATGGTGTTTGGTACTGCATCACCTCTACTTCCCCAGGCTTGTTAGATCGTTTATCTTGTGCTACTATCTCTAGATTACAGAGTAACACTGCTGCAATTGATTTCTGTCAGGATTCTAAATTTTAAGGACACTTGCTTTGCAAACATGTAGCAATTGTTGTCCCTGCTTCGCTTGCAGAACAACTGCAAGAGTAATAGCTGCCAAGGGGCTGAGCAGAGCAGAGAGATGGCAATAGCTCAGAGTGGTTTAAGCCTTTTTTTTTTCTTGTTCTGAATTAGTTTGTGGGCTAATGGTGCCTGTGGGGTGACTGACATGGTTAGGTTCTTTAAACCCTGCATACATGTTTTATTATACAGAATTAGATTTTATTTCATACATTTTCACGTCTATAATTTGGTTTCTAATCTACGATTGTTATTTTGAAATATATAAGCATAGCATATTTTATATTTGAGATGAATTGCCATAAAAGTCATCTTAAAGCTGAAAAGAATTTTGTCAGGTCCATCTTCATATTAGCAGGGTTTTGTGTGTGGGTGTGTGTGTTTTTTTTAGTTTTTTTTTTATACAAAGATCACTCAAGCTTGTGATCCTTTCTCTTGTAGTATCTCATGATTGATTTAAGTGTGGACTGGAAATACCTGCAAGGGATTGTGAATAATGTAGCTCTATCATGAAATTACTGGGGTAGAAGCTTCTAGTTGCTTCTCCCCAAACATTTTACAATGCCGCAGCCACAAAGTTGCATTGTAAAATGAATGATAGCCTAAACCTTTCAAGCAATATTAAACTTCCTCACCATCCACTGTTAATTTAACTTTCTAAAGATTAAATAAGAAGATTGTGCTACTTCACTGAGGCTCATGTGCGATAATCTAAAGTGTCTATCCTTCTGAGAATGCAAAATATATGTGCAATAAATACGGGCATCTGCGTAAATAGTGTAGTTTTATGTAAATAGAGTACTGTTTGTTTATTTCATTTGTGTATTGAGTGTACTGTTTTATAGTGAGTTTTTGGCTTTTCTTGTTTTGACTCCTAACTATTACAGAATAATTCCTATGTGCCCAGACTGAGTGTTTGTGTACAAATTACACATAAATATCTTAATCTTTTTCCATTCTATTAAGCAGGAGTGTCAAAAGGACATTTGATTTCATTGATGTTTCCATTTATTCAAAAACATGTTTAACAGTTTTTTTTGTTTTCTTTTTCAAAGTATTTCTAGCATTCAACTGAACAGAGGAACTTTAAAGCCAGGGGGCAAAGGACCACTTTGTCAACCATCCATCTGTAAACCGATGTCGTTGCTCTTTCAACCATTAGTTACTTTGAAACACATTTTTGTTTCAGTGAGCTGGGCTTTGATTTCTGAGAGCATGTGTCCAAAGGAAGCTCCAACAAATGGGTTCCGAGCGGAGGAATCGACAAATTGAAATGATTGTTTTCATAGAACTTTTTTTTTTTTCTGTGCATGTTTTATTTCCTCTCTCTGTATTCACACCTTGAGACCTGCCCGCGGCATCTTTTTAATTTTGAAATGAGTTTACTCGATGTTCACCAGCATTCACCTCTCCCCAGGAATCAATTTTCTGCTGCTTTATGTGACTTCCCTCCTGCTCTCTATGCTTTAATTTTCCTCCTCGACTCTCATTCCTAATGCTGGCCACATACCAGTTCTGAGAAGGTTTTTTTTTTTTTTTCCTCTTTTTTTTCTGTTGGATGCTATGGGCTAGTGAGTAGGGTGAGTGAGACACAGACTGGATTAAGGCTTGATTTAAAATGGCTGCTCACTGTGCTTAGCTCAACACTCATCTGGGGATGTGGCCATGTGCAATCTTGTGATTTTTGGCCTAATTAGCGGTTTTGGGGTACCCAAGGCTAAAGAAATCCCGTATGCACACACTCTCCACCTCTTAAGCTTTGAAAATCCGAGAACGGGATGGCTGTGAAACCATGTGAATAAGCTGCAGATAGAGGAGTTTAGCTGTGCGGATAGAGGCTTCTCAGCCAATTTGTTACCGCTGGAGTAAATAAATACACGTCTGTTTAGTTCAGGTCAAAGTGCACAGGTGCAACTCTGAAATATAATTTGGCTCGGGTTGGTGTTTACCTCTGTCTAAGAGGTTAAGCTAAGATGGCCTTCGGCTGTCTGTTTTGGTCTACATCCAAGTTATCTCACATTAATGACTGGATTGGCTTGGACTTCATGCACCAAAGAGGAAGGTACCTATTAAATGTGGAGACCTTGTGACCTTTTTCTATACAGTGATTATTATTCAAGCAATGGATTGCACATCTATTGCCCTGTATTCAGTTGCCACTTCATTGTAACCATAATGGTTACCCTGGAAAATGTTTTTGACTTGGTTGAGTTTTCAGTTGTTTTTTTTCCCCCCTAAATTTGTCTGGGAGGGAAAATACATACTTTTTTCATACTTCTGGGAACATTTTCCTAGGAACGCTGTCATCTCAATATTTCTCTGTGCTTCATTTTAAAAACAAGTTTCTGTCCTAGAGTTTGTTTTTATTTACGTTAATTGTTATATATGTAAAAAGTAATAGAAAAACAGAATTGCTCGTAAGCTTCCCGGAGGTAATTACAATGTTGGGATGGTGCATACATCTCTCTATCAGACCCAGGCAGCTTGTGCCCTTGTTGTTTGCAAAACTGATCCCTACTCTATGATGGAAGATGAAATTGTGATTTTTGCATCGCATATGTTTTTCACAGTTTAATTCACAACTATACTGTATCTGATTTGAAAAGTACAACCCATTCTGAGATGTTTTCTCCTCTGCGCTTTTTGCAAAGAAAAGATATGAATTATATCGTTCTTAACAGCCGTGTCACAGAGCAGATGAGCTTCTATATTCAGGGCATTGCAGGTACAATTACTGAGACATTTGCTGGTTATCACAGCATAAAATTGCACTGTTGGCCTAAACATTTAAAACTCTAGCAAAGAGGTGGAATAACATTTCATATGGAGTGTCACGCTGGAGTGGGGGTGTTGGACATCTTTCCACTCTGCCTGCTGAATGTGGCTAATGGTATTCTTGGTCCCCACCTCACATCACGGACTTATCCCGGCTTTATGACAGGCAGGTATGTGAGAGGTTTCTGTTTGTCCCATAACCTCTGTCACCCCTGGAGACAGCTGCCTCCTTATGCTTGTCCTGGTTTATCACTATACAGTGACCCAAAGTCAACCAGTTCTCCTTCCATTGTGTCCCTCGGTCCCTGCGATGAAGGCCTTTTGGCAGGGAGCTACCGCTATCCTTCATACATGATGTCCAGCTACTTAGTGTGTGAATAATGGCATGGTTGGAGGTGTCATTTCTGGGATAGGTTTCAGCAATTCCTGTTGCATTGATCGAGACATGCCAACGTCAGTTTGTCTCTCATACTTTAGTCCAACCCTTAATAGTAATCCCATAGCAGATTGTGTTTATTGCTTCGGATAAACATTTTATTCAGCAGATGTTGACTTGAGTGACCGATCTTCTTTCATAGTGCCACTAGCATGTCAAAGTTTTATTCAGTTACATTTTTCTGATTCAAGACTCCATGTTGACAGCTGCGGCTCCCTGAGGGTGCATTGTGTTTACTCAAACTCTCAGAATCTTTGCTGAGTTTCGTCTTTGTGTTCTCTTGTGAACATTCTCAGTGACTCGATTGATGTGATATTCTAATCCTCACTTGGAGTTCTGGTGTCTTTGGCAACCCAGTAACTTATTATCTTGGGGTAATCAAAAAGTAAAAAAAAAAAAGCAAATTACACCTTCAGCAAGACTTGCTGGGCCCATTTCTGATGGTAAACATCATACCTGGTTAACCTGAGCATGTTAACATTGTCATTTGGACGACATTATAATGAGCATTTAGCTCATCACTCCACTGTGTGTCAGTCTTGCAGAGTTAAGGGCGCTAGTTTATGGCCTGTCAGAAGTAGTTTGCTAATCTTGTGATCTGACAACATTGAACAGTCGTATGGGAAGTGACTGTGAATGTCAGATGGTTGGCTGCAGACAGTGATGGGACACATACACTCCCCCAGTGTTGTTTGAAGGGAGTATAAAGCCTACTTAAGACCTGCTATAATATGCAACACTCTTGCTATTTGGCATGAATACATTAGAAAAAAGTGAGGTCGTAATTGCATAACAAAAAAAGAAAGAAAAACCCACAGATTTGGTCCTAATGGGAAACGCCCTGTACATTTTAACTTCCTAATCTCATGAGCATAATTGGAGAGTTTCTCTCTGATATAACCAAATGTGTACTTAAAACTGACACAAGACAAAGAGAACAGCATGTATAGATCCTGTTCCCCCTAATTGGGCTGAAGTGATTTAAACTGACCAGCGGGGCATTATCATCATTAAAGTTCTGCACTCTCGCTAGTGAGTCAAGAAAGTGGTCACAGTGTGCCTTTTCTAATAGTCAGGTGCTGAAGCCGTGGCTGAGTGCAAGTTCCTAGAGCCAAAGAGTTAATTAAACTAATGGAGGAAGCTGCATGAATAGAATATGAGGGCATGGAACAGGTGATGGCTCAGACCGAGATGGGGCACTTTCTAATAAAGGGGACAGATTTTGAAAGATGTGAAAAAATTAGAGATGGATTTTAATATATTTTCCCCCATGCCTATGTATTGGTGCCCAGCTAAAGTAGGGAGGGCGGTTTGCTCAGAGGACCAATGCTAACATAAATGCATATAGTACAGATGGCATCACACATTAGTGTATCCATCTACTTAACTCTCAGTGCTTCATCTTAATTTCCATTTTTGGGGACATGAATAACTACTGAATTACTAATTATCCCTCAGTATAATTTGACTGTGATTTCAATACAATCACAATTTCTAATATTAAACCGTCCATCACACTCAGCTGCAGGACTTTTACGAGTGCTGAGGTTAGCTTCTGAGTTTCCGACAGTTAGCTGATATGAAACATTTGCCCTTGGACAAAGCAGAGTAATGTAGCGTCACTAATCAGTGTTTCACTTTGCAACTCTACAGAGGAGATCTGTGTTCTGCTCGACAGAGTGCTCACCTCCCTCTCCTGTTTACAATTAGCAAGAGGCTTTCTTCCGCTGATGCACTGTTGGATTGATGTCACTGTGCGTTAATACTCAGAGGGCAAGACTCAGAGAGAAAACAGTTCCCTTTTTTATAGTGTGGAAAAAAACAACGCTTTCAGATTTGTGAGGAAAACTGTCAGCTATGAAGTTGGTTAAGAGCAAATCCCTCTTTCAAATGATTATTACACAAACATAAAGTCTACCATAGCTAAACCAAGTAAATAAGACTTTTTTTTTTTACAAAGCATACTGTAAGTTGAGTTAAATGTCATAAAAAATAATTTGTTGATTGTTGTAGCAGCTGATGTACAGTAGCCCCACTTTATTTACCTGTGATAAGTATGCTATTTCAAATACATTTTCCAGTATGTCCTGACATACAAATTGGTCTCAAGAACATGTTGCAGAAAAATCGGCTTAGGGGATTAAAAAAAATAATATCATTCCTTCTTTTCCTTCACAGCTTTGTCTCTAGTGCCAACACAGTCTGCAGCACATGGAGTTGAGTACGTAGCTTTGATGGCTGCAATTTGATCATAGAATGGTACTTGCAGCAGTAGCTGCACTTGTCAAGGTTATAACAAAATGCTACAATTGCAAATATTAGACATGAATGAAATGGAAACGATGTGGTTGGGACTGCAACCAGCAATTACTTTAGTGGTCGACTAATCTTCGACTTGGAGTTATTATATCTTTGACTAGATGACGCGTCAACAATTACTTCTGTCTTGTCTTACTTGGCTCACTGTGGAGACACAAGCAGCTTTTCCACTGTCGCATGACGAAGGCAGGAGGAAGAAAAGGCCAAAACAAGCCTGAGTAAGCCGGAGTCTGCAAGACCTTGGCTGCATCACCAGCATCACATGGGTCCTTAAAAAACTACAAGACATCTCTCGTCTAGGGATGCTTTTGTTACGAAGTGGTTCAAGAGTTAGGACCCAGATGTAGGAGACCAAGGAGTTCCAAAAAAGGTGATTTTATTAATTCAAAAACAGACCAAAAGCGCTGCTGAGCAGGATCTACAACAAACACAAGAGCTAATAATCACTAAAGAAAAACTTGGCAGGACACAAGGAGGGTGGAAACAGTACGAACCAGCAGGGAGCAAGGGAAAGACAAGACAAAGTATACAGAGACACAGGTGCACACAATCAGGGCAGATGGGAACAAAGGAAGTCGAGACATAACTGAAACACAAAGACACCAAAACCATGACAGCTTTTTGGTGTTTCTCACCCCAACCCCTTCAACTACCACCTTTCTTTCATCGTTGTTCATTTGTTCTCCTTTAGTGGGCTGCATGCAATTAACATGGCAGTCAATGTCGGCCATAGTCAAACATTTGTAGTGTTTTGTAAATTAGAAATAAACATTCGCCACTGAGCTGGAGAGACCTGGTTTTCTATGATATTTATGTCATTCAGTCAGCCCAAGGGCACCAAATAGCAACCGTCAATGCAATTTTTCTATGTTTCTTTATCTATTGCCAGTGAATGGCTGATATTCTTTAGAAGTTATAGGTGCAGTATAACAACAGTTTTGTTCATCCTTTTGAGGACCCCTTGACCACAGACGAGACTCAAAAACAGAAGGTAGCTAAGATATTCAGATATTTTTTTAATTACTTTATTGAAATTCCTCTAAAAGTAGCTAAATATGAAAAAAAATATGAAGGAAAAACTGAACACAAACCTTCTTCTTGCACAGGATAATGTTTTGGTTCACAGTGTGTACCAGATAGAGATGATGGGATGTACTACGATAGCACAAATGGTACAGTGGATAGACAGAGCGATATTATGCTAGGGCTGGGCGATTATACGATCTCGATCAGTGATCGCGATCAAATTAAGTTCGATCACGGTGATCAGCTGTGGGTCTACTTTCTCGATCACGTGCAAAACATGCTGCAGCAAAGTGCATGACCAATCACAACCCGCTTTCCTGGCACCGCGCTGTCTGCATTAATTGATCATGTGCATGAGATGCCGCGGCAGTCGGTAAGGATCCAGACGGGAGACGTACGTAGCTCTGTGTTTTACGTTTATTCACCATTCCATGCATAATTCTGGTCCGTTCCTTAAAGTAGGGCTTTCCACAAGCGCCGGCCATATAGCCGACTACTCGATTAGGTCCAGCCGGCTACTTTAATGACGCTTATTTTTTTAGCCTATAAATATTATTTTTCGATTTTAATAAAATTAAATGTTTTTCTCATAGACTGACAATAATGTCAAACTGAACCGCACTCATTAAAGTTGTGATTCGCTCTGCTTGTACCACAAATTACTGATCACCTGGAGAAACTCCGCGGCCCCGACATGGGTGTGTGCGTGCGTGCATGTGTGTGCGTGTGTGTGTGCGCGCTCAGCGGAGTGAATGTGTCGGAGGCAACAAGCAGAGCTCAGCAGATGATTCTTTTGTCACCATAAAAACGGTACGTCCTTATTACTCAGGCTATCCACTACAGAATGTAATCAGTTTAATCAGTTTGTATTAAAAAGAAAGCCTAACCGCGTTGCGACTTAATTACTAACCAGCGTCAGAGTCACGCACAGTACACAAACTGTGATGTTAAAGAGCCACCTTTTGGTCAATTTAAGCAACCGCATCGCCAGCTGCTTGACAGTGGCTCAACTCATGAGTTTACTGTTTTTGTTGTTAATAATGTCATTGCAATTTTATCTATGCAATTGTGAAAAAAAAGGCAAAATAAATGAAAAACTGTGAACAACCGCATTTTTTGGTTGGTTTACATTTTAAATGATCATGAACATTTTTTGTCTGCTAAAACTACTTGAAACCTTTTTAAACTGCTTAAAACTACCTGTTTGTTGTGCCATTTTCTATATGGCTCTTGTTAAAACATGCTATTTGCTTTATTTGTTAATAGAAAAAAAAAACAATCTCTGGTTTCTTTCTATTTTATTCCAGAAGGGAGGGGGGATCTTCTGATTTAAAAAATCGTGATTAAAAATCGAGATCGTTCAATATGGGAAAAAAAATCGTGATCACTTTTTTTGCCATATCGCCCAGCCCTATATTATGCACATTATGTAGATTGTAATAAACAACTCTTAAGCTTGCTGCCCTTTTGTAACTGTATTGAACACACTCAGCAATAGGTGTTTTTTTCTTCCCCTAACTGATTACTTTTTTCATGTTTCAGTTTCAGTATAGATTTCTTAGGGGATGAAAGTAGGAAATACATGCTGATTTATATTGAAGGAAATGCTGATGGCAGATATTTCTGACTCTTGAGATTATTCCTTTATATTAGCGGCTTGTTTTGAGTAGTTTATGCCTAGTGCATGGTATTTTTGAATTCTGGCATATTAAAAATATAAGCATATTGCCTTGGAGTCTGGAATGCTGTCCCCCATTTCAGTATAAATGCCCACCCAACAACATCTAGGCATCTTAAGTTTGGCCTACGTGCAACTACTGGTCAGCTTTTCAGCACAATATTCCATCACGTAAATGAAGCTTCAGAGATGTTGAGCTTGTTTTTGTGCAGCTCATTGCTCGACATGGTGAATGCACAAAAGTAATGAAGACATTTTTCGTCATTGAAAATGACAATATTTATAACAAAAAGATTTAATTTAGCTCTCTCTGTTTTAAATAATGCCCTGATTAATCCAAAACGTAGGGTTCTGGTACAGAACAGCAACTTCAAGGTGCCGGCATAGGCTGATGTCACCTGTCTTCTGTAAAAAAATATGTTGTGTCTTATTTTAACTATAGCATGGATGAGTTCCTCTTACAAAAAAAACGGAAAAAGAATAACATGAGCAGTCATAGGTAATTAAAATGTAGCACAATAAACTCAACTCCACATATTAACGTATCATATTATAACAATGACAACAATGAATATGATAATTAAGCACTACTTAAAGTGCTGAATTTCATGGCAGACATTAAGATGAAAAACCAAGACTTGTGCTGGTCATTATTGTCATGATTGCCAATTGTCTTGCGTCATGTTCCGGTTACTCTCCAGTGGATGACGCATGTGCCTTTTGATGTGAATACAGTTTTCAAAAACATTCTTTGGCACGCTAAGAACTTGAGTTATCCAGGTTAACTAAAACCATTCGGCCTAATATGAGTTAAGCTTCCAAAGATTCTTTTTTTTAGGAAATATTTGTTAGCATGCTGGCTTTTTGTCAAATTAAAGGGGAAACTGTTAGAGCTTTTGAATTGCAGGGAAGCTCTTCCTCATGGGACAGAGTGTATTTCGGTCCCCCCCCGTTTCTTTACACAAGGTCTTTGAGATTATTTTTACAGACTAGGGGATGTTGTACTTATGGAGCGGCCAACACCCAAGAACAGGAAGCCCCAGTTTCTATGAAAGTCCACGAGATGGAAGCAGATAGCGTCAAGGGAAAACAATATTTTGGCTGGAGCTCATTCTGGTGGCCAATTAGACCCCAATGCCTGTATGATTTACCACTTCCTCTACCTGCTTTTATGTGTTTAGGGCTGCTGTGTGGAACACAATGACCCCTGATTAAAGATCGTGCTCAGGCTCTGAGACGGCCATGGCGCCATCCTTATCAGATGCCTTCTTCTCAGAACTCAGCAAGACCACCTGAAATCAATGGTCGTATAGTCTCACTAATACTCACTGAATATATTTATACTTTTATTACATTGTCATCAGTTTTGTCGAAAGCAGTTGATTATGAAACCAATACCTCTGGTACTACTGCTATTTTTAAGAGTAGTTTTTCCTAAAGCTGTTTATATAGGCGTTATCCGTTCATTGTTATTTTAATTTTGCAATGCTTGATACAGTATTTACTGTATAAATGGGTTTGTAATATCAAATAGTCGGTGCTTGCAATTGTCAGCTGTAAAGGGCAGACAAAATTGTAATTTAAATGGCATGGATAATCAACTCTATTTCATAAACATTAATATACAAAAAGGGATCTTTGTCTTCCAAAGCACTTAACGGAGACACATTGTATATTCACGGAGAGAAGTGGATTGTTTGTCTTTTTCGCCACCCTTTCTGCAGACATTGGCTGTAAGTAAAGCTTGGGTCTTGAATGGCTGGGTGGAGTGTGTTAGTAAGAGGTGGATAACAAAACATGTCTGCATTAAGATAATGCTTCAAAGAAAGTGTATTATTACATAAAAAGTAGAACAAAAGCAGAACCGATTTCAATCTAGTTAAACTTTAGGAGGACAACAATATGTTTCTCATAGTTTTAACTTTGGAGCACACTGGAATGATATTCAGGAAGTTTCACTTGGACTCAAATGCTGCTTGTTTCAGCTTTAAGACTGTTTGATGGTTTCTGTATTATGTGAAATGATGCAGGACTGCATTTCTCCATGTGCTAATTACCCACCAGTTTCTATTGAAGGGTGTTTCGCAAATGATAATCCTCGTAAATATTGTCCTGTGAGACTTCTCAACTTCGAAGAAGATGGACTGAAACATCTTTAGTTGTGGTAAAATTATTGTGAATACCGTTACCGCTGTTGCTAAAATAGAAAATGGTGGTAATATGGTCTGGTCATATGACACACTATATAACATGAAGTGATGCCAGAGACGTGCAAAAAAAAAAAAAAGAAAATGTATTTTCATTACACTTTGGTGCTAAACTAGAAAGCCTAAAATGTTTTTGCGACATATTACAATTTTTATGTTTAATGTTTTCAAACTGATTTTTCTTTGCAGTATTCAGGTTTTGCTCAGTTCTAGTGGTAATGGAAACATGACTATGTATCAATTTGAAAAAAAAACAACTAAATGATGCCAGATTTATGTTGAGTAGAGTTCATGAATGTAAATACAAGGATCTGTGCAATGGTGTTATGTATTCATATCTCATAAACATGATTAATGGACCTAATTACTTCCCTTTTTGGATTGGAAATTCTCATCTTTTTAGATATTAAATACATGCCATTTGTAATAAACTTTTCAAGGCAGCAGAAAATTCATACCTTTTTCCCGCCTTCTTTATTCAAGACTTTCATTAGTGTTAAAAGGCTTTTACAGATGGCCTCTGAATTATGCGTTATCTTATAATTTCCCTAACCTCGAAATGGTTCAAATAAAATTAGCATTAACCTCTGTGTTTGACGGACAGGTAAGGTCTCCAGATTGTTAACTTCGGTCACACAACACGCTTTCCTTTCAATGGAACGTGGCATACCAAAGGCTACTCATTTCAAGGTAAATGAGATTCCTGTGTCTGGTGGTGATTGCATGCTCACCTGTCAGTCAGTGTCACAGGATGATGTGAGTAGACAGCAGTATTTGCTATAACACTTGCTTTATTATTTTTTTTAATGAATGTCCACACAGCTGTGCTATTTTTTTTCTGTCTAACATTTTAAACATTATTAGAGCAACAAGCAGAATTTTGTACTTATTGGAGATCAAAGTCACGCTCTGTCTTCAGGTATATTGTAATTCAAGTGTGTGTGTGTTGGATGTACATGTTGTATGCAAGTTTATACTTGTAGTCTAGAGTGTTCAGCTGGGACACTCTTCCAGGGTTTCTTAAAATCAAAGAAGAAGCGCGTTTCGTTTGTGGTTTTTTACAAACTCACTGGGTTTGTATGTGTATATATATGTATGTGTATGCGTATATATATTAAATATAGTAATAATACATATATATGCCTTAGGTTTTTACCGGCATGGTATCAACCATTAATATGTGTGCAGACAAGGTAAAAAAAAATATCAAAGAAGCCAAATTCTTTTGTTAACCAAAAAAATAAAACAACCTCCCACAAAGAGGGTTTCAACCAGGCTAAAGTGCTGTAGCTCAGACCAAGACCTTTGATTTGTGCAACAGCCAGTGATTCTGAATTTTCTATTGTGCAACTTAAAATACCTTCTAATTCAGTGGAGCAAATATAATGTTGGCTTACCAGCCTAATAAGTGTCAACAATATTGCCACCCCAAAGACTTTCTCTCCTCATTTGATGAATCTTAAGACAATTAATGCATTTTTGTGATGTTATAGCTTTTACTGATTAGTCCATGTGTTTCGACTCCCCTTTTTATAACAATTATTAACTTCTCTGTAGAGGATCCTTCCTTCCTGTCCATCTCTTTGAAAAACACTGACTTCAGTCATTGTAAGTTGTCAATATAGTATCATGAAGTCCTTTTGAAAAGGTGCTTTTATTTTATCTTTTATTTCATTCTGTATGATAGTCAGATGCTTTAAGATAAGAAAAACTCATGAACTCATGTACCATGGGTCAACAAGTTTCTTGCAGAATTAGCAAAAGGAAGTTCCACTGCAAAATGTATTGAGAGCACTTTTACTTTGATAGTTGAGATAGCAGCGGATTAGTGAAGATCCATTGGGTCTGATTATTCATTGGATTTTTTTTTCTCTTTTGCTTTTTATGTAACTATGGCTTTAACATTATGCTTTGCATCAAAGTAGTTATCTTATCTGAACCCCCTTTCCAGCTATCCCAATTAGACCTTTAATCACCTACCACAGCTGACATCCACAGTGACTCAAGAACTAGATACTTCTTGTTCCGTGCTGCGCACAGTAATAGAAAATCTGTCAAAGTGGCATGTATTTTGGTCACTCTTCAAGAAGGAGATTTTGCTATAGATTGCATAATGAGAGATATTGAGTTGACAGATAAAAAGAATGTTTAAATCTGTAAAGAAATTAAAATGAGTTATAATCGCAAATGTCTTAACATTTAATAGGCTACATCTGGACGTTGACACTGGCCTCCAATTTAATGTTTATGCAGTTGCTGTCTTGAATATAAAACGAGCTCAAGCGTGTATTGTGAAGCAAACTATTCAGTGTTAAAAAAAAAATACTGAGGTTTTTTTTACGTTGATGCAGCAAAACATATTGTTGACCTCATCGATTAATGTAGATTTTGTGTAAAATGTTTTCTCCTGGTTGATGTGTTGGAAGCAATTTAAGTTTAGTAGTCAGATGTGTAGTGTTATTTTAAGTTTTCCTTTAAGTTCTTTTAATGTCAACCCTTTTTGTTTCCAAGTAAGGCTGCGTTATATTAGGAAGACATGCAATATACAGTATCATAGGTTGAAAAATGATGATGAGGATATAACCGTGAAAAATTTTCATTGCAGCTTAACCTCACAGTAAATAAAACAAACTAATATACACAAAATGAATATCATTATAATCTTTCTTTCATTTAACATAAAATAACTTAATTTATTTTAATGAGCACTAAAACCAATTCATTTATCAAAATTACTTCATTAATTGATCAAAAGAACTGTATTTTTGCCCTTTAAAGTGTGAGTGCATCCAGGCTTCCATTATTCTGTATTGCAATATATATTTTGTTTTTGCAATCATGGTATTGCGCATGTTTATATCACAATAACAAAACATTTTAGAATTAAGGTGCATCCTGCTTCGGTGCATCACATATTCAGTTAGCGTCTTCGTGAAACCTTTAAGTCTGTTAGCCTCTATTCTTCCAACTTTGTTCACAATGGCTCTACATTAGTATCACAGAATGAAGCCCTGCTCATTTAGTTTCTTCTTTTTTCACTGCTTGGATTACAGTGGGACAAATCTGAAATAATGACATGAATGAAGTCCATTGTGTCATGTTAGCTCTGCACCAACAGAATCCCGTTTTTTATAAAACATCAAAGTAATTTAAAGGTGGTTCCTGGGATGTGATGTTTGGCTTTAAACTCATGTGTAAATGATCGACTGAAGAAATAAAAGAAAGCAGAGTATTTTGTGCTCCTCAATGTGGTCTAATCTTATGCCGTTTAACTAATGTAAAGGTCGGCAGACATCTTTCTAAATTTATAGCATTAGCTAGTGAAAGAAAGTGTGGACAGACATGAAAAACAGGAATATACAGCGATGACTGAATTATATAATGTTTCTCTGTATTTTTTCTCTGATTACTTTAAACACAGTATTGTGTCATCTCAAACATGTTTTCTTTGTTTTCCTTTTTTTAAATGCAGTTACAAATATTCTAAGTTGGCAATAAGAATGCTAATGTGTAAGTGATTCTGAACCTCACTCGACTGACTTACAGAACAAAAAGACCAGTCAACTTAATTTTTAACATTTATTGCATTCGGATTAGAGAGTTAATTAAACTCAAAATATGAAGACAAGAATTGTTTGCAATAACTCCACGACAGTAGACAAAAAGAACATGAAGAAGAATCATAGTTCAAATGAAGTGAGAGGGCAAATAAGTGTGAAACTAAATCAATACACCTCATCAACTGGAACATCACTTGTGTGGAACATATTTATTAAGCAAATCTTTATATCTTTTCTTGACTGAGCAATCATATTCTCAGCTGTGAAGTAGGTCAAAGATTTAGTGATGGCTTCATCCTGACAGCACTATCCATGTCTGCTTTTCTTTTCTTATTTGTTGTTTCAAACAGCTTTAACTGACCTGAATTCCTGGCGCTTTCTCACTTTGTTGACATTGCCAAACGAATAACCAGAGGGAGGAAAATACTGCCAAGTCCAATGCAATGATAGCATAGCTTTCACCACTGTAGTGTTTGCCATTTTATGGATAGCAAAACAAAAACTTGTATCCCTATATGGAGTCATAAAGGTTTTGCAGCGGTAAATAAATGTTTGCACATAATCTCAAAGTTTGCACTTGTAAATCAAATTTTGTCATCCCGTAAAAGAAATCTGCCTGAAAATTCTAGTTTGTGATGTGTAGAAAAACATCTGCACGGTAGTAAAAAGATTTGTATTTGTAAAAAAATAGAAGTTCTTTTGCAAACATTCTGTTCACAGATGTGAAGTAGAAAACTTTGTGGTTGAGAATGTTGTCCTCCTCTTTAAACCTCTATCTGATTGGATGATTGCAAATCAAACTGTCCAATCAGAGATCACCTTCTATTCTGGAAGGCTAATTCGACAGTGTAGTTTTTTGTTTTTCTTTATCTTCCAAGGTGATCAATTCAATTTTTTGAATTTTTTGATGTTGTCTCTAGATGCTTTCCAGAGACCCAGAACATGACCCCTGAGCAATTATTACATAAACAATGGCAGGTAAAAACTCCACTAGTGTGAGAAAAGCCTTAAGCTAAAGAGAGAGGAAGAAACCTTGAGCAGGACCAGTGGCCTCATTTATAAAGCTTGCGTGCGCACAAAACAGGGCTTGAAAGATGCGCACGCCACCTTGTATGCAAAGGTTGGGATTTAAAAGAAAAAAAAAAAACTAACGGAAAAATGTGCGTATCTTTACGCAAAACCTGACCCGCTGAGGTGGTGAAATGAAGCCAGATTCATGTCATACTTTTAATGTCATCACATATCAGACTTGTAATATAATAGCGCTGATCGTGTCCCTCTGTGTTTGAAGCACAGCGTCAGTCAGGACACTTCGGTGCTGCTGGTGCTGCAGCCGCGGTGCAGGACACGCCGGGCCGGTGTCGTGCTAAAAAGTGATTGCTTGCCAGAATCTGATTTCTCCCCTGAAAATGGGTCTTTTTACCTGCCAAAAATTGATTGAAGGCCAAATACAGTTAATGAAAGGTTGTTTCTACATAAATATAATTTGATCTCATTCTTGAGCTTCATAATCTGAAAATCTGACGTTTCAGCGCTATCGCTCAACGGGCTGCTGTGCGCGCAGGCAGCGCAGGCAGGTGGAAGCAGCAACGGAATGACCAAAGGGGGGGGCGCAGGCAGGTGGAAGCAGCAACTGGATGACCAAGGGGGGGCGGTCAGCACGCAGCTCCCGAAGCTCCGGCCTGCAAACATGCACAAAAAAGGAAAAAAGGGGGCCAGCACAAGAAACTACAGGAACGATGGACAAAAATGATGGCTATGAGATACTTATAATAAATAGAAATGGAGAAGAGAGGAAGGGAAGGGGGAGAGGCAATGCCCAGTGGATCATGTCGGTGCCCCCCTGCAGCATAGGCCTATAGCAGCATATCTACCACAAAGCGATGTTTGAGACTAACTATTATAGTCTTGTTCTATAGCTGCAACTATGACTACCGACTCTAACACACTAGAGTTTACACTACCTAGAGATTTACCAACACCAGTTAGAGGTTTACTAACCACTGACTATAGGCTTTACTAAACAGAAAGGTTTTAAGTTTAGTTTTAAGGGTGGAGGTGGTGTCAGCCTCCTTAACCCAGATTGGAAGTTGGTTCCGTAGTAATGTTGCCTGATAGCAGAACGCCCGCCCTCAAAATCTACATTTGGATACTCTAGGAACTACGAGTAATGGCGCCTTTCCACTAGTACCTACTCAGCGCGCCCCGGCTCGGGACGGCTCATCACGCCTCGTACCGCCTCTACCCGCTTTGTCCAGGTTTTTTTTTCCACACCAAGGTGAGAAGTGGGCGGGTTGGGGTGAAGCTGCTGTGACGTACTCGATTGCGCAACCCCTTTGTATCGGCGCTGATGAGAAATCAGCTGGAGCCGCGAGCGGCTGAGAGTAAAACAGAGGTCCTGGTGGATCTGATCGTTCCTTATTGCCCGTCTACATCCCTTTTTTAATTCTCTCGTCAGCCACCAGGTTTATGAACATATGCACCTCAGAGTTGGATCACCAAACAGACGTTTGCGCTGTATAATAAAATCGCAGCGAGTCGCTCCCGATTCAAACTTCTGACGGCCTTGTCCCCTGACCAATCGGTGGCCTGTAGTGTGATGACGTCAGATCCAGGGCCGACTCAGCACGCTTAGAACCTCGGCAGCCTCGGTACAGAAAAAGTATCTGCTTGGCACGGCTCCACCCGCCTCGGCCCGTAGTGGAAAAGCGCAAGACGGGGGTGTGGCGAGTAGAAGCGCGCTGAGTAGGTACTAGTGGAAATGGGCCATAAACCTGCACTCCGAGAATGGAGAGCTCTGCCAGGAACATAATCTGAATTTTACGGGTAGCCAATGGAGCGAGGCTAACACTGGATAGATGTGGTCTCTCCTGCTGATTCCTGTCAGCACTCGCGCTGCTGCATTTTGGATCAGCTGGAGCCTATTCAGCAAATTACTTGGACATCCTGCTAATAACACATTACAGTAATCTAGTCTAGAAGACACAAACGCATGAACTTGTTTTTCTGCATCACTCTGCGAGAGGATTTTCCTAATCTTTGCAATATTACGGAGATGGAAAAATGCTATTTTACAAACCTGATTAACATATGGTTTAAACGACAAATCCTGATCGAAAACAACACCGAGGTTTCTCACAGTTGCGCTGGAAGCCATCGCAACACCATCTAATCCCTTCCTAAAATGCTCTGGACCAAGAATGATAATCTCTGTTTTAATCTGAATTTAGAAGCAAGACATTTCTGGACATCCAGTCCTTGATGTCCCTAAGACATGCCTGAAGTTTAACTAACGGTTCTGTTTCATCCGGCTTCATAGACAAGTAGAGCTGCGTATCATCAGCAAAGCAATGAAGGTGTATGCTGTGATTCTGGATTATACTTCCCAATGGCTGCATGTATAAACTGAACAAGAATGGCCCTAGCACTGAACCCTGCGGAACACCATGACAGACCTTCGACTGTTCTCAAGAAACCTCATGTACATGAACAAACTGGAACCTGTCAGATAGATATGATTTAAACCAACGTCTCATTAATATAACATGATCTTATGGGACATTGGACTCTTGTGTAGATAACCATTTACTGCATATACTTTTCTCCTGTGTTTAGTGACATACATAGTATGTAAAGTGGCAACGAGGTAGTAAATTAACTTCACGATAATGACATTAAAAGCACTGTGTCAATTGATATATTCTTTGAGAGAAATTTTTCTCTATTTATGTAGTCATCTATTTTATGTAAACATAGTTCTCTAACTTAGTTGTTGAGAGGAATTTTCTTTCTACGTCCAGCAGACATAACATTTTTATTACTTTTCTCACACTAGTGTTACTACAACACTGTGAATAAAGATATTATTTTCCGTGTTCTTGTTCATCACAAAACTGACAAGGCCAAGTAAATACGCATTTAATTTGGTGAAGTGTAGCTGAGAAGTCACTCATGCATCCCCGTCTGCCTACTCCACAGTGACCCTCAGTTGCCTTTTTTCATACTTGCAAACTGCACTGATATGTCAAGTGCTTGTTCCTTTAGATCTCACTCGGAGATAAGGATACTTGGCAACATGGAGAAAATTGATTTTAAAAGCATGGACACAGAAGCTGCTGTTATTTTCTTGTTTGAAAATCCCTTCCCTAAAAATCCTCACTGTTCTTCATTGGATATTCCTGAGCTTTTCTTGATGGAACAGTTTCCGAACAAAGTTTTGCTTATTGAAAAGCAATTGTAGGAAAGTAGTGGCAACAATAAAGGCTTTCTTTTTAGTCAAGCCATTCTTCAGGCACTTCTTTCAGTGTGGTATTACATTTTGTAGTTATGGCAGCATGACCCCATTTACACTCGGGAACAGTCATTCACCAATTGTATGCCCCAGTTTTGCCAGTATGAGTTTCCTCTCTTTGATTGTAATTGCATTCATTCTGATATATTTTCAGATTCATTCAAACTAATTTACGGTCTGCACTTAATGGTAGATTTACGCTTTGCCCCCCGCCCCTCCCCAGGCTCTCTTGTGTGGGACTCTGGGTGTCTAAAATGACAACCAGATTTCCATATCGGGTTTGAAATGGTGACAGACTGAGCCTCTGCTGTAAGGTTTCGTAAATCCAGGAAGACAATGAATTGTAAACTCTCACAGTCAGTATCACTCAGTAAACTGAATCTGCTTTCTTCTTTCCCCAGTTGATTCAGCTTTGGTCAATGCTCTCTTCCTTTCCTCTGTCACATCCAAGCCATTAGGTCACAGAGCTGCCAGGAAGCATGTAAAGAGATCTGCATGACACGGAGACAGAGGAACAAGTCTGTCGGGTTGCTTTGTGCAAAAGAGCTCTGGCACTGCAGTTCACACAGATAGAGCTATAATATTCTTGTGCTGCTATTTGTTGCAAGAATCATTGCAACTTATACTGCTGAAGTACTTGGCTCATTTTGGTTATGGAAAAGGTTGTGGTGTGCTTGTGTACTCGCATATATGCCTTTTTTTTCTTTTAGTTATTTGTTTTTCTGAAATGAAAAGGATAAAGAAAAGCAGTGCTGATGGTATTATTCTGAACGCCAATTTAAGTCCGTCATCTGGCTGTCATCTTGCTTGAAAAGCTTCAACAAATATTCTATAGATACTAAATATAAGCAGAATTAGTATTTTCATCAGTAAAAATCGTACTATTGGCATATCAGCAAGGTAAACCAAGATGGTAATCTTGATAAACTCAATAAACAGCACTGGCATTACAAGTATAATCTCTTGTCATTTTATAGTTAAATTTTGTTGTGATGCTGATTTAAAATAGTTTATAGTCAGACGTGTTCTAGTCAAATACTGCATCTATGAATTTAAAAATATGTACAATGTTTACCAGGGAGATGAAATCAAGAGTGCATGCATTTATGATGCTGCGTTATTGCACATAAATATTTTAGATTAAAGTTTAAAGTTCAATCTAGAAAATCAGGCTCTAAGATTTATCCGACACTGTTTAATGTTGTTATCTTGTTACATGTACATTTTACTAAGGTTTTCTTTTTCAATCTGACTGATA
The DNA here is from genome assembly GCF_033807715.1 of Cololabis saira. Classification (NCBI taxonomy): domain Eukaryota; kingdom Metazoa; phylum Chordata; class Actinopteri; order Beloniformes; family Belonidae; genus Cololabis; species Cololabis saira. The sequence continues at coordinate 22,544,717 of NC_084594.1, read as the reverse complement.
ATCGGATCTATTTTTTTAAGTATCTTCTGCAATCTAGTGCAGCTTCTTGCATGTGATTTGATGAAAACCACGCTATCAGAAAACTCAATTCTCTTTTAACCCCTTGCGTGTGCAGCTGTCTCTTATGTGATTGGATTATTTGAGTAAAAAGATCTGACATTTGCTTGTCAGGAGATGAATGATTACAAACTAAGCTGACTGCTCTGGCCTGTTTCAACAATGTACAAGCCTTGAGCTCCTCAGTCATCGAACTTAGATGTTTCATACTACACAATGCTGCATTGTGTCTGTTTTCACCATCTGGACTGTTATCAGCATATTGAAACTGGCAGCGGGAATGTTGTACAAAATGTTATCCGATGTTCCTGATGATGTTATTCTGCAGCATACACCCAGCTTTAATCTTCTTACCAGTGCTGGATCTACACAAATGGTGTGACCCTTCTCAGTGGTGACACTGTATCGCCTATCTGCTGGCCATGTTTTGCTGTCAGTGCTACTCATACATATGGACTGATCAGTGTGGATTTTTGCAAGCACTTGTGTGCCAAATCTGGGAGGTCTGCCAGCCAGCATACAGCATGCATGCCTTCACCGCGAGGGACAAAACGGAAATGACAAGGCAATCGCCATTCTGTCAGCATTGCCATGGCAGCACAGGCATGGCTGTTTATCCCAAGGTTAATGGGATGACGTCTGGAACTGAAAGTGCCAGATTGAGAGAAACATGTGCCTGTTTTACTTAAAACGAGTAGATTGCCGAGTGGTGTCACATCACTCAGAGGAAAGCTTTGAGCACAAATAACAAAATTAATATATGACAAGCATTGTGCACACTATTATATAAAAAAAAAATATATATATATATATTGCTCAAAAAATAAATAAATAAATAAACACTTAAACAACACAACACAATGTAGTGTGTTCCCTTTATTTTGTTTGAGCAGTTTTATTTTATTTATATATATATATATATATATATATATATATATATATATATATATATATATTGGAGATATATATATATATATATTGGAGATATATTTATTTTTTCAGCAAATTTGATGCCAAGGTTTTTAAATTGCTTTGAAGGTGACTTGATGTCTACATTATTATAATTCACATGTGAGCAAATTATGTGCATGATATGCCCATGAAAATGCAGTGTTGTGTAGATCCGTCAAGGACACAGAGTCGCACAAATGAGCAACTTGTCACTGGGAAGCCACTTATTCTGCACTTTAAGGTGTTGCTTCCTGTTGTAAATGGGTGAGTCAATTAATTAGACGAACTGGTTTATTTAGGTGGTGACTATCAAATGCAAATGTTATTGTAAACCAAGATAAATGTGCTCCAAAGTAATCAGATTTTAATTATAACTCATGCAGTGGCATAACAAAATGTTTATTCTGCAAGCCAAATAATAATTCATTACCCTATTACCGCCTTATTAAAAGAGCTTTATGACTTTCATAATATACCGTAGAATAACATAGCAATAGTGAATTAGAAACTTTTAACTTTGCTTGGTTAGTGTTATAGGTAGAGGTTTACCTTTGTAAAACCTGTTAGCCCAGTGCGATGTAACATGTGCTTTTACCCTCTCAAATCCCTTTTCAGATTTTTTTAAAGGCTGAAAATTGAGCAGCTTTGAAAGTCAGTCTTAAGTTTTCCAGCCGACAATCAGAATTTATAAGTCTTTTTTTTTCTTTTTTTTTTTTTTTGGCGAACGAGCCCTTAGGTCTGAATGGGTTAAATGAGTTATCCCTGGAAGAGGAGCTTTAGTATTATTGTACTGCAGCTGACTAATTTATTCACTCACAGATATGCATATAAAACTTAATACAGCCCAGGAATTACTTGATAGCATATATATAAAGGTTTTCATATTAAATGCGTAGGATGGTGCATGAACCGTTTTACCAGAGCCATATGCCGAGTGAAGCAGATCTAGTATAAAATGTTTCAGATAACATTTTGGAACAAGTAATGATTTTAAATATCTTCACTTAAGTCTTATAGAGAGTTGCAGCTTCAGTGGAAAAGACTTAACCACTAGATTCTGATGAATGGCAATGAGACGGATTAATCGACTGCTGTGCAACCCTCACTTATCTGATTTTAGGACTGCTCCGCCCACTCTGTTCTTAAAAGACAGAATTATCCCTCGAGCAGTAAATGGGATGTAATTTGTGTTTGAATGGAAAATTAACAAAAGATTACACTTTTTTTTTTTTCATTCACACTCTCAACTGGAGGGGTGAGAGTTCTTCTTTGCGGTTTGGAAAAATGTGCTCTGGCTGCTCATAGTTCATTTCAGCAGTATATTTATTCATTTCTGATTAAGTTACATATTATATGCCGAGTGCTTCTTTGATGACAGGGACACAATTGTGGAATAAGTGACATTTACTACTTGCAATTATTGTTGGCCTGTGCTTGCAGATGGTAGGCAAAAATAAATGCAAACATATCAAATTTTTGGAAAACCTAAAAAGTTAAGGAGTAGAAAGACAAGAACGAACAAACTGAAGCAGCCTATGGTTGCATTTATATGTTATTATAATAATAATAATAATAATAATAATAATGGCTGCAATGAGCTAATTTTAGAGATGCACTGAATTTTTGGCTGATTAATTGTCTAGAAATCATCAATACTGATAAACCCAATTTTTCCTCTTTTTTTTGTCTGGTAATTGCATCAATTCCAACTCCCCCCAAAAAAATGTTTTTTTTTTTTTTTTCCAGAGGTTCAGTGAAGCATCAGCATTGGCTAATGAGACGTGCTATTTATTTATTTATTTATTTGCTGTGATTAAGCACATTGTGATGACGTTGTCACATCAATCACCATCAAGACGCCTCATCAGGTTTTTCACTGAGAGTACAGAATACCCCAATATAGCAGTTTGTTAGATAAAGAAAAAACAACAAAGAACTACCAATCTTTTGTTAGAAGCAACACAATCAAACACTTAAAAGGATTAGCCCGATGAGCATGAACAATATAATGAAGCTCACAAAGACTAATAGGCTAAAAATAAAGGTAATAGAGCACGCGGTCAGGCGATTATAGCACTTGGAGAGCAAATCGGAACGCATTGAAATCAGAATGGGCAGGTCAGACCTCTTAAAGGAAACCAGAAATCAGAATTGGGAAACAAAATTAATAGAAATCTGAACAAGCAGATCCAACATCGGTATCTGATGTGATTCACTGATCATATACTGGAATGATTACTGATTTTTCTTTTTTTCTAAAGGATCAAAAATCTAATCCTTTAGGTTTTTACATACATGCCTCACTTGATTTATCCTGTTCATATGAAGCATTGTTGTCAATTAAAAAACAACAACAAGCCCCTTTGATGACATAATTAGAACTGTTATCAGGAGGTAGCCTACTGTAGTGGAATTGGATTGAAACTCAAAATACTAAATGTTATACAACAAGAATGCAGATTGCGACGCTTCTCCTCTTTTAGAGCCAGTGGTTGGTGTTTTAGTTCTGGTTTGGTACTATATGCTGTAGGTTTTTTTTTATAGCTGCCTCTCCTACTTTATATTGGACTTGTCCCACCTCTTCCATATTGATGAGGCTGTTCATTCAAGTTGAGAATAACCTCAGCGCAGCAATGCTTTTACATTTCAGTGCGTCATTTGCTTCATTGTTGATATATAAAATATTGCTTCACAGAGCTTTCATCTTTGAGTCAGATTATTGTGTAACAGAGCCACAGGCGCTTAACTGGGCTTCACGTTTAAATAGCATGGCTTTGGCTAACATGTTAGCAAGCACAAATCAAATGGAATGCGAAATGACAGATGAATATGTATTTTTCGACACAAAGGATTAATAGAAATTTTTGTGCACACCACACTTATCTTAAAATTGTAAACATTTGTTCCATTTTATGTAAATCCTCTTTGTATTTATGATTGGCAAGAAGCTTTCAATTGCCTTATGGTATTAGTGCTTCATTCATAATAGGCTCTATCCCGTGGTATGAAATATTGGGGTTGTGCTGCTAGAGACATATTCATAAATCCACAATCATGGTGGACAGATTTAATCCCGCTTGTTAATGCAGTCATTAGTTCAGAATGCAGCGAAAATTCATTGTAGCGTTCACTATGATTTAGACCTTACAAGTGCACAATATTGTAAGTGGGGGTGTTTTGAAGAAGTTTATTTTCTTTTATGTCCCTGGATAGATAGGAGAGGACTCATTTCTATTAATTTCTCCTATGACTCTGTCTCCGTGCTCTGAATACTAGAAAACTAGTACTGGTGTCTGTCTTTGAGTCTGTACTCTGTATGGTGTGTGTCTACGTTGTAAAAGATGTTTCACAATAATCCTGAATCTCACTGTCTTTCTGAAGGAGTTGAACATATTCTGTTTGGCTTCAAGGTGTTTATACATTGCATTGCAAGACACCCTTTGATTCATGTTTTTTTTTTTTCTTTGTGTAGAAGGGTGTTCATATCTTTTTTATGAGCTCGTGGCAAAGTTGTCCTATATCTGTAGGGAATGAGATCATGAATATTGTGTTAACCCAGAAAAGTTAAAATCCATGCATGCTTCCTTGTTCCCCTGATCCCTCAGCTTTTGTTGTTGCATTGGCCAATTGTACCCGGGAAGAGATCAAGGGGACCCCTGTCGGTTGTGGATTATTCCTTTGTAGGAGTGCCACTGTAGGGGATAGAGGATTAAAAGAGCAGACAGTGGATGGGGATTCTACAGGCAGTTAGTTTGCAGCACACAGTGCACATTAATTGTTAAAGTGAAGTATTTTCTGTTAAAGACTCCATTGATGGTAATTTTTTTTTCATTAAGGAAAAAAAATAGGAAGAGAAGTATAACAGAAATGCAAATTAACAAAGTTCTCATAACAGGCTCAGTTTCAGGTGGTGTACTACAGTAGGTATGCAACACGTTCCGATATTTTTATCATAAATAATTAACACTGGAATTGCTTGTTAAATGACTTTTCATTTGTGCTCACACATTTTCCCTGTTGAAGGATGGTGGAGCGAGGAGAATTACAAGACATCGCTTCTGAATGTATATGAAAGAATCTTTGTCCCCTTTCTCTCCTTTTGAGTTGCGTCTTTTACCCTGTGGGCCGCTGCAGCAGTAACACCATTGTTAGTGTTTTTAATTTCATGTATGGTATGAATTGATATACACAGATAAATGCGATCGCAGTGGGATATATTTTAAGCATGATCTACATATTCTGTAATTATAATTTTTTCTCTCTCTTTTGTTTTTTTCCAGGGAGCCATGGGCCTCGAGGCTGGGCTGCCTTATACCCAGAGTGTGCTGCAAAGAACCAGTCTCCTGTGGATATTTTGGATGAACAAGCATTGGTTTCGGAGGAGTACCAGGAGCTAGTGCTCGACAAATTCAACATTGAGTCCTCCAACCAGACCACCATGAAAAACACTGGAAAAACAGGTTTGAATCACAGTATTGCTTTGTGTGGAGCTGCAGATCCCAGTGGGACTGTAACAATCACATTCTGTGTAGGACAGTAATACCCAATCACAGCTTTACATGAAATAATTTTGCAAAATAACTATACGATGGCAAAACTGGAAGATTGTTTTTTCCATGCTCTTTCCAGCAGTTCTGCAATAAACCAGTGGAAAGAAAACTATCAGGAAAGCCGTGTTAAAAGTATTGCATTTGATGTAATGTCTATGAATAACTTATTCCAAGTTAATTTTCACAAAGTTCACCATTTATGTATCAATATGTAACATCGAGATATATGTGATATAATGATAAATATGGTTTAATTCTTGTAATTCTGAAAATACGGTTTATATTGTGATAACATTCTTCCCATCCTTGCGGCTGTTTTCTCTGGGTATTCCAGTTTCCTCCCACACTTGGAAAACAGGCATGTTCAGGCTTATTGATGATTCTAAATTGACGATAGGAGTTGTTGTGAGCTTGCATGGTTGTTTTTCCCTAAGCAGGATTTAAGTGGATTTAGAAAATGTATAAAATGATGCTTAAGGTTCTAAATGTATTCGTCCAATGCACAGAATGTTTCATATACATTCATTGTTGCAGTGAATTTAAATTTCTACAGAAACAGAACATGGTTTGGAACAGCAATAAACCGATCCAATACAAACAAAGTGGTAAAAAACTTGCAGAGAGCATTTTCCAGTCAATCCCAATGAGTGACTTGTGGACAAGAGCCCTCAGTGAGGTGACAAGTGTGTGGGAGGTGGTGGAGGCATGAGTGAGGGGATAAAAGACTGAAAGGTGGCTGAGTTACAGCACCCAGTCCAAGACAACAAATCTTTAAATCAAACAGAAGTTCACATTCAGTCACACTAAGAGCTGTCACAACTATAAAAAAATGCAATATCCACACAATTAACATACCCATATCCATAAAGAAATCAGTTACTCCAAATCCATCTTTTTTGTATTTTTCTTTAACTGATGCTGATTTTTACAAATCAGAGCACCGAACAGATAACACATTATGCATCTGGGCCAATTATGTTATAGAGGGGTATGTTATTGTCAATAAAAGTAAATGGCTTAAAAACCCATTGGACCCCCCACCCAATTATATCCTGAAACATGATTTTTCATGACAGAGTTACAAGCCAACTGGCTAATAATACAAGTAATAAAGATAATAGTAAGAGCTCAGTTTCCTCTTATTACATACTCCTGTTCCAATCTGCTATGCTGAAGACGGCACAAGCCACTAGTAATGATTTAGTAAGGATCCACATGCTGTAGACCGGGTTTTAATAAGTAAACCACAGTGCACAAAGCCAAGTGCACTTTTTTGTTAAATGTTTCAATAGGACTGTTCCTGCTTCTGCTCTCGTATGCAAACGACTAGTTGCACTTATGACGAGGGTTGTCAGCATCAATTCTAGTTAATTGTAATCATGCTGTTTAACATTTTGTTCTGTCTGCCATCATTACTGAGTGTGTGTGTGTGTGTGTGTGTGTGTGTGTGTGTGTGTGTGTGTGTGTGCGTGTGCGTGTGTGTGTGTGTGCTTCACCTTACACGCCTCTCACAACTGTGTGCTCATTACAACTAAAGGCCTGCTACAGTTCCAAAGTAATCAGGGAATAGTGGCCTTTTGTCTTTGAATGTAACAATTAGTATTTAACAAATTAAATATGTCACAATTTGAAACATAAGCTGGATAAGAACCCAAGTGCACAACACACCAGGCAGGTGGATGAAGAACTACACTCCAATCTACTTTAATTTAATTAACAAAAACATACCGAGAGTGCCACGCAGCAAGAAGAACAAAAGTGTCTAAAAAAAAAAAGGAAAACAAACTAGCAGACGAAAAAGAAGCTCATGAGAATGAGGAAAGCACAAGAATGACACAGAGGATCTTGCAGAGAACATAGAAAGCTGAGGAGAATATCTATTGGGGAAGGAGATGAATATTGTAAAACAGCTGTGTGGAGGGATCAGAGCGCAGTGAAATCAAGCGAATTCAAAACAGGTGTGGAGTACAGATGCCCTGTTAAGGCCTGGTATTAACATCTGTCCTGAGTGAGGCAGACACAAGTGGATGCACTAGGATGCGTCTGAGGAAGCATAGAGATAGAATCACTTGGGCCACATTCTAAGGTGGTCTGGGCCTTCTTGTTTACACTGCACCAGTGTAAACAAGAAGCGTCCAGGGCCGCAGTGAAAGAGCGTCAATATAACTTACGTCTTTTGTATAAGTGTAAGGGAGTATTCATTCCAGCAAGAGGTATAGTGAAGTATTAAATGTAAAACAACAAACGGGAGCTATAACAACCGGCAACAACACAATGCCATGGACTTGCTTGTGCTGTTTTGATTTTCCAACGTTAGTTCTTCTTCTACTTTTAATTTCCAATGTATACCATTTTTGAGCTGTCTCAAGTCCTTTGTTTTCTTCTGTGATCTTGGCCATTTTCTCACTTCCGTTCTTCTTGACTGAGTAGGATTCATGTGTTGATAAAGCTGCAGAAAAATATTTTGGTCCTAATAGAGGAAAAAAAGGGGGTTCTTCTTTGTTTATTTTGTTTCCTGGCAAAAAGCTGCAGTTTAGTGCATTGTGGCTTCCCACAGGTAAAAAAAACAAAAAAAAAACATGTGGTCTTTGCAAGCAGAAATCATTTAATTGTTTATTTGCACATAGGCCGGGGGAGTGAGATCCAAACCAAGATGACCAAAAAGAGCATCCATTATCTATCCATCCATTATCTATACCCGCTTTATCCTTTGCAGGGTCACGGGGGTCTGCTGGAGCCTATCCCAGCTCATTACAGGCGAGAGGCAGGGGTTACACCCTGGACAGGTCGCCAGTCCCACAGGGCCACATAGATATACAGACAACCAGACGCACTCACACTCACACCTATGTGCAATTTCGAAACATCAATGAACCTAGTATGTATGTTTTTGGACTGTGGGAGGGAGCCGGAGTACCCGGAGGGAACCCACGCAAGCACGGGGAGAACATGCAAACTCAACACAGAAAGCTGGGCCCGGGAGTCGAACCAAGAACCTTCTTGCTGCGAGGCAACAGTGCTAACCCCCAAGACACTGTGCTGCCCCAAAGAGAGCAATAGTTTCAAAATAAGAAGGACATAAAAACACCCAAATCTGAACAAAAACACCACCATAGCTATTGGTACTCTGTGCACATCATAAGAGAAGACTGCAACATCTTCAGTTTCATCTCTGTAAGGCCATAAATTCTTATCAGTCAAGTGTTGAAAGATGCCATCTCTGTTTTACCAAGACTCAAATCTACCTGCTCTAAATGTCAAACTAACAAATTTGTTTCAGTAAAATGGTTAACAGCCACAATTACAAGACTTGTTCCTCCATGGTTCCTGTAAATTTATGAGGCGTTTACTATGCCTGTACCACAACATTCATTGTCCTCCTCTCTTTGCTCTGTTGTGTCTTGTAGCTTTTCCTTTGTGTTCTTGCCTGCATGCTTTGTTTGCATACAGATTTGGAAGCTTACTAAATCGGCTCCCATTTCAAATGACTGCCACTAAGTTTGTTGTTTTTTTTTTTAATTCAGCAAAGCAAATCACTAGACCAGTAGTGTTAAAAGGCACAGCCCTAATTGATCTGTTTGCTTTTGGTATCATTTCTCTTTGAGAGGGGTGTCGTCTTTTGCATTTGATCATTATGAGAGTTGTGAGCCTCCATGACAACCAAGGCCACTGACACAGCCAAGCAATGCTGCGGGCTGCTTATTTACAAATACAGAAATATCATGGATTAATGTGGTTTTGGATATAAAAAATATGCTAGTACTAAGAATTTAAAAACAAAAACAGGAAAATGGAACCTCATTACCACAAGTGAATCCAGAACCAGAACACCATCAAAACCATTGGAGCTGTTCAAGGTAAACTAACATTTTTGTGAATTCACATTTGTGCTGAGAGGAGAGCTTTTTTGTTTAACCTGATAAAATGTAATTTAATCAATGTTTTCTAAAAATGTCTTTTGAAAGCCACATTAGTCCTTAAAAGAGCTGCTTAGCTGAGCCCTTGGACCCCTCTACTCCCAGTCATCTTGATCAAAACACAAAAGCACTTGGCAGCAGTACAGTACACCTCATTCTCCGGTTCATGGTAGATTCACGAGCCGACGGATACTGCTACTGACACCTTGGACAACAAAGACTTGGAAACTGTACATTAGTATCATTAATATCATTTTTTGACTGATAAATACATGAGAGCCAACAAACAACAAATTTCTATTAACAACCCAACCCATTTCACGGCGCACATCGCAGGACACCTTTACCACATCTGTGACATTTCTAATTCTCTTATTTCTTTTTCTAAGCAGAACCAGCAAACATTACCTATACTTAAGTATAGCTCTACTATAGGAGCTGAATGGTGGGCGGTCTGCAGATTATTTTCCTGATGCACAGTATATTACTGCATGACTCTCAAGTAGCACCAAACATCCTTTGTGAAAGGTTTCTGTTGTCATGACTCACTTCATCTGGTGTGCATTTTCTACAGCACAGATGCTGCATTTTAAGGGTTTTATCATTTCAACATCCTCTTAAAATGTGGATGTTTCACATACTGCATTTGGTATTATGCACTACTTAATATTGCCTTTTTAAAATCTTGGAAAATATTTTCTCTTTTTTTTTTCGTATTAATCTTTTCTCAGCATTCTCATTCTATTTGCTTTGCTGTCTTCAAATATACTTTACTCATAAATGCACATGTATAGGATCATTTTACATGTATATTTGAATGTTCCCAGTGCCAGAAAACCTTACTCATACCAATGAGAGATGTAATCAATATTTGATTTACTGTTGCTTTGTGCCTAATCTCTATAAACAAACACTGCATTTCGTCAAGTCAAAGCCAAGGATTTTATTTACTTCAACTGCCTTGGGTACCAAGCCTTTATTTGAGGCAGATCTTTACAAGACGGCCCCTGCTTTCTAATTAGGGCCCGAGCACTTACAGTGCGAAGGCCCTATTGTATCTGTAGGAATTCTTTCTTTCTTTCTTGCTTGCTTTCTTGCTTTTTTGCTTTCTTGCTTTCTTTCTCTCTTTCTTTCTTTCTCTATTTCTCTCTCTCTCGCCTTCTGACGAAAGGAGGGCCTTTTTGCCCCCCTAAACATGCCCCAAAAGTCACCAAATTTTGCACGCAAGCCAGGCCTGGCGAAAAATTTGATATTTAATAGTTTGCATTGATCGTGGCAAAATGGCTCAACAGCGCCTCCTAGAAAACTTTGTGCCTCAAGCCCCACAATACGGTTTGACGTACATGCACAAAAATCGGTACACACCTGTATCATGTCGCAACTTAAAGAAAAGTCTCTTGGCGCCATGGCCGAAACCGAACAGGAAGTCGGCCATTTTGAATTAATCGTGTAATGTTTGCGCAATTTATGCCATTCCTTCAGCAGTTAATACGGCCCGAACCGTAACGTGCACCCAGGTGTGTTATACATCAAAATGTGCGTCTCCATCCTGCGACGACGCGCATTACTTTCTCTTTCAAAAGCGTTACCGTGGCGACGCTAGACGCCAAAAAGCGTGCACCCCCTTCATCTGATTGGTCCATATTTGATAGTTCCCCAAAAGTCACCAAATTTTGCACGCAAGCCAGGCCTGGCGATAAATTTGATAATTCATGGTTTGCATTAATGGGCGTGGCCTAACGGCTCAACAGCGCCCCTTAGAAAACTTTTCTCTGCCATAACTTTTGACAGGTTTGACATAGAGAGTCGTGGGTGGTGTCATCGGACTCGGTTTTGAGTACTTGACCTTCAATGGTGCAAATTAGCCCCGCCCCTTCTTCTGATTGGTTGTCCCTATTCTCTGTTATAACTTTTGAATGGTTTGACATAGAGAGTCGTGGGTGGTGTCATCGGACTCGGTTTTGAGTACTTGACCTTTCTATCGTGCAAATTAGCCCTGCCCCTTCTTCTGATTGGTCGATATTTCATAGTTCCTATTTTTGACCATAACCTTTTAATGGTTTGACATAAAGACTTGTGGGTGGTGTCATCTGACTTAGTTTTGAGTCCTTGACCTTAATTGGTGCAAATTGCACGCGCGAGGGCCCGTTCATCGCTGCTTGCAGCTTTAATTTTGTTTTGTATTCTTATCTTTTATGAGGTCCTGTCATACATGTACTGTATATGTATATATTTGTACTTTTTTTTAAATATATTTATTGTTTTTGCAGTACCTTATGATACACAAACACTTTTGCCTCATTCATATACATAACTGTATATATAATGAATTTTGACTGGAAATCAATTTGATTTCATATGGTAATCCCTTTAATCTGCAACAGATGTGCGAAGCTCTTTCTTCCATCTATTCTGAATCATAGTTTTGCCTCCAGTCTGCTGAAAAATGTTGACTTTTGTGGTGGATTTTACAGAGACCACACTGCCTGGCATGAAGTTGCATATACAACATAGTGCACAGGCTAACAAGCTAACCATTTGACAAGCTGTTACTATACACCTTACACTTGTGCACCACTTGTGTCAGATTTAAACGCTCTTTGAATTTAATTGGATGAAAGCTCTGCCGTTCTGGGTATGCCTTTTATTGCACAAAGATAGGCACGCTGTTCATAACATATATAATAGCAGACTTTGGTGAACCAAAAACTGTCCACAATGAATCAATTAAATGACGCCATTGAAGGACACTCGCATGTCACAGTCAAATACCAGGTTTTTTTTGCTTTTGGTATTCATATTATGATTTCATGCTTTGCTGTTTTGTGGACTGTCCTCTTTTCAGGTCAAGGTCACCAAGTTAAAGTCTCTGGTGAGACACTTTAATGTACTGGACTCGTCCTTCAATAATTGTTCTTTGAATTTGGGTCTTTAGATTTTAATAACCCTCATATTTACTGTAGTTTTTAAACCTATTTGGTTTTTGTGCACACTTTGTCATTCTCATCTCCTAAGTGTGCTTGAAAATAGAGCAGACTCCGCAGCTCTGCCGATGGTTGAGGCGGGGTGTATTTACCCGATTCATTCTGGAGGTCCTAAAGGAAATGTCTAGCTCCTCGGAACCACCATGTTCACCGGCTTCCCACCAACTGTGTCTGGTTCCCATTTGGATTTGAGCTGTTAGAGTGCTGTTGCATGTTACAGCTCTTTCACTGGAAACAATTGCCTGCTGAGGCTAAGAACTGCACAATAAAAGAGTCATAGAAAACGATACATTTGCGGCAAAGGAAGACAAACAAAGACACAAAAAACTATATATATATTTGGATCACAAGAAGTGTGATCCAGAAAACTGCTGCAGATTGAAATGAGTGCGTTCATCACTTTAATTAACTCCTTTAACATTGTCTATTTCAATTTTCCCAGCGTTGCCTTTAAATTTTAAAAGTGTATTTAGCTTACTCCATCTTGCTGGTGCTACTGGGGTGTGCAGAAATTGAGTTGGTCAAAGCCCCCACAGAAGGGCATTAACATACTTCACACTATTTAAAAGTCAGCGTTGCAATTAAGAGCTGAGTGAATAGATCTTAAAAGTTCATTGCGATTGATTACATGACGTTCCCCCGTGCCTTGACCTGCTTTGAGATTAGGCAGATTGGCTGCCATTCAAGCGGCATTCCCCAACAAAACATTTCTCCGAAAGATTTCAAACAAGTTTAAAATGAATTCAGAGGGAATCGGAAGGCTCCAGAGACATTTGCATTGATCAAGGGTTTACTTTCACACACACTCCCCTTCTTTCACAGGCTGTGATTCAAGGTCTTTTTGGCTTAACGTCTAATTCCTACTCTGCTGTTTGAGGGTTCACACACACCCAGTTTCTAATGAAACTCCCAAGGCCAGCAAGCATCTCCGTTCCCTTGGCCTTTCTCGTGTTGTACACATGACTACACTGCTTCAACAACAGTTAGTTCTTTTTTCTCCTCCTTCTTTTTTGGAGTATTGCAAAGGAGTTGCGCAATTATGATAATGCAATGAGTACTTATTTCCTGTGCAGACTGATTATATTTTGTTTTTTTTTTTAACTTTGACCTAATGCTGCCAGCCTTGGAAATCTCTTGCATCTTTCTTGCTTCTTCTTCCTGTGGGCCTTCATCTTAAGCAGCACTGCATATTAATACTGCTGGCAGTCTCTGTCTTTTCTCACGCCAGAAGATCTGCTCATGTCTCATCGCACAAATTTCTTCTCTCCTTCGACCTTCACATTTCGTTTTCGTTTTAGTTTTCCAAATCTCACTCCTGTTGTCTTGCCTCTGTCCATCAAATGGTGATCTTTGTGGGAGGTTTTTAACTTCTTTCCTTCTATCTTCACAAGACATCCATTATGTTATGTGTTGACTCAGGATCTGCATTTTTACTTGGTACACACCCTTCCACTTAGTTTACCCCGTGATTTCATTAAAACTGGGCTGTTCTGATTCAGAAGCTGACTAAATCCCCACTTAACATGAGGGAACAGCCACCGGAGCGCCAGGTCTAATCTGGCTAATGATGTCAAATGAAGCTGTGGTAGAGGCTTCTAGATGCATTAGCATGTGACCTCAGCCAGAACAGTAGAGGGATGATAATCTGGCTTGTCATGGTTTTTTCTGATGCCATAGAACATTAATACAGTTCAAATCACCCTTACATGGCACTGCTAAAAAAATGAACAAGCCATAATACAGGCCCCCAGCTCCTCCTCTACACATGGAAAAGGGAATCAGGTGAAATATTTATCCCCAACTTGAAATAGCTTGACTGCATTATGTCTGCATATTCACCTTTTATACATTCTGATTATGTAGGATTAACAGTTTGTGCTTATAACATTCATAGAGCGTACATTTTTTCCACCGATAGATTTGAACACCTTTTATTGGATATCTTTTTGGCAGATGGCAATAATATGAATAGTTGTGGCACCATCATTCTGTGTTCAGGTATGTTTAGTCAGCTAAAGTTCTTTAAAGCATTATTAAGATGTTTCATATGTTAAAATATCAGTTTGAGTATAATTTAAAACAGACATTTTGTTAGATTCAAGAAGGTTCCTCTGGCTCTTGTGGTCTCTCTTCCCTGCTATTGATGAAAAATCACCAAGAATAACTTTGGTCTCCTGCCCCAGTCATCTTTTGGGACTACTTTGTATCCCTTTATGGCATTGCGTCACAACAACAGCGATGGAGCTAGCTCACGGAGCTACAGTGGACCTCGTGACAGCGGCGTCTAAGAGGCTCAAGAAAGTAATAAAACAAGAGCAAACAAGGAAGTGACCGAGGAAGAGACCAAACCAGACTTGATCTCATTTAGTGATGTAAAAGGACTTAACCTAAAGTTCTGTGTGGTTGTTCATTTCCCTTGATTGTCTGCATGTTTTACCTTTTTACAAAAAAAAAAGGTGGCACACACTAGAAAAGTTTTTACACTGTTTTAAGATTCTTCTGTCTCTGATAGGCAATTCAGAAATATGGCGGATTAAAAGAAAAAAGTTAAACAAAAACTCCCGGGAACCTTAAAATAAGCAGAGTTAGAAGTGAAACCAAAACTTTTTCAAGGGATGAGCAAATCCCTTGAAACATTCACAGGATTCTCAAAATTTTTTAAAAATGATTTGTCCATGGAAATGTATCATTAAAAACGGAGTATATGATCTGTATTTCTATGTAAATGTGCAACAAATATATTTTACACAGGAATCTTGGATAGGATCTTAAAGGAGCTTGAGGCCGGATTGTGGCAAGATTTATGAAAAAAATCCGTATACATTTTAAGTTTTCTAGTAATAATGTCAGATGAAGCGTTCCAAACCCAAAAGAATGAGCCCTCTAGTGTATCTCTCCTTTGCCTTGAACAGGCTGTGTGCTGCAAAATGTGCTGCAATTCGGTCCCGAATTTCCCGCGCTGGGCTGCGGATGTGACGTCACATGACGCTGCATGCACGTTCTCCCCGTTCTCCCGTGCCGGCTTCACTGTTGGCTGCAGTACCCCCAACGGCCGTCGTGGTGAAGGGTGGCGCTAGAGAGTCTCGTTTCTTAAAAGGAGCCTCAAGCTCCTTTAAAGGCCCAATAAGTTTTCTTATAATTAGATTTACGGAGTTAACAAGCATTCTGCTGTCGCAAAATGACACTGAAAAAGGTCTCAGCAGTGCAATTGCCCATATACTGTATTTTATCAATGACTTATTTAGTCAAATTCATTTGTGTATAATAAAGCTCTACATACAATTCCAGGATATTTCATTAACACTATTATATAATGGTGGATTTGCATAGAATTCCACAAAAAAATCCAATTGAACATAATTTTTCTTCACAAGAATGTCCCTTTTTAAAGAACCAAACCATGGAAAATCCAGCTTTTCTGCAAAGGAAGCAGTGGCACTACAGCCTTGTAAAAAGCTGCCATGTGAATGCCATTATGTCTTCCTAGCAAGTCATGCAACAGCTGAAGAGATGGTGGCTTTGACTGAACTTATTCACGACAGTCCCAGTCAGACGGTGACTTAAGGCCGCTGGGGAAAGCATGTTTGTGCCCTGTCTCCATCACTGTGAAAGATAACAGCACTGACTTGTCTTATTCAACTCATTCTGAAGTAATACAACATAGGTCTTAAAGAGAACAAACGTCTCAGGTTTGAGGTTTGAGTGAGGGGAAATGTCCCTCACAGCCCCCAGCTTGCTTTTTTTGTTTGTTCTTTTAAGAAAACATTCAAACTGAGCAGAAACATGATGTAAATATACAAAAATTATGAATGAATGTGTCATTTATGATAAAAAGAACCCAACAAATATGCCAAAGAATGAGTGTCTCAAGACAAAAAAGGTGTGAGTTCCCTGTTTTTGCATGAGTGTACTTAAATGTCTGTCTCTTTTGTCTGTTTTCACCCCCACCTCCCACCCACCCTCCGGATTGTCTTCAGTGGCTGTGCTCCTGAAGGATGACTACTTTGTGAGAGGTGCCGGATTGCCAGGACGCTTTAAGGCTGAGAAGATGGAGTTTCACTGGGGCCACAGTAATGGATCAGCAGGCTCAGAACACAGCATAAATGGCAGAAGGTTCCCTGTAGAGGTAAAACGTCATGTCGCTGCACACAATTTGACAAATGTCCAAGATTCCGCATTGAAGGTCAACACTGAATGTTGGAAAATCGTTTGTAAAGTGTTTAAATAGATTGCAAGTCGATACTAATTCCAAACTGTTTAATGATTGCAGATGATATTGCATGTAAGCTTTGAACCCTAAAATGAAGGTTAGGACATATTTTACTTGAATATGTGGCTGATTTTTTTTTTAGTTTTTACAACATTTTATTTATTTCTTTTCTTTTCCGCAGTGATTCAAAAATGTTGCAGGCTTTTAAATATTCATATAATCAACATAGTAATACATTTAATACAGTATTCAAGCAGTATTTTCATACTTTTTAAGAGTTTGAATTCTTTTCAAGTTTTTTTTTTCACTGACTTAAGAACAGACCCTGAGGGGGAAAAGATAAAACAACATTGTTCAAAAACATTTTTTATGTAAGCTCAGGATCCACTAAAAAGATTAAATGAATCCATTGTGTCTGTCTGTGTCATAGTCACCTACTCAAGTGTGGCATTTTATACAGCAGAGGAAACAATAGCATTTTGTTTGCACTTTTTTTCCTTTTAATTCACAATTATGTAACAAATACATATTTCATATACAACTAAAGTATTGCAAAAATGTTCAAAAGCTGCACCTTTCAGTAAAGAGCAAAGTGCTTTTGAATGATAACAAGTGAGAGGATTGTGGAGACTTATCAAAAGTCATCAATACAAATGCGCACAATAATTAAATGCAATTTGAAATGGGTGTAAGAGGGCAGTTTACTGAGATGGCACTAAAGAATAATGCTGCAGAGTTTACAGGAACATTTTAGAGGGTTATTGCCATGTTCATCACCAGATTCCCACGAAGCTATATGAATCAACATAATTTGGATTCAGGAACTCCGCAGCTTTAACTCATTAAAGTCAGTTTACGAGCAGGCGGCCCCGTGCAGAAATTAGTGAGAATATAATCACGGTGACATAATCTCCCGCTGTATCAATTTATTGTTGGAGACAACACGTTTATAGCAAGGAAAGGGTTTATTACAGGGTGGGTCTGTGGAGATTAAAAGACGTGGGTATTTATCAGGCTGGAAGGATCTTACCATAAACACTCAAGCTGCTGTATGTGTCCCATTTAAAAACGGAGAACAGATTGCTAGTAATAACAAGAAAGCAACAAAAAACATGTGGCGTTTAAGAACAAAAAGAAAAACTCTTGTAAAATAGATGTAAGGGTACATAAAGTCTTAAACCCTAAGATTTACTGAGAGTAATGGATTAAAGCAAATATCACTTGTTTCATGCAGAGATTGATTTATTACTTTCTTTCTTTTTTCATAATTCACATCACCATTATTGTTCATTATCTAAATTGAATTAGCAAATGCAGTTTTTTGGGGGTATTTTTTTGTTGTTAAAGTAATTTTTTTTTATTTTTTTTACCCCCTGTTATGTAAAATTGCTAATAATTGCTATAACTCAATATAACAACAGGAACTAGCTGTGCCTCTGTGTACCAAATCGAAGCATGCAGCGAGAGTCCTCCTCTGTTTGTTTCTTCATGCTATTCTTTGGAGTCCTCTCTGCTGGCACAGCTTTTGATGCTGAATGGCTGGGTAATTAGATTTATTTTTGCCACATCATTTTGTGTTCAGCGTAGTGTTAAAGGGCACCAGATTATATACAGCCATTATAAAGCTGTTGTGCATTTGGCTCCTTTGATGGTGTGCTTCTAAATATTATTATGGATTTTGCTTTAATTGCCAGTTTGGGCAGCTGTTGGAAGAAAAGAAGCAAAAAAAAAGAAAGACAGAACAGGAAAAATATGCCCTTCAGTTCTATAATTCATAGGTATGGAATGTAGATTTTTTTGCTTGGCATGCCTTTATGTGCAGACTCAAGGTATCTGTGTTGACCCCTTTGAGTTTATTGCATTACAGAAGCATATGTCTTTTTGTACAAATAAGCTACATAATGCATACCTTCACGGAGGTCGGTGTAAAATTGAATGAGCCCTGCTAATTCAAGGGGGCTGTCACAAAAGGAGTTTGGGGGGTCAAATATTTATTTGAATGAAGTTTTGCTTCATTCAATTTCTACTCTGTCTTGTTATACCTGCATGGGTAATGTGTCTGAATAACCCAAGCGTGCTGTAAAACCTGGACACCACATCCTTCAACTGACTACACATGAAGCAGCTTGCACGGAGAAAGACTTTAATAAATAGCAAAAAATGCGAGTTTTGGCCCTACGTGTAAGGTAAAAAGGATGGGGCCTAATTATTATCAATTATAGCAGAACTGTGTACTGAAGCAGGGAATGTTGCCCTTTTTTAGGAAGACACTGATCCCGGATCACAGTTGTAAAGGAAAATCTTGGGTACCTGGATAGCTCGGTGGGTTGAGCGGGCGCACCATGTGCAGAGACCGTCGCCCTCGTGCAGGCGGCGCAGGATCAAATCCTGGCCTGTCGTGCTTTACTGTGTGCATCCCCCTTGTCTCTACCCATTTCCTGCTCCAACTGTGTTTCCAAATAATACATGTGAATTTTGAAGCTGAGAAATATTTTAGATTTTTGGAAGACGTATGCTCACTTTATGTGAAAAATGTAGTTTAAAAAAAAAAAACACCTGGCAGGGCATCTACTAATTAGGGTAATTGGAAACATAACATAACACACACACACACACAAAAAGCCGACCAACCCAGAGGGGCTGAATGTTTTAGAAGTGGAGATGGGGAGGGGCTCACCGCTGAGCTCATTTACGACAAGACTGAAATAAAGTGGGGAAAGTGTCTTGTGGTCAGATGAAATAAAATTAGAAATTCTGTTTTTAAATTGAAGAGGAGAAGAGGGACCATCATCTAGCTTGTTAACAGCGCACCGAAAAAATGCCAGGATTCATTATCATATGCTGATGTATAAGTACACATGGCAAGTATTACTCGCGTGTCTTTGAAGGCTTCAGTCGTGTTGAAAAATCTAGAGGTGTTGAGACTTAATGTGAGGCCAGTGTCTTTTCTAGGGAAGGTGTTGCTTATTTCAGCATGACCATGCCAAACCACACTGTGTATTAAAAGCATGGTTCCATGCAGAACAGTCTATATCTTAGACCGGTCTGCTAAAGTCCAGACCTATCACTCAGTGAATAACTCGGTGGGCTGAAGTCCTACATCAAACAAGAATTTAGAAACAGTTTACTCTCAGAACTACATCAACCTCTCTTCTCAGTTGCCAAACACTTGAAGAGTGCTGTTAGAAGAGGAGGTGATGTAACACAATGGTAAAAATAATTTCAAAAGATTTGATATGTTCTCTTTGGATCATTTTGAAATAAATATAGTGTTTAAGTAATGTACAGGTTCTTACTTTCTTTCATACTATGTAAAAGGGGGATTGTATATTTTTCATGACTTAATTGAAGGATCTTTTTTTTTTTGTGTCACTCAACTGCAAAATCTTGAAAAACATGGGTTTGAAGTGACACATTGTCAGTGAAAAATTGGGTCAACAACAACTCCCTATTGTAACTCTCTCAATAGTTAACACTGACTCTTCCTGCTACACACAGTCATGTGGAAAAGATAGGACAGCTCTTTTTAAATGTAATGATTTATGTATCAAAACATCATCTGGGCCTTACCAGGCCTTATATCTACGCAAATACAAGCTTAGAACAGCAACACAGGGCATATTCCATTCCCCCATTATGTCTTGAACAAAAACCGAGGCACAATGTAGAAGCAGTGAAGTGATGTTAATCAAACAAACTTGATCATCATCAAAAATGGGAAGAAAAAAAAGCTGTTTTGGTAGTTTGCGTGTCAGAAAAGTTCATCACAGTCCCAACTAGGAAATGTATCATATCTTAGAGAAGCTCCCCGTCAGCCGGAGAGGCCCCAGGGCCATTTTCAAGTATTTAAGGGTTCTGTTATCATACTGTGAGAAACATTATTTACAAGTGGAAAACATTCAAAACACTTCCCATTGTTCCAGGACTGGACGTTCCAGTAAGTTCCCCTTTCCCCAGACAGTGTGAAGTTCAGAGAAAATTTGTGACAGCACATTTAGAAAATAGCGTTGCACAAGTACGGCTCGCTCAGAGGGTTGTCAGGAGAAAAGCTTCTTCTCTGAAAGGAAAATGGCTACACAGTTTAAGTTAGGAAAAATTGCATCTGATCAAACCACAAAATTCAAATATGGAGATGTGTTTAAAAAAGGACCACAAACCTCAATGTATAGAAAAGAGGGCAAAAAAATGTTCATCAGCTATATGAGAGGGTGATTACATCATACAGAAATCATTAGTTCAGTTTATTCCTGCTGAAGGTGACGCTACAAGTTATTCTGTCAGGGAGGTACTTACACATCACACGTTTTGCTTAGTTTTTATTATTAAATTATGTAATGGTCTGGTACATCATGAATTTTCTGTTCATTTGAGGTAGTATTCTTTCTTAATTCAAGTCCTGAATCTGTGTACAGCATATGTGCATGAAAAATCCCAGAACCGACAATGTTTTCAGGGGGAACTGCTTTCTAAAAGTTATTCTGTTACCAATAGGTCAGAGTAAATATATCAAACATGACGTACAGTATTATTCCAGCCTGTGGACCAGAAGGTAAGAGTGAAATCAAATGATGAATGGTTGAAGGGAAATATGGTTGTGAAGGATCTAGCCTTCAGCCATTTGACTGCTCCATCTTGTAAAATGTGCCATTTCATTCGTCATAATTATGACCAAGAACCATTTGTTGCACTTGACATTACATCTGATCAGATGTGTGCTGCTCACTTGCTGTTATTTATATATACCTATGAATATTATATAGTATGGATACATGTTTGAGCTTGGTGTTCCCAGTAAACTTTGAAAGTAAAGGTTAGCTTTTTTCTTTCAGTGAGATGTTTTGTTGAAAATTTGACGAGCCTGGCCATGGATGTTGAGTTTCAGGACTTATTTACCCCTGCTAAATCAAAACTGTTTTTCATTGTGATGTCTAATTATCTCTGCACTCCAAAATGAGTCACATTTAGCCTTGAGTCACACGTAACACCCTTCATAAAGCATTTGCTGTTATCAAGGAGAGAAAAAGCTTTTTATCCAACATGCCCAAAAGCTTGAACACACGCGTACAAATATAGTTTGCTTGCATACAGGAGGTGAAAGACAAATCTAGTTTCAATGAGCTGTATTATGGGGCAGATCTGGCTTTGTAGTATGGTTATGTTTAACAAAAAAAAGGAAAAAGAAACCCAGTGGGCTGCTTGGCCTGTGGCTCCTGAGCTTGACATTAATCTAACCACGGTCTTTTTCGTGGGAGTGAAGTAGGGGAATCGATAGATGGACCACCTGTTCGCTCAAACAGTGCAATGAAAAATGAAAGTGTGGATTTTTTTCTCCCTCAGGGTTCCTTAGGGAGATCTTTTCTCATAATATATTAGGGTGTCACCGAGGTTAGATTAATTATACATGGATTACAAATCACACCTTGGAAGGGTATACGTTTGCACACCCAGCACTAAGAGCATATGAATAAGCGTGACTGTGAGCATACAGTAAGAAAGATAAAAGCCTCAGTGGGACCAAAAGCAGTCGAGCAACTAAAAGTCAAGTAAGAAAATGCAGTCAGTGTGTTAGATGAGTCAAGACAGATATTCTTCTGACCTTTGTAGAGCCAAAGATGTATGTGCACTACACTGTCAGACATTTGACCAAAACACACAAATGTCTTGCAGACATAAAATCCACAGCACGTTAAAAAAAACCAATCACTGACTAGGGGATACTTATTAATCATGAAAAAATACACCTAAAGTACTTTGTGGACGGTAAAAGAAAAAGAAAAACCACAGCTACATACACATAATTCAAAGTCTATGTAATTAAGAGGAAAGAAATGCAACGAAATACATAAAAGAAAGATTAAAATGGGATGCACACCTACGAATACACAAAACTGACATGGTTTGTGGTGCATGGCGTAGTCATTGTCAACCACCTCTCAGTGGTATTGGCTAATTGGAAAGTTCCAGTGTACGAAGAGTAAACCAAGGTTTAGATATGAGATCTACAACAATATCTGAATCGAGCGGTGGGAATTGGTGAAGATGTACTTTTCGACTGCTTGGCTGTTTGATGTGCTAAGTTACAGCGCTCCAGCTCTCAGGGCCACTGAAGTGTGAGCTCTTGCTGTGGAGCAATAAAACAATGTGTGTTTATGGTGTCATTGTGTTTACATGGTATTATAACAACTATAATGCTCTCAATTTTTTTTTTATAAGGATTCATTTGACAGGAGAAGCGATCAATCTTTTATGATGTTAAACAACAGCATTGGCTGTTATACTACGGGCTGGAGAAATTACATTTACCTGGCTTATCAGCTGCATTCAGCAGTATCAGTATTAAATCAACAAAACATGCAGCAGTAAATATCCATGTTCCTCTCCAGCAGGCAATACTCTGTTTTGCTAATATCTAGGAGTTTTTTCATGTAATATGATAAACACCCACGTGTTCAATCATGCCAAGGCACAATTGACACTTTATTCTTCTTGAAAATGAGCGATCTGGCACTTTGTGGTTTCCTAAGAAAAAAGACAAGGTACCTGATTATGTGTGATATGAGTGTGAGAATCGAGAAAATGTAACTGTTGACAACAAATCTCTGTGGAAGTTCAGTTGTAAAAGAATGAAGAAATGCATTTGTGCTTCTGAGACTTAATACTACATATTTCTTCGACTTAATTCTTACATTTCTTCAACATTTTATTGTCTTGGGAAATAACGCCATGCATGACTTTGTTTTCACCTTTTCTGCTTAAGTGGGTCATGGGAACGCAGAGAAGCTTTAAGCTTGCGTCTTTGCACTCTGTTCTGGAAATGAAGAATAAAGTGGCTGAATCTCCCGTGAAATGTGGACAGCGCATCCCTCAGCTTTACAAACACTGTATGGATTTGTCAGACCACCTATCTGCCCCTCCTTAAATCAACAACTATTAACCATGGGGGTGGATGAAATGTCCTCTGACAAGCAGTTTTTCCAATCTCAGTATAAACACATTACGCAAAAAATTTCAAAGAGTGATTAAAGTTTCTCTATTGGCCCCTATGAGAGTGTAGAACTGAAAATCAGGTTTTCCGAAGTGCTGTTAACAAGAACAGATCACATGAGCCAATCTCAGTGAGTAAATGAAGCCTAAGGGGGGATCTTAATTGGGTAATGTAGTTAATAACATCTGAAGGGTGATGAATGGCCAGTCCTCTTTCTTGCTGAGTTCTCAGACAAAGAATTAGTTTCATTAAAGGCTGCAGTTAAAGGAACTCTGAAGGAAACTGAATAACTTAAAGTATATGAATAGAGTCATTTTAAATCATCAGGCCTAAACTAATGAGCTTATTCTTATTTATATGCTTATATCCTTATTATTTCCTTATTAACGTTGCATTTGCTGTCAGCCAAGCCGATTGCGTTTTGTGGTGTTTCATGATTTTACTCTGAAAAAGGAAGAAAAAAAACAAAACAGACATACCCTTTAAATAAATCAACATCTTGGACCTTTTTCTTATTGCCAATTAACTCACTTCTCTGATATGAAAGGCTTTTTCAATTTACGGAGGCATAACGTCGAGATGACAGACAGCTCCAATTGCTACTTTTAGTATCATTTGATGATTTTGATCAGCACTACTGCAATATCTTTACTTTGAAATGAAATAATTTTTTTTTTTGTTTTTCATTGAAAGCCAGAGCCTTGACAGGTTTATGATATATTCCCTGTATGCGTTTCACAATGTACCCAAACATTCAACGCTTTGTTGTGAATTCAGAAGTAGCGTTGTGGGTGATTTAAGATAATTGGGCGCCATGATTAGAGGCATATCATTCTGTTAGATCTTTGCACAGGGGGTTAAAAAAAAAAAAAGAGAAAAAAAAAGAACATCCCCCCCAGTTTTTCCTCTCTCCTTGTTACTGTGCCTTGGGGATGCGATGCTGTATTTCTCCGGCAGCCTCCAGGAGTGGCAGCACACAAAAAAGAATGACACCGATTATGAGAGATTTATTGAAGTGATAAATACACCCCTTTTTCTGCCCCTCAAAATGGCTTCACATCGGCTCCCGAGCAGTGCGTCCAAGTGATTGATGACAGGACTGTTCGTTCTCCTTGTCCACTCCTCAAGCTGTTTATGCTCTGTTTTTCATCCTAGATGCAGATCTACCTTTACAATTCAGATGACTTTGACAGCCTGAGCGCCGCTATCAAGGAAAGACGCATCATTGCTGCCATGGCTGTCTTCTTCGAGGTGAAGTATCACAACTAAAGGTCAAGACTTATCTACAGAAATTTGAGAATAGAATGAAAAACTGGTCTATTAGTCAACCCTGACCAGCACAATTATTGCTATGAAAGTTTGAAAATTTGATTCAGACATTCATGGTTCTGCCAGAAAGAACTCTTAATGCCTCGAATGACCCTCTTTTTCTTTTTTAATCGAATTACATCATTATTTGAAAACCCTTAATTTATTTAGTGAATTGTTTATGAGTACAAAATAACTGTAGTGGCTGTATTAAGTTATGGTTAGTGTTAGTAAATGTTGGATTGAAAACAAGACCAATGAGACAATAGGCATAACACATATTACTTTATATTTATATAAATTTGTATGTGATATGTTGATTTTAGCATTCAGTAAGTGAGTGCAGTCTACACAGCAGTATAGTATGATATGCGAAATAAGCCCCATGTGAAAAGGTGCATCATCATACCTACAGCTCAGTATTCCCAGAGAAAAACATGTGACAAACCTCAGTGTAATAATTCAGTGTTTACCTGCTCATGGAAAATCATCAATGAAGCCTGCTTCATTGACAGGCTTATAAGTGTAAGAGCATTTTGGGGTTTATTGCCTTTTTTATGCTTTACAAAACCAAGGAGATCAGAGACAAATGGAAACTGAAGGGAAGAAAATGACTAATGAGATGCAACACTAGAGGAACAGACTGGAATAGTATAATAAATAATATCTTATTATTTGGACAAATGCAAATATGGACATTTTTGAAGACGACTCTGAATATTCATAGAAATAATCTTTGCCATCTTTGCCATCTTTGCCGTGATATTTTTCTTTTCTCTTCGATCTAGTTGGTGATTGTTTCTTTTTCTTTTTTTGGTTAGGTTTTTTTTTTTTTTTTTTTTTTTGTTCTGTGGTAGATTGCTTGCTGAGAAACTACAAATTGTCCCCCCAAGAGCTGAACACATAAGCTCTTAATGGGCAAAATTGCTCCCAATTTCTGTTAAGTGTAAAAGCACCTCCGAGATTCATGAACTATTAGCAGCTGCACTGACAACTTCAGAATCTCTTCCAGTCTTGCACTAATTTCTTTAACCTATACCCTTATAGTCAATGGCAGGTGATCAATGGAATCCAGTGCTCAGCTTAATGGTGTATAGGTAAGGGCCAGTCCTCAGACACGGGGAGGCTGGAATGGGGACACAGGTGTTTTGTAATGTAGGTCTATTCTCAGACAGTGATGAACCGAGTGTGTGTGAGGACCTAAATGCCTCTGCTGGGTCCTGACAGCCCTATTGCTTACTGCAATTAGCATCACCATACACATTCTGCTGAATAGCAGTTTACAGTGTGAAGGTTTTTAAGTGGGCAAACACGCATTGGCTTGGATTTACCATTTCTAATCAATGAGAAGAGTTCTCGTCGTGCTCCCCAATGGCCTATTAATGGCCTCTAAGGTGAGCATATTATCCACATTCAGCATTCACTTCCACACAATTATTCTCCTCTGACTGACCTGAATTAATGTTGAGCAAGGGAGGATTAGTCCCCACATCCCAACACTGTTTTGTCCAGTATTGTCGCCTAAGTAGGACATTGGGAATATTTTTTTAAAACCTGGCCCTGAGAATATTGCTCATGTTTAGTCACTGCAAACATTTAAGTGTATGTCAAATAGATAAGGAAGGAATTATCAGGGGTATTTTTTTTTTTTTTATATTTTATTTATTTATCTATTATCCCTTTAGAAAGATTATACATGGATTTGTGGGCCATCATTGGAAAACTTGAAAAGCCATGGAGTTGTAAGATTAGAGAAGGCTTAAAATCCATTAAATAAGAAGTCAATTATGGAGTAATGTTTCAAAGACAGTATTTCTTCTCAGTTAGCTGTCCGGCCACACAGTTGAAGGTAAAACTAATGATGTGGCTTGATGAGTTCTAGTCCATGAAGTGTCACCTTCTTTCTAACTATATCCCACTCATACAGAGGACTGGTAACATGTTGTCTTGTTCGGGGTGATCTATAAACCCAAGGCCACACATGGGGGGCATTTTTCATTTCGTAAGGACCATGAGGAATCTGGGTTTTTGTGAAAAATATGTGTAACGAGAGAGATTTTCCATGAATTTATCATGTGAACATCGCATGTCTAATGTAAAAGTGTTTTCAAAAACAGTGTCAACCAACCTGTGCTTGAGCACAGATATTTTGAGCTGCTGTAGTCATCAGTTCTTTTTTAGCCTTTATTGCATAAGAAACCCCTGTTTTTGCTGCTGTGTCACACCTGTGCACACGCTTTTCACTTTTCACTCTTCACTTGTAAATGTTGCATTACTGTAATGATTTTCACAAAATAGCAGCACAGTCAAGAAGCTTCACAAAGAACCTTTGTGAAATAGAACTGCTTTATGGAGACAAGTGAGGTCCCAAGAAATTTAGGAAGAGAAGTACGGTTAACGCATAAAATATTATAAAAAAAAAAAAAATTACTTCTGAAGACTTGCCTTTTGGGTACTGTGTGAAACGGGTGATAACACAAACACTCAGACTGACTTACTGGTATCCATTATTAATATTGGACTGAATTTGCTAAAACATAGAGCCTGAAGTACAAAAACTGTGTAACTGTCCAAATACTTATGGTGTAGACAGATTACCCGCCTGCGTGACCACTGCTGTTTGCAAAACTATCACTCCATACTGTGATGAGAGCCTCTACAGTCTGTTACCATGCGAACTCCAGTTTTAGATGCTGTAGCCAAGAACGGCGCACTAGCAGCAGACGGCCACACATGGGGGTTTTACAGACTTGTTTTTCAAAGACAAGTTTTAATACGTGATTTGTAGTTGAGGTTTAAATCATTTTATTTATTTATATGTGTCATCTGAAGTAAATAACTTGATTTTACTGGTAACAGTTTGCACTTATAAACATAATCATGAAAAATGTTACTGCTTGATGATATTCCCTCATGATTACAGTAGTAGTAGTAATAATAATAATAATAATAATAATAATAATAATAATAATAATAATAATAATGCATTCTATTTGTAAGGCACTCATCATCCAAAAATCTTAGAGTGCCACAGAGCCAGTACATAGTTAAAACTAACAATAACAGTATGTTGGTCTCACTCCGTCCGCTCTTTGTATGCCATTCAAGTTGATGTTTTTTTGTTGGTTTTTTTATGGTATTTTATTTGGATTATTATACTAGTCTCATAATCCCTTTTGTAATCCTTTTGTCTCTGGACATTTCTTGCAGCTTGGGCAAAAAGACAACCCAGCTGTGGAACCAATCATTCAGGGATTGAAAGGAGTAGTTCATCATGGTAAGTAATGTAAAAGCAACCCCTTGCCGACTTTGCTTCATGCAGAATAATAGAATTTATTTGGCAAGTACAATCAAGAACAGATAGTTGTGGGGGGTTTTGTTTTCTTTTTTTTTTTTTTTCATCCGTCATACCAAAATCTCCTTATCGCAAAATATTACAGTAAGAATTAGATCCATGAGGGATTTCCAAAAAGCAATTGACCCTTACAAAATCCCTCTGACATCGCTGTGCAGTTGGCAATGCTTTTCAATCCGGAGGCAAACGTGTTTAGACGGCACAGGCATGTCCTCGCCTGTGATAAACGAATATTGATCTTCAACATAGGGTGCCCATATTTTTTAATCTACCAAATTAATCTTGAACACAAGAAACAGCAGTATTTAACTTCAGAAAAGAGAATAAATTTGCAAGATGCTCAGTCTCCCTTGGCATTACATCTCTGCAGGAAGAGACTACTGCAGAGCATCACTCACAGACAGAATTGTTAATTACATCTGAGCCTCAATTAGGCTACCCTACATCAGTTTTACAGTATATACAGTCATGTGAAGAAGAAAGTCCACCCTATTTTAATTGTCAAGTTTTACATATTACATAATTGGCCTATGGCTTATTCAAAGTTTGATATTAATATTTTTATGTTGTGTGCCATAGAGTACAAATCTTTATGGTGTATTGTCTTAAATGAGGGTACTGTTTCTTGGCCGGGCTACCCAGCAACATGGCTTTTGCACTTCGTTTTAGAATAACTCTGGAATCCCTTACTGCAGATTAAGCCACAACATCTGGCTTGTTTTCCAAACTGATGGTATTTTTGTGAGCGCAGTAGTACACAGACAAGGACATGTACACGTATGAAGATTTCTGAAACCATGACATCATTTCTCTGAACTCAACGACGGTTTCACTAGCCTGGCGCTGCTTTGCTGCATCGCTGAGTCGATTCTGATTATAATTTCTAATGAGATGGTTGTTTGATGTTGTGCACCGTAAGCTAGTGAGGTTATGACATTTTGCGTTGAGCACTGGAGAAAAATGTTTGCGACTTGCTGAAGACAATAGTGTAACAGTATAGCGGGGAAAGGCTCGGCTTCACCAGAAACCTCTAGAGCATGTGTTCTAGCCTCGCAGTAAGAAAATAGGTCGCTTTGAATTAAAGCGACTGCAGTGAAGAAAATTGACTGATTTCTGATTAGACTAATCAGCTGGGAGACCATTTCACTGGCGGTTTTATTTAACTTGATAAAATAAGCTCCACTTTTCCTTTGTAATGTAACTTTAAAAGCAACAGCCGAACATGCTAAATGCTAAATTATTTTATAAATCTCTCCTTCTCTACACAGAAAACTGACTGCACTTATGTAACCCTTTTCCGCCACAACAAGACTGAAATCATTTTCCCCCATTCAAACAGCAAGCCACCAGCAGCACAGCTGCCGTGCGAGGTGCTTATTTGTTGTGTCAGTAATAAGTTTGGGTTTACTGTCTTAGCCCAGGGATACCTCAGTGTGTGGAGGAGTCCACATACCAAAATCACCATCACATGCTGCCACCATCGCTGTGGTTGGGGGGCTGCCCAGGTTACCTCAGAGGCCCCAGCCTTCCTGGCTTAATTCTGTGCTGTAAAACTGCAGAGATGTTTGTGTTTGCGACACAGAATCCCATTTCCCAGCTGACATAAGACTTGGCATGGGTGTGGTGCTTTTTTGGGCCGTCTTCCTTCCTTAGCTGCTAAATGCTCCTTGCTTTCTGCCCCGTTAGGATGGTTGGTTTTCCACTAGCTCGTTATCCCACAGTCATCCATCCATCAGCATCTCGGCAGCCCAGGAGCGATAGGGCACGTACACTGTCTGAAGACGGAGAGAAGAAAGGCTGTGCATACTGAATTTGACTCAGACTACAGATGAGGCATGGGGGCGAGGCTTTCCTCTGTCCCTGTAGTCTAAATCCAAACCACACCTTAAACCTCTGTTTCTTTTAAGATAAGACCATGAGGCTGTGAGAGATTGGAATTGACATCAGTTCGGCTTTATTTGGGTTTTTTCTCATCATAATTCAAGGAAAAAACAAACCAACACCCATAACCCACACAGCATATTTTGAGGAGATAAAGGCATCTTCCTCGGGATGATTTTTTTCTTCTTTTCTTCTACACAGCCTTGCCAGGTTCTGATCAGAGGATATGTAATCATTTGGATCTGTCTTAATCCCAGTGGCCTAGCCACAGTTGTTACATGGAGGAGAGCACACTACCACCCAGCCACAGATCAGCTGTCAGAGCTGGCCATCTTATCAGACTTCCCTGCTTTTGCTCTTCTCTCAGTCCGTCTCAGTACAGAGATCTGTGATAACAAGTAGTGAAGCTTTTAACTACTGTCCTTCTGGCAGAAGAGGTTTCAGAGAAAGCAGTAAAAATGCCACAAGGGAAGGGAAAAGCAACAACTTTGTTAATGTTTGTGTAAATATAACACACTGTGCTTTAAACTTCTGTGTACTAACAGATTTTAATCGCATGCTTTATCCAGAAAAGGAGACGAACCTCAGGTCGTTCATCTTGAGGGACCTGCTGCCATCGTCAGTGGACAGTTATTACCGATACACCGGCTCTTTGACCACGCCGCCCTGCAGCAAGGTGGTGGAGTGGATCATCTTCTCCAGGCCTGTGTATCTGTCCCACTCACAGGTGCGTTATGTCCAGCCTCACACACCCAGACGGCTATATTCTACACACACAGTGAGATCCCATTTGTGCACAAGCAGTGGATGACTTGCAGCCCAACGCTGTGCACGTGCAAGCAATTTTCTACCTCATGTGCCTCTCCTTTTCGTCCTCTTTGGCCCGTTCCTCTCCAGCTCCTTTGCATATGAAGCCATAGATGCCTATATTGTGCATGATTAAACAGGAGGGGGGGAAGCAATTACTGGCATTTGAATGATAGTGTGTGTGTAATGGCACTTGCACATATATCATACTGCTGGTCTGAGACGGTACCCAAATAACACTTCATCAGAATGGAAACTGGTTACTGTTAACATTTTTCAAGTTCATAAATTAAAATCCTGATTTATTTGATTTTTTTTTCCCCCCTTACTAAAAGAGTAAAGATTGTGTTAAATGAAAAAATCTAGTATTTCACAGTGCTTTTCTATTTATCTTAAAAAAGAATCGCCTAACTTTTCTGTATTTTTTTTTATTTTTTTGCTGTTTGTGATTTAAAGAGATAATATATGCCAAATCATGCCTCATGTTTTTTGCTGATCCCCTCCACAGTGCTGTGCTGCATCTTTTATACATACAATTCTGGCGTTACCCAGCTGCATATCCTCTAGTGCATTCTGCACCACAGAAATTTGCAGGGATCGGTGGAATTTCTATGACTTGCACAAGGACAAATCTTTTGTTCAGAAAAGACTTCTGCTGCAGGAATATTGACCACCTCTACAATGTTTGTGACGCTCACAGATAGTCTTTTATGAACCTGTAATTCATTTCTCCAAGCACCCATAGGACACATTGATTCCACAGTATCTGCAATGTGTAGTCATTACAGCACGCGGCAGGAGATCATTCTCTGCAATCAATGGCCACAATTTTATCCCATTGAGAAGTTACAGGCCAGCAGGTAGCATGGATGGTGATTGAAGCCTGTGCCTGCTGTTGCATGGGATATAAATGTTTCTTGCAAATACTGTTCTCCACTTGTGAACAGTCAGCTACTGGCAAGCGACTACAAATGCGGCGCTGCTTCATATATTATATTTAACACATACACACCCAGGCATACTCCTACTCACGTAGCTACACAGAGTTACAGTGGCACTTAGATTCGCCTTGATAGCTGTTCTGTGTTTCTCTCCATCTAGCTGGATGCTTTTTACTCCATCTTCACAACGGAGCAACAGGACCATGTCAAGTCTGTAGAGTACCTGAGGAACAACTTCAGACCGCTGCAGGACCTGGGAAGTAGGGAAGTTTTTAAGTCGGCTGTAAAAGATGCATGGCAGAAGGATTTGACTGAAACCCTGGGAAGCCCTCATGGCACCGAAGCTTCAAGAGGTAAGAGTTTTTTGTCTGCATGGTCTCAGAACTACTATACAAGTATATATGTTTAATACTATATGTGTTTGGTGCCAACATGGCTTGAGAGGTTGTAAATGAATTAGTAAGAAAATTCAACCAGCTTTTAAAGGTTATTCATTTGTTTAGTCTGTGCAAACTGTCCAGGATTTCTTATTCAGCTTTTCAGGGGTATGTAGATTTGCTGCTTTAATCCTTCAAGTTTATCTTAATGAGCAGTTGTTTAGCCTTCCCTCCTTCATCGTGGTTGTACATTTGCTCCTTTTTCAAAAAGAATAGTCATGCATTTTACTTATATTTGCCATTTTAAAGTGTAACATAAGAAAAGACGAGTGTTAATGGCAAAATTGTAAGGAAAATTGTAAGAAGCGCTGACTTTCAAAAATAAGTTGACACACTTTAAAGGGTATGAAGGCAGTCTCTGTGAATAAGTTCTGATGTAGCTAATGTTTTAACCGTATGAACGAACAGCTGTTTTCGCTTCTAGCAATGATACATGGCTGCTAACATAAAAGAATAATCACATTTTACCCTGTTGGGGCGAAAAAAATGGAGACGACCTCTCAATTTTTACGGAGAGTAAGAATAAAATCAGCACCTCTGTCA
The DNA here is from genome assembly GCF_033807715.1 of Cololabis saira. Lineage (NCBI taxonomy): Eukaryota > Metazoa > Chordata > Actinopteri > Beloniformes > Belonidae > Cololabis > Cololabis saira. The sequence continues at coordinate 22,511,791 of NC_084594.1, read as the reverse complement.
GTGACGGCTGCAGGTGCAGCAGTGGTTGTGTTAGCGCCAACCTCTTTTGCATCTCCAGGGTCTTCCTCCTCTGTGTCCTCTTCTGGGACTGCTTCACTATGATATGATTGGACAGGTGCTGTTCCTCCTCTTCAGTGGGATCCCTGCCATCATCTCCTCTATCCTCTAGGGGAATTTATGAGGATTGTGTCTTCTGGCACTGGTTCCTCATTAGCACATTCCACCAGCAGGGTCTTCTGGGGATGGCTCTGGTGCCGTTCCTTGCCTACGTTCACCTTCTGCCTCAAGTTCTGCAGGAACAAGGACATGGAAGTCCTCTCTTCCTCGTGTACTCGGAAGAGTTTCTTCATTCTCTGGTTGGGCTGACTCTCGTGGAGTTGTTTCCATTGCAGCAGGGTCCCGTTTAATTCATTGCTGCTGTTTCAGACTGCATGAACAAGGACATGGGAAACCTGAGTACAAGGAGTGTTTCATTAGTAGCACGGTTCTCTTTTGGCATTATGAGGGCAAATACTGTACATCTTCCTCTTTTGCAAGTTCCTGTGTTTTTCATTTGATGTTTTTTCTTGTATTGTTTATTAATTTATTTTTTAACCAGGCAAAGCGTAGCCCACTGAACTATGGTTAAAGGAGACCTATTATGAAAAACACGTTTTCTCTTGCTTTAACATATATAAAGTGGTCTCCCCTCAGCCTGCCAACTCAGAGAAGGAGGAAAGCAACCAAATTCTGCAGTGTCTGTACAGCCGCCCGGATGAGCCATCCAGTGTGATGTGGCTTCTACGAGCCGTTCAGATTCTGCTCCCGTCGTTACGTAGCAATTTACATAAGTTGGCGTGAAACCACGCCCACAACTAACTCTGTCCGGAACAACAACAACAACTCCGCTGGCCGGAGGTTCAGCCATTTTCTACACCTCATTCAGGCAGCCAATCAGCACAGTCCCTCATTATCATAGCCCCGCCCACTCAGAATCCCTCATAGAAAATGATGTTAGAGAATGGGATGATAAAGACATGGCTCAGACGCCGAATTTCTAATTTATTTAGCAAAAAAAATCAAAAGCTTGTTTTTAAGACATTCAAGGCCTGTTTAAAATAGGTATTAGATGCCATAATAGGTCTCCTTTAAGTCTCCTTTTAGGCAACATTAATAGCTACTGACCGCCTTTGTGACATTTGCTCTTATTCTTAAGTTACAGCATTTTATTCCTATTTAATTCATCCTTTTTTCCAATTACTCATAGTGACAGCATAGTGGTGTTAGGTGAGTTTTGCACCATGTTTGTGTAGTCTGTTTTGAATTATATGCATTGAACACAAATCACCTACGTTAAACAACCTTCAACCCAGTTAGAAAGCTTCTGTGCACCCCTGATGGATTTATTCAGCACTTACTAATGTAACAACTCGTCATTCATAATATGACTCAGAGTTTCATGAAAATTTGAATAAACATAAGAACCGTCAACGTTAGCTGATGACTGACTTTGGTAATCTATATCTTTCAGAAACATTTGGGGTAAAACGTGGCACAAGCCAATCTCCTGAATGTCATAACTCGTTCTTCTAACAACGTATCGATGCCGACCGAGTATTTTTTGTTAGTGGTTCTCTTTTATGGATGTGTCTGGCTGCGCTTGCTTTAACAGAGCAGAGCAGGAACTACGGAGACTAATGAGAGAGGCTTCTGCTCCCTAAATTGGTGTTGTTGGTGTCTCTATGTCTGGTGGCAAGAATTGATTAGGAATGCTTGTGATGAAGTTGGAGCACTCTAAAAAGACCGATCAGCAATCATCATTAATATGTAGCACAGCTAAAATAGACCCTTACAAATTAAGTTGTGAAATTGCTTTTGTAGCGTTATGTCACTAGACAGGATGAATGTGGACCTGTGTATCTCTATTTTTTTTCCTCCTGCATTCCCTCCCTCTTGCTTATTTTCTCTTTTGTCTTTCTAGCATTTCTGTTTCTTTGTGTTCAGACTGAGGATGCTGCTGGTGTTTGGATGTACCAGAATAAAACGGTGCCAGTATTTTCTTGAAGACTGACGACTGCTTAGGTTTTGCTATGTGGAGCATTTGTCTATTCACACTAAATGATGCGCTTTGATTTAAAACATTATGAGAGCCAGAGCCACACGCTGGCTGAATGTTCAATCACTGTGGCTTTCAGAGCCGTGGACCTTGTTTATCCATTAGAGATGCAGAGCTAACCTTTCGGATGCAAAACAGAGATTGCAGTTTTGTAAAGAGTTATTGATTGTCCAGTTATAATTTCATGATCTATTAGGTAACATTTCTTATGTTGTTTGTCTTTGTTGTATACGGAGTGTCCGTTTGTCTAAAACCCAGGCCAAAAAACCCAGCTCAAAGCTTCTGCCTCACAAGGGGACCAGATTTAATACAGTTGATGGTTGGAAATAAGTTCATTCTGTCAAAACCAATATTGCTTTTATTTTTATTATTAGTTACTCTTTTTATTGTTGTTTTTTCTCCATTTGTTGATTGCCTCTGAAATGTCAAAAATATTGGAAAATGCCAGCCACAGTTTCCCAGAGTCCAAGGTTGTGCAATATAATTACTTCTGTTGTCTCAGTTACAGGGCAAAAGCGGTGTGAGCAAATATCATAAATGGAGAAAGGCAGCAAATTTGCCACATTTTGGTTTGATTTTTTTAAAGCCTTTTAAAAACGAAATGAGCCAAACAGGAAGATGTATCAGTTGCAAAAGTCACACATTACCATAAAATAAGTATTGTAGATAGTATGTTGGTATACATGCCCCTGGGGAATTTCAGGCTAAGTTCAGAAAATGCCAGTTTATGTTCTGATCAGATGTATTTCTCTGTTTGTGTTTTCTAGTGTAGTTCTTGTTTCCTACATCATTCCAGTATCTGCACACAGCTGCTTTAAAACATGCTATACAGGCTTTCAGAAGCGAAACGCAGTGGAACCGCTTTGTTGACAACAGTCAATTCATCCCCTTCATGGTAGAAGCTGCCAGGAAAAAGATTCATGCTCTGTTCTGAGTGGTATTAGAGGATGAGATGGAACCTCTTTGAGGGTTATTTTGGAGGTTACAGAAAATGTATTCACACTTGAGTATTGAGGATGTAAATGAAGCATTAAGATCACTTTAAAACTGATAAAACCTTTACATCATTGCATGTGCTGCCTCTTAGGTCCTGCATCTATTTTTGGTTTTGTTTACAGCTGAAGAGATTTCAGTGAAGTGAAAAAAACCTCACCTCAACAGTTTGAAGAGTCAGAAAATGAATAATTTCAGATGATCGGTGGAGTTTAAAATGAATGCTTTCCTGTCATGTTTCCTCATAAGTTTAACACAAGTCCCCAGATATTTGAGTTTTTTCTTACCTTTAGGGTTACTGAGGTGTTACATTGGAAAAATGCAAATCAGGAGTTGATAAGATGGTTTCCAGATGGTTAATATGATTGTGTTAATTATAAAAAAGAAAGGTAATTGTCAGGACAGTTGTGACACAGGCACTGCAACCACGACGACATCTTCAGCTGCTATTAAATTATTGTTCTTGAGCAACCAAACTTGACAACGAACATCCAACAGGTTATGATGTATTTCACACCTGTCACACCTAATCAACACCCTGAGATTTTCTTCCTCTTGTTTTTTTCCCCTTTTGTTCCTTTGACTGATTCCCTTCCTCCCTGTCTCCTTTTCTCTCTCACACATGTCATGGTGCATAATTTGCGTCATAGCCTCACTGTGCAAATGGGGAAAATTGTGGTGACAATTTCAATTTGGCAGAAACTCTGAGAGCACATAGTCATTTGACACGAGTTTCTGATTGCTACTGCCCTGATGTGCTGAGAGGCATGTCCAGATTGTCCCTTACTCATACTGATGGATCTCTGAGTGGGTACCCATGCTGTAGCCTACAGTGCCACCATGAGGTTGACTCGCATATTATCTCTTATTCTCATGCATACTGAGTTGTCTCATTCCAGAGGAAAGTGCAAATTGAGCATGGTTATAAAGTGTCTGTATTATCTGCAGCATGAATGTTGCCTTATGTGCTATATGCAGCGGCCTGGTTGACATTCCGCCTGTGAGTGATTGCATCATTGTTACATAAAAACACAAAAGTGTCACTACTGACATACAAGATTGTGTCTGACCCAAGTCAAGCCTTCAGAAGTGTTTTTTTTTTTTTGAGTTTATGGATTATTTGACAATCTTACAGGTTTTTGAATTGAAAATGGCTTGAAATCAAGTTTCAAGACAGTGTGATAATGTTGTTCCCCTTCATCCTCAAACACAGATAAATACGGTCACCCTCCATCTTCATCCAGCTAAACTCAGTCGGTTTAAAAGAAGAAGAAAAAAGGAGTTGTTGCTGCGTCGTTCTCACACTCCCCTTATCATTCTGTTCTGTCAGTGTGCAGCAGTGCCCCAGTGAGCATGAAGATCCAACCACTGAACCAGACGGCATTGATGGTGAGCTGGGAGCGGCCTCTGACAATCTACCACCCCCCCATCACCGGTTACATGGTGTCTTACAGCTGGGTGAAACGTGATGTCGCTGATGAAAAGACTTTCTCTAAGACTGGGGACCAGAGAATGGTGAGCATCATAAGAAACTACTGCTGCAAAAATAAATAAATTAAAAAAAAACGGCTCATAGCAGATGAAAGCAGACGCTGTTCAAGTCATATTTTTTTCTCCCCTCTTTCTCTAAATCTACTTATTTATTTATTTATTTATTTATTTGACTATAAGTGTTGCTTAAATAGGCTCGGGCTGGTGTGCGGAGCGGCAGATGAATCTGTCAGGATGAAAGGTTGGTTGGATCAGTGACAGTGTGTAAAGGGGGAGACAGGTTGTGATGATCTCTGCATGTGGCTGTTGGTTGATATGAGGACCCAGACGCTCCCCTGTCACTCACCTGCCTAAGAATAGAAACACAGGCCTGTCGCAGAAATTGATGCGTCACAACTGATATAGTATAATGAGCACACAAATGCACCTGTGGCCTTTTCTCATATGTAACAATTTCCTTCATCTATTGACTTCTGTTTTGTTTGTTTTGTTTTGCATTCATTTAAATTTTAATCAGTCTCTGAACTAGGTGTCTGTATCACAGGGTTAAAAAGGTAATTCAAACCAAAGCAGTGTAAACAAAATGGCATTTGCACTTTTATTTCGACAACATGAAAGCCGGTGATAATTAGAAAAGTTTTGTTCTGGTTTTAGGGTGCAAATGTGGCTCTTTGAACACAGGTTTCCTTTAGTGACGACTGCAGAGAAAATGCAGTCGATCTTTTCATTTAGCTCAGCTGCCTTAAACATTGAAATACCACTCCAGTTCTTACTGTATCTTTCCATCAGAAAATTCACAGTGTCTGCACAAATAAATCTCGCCTCTGCAGGAGCTCGCACCTACTGAGATGTTCTTTTTCACGATATATATTCTTCTCCCTGGTCAGATATCTTTTCATTTCTTGGAATCCAACCCCAACTGTGCATCTCTTCAAGGCCACCCGACCCCCAGCTTTCTCGATAGTTTGAAAAGTCTGCCTCTTTAGGTATAAACAGTGCCGGGTCAAAACACATACCCAGTGGTTCAGAAACCTGGAATCAGTTCCCTGGTGACACATCTACCTCCGGCCTGGTCATGCAATTCAAAACACGCAGTTATCAATGTCATGGGTTGGATGCTGGTGAGGCATTTCATATTATTGCTGCTTTAGTGACTCCTGTTCGGTGCAGAAAACTGTAAAGCGAGGGCGGCATCTGAAGGAAAGTGCTAGCTTGTCTTATAAGCTTATAACCTCCTCCACTTATGCACAGAGCCTGACACTTGATAGCTGTTTTTACATCCATCTGTTCACGTTTTACAAGATGATTTTGTGACATTGCGACGACTTTATAAGGAAACAGTGCTCCAATATCCAGCCCACATAGTTCTGATGCCTCCACTGAGCATACACTTTGAATGGATTAGGTGCATATGCTATGTTCAGCTGCTCGTTCTAGGGACAGAAAAAAGATGTGCTTATGCATATTTTCTGGAAGAGAGAGATGTTTTCAACCAAGTAATTAAAGTCATTAGTGGAGGGAGAATATTTTAAACACAACTTATTATTCTATGCGGCTCATCTTCATTATGTATGGTTTAAAACATGACTGGGTGGAATCTTTAACTTTAAATCTAGAACTGGAGCTTAGATGTGATGGACAAGTGCGTTAAAATGAATATGCAAACAGGCTCCATGCTGTCAAGGGCTGCCTTACAAACTTAGTTAATGCTCGAGTCAGCTAAAGATGGATTAATATATATTTTCCCTCCCTCAGATTACGGCGCCCTCAGAAGTCCGTGTCTGGCTTGCATCACTTTGAGAAACCTACCGTTATGGTTTTATTTGATGTTAAACATGGAAAGCATTTCATTTGCAATCTCCCCTCGCTGGATGTTTGCTACCACGGGCAATTTACAGCAACATTTAGTGACCTTTGTGTTCTCTATCAACCATACAACCCCTAAGGTGGTCTGGCACGACTGTCATATTTCTATAGTCTAGCATTCTCTGTGTTTCTGTGGCCTTGCCATGAGACACAAGAAGGCACATATAAGACACAAACATGCAGAGCACTATTTTTAAAGGCTGCTACTGTATACTGCGGAGAAACTGCCAACCAAACTGGTCTTTAAGTCTTATTTCTAACAGTTTTGGGATCAACTGCTTTCTAGTGTAAAGATGAATGGATTTATTAGTCATTATTGAATATAACTGATTTTCATTAAGATCCACAAACTTGCTATTTTACTTGAAATGACTGATTGGAAGAATGATTTCTCTGTTCATATGTCCTTATCTGTACAGCTGCAATTCTGACATTGTTGTCCACTTTTCCCTCTGCCACCAGTCCTTCAAGTGTTGCCCATTTCATTTCCATTTCAATTTTCATTTCCTATCTCTGAAGACTTTATTTGAATAATTCTGGATAGAAAAAAAACTAGCTTTACAACAGCAGAGGCAATCATCCATCCATTCTGAGGACAATTTTTGTACAAGTACAGCCATCTGTGAATACTATTAAATTAGACAGGAAAATTACTATTGACTGAACTGTAGTTTAACATAATATGTTTTCACTTTAGGCATCAGTATCCCCACTTTCAAATGTAATTTCCACTAGTCATGCATGATAATTTATTGCAAATGTATCTGTTTAATCTGTTGCAGAAAGCAGTCATTACGAATGTGTCTCCTGACGTCCTGTACCTGTTCAGAGTGCAGGCGGTGTGTCAGCGTGACCTGCGCAGTGACTTCAGCCAGACACTGTTGTTCAGAGGTACGTCGTTTCGAGCCATTTGGTCATTATGTATCTTCAGCCTGTATTTTTATCCAAGTCAAACACGTGCAAGTGCATTTATGAATGACTTCCTTCCTCTTTTCCCTTTTCTTCTCCAGCAAATACAACAAGAATCTTTGAAGGGTCTCGCATCGTGAAGACTGGGATGGTTAGTTAACCAGAAGATGGCAGTGCACATTTCTTTTATTGTTACAGCCTCATTTATTTGTTCCTTTTTTTTAACCATTTTATTCTGTCTGCCCTTCTCAGCCCACAATTTCTCCAGCTTCCTCAGCAGACATGGCTCCCATCAGCTCTGGTTCCTCCACTTGGACATCTTCCGGTATCCACTTCTCCCTCGTCTCCATGGCAACCGGAATGGGCCCCTCCTCTAGTGGCAGTCAGGCCACAGTGGCATCAGTGGTCACGAACACTTTGCTCGCAGGCCTGGGCGTTGGCGGAGGGGTCATATCGTCTTTGCCGAGTTCTGTTTGGCCCACGCAAGCACCTCAAGCCACCCCTCGGAACCCGACGCATCCATCCACCACTCCCGCCAAGTCGGGCACGGAGCAGACGGCACCTCAAGGTGCCGAGACAGAGAAGAAGACCGAGGAGGAAAAGGCTGCTGAGGAGGAGGAAGAGAAAGGTGATAGAGAGGGGGAGCAGGAGGAGGAAGAGGATGAAAAGAAGAAAAAGAGCAAGAATTCACCTAATAATGAGGAGAAACAAACTAACAGCACTGTGGCGGCGGCTAAAGAGCCTTTAATCCCTACCCCCGCATCCACAGCCAAAGAGAAAGGAGAAGGCAAACCGACAGTTAAAGGCACCACAGTCCCTGCAAATAGTGATGAGGAACAGTTGCCCGAGATTGAAGTAGATCCAGTCTCCACTCAGGAGCCCCGTAATGACAGTGCCGAGATGCAGATCCCTCAGAGCTCGACACTATCTACAAAGATTGATGGTGATGGAGCGCCTGTATTGCCCTTCTCCGTCCACACTGGTGAGCAGTTATCCCTTTTACATGGGAGACGCATTTTGAATTCCTTTCAAACAGAAAAGTCCTCTTCTTGTTTTTTTTCCAACTCTCAGTGGGCCATGTTCCCTTGTAGACAGCTTTTCTTACGAGCAAAGTCTTTTCACCGAGAGCAGAATTTGGTAAACACTACCAACCGTTACACAGCCCAATTTAGAAGAACAAATAACCTGTTATACGACAGCAAATACACTGGTTGCCATTTCAGAAAAAGACAACACTCCAGGCTTTCTTGTCACTACAACAAAAAGGCCTGAAGGAAAAAGACGGCTGTCTGCCAGAGGGTTTCTGCCTTAAGGAATCCCTTTAAGATATTTCAAAAGAGTTTGCTTCAAGGGCGAGTATTTATTAATGTTTTTTTTTTTTTCCTGCCATGATGTCAGAAGCGGCAGTTTCATGGAAAGAGATTGATTTTGCTAACTTAGGCTTTGCACAAGAAAGAGATCAGTTTGTAGTGTCTTTTAATGTGTGATGGGGTCACCTGCAGCACGTTAGCATTGACATTGTTTTACTGTTCTTTTATACCCATTCCTGATTGATTTTCCTGAGTCTTATAGATGCTCAATCTCTCCCAGATCTCTCTCAGACATTTGATCAGGTATATGGTATATGGTTCGGATTTGGGTTTTTTTCCTAAAATATTGTGCTTTTTTCTATCAAGACTTCGATTTAACAATCTCCGCCCCCCCCCCCCCCCCAAAAAAAAAAAAAAAAATCACTGGGTTTGTATGTGTATATTTATGTATGTGTACGCATATGTATGCGTATATATATGTATATATATTAATTATAGTAATAATGCACTTATATATGCTTTTGGTTTCTACCGGTATCAATCATTAATATGTGTGCAGACAAGGAAAAAAAAAAAAGAAAGAAAGAAAAAAGAAAAGAAAAAAAAAGAAAGAAAAAAAAAAACAATCTCCGGCCTCACATTAAGATAAATACAGCAAATAATTTTCCAAACAAAAAAAGTATGCAAACAGAATAAGATTTTTTTTAAATGTATTTATTTATTTTGCAACCTGTGTCTGAGCATTTTAACAGCTATTTACTAACATCCAAAGCTAGGCAGGTTGGCTTGGTTAATTCATAAAACAATTGAACAAATCTCCAAAAGAATCAGAAAAACAAAATTTGCATATTTCCCCACCATTTCCCCTAAATTAAGTCACTATTCCACACTTTTCTGCACGGGAGCCATCACTAAACCTTCAGCTTAGTAGTCTGCTGTTAGTGGTGCAGAGAAATACAGCTCAGCCGTGGGTTTATATCCCCTCTCCCGTGAATGATAATGGCTGCAGCCTTACCACTCTCCACTGCTTACACAGCACTTACTGAGATAAATGTGGCTTTGTACGATTTAGGAACTTAAACAACGCAAACGCGAGCTACACCACTTTTACCTAGATCCTCTTTGATGTTCAGCTACAGGGAACTTCAGGCATCAGACCACTTTGTACACAAATTATTTATGCAACTCTTTGGTTCATATTGGATTAACTACTGTAAGCACACATTTTTAACATGTTTATGTATTGCTGTCTAGACCCAACCAGCTTGTCCAACGTAACGCGGTCTCCTCAACCGGGAATAGGTCGCATGGTGTGGATTGTCCCCTTGGTGGTGGTGTCTGCTCTCACTCTGCTCTGTCTCATCATGCTGCTGATCGTCATGGTCTACTGGAGGTGAGGAAGAGTTCTGTGATCCCACATTAGCACACATTTTTCTTGGAAGCATATCCCTACTCCATTCCTCTTTCATACGCATGGATAACTGAGCTGTCCTTCACCCGCTCTGGCCTCACCTGTCTTATATCATTTCTCAGTTTGTGTGTAAAGCACCTTTCTGGATTTTTCCAGTCCGATCAAAACAGCCCGGGTGCCTCCCTTGAAATGGGATGTGCGTCAATCCCGACCGGTTTGGTAGTAGAGCTGCTCTGTTGGCTGCGTTTTGCATATCAGGCCCATCACCCACTAGGATGAGGGGGGAAGAGGCCTGAAGGGCCTGCAGTTCCAGCACACGTCCCAGCTGTGTCTTTATCTGCTGGGCTAATTTCCAGCCACACCATCGGAGCCCCAGTAATTACACAGGCCAGGCCACTAGCACATGTCGGATGGTGGTTAATGAGAAACAAATAGTGCTACGGACCAGTTTTCTCAGTTGATGCCAGACATATTTACTGCTGCTGCTTGTCTAAGATTTTATTTGTTCCTAGACTGTAATTTTTTTTTTCTTTTTTCCTTCTTTCGATTGGACTGCTCTGTGAGATCACTACAGCAAATGTTTATAGCACCTTACTGTGGTAGATAATAAAGTTGTGATATAAATAAGAGCCCGGCTATCAGCTTCATAGAGGTGTAAAAAACAGACAGCTGGAAACAAGATGACTGTAGCAGATTTGGTTGGTGAGTGGGTTACTGAGAGTTGTGGTATTTGAGCAGAATCGCAGGGGCAGCTTTGAGATTACAGCAGCTGTTGTTGTGACAACTCCGACAGTTCAGAGACAATGCTTACTTCCCCAGGGGAAAAGGCCACAACGAAAGATGAAATTCATACTCTCTTAACTCTCCATCCTCTTGGTGACAGAGTTGCTATTTGAGCCAGTGAGCTTTACACATTGCTGCTTCGCTCGTTATCGGCATATAATCGCAGTCTGTTTAATTTGTAAATGCGTCTGTAGAAATAAGCATTAGGTGGAATTTAGTGACATTAAATATCCCAGTATGAGTTTTTGTTTGTTCATTCTGCTTCTTCAGTTATACGCATATCCACAGTGGAATTAATTGCTGGAGTTAGGGTGCACATCTGGAACCTTCCGAGGCTCGAGGTGTTTGTTTAAAACTCAGACAGATGTTGAAATGAGAGCAAATCCCAGCTCTTGTAGGTGCCTGACTGCTGCTGCTGATGCTCCCGTGTTGAGGAGGAGGCCTCTTGTCTCATCCCGGATTCTGCTCCTTCAAAGCAAACTATTCTTCTACAACTATGGCAGCAAGTCAGTAAGGAGTTGTTTGACGGTGCTGCTTAGGTAGCTGGAGCACATCTGCACTCCAAGGGGGGCACTGCACTGGGAGGCTGTGACGCAAGCCAAAGGGGGAACTCTCCTCCCCCATTTGTTTTTCCACTGTCCCTTCTTGCTCCTTCTCTCCTCTGTGTCTCTCTATCCATCTTCTAAATGCTTTGCTACCTTTTTGTTTTTGTTTCATCTCTCTTTAAGAATGACAAGCATCTGCTCCCTCCTCTGCAGCAAGTACAGGTAGGATTAAACTTGGGATATGCTAGCATTGAAATTTTAGGCTTTTATGAATTCATTGTATATGAGATGAGGTGGTGGAAACGCAAGGTGTGCAGGACCCAAGCTTCACCCAGACATGTTAGAATTGTAAATTTTTTGTCTCCTATAGAAGACAGGGATATGTTGAAAATTGAATGCATTAACCTCAGAAAATGTACACCTGCACTTCTTCTTTTTTTTGGTCAGAGGTGAAGTAATACTCCTGTTAAATAATTTAGAAAAGTCTCAAAAGATGATATAATAAACTTTTGACCTTGAATTCTGTCACATTTGTGCAAATTAGTCTAGGAAGGGCTGCAGAAATGTTTGGCTTTTAAAGCAATATTGATTTTTCCAGTGATTTAATGTTGCATTCCCAAATTATGAAAATACATTAACCTTTTGAGCAGCAACTGCTTCTCAAAAGGTTAATGTATTTCTTCCAGGAAAAAGCACATGGAAGTTAGTTTTTGTTATCCTCTGTGTGTTGTAAAGCCTCTTTGAGTTTTCTGTGAGGAGAGGGAAATATTGTTTGGGTTAGCTGCCTTCAATATGCGTAAAAAGCTGTAACTTGGTGCTGCGGTTCTTTGAGTTACTATGCGCTGTTTACCTGTTCCCAGATGTCAGATCAAACCTGCGTTTCCTGGAGCCGCTTGCTCTCTCTGTGCGCAATCAGCCGTGTCCCAGTTACTCTGGGGCTTTCATTAGCAGTTTTTAGCTGCTGTAATTCTGTTCAACATTTCAATGCTGATGTTGACAGACCGCATCTGAGGATGACTCCCTGATACACTTTACTGCATCATTTGTGCTGAGCGTGTGTGAATTTACTGTGCTGGAGTCACTGTTCTCATCTCTCTGTGTCCCTGTAGGAGGTTTTTCCAGACAGCTCATTTCTATGTGGATGAAAGCAGCTCCCCACGGGTGGTGGCCAATGAGAACATCCCAATCATCCCCATACCAGGTGAGCCACACTACAGCCATAATGTTGTTGTTATGATGCTGGAGTACAATTAAGAAAAAAACACAAAAAAACAGTGACTTTGAATCTGTTTTACATTCATTCAGCCTAACCTTGAGTGAAACATACTTATAGAGTGTTAATGTCACTTACATTTAGAGATGTATAGAATTACACCTCTTTTTACAAAGAGGTGTTCTTTCCCGTGACTGTCTTTAAATGGTTTCTTGAATTACCTTGACATCTTTGCTTCGACAGTTTCTGTTCATTTACTGTACATGTGAAGTGACTGAACAGCTTGGAATGAGTTGTGTGACTGGCTTTTTTTCTGCCCTTAATATCCCTGGCAGCGGTGGCAGCTTGTCGATACCAGACTCTACCTTCCCAGTCTCTTAAGGCTCAGGGATATTTTAATGCATTAATAAGCATAGTTAAACTTCAATCCTTTTTTTTTTTTTTTTAATTGGGTGACATTCAAGCCCACGTGAACATACCTATGGAGAGTTGTATGTCTTTATTCTGGAAAATCAGCCACAGTCCATTACAATATCTAAAGCCTGTTTGATAAATGACCAAATTAATAAATGCGAACTGGCCCCTCGACTGTAACCGCTGAGGCGAGGAATGGCCCCACAGGCCTCAGCTGCAGGGGTATATTACTCAAGACACCGGCCAGCATCAGCAGTGATGACAGCTGAGTCCCCTCCATTGTTGTCCCTTTGTGGTGCCGACCAGCTTCATCAAAGGCCCTTCATGTGTGCTTTGGGGCTGATTTAGCTCAGATGAAACAGATGCTCCCTCCCATAAAAGCTCATGATAGCAGATATAGCTGTTTGAGAGGTTAGTCTCTAAAATAAATAATAAATCTTCATTAAGAAATCTACTCTGTGACTGATGTTACATCAGAAAACTTCACAAAATGATAAATGACATTGATTTACATAGTAATAGACCTAATAGACTCATGCATATTCACCCATTCTCTGAAACGTGGTGTGTAGAAATGACTTCCAGGCCACGCTGGATGGAAGTGTCTTACATCGTAATGGGCACTTTACTAACTGCTGTGACAATTGTACTTTCTCCTGCAGATGACATGGAGGCCATCCCTGTGAAGCACTTTGTTAAGCACGTCATGGAGCTCTACAAAAATAACATGCAAGGTTTCGCTGAGGAATTCGAGGTACGATCTCAGCATCAGTTTTCATATTGATGGGTTTGAAGCATTTGTACTTTATGGGTAATGGTGCTTTTATAGTAGCTCCAAGTGTAGTTTTTACAACCTCATAAATAAATCAAACAATGCATGAAAGTATTTCTGTGTTTTTCTGAATTTAGCATGGACAATTAAATACAGGTCGTATGTTTCAATAGCACACGGGGCTGTATAGCACATATGTGATCATTGTGACCCGATGGCTAAGAGAAACATGGAGAGAGAGAGAGATCAGAGAGAGTGAGGTTAATTAGAGGAGGGGCTCTCTGCTGGCTGACTGGGTGGGTGTGCATTTTTTTTCCTGACTATGTAGGTTAAGAAAGAAGGCAAATGCTTAACCCGCGGAGTATTCTAATTGGGGTCATTTGATGTGTGCATGAATTGCAAACTCACCGGGATAGAGCTCTGTTGAAGCAACTGCATGGTGTGGATGGCTGAATGCAGGGTGGTGCAGTGGAAAAGGAGAAGGCTGTTCTACTGAAGACTTTAGCTCCAGCCCCAGTGGCAGTTTGCATCTGCTCCGCCTAGTGTCCTTGACCAAGACTTAGAGTTCCTGCTGCGGGCTCAGATCATCAAGAGCTCTGAGCTTCTTATGTACAGCTGAGATGGTGGGGGGTACAAACCTGTAAAAACGGATAGCATCACAGAATGTTTCACTTTCAAGATGACCATTAAAGAATTTCAGCGTATACATGTCTGTTAATTCCATCCCATTTTTTCCCCCCTCTCCAGGAGGTCCAGCGCTCCACAGTCGACTTGAAAATCACAGCAGAACATTCCAATCATCTTGACAACAAGCACAAAAACAGATACATCAACATTGTGGCCTGTGAGTCAGCTGTAAAATCTTATCAGGACGTCTACCGGTGTGGGATTCAATAATGTTTTTATATCAGGTTTTCATCCTTCTCAAAATTCATATAAATATGCCCCTGCTTTTCCTAGATGACCACAGCAGGGTGAAATTGCGTGCTCTGGCGGGGAAAGATGCCAAACATTCAGATTACATCAACGCCAACTATGTGGATGTGAGTTTTTCCATTTGACTCGTGGCTCGTGGTTTAGTTGTTTGTTTTTTTAAAATGCAGTTCTCGCTTTGGTTATCAGAGCAGACATTGGAGGTGAAAAAATCCTTTGCACCGTTGAATGCTGTGCTGGCTTTCACAAAATCAAGTGCATGAACAAATAATGTTTCATTATCTGCTATATTTCAACTGCATTATATACTGTTTATTGAAAGTTATAGGAAATGCAATAATGCGTGCCTCTTCCCAGTAAATGATACACCACTCTCCCTCTGTTTCAGGGCTACAACCAACCCAGAGCTTATATTGCTGCTCAGGGTCCTCTCAAGTCTACGTTTGAGGACTTTTGGAGAATGGTCTGGGAGCAGAACACTGGAATTATTGTCATGATTACAAACTTGGTGGAAAAAGGCAGGGTAGGTCCACTTCTGTTGTTCACAAAATAATAGAAGTGTGCGGGGGACTGAGAGGCGCTCAAATAAAGTATGTTGTGCCTGTTGCGTCTTTCAGAGGAAATGTGACCAGTACTGGCCTATGGAGAACAGCGAGCAGTACGGAAACATCGTGGTGACGTTGAAAAGCACCAAAGTGCACGCCTGTTACACGCTGCGCCACTTTCTTATCAGGAACACAAAAGTCAAAAAGGTAACCAAGAGTCAACCCTCATTTTCCATGTCTTGGCTCGTAAAGACATGAAAACATTTAACACACTCTCTAAAATCACCAACATTTAAAACCGTTTGAAGAAAAGATTAACCTGTATGTACATTTATTATTTACATACACACACAAGTTCAGCCGTGTCTTTGACAATCAATGATATTCAGATAGTTTAGGATTATTAAGTAATATCTTCAAAGGGCTGTAATGAATATGAACTGTTTGTTTGTTGCTTACTGCATTTACCTTTTTATATTTTTTATTTCCTTTTCATCATCTTTATTTAAGTATTGAAGAATGAAACCCATTTTCCAACACTTGTTTTTTTCCATCTCCATCACACATTTCTTTGAGTTTCTACTACCTTGCTTAAAGAAGGCTGTGTCATGTGGTCAGATGTTTGCTCAAACAACAGAACGCATCAAAATAAGGGGAAAAAAATCAGTTCTTTCATTGTTTTTTTTTGTAGACACCTTCTTAACACATTGAAATAAAGATATTTGTTTTTGGAATTATGTTCCACATAGTTATCAGTCCTTAATTTTTTACATACAAGCTTAGGATTTGGTGTAAATTCATTAATTTTCATGTATTTCTTGAATTTTTTACTGCAACAAACCTGTTATGAACTTTGAAGGTGGAGCGTTTCAGTGATTTATTAGTCACCTGATTCTGTTGCTCCATGTTCAGAGACTGAAGGGGATTGGTTGTGTTTTCATCAGCATTACAGTACATATCTGTTTCACTGCTTTAGGGTCAGAAGGGGAATCCGAAAGGGAGGCTGAATGAACGCGTTGTGATCCAGTTTCACTACACCCAGTGGCCTGACATGGGAGTACCAGAGTACACGCTTCCTGTCCTCACCTTCATCTACCGCTCCTCGGCGGCCCGTACAGCGGACATGGGTCCTGTTCTGGTACACTGCAGGTAATTCATCACTAGCGAGCTCCGGGCCGGGATGAGTGTTAAGATGTGCATCTGCTGACTTAGTTGGACGCTCCCCCTCGAAGCCTCCGCTCACATTAGCTTGTGCTCTGCTTTCAGTGCAGGGGTTGGGCGCACAGGAACCTACATTGTCATTGACAGCATGCTGCGACAGATCAAGGACAAAAGCACAGTCAGCGTCCTGGATTTTCTGAAACACATACGCACACAGCGCAACTACCTAGTCCAGACTGAGGTAAGACGGCCAAACTAATCAGTTACTCTGGGAACCAAGATTCCATCTCTAAAGGTCAACTGTGATTTAAGATGGAAAAGCAGTTATGGGATCTATTCAGTTTTGATACTCTGAGCTCAGATAAAGGTCACGCTGCGATTTCAAGGCAGCACAGAGTGCAAACTGTTACACACTCTTCATAATACCGATGACCGTATCACACTGTCTGGTCAATTGTTTCCCTCGGACTCAAGATCTCACCACCGTGTCTAATTGGTCTGACTTGCCAGGCACCACGGACTAATTTGCATACATATTATTCAATTTCGAATAATTTTGTGTATAGTTAGATTGAAAATCGACCTGGATAAGTGTCAACATTTTTATAGTTGCCAAGAAATGACAAAGTTTAGAATATCCAAGAATAAGCGTTAGCCTCTTCTAGCCTGGATATGGGTGCATCGGTCACAAAACTGTTTCAATCTTCATTTAATATCAAACTTGTATCATTATAAATCCTTTTATCAGATCAAACTGAAGTCTGATGTAACAGAACAAACTCACACTGTCTGACTTGTGGGGAAAAAGCATTTATTTGCAGCGTTTTGGTGCTTGACCTTTATCAGACTAACTATGTTTGGACACTGAGAATCCATCTGAAGGAGGGAGGAGCTTCTGCTCTGGATTTGTTCATGCTCTTCTGTTTCAGGAAATAAATGTGGAGATTATATCCCTCTAAGATCTACCTTCATAAGTGGTCGTCTGATTCATGGAAAAGATGTACATTACTAACCATTAGTTTATCCAGAATGCATTTGAATATTTTTTCTACTTGTTCCCCATCAAACCTGAAATACAAATACTGTACCCAGCAGTAGCTTTTGACGGATGTTTTTGGACTTAATTCATATAAAAAAGGCCATACAGTGCATGAAGATGCACTGTGCATATCAAACGATGATTAAACATGACAAATTCTGACCAAATTCTGACCAGATTGTCTTTTCCAACCACAATTCTTCCAGGAAGATGATGGTTAACCTCTGTCCTTAAATAATGTGTTGGAGACTTCTCAGCTTAATTTTAGTAGTTCTTTAATGGTAGTTTTTCATGCAGTCTCTTTAGTTACTGCATAGCAGTAATTTGACCTGTCTTATTAAAAACTAATATCTTATCCACAACCACAAGATGTGTGTTTTGACAGTTTTTTTCGGCATGAGTCGTTCACTGCATCACTTAAGGTTACATAACTCCTTTTCTAGCTGAAACATTTTAATTACTGCAGTACTTCTCCAGTGGGAGGTACCAACTCATTAGCTTAGTTTTTCTTTGTTTAGAGTAAAATAGTATTAACAAAACGATTTGCATTCATAATTACACAATCTCATGAATCAAAACATTTGCTGCCTTTTGTCTCCCGTCAGGAGCAGTATATTTTCATCCACGACGCTCTGATGGAAGCCATCCTCGGCAAAGAGACAGAGGTGCCGGCCTGGCAGCTGCACAGCTACGTCAACAGCATCCTTACGCCCAACTCGGCCGGCCGCACGCCGCTGGAGAAGCAGTTCAGGGTGAGTCAGACCCTGCCGGTCAATGGAGCCGTCACAGTGCGCTGTGACGCCATCGACTGGATTCCAGGTGCTCTCTGGATCAGACGCTTGTCAGCAACACACACGGTGGCTTCCCACTTCCTCACGCAGAGAGATTGAAAAGCCACTTTGATGTTGGCTTTAATAAAATCATGTCTGTCACCCCTGCCGTGTTCTGCTAAGTTTAATGAATGTTTCATCAAACTGCTGCTATTCCAACATCAAGAGAGAAAGAAATAATTGCTCACATAACATTTATACTTTCTGACCTTCAGAGTCTCATTAATGTAAAAAAAAAGTGGTGCTGTTAATTTCAGTTCGGTAAACAATGTTATATCTTATTAATCATGTTTAATTTAGGTTTACAGTGACTCTGAGGACCAGTGTCAGATTTATGCCCTCTCTTCCAGCTGCTGACTCAGTGTAACACCCGCTTTGCGGAGTGCTTCAGTGCCCATAAAGACTCCAACAAGGAGAAGAACCGCAATTCCTCTGTCGTTCCCTGTGAGTATTTCCCTCAGCTTTCACCACAGTGGACCTGAGCAGATTACCAATCACAACATTTCTTAAAGCTGAATTTTACGATTTCAATTTTTCTTTACACAGTCTCTAAATTATTAAAACAATTCGTATACCAAAATTAGAATCCATTTCCATAATCCTATGAGTTAATCTTTCTACGCATTTTCAGCACTCTGACAGTAGAAAAAGGACGTGCTTGTTGCTATAGCAACAGCCGGGACGGGTAATGAATGTGTGCATTATCAGCCAGCGTGATATAAAAGAGGCCTGGGTTGTGATTTAAAGCATGTTTTTTTTTTTTCTTTCTTTTTTCTATTTCTGCCTCAACAGCGGAGAGAGCGAGGGTCGGACTCACTACTCTGCCTGGCATGAAAGGAACAGATTACATTAATGCATCCTACATAATGGTACACTGCTGAAAATTAATGACTTGAATTTCTTTATCCTTGCCCATTGTGCTTGTGAAAATGATGCTTCAGAAAATAAGCGGAGTGACACAGCCATCCTTTAGAAAGGCTAACGGCTCACCTCTGTCACCTCAGGGCTACTACAGGAGTAATGAGTTCATCATAACTCAGCATCCTTTGCCGCACACCACCACAGACTTCTGGAGGATGATTTGGGACCACAACGCGCAGATTATTGTCATGTTACCTGACAACCAGGGTCTGGTGAGTAACTATGGCGATCCTCGTCTTTTGCACAAAAATAAAACTAATGCCTAATAAGGGAAGAAGTTAAATAAGACAAATGTCAAACTTTTCCCTGCAGGCTGAAGATGAATTTGTTTACTGGCCGAGTCGTGAAGAGGCCATGAATTGCATCGCCTTCACTGTTACTCTCATCAATAAGGACAGACTGTGCCTCTCCAATGAGGAGCAGATCATCATCCACGACTTCATCTTGGAGGCCACACAGGTACTCACTCCCCCCCCCCCGCCTCCTTAATGTCCCACCAGCATGACATACTGTATAAAAGGTCCTTGAATAGTTTTTAAATCATAAATTGCCATCTCTGTGTAACAGGATGACTATGTTCTGGAGGTGAGACACTTTCAGTGCCCCAAGTGGCCAAACCCAGACGCCCCTCTCAGCAGCACCTTCGAGCTCATCAGTGTCATCAAGGAGGAAGCCATGACCCGAGATGGCCCCACCATCGTGCACGATGAGTACGCTCAAATTTTACTTGTGTTTTTTAATGTCCAACTTGAGCAGTGGCTCAAAGACCTTTACACTTTTTTTATAGCACATTTTCTTGTTTAGGAGAATTTTGGTGATGAGAAGATCTAAGTCTTCCCTGGGTTTTTATCACCTCCTGCAAGTTGTCTTGTTGAAAAATAAACCTCTAAATGTTAAGTGTTTTTCATGGCTAGAGGTTTCAAAGTCCTCAAGTGTGTGCCGGCACTACAGACCACCTCCACAACAAACAACAAAATGTCTTTTTCGTCACCAGGCAACAGAACTAACTTCTATACTCCCCGCTTACGCCTTCTCTCCATGCCTCAGTGTCTGCAGCACCCCAGCTGCTATTAGTGCCAACATCAGCTATGTGAATAGCCTTCATCACTCAGTCTCCACACAATCAATCATCATTTTCTCTCAAGTTGCCGAAGACTAAATAAAGCCACATCGCCTCCCCACTCGTTTATTCTGTATTCTGATGCGCTGCGGGTCAATAACTAAAACTACATAAAAGGAAACAACCTCCTATTTTTTTTCATCTGAAATCAGGACAATTGGGGCGATCTTTTCTTGTTTAAGAACACGGGGACAGCTTGACGGTTGTTCAGAGTGTGTTGTGCACATCTCCTCCCAGGTACGGAGCGGTGTCAGCGGGGATGCTCTGTGCCCTCACCACACTGTCCCAGCAGCTGGAGAATGAAGGAGTCGTGGACATCTATCAGGTGGCCAAGATGATTAATCTCATGAGGCCGGGAGTCTTCACTGAAATAGTAAGTTTAATGCTGATGTAAGGACAAACAAGGGGACTTTTGGGTCACCCGCTCTTAATTGGAAACAATGATCCGTAAAATTTAAAGCGTCGACATGCTAAACATGAATTAATGAAAATGCATGCCACTGGCAAGCAGCTTTGAAGTAAACATTCTTGATTTTAAATGAAATTTGCTCTGTACCTGCTCGGTGTGTAAATCAATTATCATTTAGCATTTTTTGCCAGAGACATTTGCTCATGAAATTGTTAGTCTTGTCCATAACTTGTTCTGCTCCCTCAAACAGCCAGGAAAACTGATCACAATCATTTAAAGGGGTCACATGTATGTTTAAAAAGAAATGATGATAAAAGTATATGACATTCCGTAAATGGTTGCCAACTTGATGCGTGTTTGTGTTTGTGTTTTGCGTGCGCAGGAGCAGTACCAGTACCTTTACAAAGCCATGCTCAGCCTGGTCAGCAACAGAGAGTGCAGCCTGAGCCCCATGCACATGGACACTAATGGGGTGGTGGTCATTGCAGATGAGTCGGACCCAGCGGAGAGCATGGAATCGCTCGTCTGAGGACATTCTTGCAGCCACTCAATTTGTAGGAAAAAAGAAAATAGAAAAAAAAGAAAAAAAAAATCCAAGAACTTTTCTGAGGCCTTTTTTGCCAGACTATTGATTAAACAAATAACCTTATTACTTTTTATACTGATAAAAGTTTTTTGATATTTATGTTTTTGTCCTTTATTTCTTGTCTTAAATGTTCTCCTGCTGAGCGTTTGCACCTGTTTTAAGTTGACATGAGGAAAAAGCAGCTCTGTCCAGTTTGCACTATATTATCAGTGTTACTGCCTAAAACCCAGTGAGAGTGAAACTTTTCCACAGTTTAATTCTGGCGTCACAGCAAAAACCGGTATCCTGGACTGCATCGAGGCAAAGCTGAAGCATGAAGACCAGGATGAGCATCCACCACCAAACAAATCTCAAAACAAAACACTTCATCACATCATACCATAGCCCAGCATGTATTTTGTCACTTTGTCACATCAATAAAACTGTTTTAAGGCTCCACTCCACATGAGCGAAGCTTTTTATCACAAACAAAGAGACTCATAGCTGCCTATACATCAATGTCCCAGTATCTCACTACTGTCTTGTAAAATGTACTTATGGCTTATTTTGTTAAACTGTGTTAAACATCTAATGTGAACATTTACCTATTTTTACAGATATTTATATTGCTTTATATATATATATATATATTTTCCCTGTACTTTTTGCCTTTTTTTTTTTTTTTTTTTTGTCCACTGGCCTTGCTGTGGATTCATAGTTTTGAAGATTCTGTAGATTTTCATGTATAGTCGATAAACCTCTGGGTTTTTTTTTTTTTTTTTTTCAGCTTTCGTTGTTGCTTTTCTAACCTCAGCAGTCACAGCTTAGCCGTTAACACATGTATCTGTACCGACACAATGCAATGCCTACAAAAAAAGGAAAAAAAAAAAAAAGAAAAAACAAAAGGATTCACTCTACACAAAGTTTTTCATGTTTTATTTTCCAGCGGATTTTTTTGTCACAGTCTTAGTAATTTGGATTTACTTTCGACACTGATCAACATGAAACTTTTTTTTAATGTCAAGGTGAAAAACTTTAAATACGCATTCCTGAAATCAGGACAAAACCCTTCATTCCCTTCCAGCCCATTGAAAGCAGAGATGACATGACTTTTTTAATGTTATTCATTTATTTTTTGGCTTCTTAATACATATTTTTTCACGTTTCTGTGAAATACTGCCAAACTGATGAGAGTGACCTTCGCAGCAGTGCTCACCAGAAGGTGAAGATGCTCTTCAATCCCTACAATATCTTCCTATATTTCCCTCTTTGTAAACATTAAAATTAGGCATTTGTTTTAACGAGATCATTAAATATCGAGAGGTGAATTATTGGCCTTCTTGTACATGTGATGACTTGGATCTCTTGTTTGCAATCAAATTTGGTTCAGTTATAATTATATTTTCTCACTACTACTACTGTCATTTAGCAGATGCCTTTATCCAAAGCGACTTACATCTGAGACGCACCATGGAGCACTAGACTACCACCCACCTTGACATTAGTCTGCTGATCAGTGTCAAGAGAAAACTTTTTTTTCTTTTTTAATTCTGTAAATAAATAAAACATGAAAAAATCTGAAAGAAGTGAAAACTTTCTATAAACACTGTAGTTTCTTTTTGGTGGGTTGATGCTTTATTTGTAACCAAAGATGTGGTTCCAGTTTGCAACATGTAAGTGATTTTGTCCTGAGATCTATTTAATCAATAAGAATTTAAAGTCAAAATTGTTAAAAGCGTGCAGTACAGATTTCCAGTGTCAAAAGTGTGAATTTAACCAGAGTTAAGCATGTTTCTGTTTGAGCCTCAGGAACTCACCTTCCCGATAATCTGACTTTGTGATGCTTTCCTCATATTAGAAAATAAGGTTTCAAATTCAGAATGTAAATTGTACTTTCTTTGGGCCAATATTCCTTCTACGCGTTATTTTGTGACTATAATTATAATCCCTTTTAAACCCTGAGCATCACTTTCTCTTGAGTTATTTATGCATCTTCCTGTTTTCCAGGGAACATGGAAACATTTGTGTGATCCTAAAATCACTCTGTTTCAACTAGCATTTAAAGCAGCACAAAGGAAGTTCTATTTACATTTAGTCCAGAAGACCACAACAGCTGGATCATGCCTTGGATTTAAATGCAAGGGAAACACTGAGCACATACATGAGATATGAGCGTACCTGAAAGGTTTCCTAAGAAAAAGAGGATTCTAGGCCACTAGTGGACAGAAAAGAAGACAAGAACAGGAATATCCCGAGCAGAGACATAAACACTCAATGGCCTACTGTAGTCATGGCAGCGCGTGGAGGTCTCTTCTGGAAATTCTTAAGGAACGAAGTCTTTGGGATCAATAAAAGTCAGTGTAGTCATCCAAGGCTTTAAAGGCTTTAAAGTTAAATTACAGTTTCATCTGCTTGATGTTCAAACCAAAAGTCGCAGTACAATAAACGGAATTTAAGATTGAAATGAGTTCATTCTGGGACTTGTACCATCGTTATTACAGCTGTTACAGAATGTCATATATTTCTATCACTAGCGGAGCAGGCGGGGGGGCAGAGGGGGTGGCCGCCCCGGGCACACTGCTGCGTGGTGGGGGCCCACGCCGAAGAGGGAAAAAAAAGTGTTCTGAATAAAATAAGGAAAGTTGGACTATATAACAATTGCGTTCATAAGGATAAAGTTGTTTAAAAAATACAAATGAAAGAAATAGTCCCTTCTCCCCTTGTGTGTCTGCCTGTCATGCACGGGTACGTGCGCGCATGTTGTCTGTTTACTTTTAAGCCGGAATTATGGTTCTGCGTTACACCAACGCAGAGTCTACGCCATAGGGTACGGCGTAGGGGGCGCGTCGTGCGTATCCTACGCCGTAGACTCTGCGTTGGTGTAACGCGGTACCATAAATAAGCCTTTAGCGAGTTGTCGCATCAGAAGTAGCAGGAAAGTCATGCTGAGTTTCAGCAGGCTGAAATGATTAAAAACTATCTCCGGGCTGCATGGATGAGGCCTCAAACCTCACCTTGCTCTCAATCGAGAGGGACATCGACATTGATGAGAGCAAAGTGATTGAAAGGTTTGCGGTGATGAAGAACTGGCTGATCGTTGAATGTGTAGGCCTACCCCCGCCTCCTTGGATGGAAATATGTTTTGTTGTGGTTCTCTGCTCACTGCTGGATGAAACCATCATTGGTAAGCTGTTATAATATTAATTATTTCTGATGACATTGTCATGATGCTGAATATATGGCATTTCCTATATTGTCTGTTGCTGTTTGACAGCCCTGTCGCTCGGTCATTGTGTTAAATACATGTCGTCGCACATTGTAAACTGTTGTCGTGCAGGTTGAACACGTGTGTCTGAATTGTGCTACGCGCCGAATCCGACATCTATGGCTAAGATGAAAACTTAGCCTTAAAAATAAAAATATCCCCAAGTCACAATTATGAGATAAAAAGTCGAAATTATGAGATAGAAAGTCATAATTATGAGATAGAAAGTCGAAATTATTAGATAGAAAGTCATAATTATGAGATAGAAAGTCGAAATTATTAGATAGAAAGTCATAATTATGAGATAGAAAGTCGAAATTATTAGATAGAAAGTCATAATTATGAGATAGAAAGTTGAAATTATGAGATTAAAAGTTGAAATGACTTTTTATGTCATAATTATGACTTACCGTGGGGATATTTTTATTTTTAAGGCTAAGATTTCATCTTATTTTTTTCTTTTACTGGCGGAAATGAGCTTCCATAGACATCACTGGATGTCATTTGATTTTTATCTCCAGTTTGACTTATATCTTAAAGTCTGCATTAGGCTTATAATTAGGTTTGACATAATGACTGGCAAACTCCATGGTGCTAGAACCTCATGTGAAGGTTCTGACCGTGTCGCCTGCTGCTGTGGTTGTGTGTCGGAGGCGCTGATCTGTGGCATTTTTTTAGCGATTATGTTCTAACGGGGATGTTTAGACCAAAAGGGCCCATCTAGAATGCTTCGCCCCCCCTAGGCTGGGACCCCTGCTCCGCCCCTGATTTCTATTATTTGGAAAAGTTACTATTTCAAGATTTATTTAATATGTACCTACTGCAAATACTTTAGCAGGCTCTACTACAGATTAAAATACTATTGTAAATACTCAAATGCCTTGTTAATCCATAACTTCTACTAGTCTGCTACTAAATGCTAGTTTGACAAGGCCGTTTTCAAAACCAGTAGGCTACTGAAAACCAGAATGGAGGTCGTGGTTGCTACTTCGTAGTATACGACAGTAAAAGCACTGATTCTTTAGCAACATCAGAAGCGGGTCAGGTGACCACTGTGATCACCTCATGCAGTGGTGGACCATTGCAATATGGGAGGTAGAACACAGTCACATCAAAAAATCAATGTCTACACGTAGTGCACTAATCTATATAGGCGAGAATATAGTGAATTCATCACCAAAATAGTTTTCATCAGAGCTGTTTATTGCAGAGATGAAGCAGAGGATGGCTGTCTCCTAATGCCACCTCGATCAGTGGTACACCACTTTTGCTTCAGCATAGGCTACATTAGGTGCACTATGCAGGGCATAACAATTCACACTGCATATTCGGTCAGCACCTCCAAATGGCAAATGTGCTATCAAGTACGATGTATAAATGAGGCTGGGATGATGAAGGATACAGCCTGGTTAATTATATATTGGAGATTTTCCCAGAAGTAACAAAGCCCTCTGGGTAGTTTCTGCATACTACAAACTGTCCAAACCTTTTGCAAAAATCATTACCAGTGCTATAATATCACTTTCAGAGCAGGGTACGTGAGGTACCAGTGCGGACCGGGGAGTTCTCCTTTGATTCAAGTTTTACTATTCATGGGGACATTCTGTGCACTTATACATGTATAAAATAATTAAAAGCACACTTTTGAAGGAAAGTTTACCTTGCATCTCACTTTTTTCCACATCTAAACCTCTTTAAACCACAACTGTTATTCATTTTCAGTTTTTAGCAACAAACATTTTTTTGTGGTGGCAAACATAATTTGAATATTTATGCACAATATTGGGGTTTTCTTGTGTCCTTTAGCTATTTTATAGCTGTAATAGAATTTACTTTTGTGGAAAATGTTTTTCTTTAACTCTCCAAAGCAAATTAGCAGCAATCACAGCAACCCGTCCGAGGTCCCTGCTGGAATGTGGACCCGATTTTCTTGACATTTACTTAGTGCTCCACTGGACTATTGTGTTTGCTCATTTTAGCCTGATCAGTGGTTAAATCTATTTTGTAATTTAAAATAGTTACACGGTCTTCAGAAATAGAAGTTTGCTCACTGTAGCGCTGGAAAGCCTTGAAAACGTTTTAATTTGGCATTTTCAAGGCTTGAAACTAATCAAATAAATAGACATTAAAGACAGTCTGACTTAATGGCTTGCTATATATATATATATATATATATATATATATATATATATATATATATATATATATATATATATATATATATGAAGAAAAAAAGAAGACCTGAATTTTGGGAACTTCTAATGTGAGTAGATGACAACAGACCTTATCAGGACTTAACCTGAACCTCTAGTCTTGTACCTCGGAGGTGGGAAGTTTCTTTCTTTACTGTGAACAGCTGTTTGTAATCAAAGGTTGTGTGCAGAAACAGTCCTGACCAACACTAAAAACCTCTAAACACTGGTAAAATGTCACTCACATGAACAGCAGCTCTTAACAATAGCAGAGGGATGGACTGACTTTAAAACGCTGGTGGTGTTTTTGGTGGTGTTTTTGGTTTAGCCGCTGTGTGACGGAATTACAAGTGAGCATCATTATATTGTGTGCAGGCTGACCATTTTGTAACTTCATTGTGTCTATAGTATCTATCTAATAGACAGTCACAGCCTGAATGGTCAGTTACAACATTTGTTTGTTGTTTAAAATTGCACATATTTGTTTAGTGTTTTAACATCTTGGAGCAGTTGAACTCACAACAGGCCACCAGCCTGATCTTGGTTGGCTGGGCTCTCAGACCAGGTGCTGCATTCTCTCTCACATGGTTAACTGAGCTTCAGGGATTTCCGGTTCTTCCCCGTGGCCAAGATTTGCTGAGTTTTCTATAGAGCTACCACTATTCTCAAACAGCCATGCCCCATGAAACAGAGAACGGGGTTGTGGAGTGGAGTATATCCCTCCACCCACTCATGCATCCTCCCACTCATACTCATGTTGGACGTGTCAGCAGTCCAGCAGAAACGCCCAGCAACACTGACTACATTTACATGCAGTCAAAATTTGGGTTATTGCTAATATTCCGGTTACTGAAACATTCGGATTATCCCTGTATACATGGTAATTAATCATTCGGGATATCTCGATCAAACCAGCGACGCGCGGAGAACATCATGACGCAATTCCCGTTATATCCGCTTCTTATTCCTGTATCCAAATTCAAAACAAATGCTGCTTCGCGCAACTTCTTGTAAATCTCGCTATCCCGGTACTTTCTAGGCCTACCGTCTACAAATGCCAAAATGTTCATATCCTTCATTACATTTATGAAGTGATTAGTCTCCTCTTCACTCCAAAAGTGTGGCGTGGTCTTGCGTTTCTCCATGTTTAGAACTACGTCCTGGACTCAAAACACCAGGATTCCTTGCGAACAGAGCATGCGCAGAAAACAAATTCCTGTTCCGTTTGATCGTGATATCCCATTTTGGCGTTTACATGACCGAATATTCGGGTTTTAAAAGGAGTAACCCAGGGGAGCAAATTCGGGTTATTCAAAGGGGTTATTAGTGTTTACATGGCCGTGCAAATTCGGGTTATTGCCAATATTCGGGTTTTAAAAGGGTTATTGACTGCACGTAAACGCAGTCACTGTTGTTCCTGCAGCAGGAACGCTAAGCAGTTGTTTTTTTTTCAAAATAAAAGTAAAGTAAAACCAGCTGCTCAGAATAGAGTTGTAAACACATGACTGAAGCCGGTTCTTTTGCAGGATATCGCTTGATATTTTGACCAGAGCATCTAATTGAAATTTCATTAAGACCTTTGGAGTTTGCTTCAAATTGTAGGAATAAAAAAGAGACAATATGCCTTCTTTATCCGACTGAAGACAGCTGATAAGTTTGGAAGTAAAATTATACAATATAATAGAATATAACAGTAATCTTTTTTTTTCTAATTTTGTGTTGTATTGTATCTAATGTATACAACTGATATAAATACATAATACATAATTATATAATTAACATAAGACTTTACTCATACAATTTTTTCCAGTTACATAACTTACTAGCGATAATGTAGATACCACTTCTCATGCTGCTTATTAGCTGCTGTGTGTCTGGAGTTGGAGGTCTATCCTCAGATAATTACTATACTATACTATACTATACTATACTATACAATACTATACTACTGTTTAGCTTTTATCCAAAGCGACTTACATATGAGAGAACAACACAAGCACAAAAATCACATAGGAGGGTCCAGCTGGATAAGTGCTGGTCAGACTGCTGAGAGTCCAGTTGGACACAGGTGCTGTCGCGCCAGTGCTAGAATATCTTTTTTTTTTTTTAAATAAGAAAGCTACGTCTAAGAAGACACCATCTTGACGTAAGTGCATGCATCTTACTAGATGCCGAAGTGCTCCTTAAAGAGCTGGCTCTTTAGCTTGCTCTTAAAAGTAGGTACAGACCCTGCAGATCAGACAGTTTGGTAGGACATTCCACCATCAGGGAACAACGGAGGAGAATAGTCTGGCTACTGATTTCATGCCACGTGGTGGTGGAAGCACCAGCCGTCTTTCGCTGAGCTGTGGAGAGGGAGTGTAGCTCTGAATCAAGTAGTGAAGGTATTGAGGAGCCGTTTGCGTAATTGTTTGTAATTATAATTATAGTAATTATAGTGTAGAAACATGACTAGCTTTTATTAATTCATGCTTAGCAAACACTTACATAAGTTCACTGCCATTCACATCCATTTTCTATACCCGCTTCATCCTTTGTGTGTCACGGGGGTCTGCTGGAGCCTATCCCAGCTCATTTCAGGCGAGAGGCAGGGGGTCACCCTGGACAGGTCGCCAGTTTATCACAGGGCCACATATAGAGACAAACAACCACACTCACACCAATCTTGAATCATCAATTAACCTACTACGCATGTTTTTGGACGGTGGGAGGAAGCCAGGGCACCTAGAGGGAACCCAACCCACGCAAGGGAGAACATGCAAACTCCACAGAGAAAGACCCCCGCCGGGCCTGGGAGTGGAACCGGGAACCTTCTTGCTGTGAGGCAACAGTGCTAACCACCAAGCCACCGTGCTGCCCCACTCTGATACAATAACTACATATTTTATGGTCTATAATATTACATTTACTACATGTGGACACCATATGTATATACATTTGGAAATTAATGCTAAATGTCAGGGTTTTATTTTGAAGCCTGTCTTTGTGTTTAAGTTCTGGTTTGACCTTAACCCCTGTGTATATCTGGTCTTGTCTTTCCTTTGCTCCCTGCTGGGCCATACTGTTTCCTCCCTCTGTGTTTTTCCACGTCAGGTTTTTCACAGTTTTTGTTTCATGTCCATGTTCAGGTTTTTGGTTCTTGTTTGAGCTCTGGTTTTTTGTATCCTGCTTAGCAGCGTTTTGGTTTTGTTTGAGTTAAATCAAATCTTTTGGTACTCCTGCCTTCTGCTCTCTTGCATCTGCGTCCTCATATACCACTCCCTGACACTAAATTGCACTTCAATCAATTTTATATACGTCTCAAATGAAAAAAAGAGTCTTTGGGGAAATATAAAGTATTTTTGTGCAGATTTGCTGAAGAGATACAGCACATGGCATAGCTGGAAACAACCAGTCCTGCTGCATTTTCTTTTTATACAGTTAGATCAGAATTAGTCATGATAAGACGTGATTAAAAATGGGGACTTCCAGCCTCGGTATTTAGGAATTACAAAGTAGCCTACGTCATTTTCACAGACTGAACCTGAAGAGAAGTTAAATGGCCAGGTGGTTTCCATTCCCCTATTACATCCAGACCAATTAAGCAGATAAAAAAGGTCTGGAGTTGATATCAGGTATTGAGCTAGTAACTGCCGAGTGCGACGCGGCAGGGATGAGAATCAGCACCTCCAAGACCGAGGCCATGGTTCTCCATCGGGAAAGGGTGGCGTGCCTTCTCCGGGTGGGTGGGGAAGTCCTGCCTCAGGTGGAGGAGTTCAAGTATCTCGGAATCTTGTTCACGAGTGAGGGAACGATGGAGCGGGAGATTGACAGACGGATCGGTGCAGCGTCCGCAGTTATGCGGTCGATGTACTGGACCGTCGTGGTGAAGAAGGAGCTGAGTCGAAAGGCAAAGCTCTCGATTTACCGGTCAATCTACGCACCTACCCTCACCTATGGTCATGAACTTTGGGTAGTGACCGAAAGGACAAGATCGCGGATACAAGCGGCCAAGATGAGTTTCCTCCGCAGGGTGGCTGGACGCTCCCTTAGAGATAGGGTGAGGAGTTCGGTCACCCGGGAGGAGCTCGGAGTTGAGACCCTGCTCCTTCACATTGAGAGGAGTCAGCTGAGGTGGCTTGGGCATCTGTACCGGATGCCTCCTGGACGCCTCCCTAGGGAGGTGTTCCAGGCATGTCCCACCGGGAGGAGACCCCGGGGCAGACCCAGGACACGCTGGAGAGACTATGTCTCTCGGCTGGCCTGGGAACGCCTCGGACTCCCCCCGGAGGAGCTGGAGGAAGTGTCTGGGGTGAAGGAAGTCTGGGCATCTCTGTTGAGGCTGCTGCCCCCGTGACCCGGGAATGGATAAAGCGGCGGACGATGGATGGATGGAGCTAGTAACTGGCAGTTGTTTGAGTGGCATTTCTGATTAAATCCAAAGAGATGTGGA
This sequence comes from Cololabis saira, assembly GCF_033807715.1. NCBI lineage: Eukaryota > Metazoa > Chordata > Actinopteri > Beloniformes > Belonidae > Cololabis > Cololabis saira. The sequence goes on along the minus strand of NC_084594.1, from coordinate 22,480,577 downwards.
TGCAAGTAGAGAGAAAAAAAGACCCCATAACAAATCTATAGGAGAGACTGGCTTTTGATTGTCCAAGTAGCCTACTTCTGGGCCTGACTATTGAAAGCTTAGGACTGCTCAAAATAATAATACAAAAAGAGTACAGATATCTGTACGGTGTTGTTCAGGAAAGATGTTTCAAGATCCGATAAATCCAGGTCTCGCATTTAGATTTTCTTTTTTGTCCTTTTGTTCAAGCAGTGGAGCAGAAACAACAGAGCATCCAGCTCCACCTCAGTAAGCACCAGTGCAGCTGCCTACCAGCACAGTGGAGGCAGCCTCTGTCTTGGTCGGCTTGCAACAAACATCCTCCCACCCACTGTTATTGTTATTATTTTATTTTATTTTTTGTTGTGTGTTGTGAAGTGCTCTTTGCGTCAATCAAAGTTGGATTTGCAGCATTCATTGATTTCTTCATGCCGCTTTTGAATGTTTAAGATGAGCAGGAGATGTCAACTCAAGCTGATTTGATTGTTTTTTCTATACATTTTATTCAAAAGATTTTCATGGCGCTGCCTTCATCAAAAACACATTTACGGGTATCTTTCACATTTTTAATAACAAACTTGTTGAAAGTCAAGCCCCTTATCACGTTATGCTCTCATATTGTAGCAGACAGCTAATAGGAAATGCCAAATACACTTAAACAGAGGTGACACATTTGAAACGATGAAACTTTATTATTTCCACCCTTTCATCTGTCATCCTGTAAAGTGATGACAAATCCGGATTTTGGTTCTTCAGCACAGTAACATCCAGTTCCTTGTGACGAGGAACTGAAATGATGGTTGGAGGGATCCATATGGAAATCTATTAAATTAAATTTAAAATAATATATAGGCCTATATAAAAAAGCTTGAATTACACTTGGGAAAAAAATGTAAGAAGCCGGTTCTCTGTTTCTCTTCCTGTAGTTAATGTTGTGTTATTTCATGGCAGATTGAGCTGGTACATAATGATTGAAGGCTGGTGTCAGGTGCAGCATGAATTATCACACGAAGCTGCTAATGGATGAGTTGACTTCCAGTCAAACCCGGAGCCTGTTGTCGCCCTCTGCTGGCGGTTTGTCGCCAAACAACGGAGCTCATGGAGGATACTGTTTTCAGATTAAGATGCAGATCTTCCTCATCAACTATTGTTCCATCTTATATTTTATATGATAACGGTATGATATTACCCGCTGAGCAAAGTTGAGTATGCGTATGGATTTGACTTTTTCTTTCTTTCGTTTTTTTTCAATTGACATCATTACAAGTATGCTGAATTAGCTATCAGCAGTTTCCTTTTCTTTAATCACATCAGATGAAGGTTAACACTTTGATTGTGAAGATAAGTAAAGCCTCATTTTCTGTTATTTCTATGCTGATTTATGGACATCTGTCAAGGGCTGAATGTTATCCTTGCGATCTAAAAGTCACACTGAATATAAACCTGTCTGCAGCAGCACATGGGCTTTAATACCAGAGACTTAGAAAGGACATAGCTAAGATAAAAAAAAAAATCCCTTCAGAATTTGTCATTCAAATGCAAATCACTCAAATAAATTACATTTAAATCACAAATGTCAGCTGCTGCTTTGTTTTCTGGTCAGTTTGTTTCAGGCAGAGCTAGTAAACATGACAGAGGATGCACATGTACAATAATTTTTATTTGGAGGCCACAGCTCTTGCATATTACAACTGTTGGCTTTCATAAGGCAAAAAGCAAGAATGAATCCACCAGCTAATTCACACAGAAAACAGAAAGCGTTTGGGGAGGGTGGGAACCCACAGGCATGCAGCGATGGCTCAGAATGCAATGTACAGCATTTTATATTTATATATATTTATATCATATATACAAAACAACAGTGAGACCCAAACAAATGCCACACATCTCATTCTACACAGTTACAGAACAAAGACGGACCAACTTTTTTCTTTAATAAAAAAAAATATTTTTGCTCTTTTCTCTGTAAAAGTGCAACTCAATTAAAATAGAACCTGTTTCAAGGTTTTTTTTTCTTCTTTTTTTTTAAAATGCTGAAACAAAAATAGAATCTTCCAAGTTATCAAAATGGAGCTATGAGAATATTGCATCTCCTGAATACCCTCTCACTGAAGTCTCGCTGAAGTTCAAGATTTCTGTTGAACCGTGTCTAATTGAGATGAGATCACATAGCATTGACACATGATAAAAATGCAGGTCTAGACTTACTGCCGGTGTTGATAACAGTGAGTAGACAACAGTTTATCTGTAACAGCCGTAAACAAATACAGAGGTTTTATTTTCATTTAGAAGCAGTTGGCATTCACTTAAAAACAGACAAGACAAAGAAAAGGGTCCACACACTCATCATCACGACAACGTACCATTAATGAATGTAGAATACGACAAAGAAGCGCCATATAGGTTTGCATTGGACAGGGACACACCTATTAATCTCACTCAACATTGTCAAACAAATGGTTCTCCATATTGCTTAGTAACACATAGAAATGAATTTAGAAATGCATGAAGATCAAAGATAGGTGCTATCTTCATCATGACACAGCTAAACTGCCAATCATGGTTATTTTTGACTTTTTTTTATTTTTATTTTTCTTCTGTATAACTTCTATTTTATAGTTAATAGTTCCTTCATAGGCATTTCGAGCTGACAAAGAGGTCCTAGAGTGGCTATCTGAGTTGGTACATGCATCGGTAACCAGGCTAAAGTCAAAAGTGTGAAAGGGGGTCGGGGTGAGGGGGAGGAGGGGTTTTGATGATTGCTGCACAGGCTCTAGTCGTCCTCTTCATCCTCCTCGTCGCTGTCCTTCATGGAAATGCCCGCCATGCCTCCTTCCCTCACCGAAGCAGTGGCCTCCTCCAAAGTCAGCCTGTTGCGCACCGTATCGTACATCTTAGTGTTCAGGGTGGAGTCAAGGACACCCTGCAGGCGGAAATCTCTGTACTTTTTCTACAGAGGCACAGAGACACGTCAGAACAGGGGGACACCATTAAGTCTGGCCGTCTCACGGAGCCCTTCCTCACCTTTGTGATCCTGATGAGGATCTTGAGCTGGTAGACGTGGAGCTGCTGATCCATGCGTTCAGTGAGCCAGGTCCCCAGCAGGTTCATGGTGGCAGTGTACCATTGCTGAAACACATAAACACAACACTCTCCAGCAAAACACGAAGCCACGTGCAAACTCTAGACACCGAAAAAACATGATGATGCAAAGCCGAGGAAACTTAAAAAGACTGCATAAAGATTAAGGTTATCAATATGAGAGACAAAATAACCACATAAGACAATGAAGCTAACAAAGAAAAGGACACAAAAATGAGATAAAAATCATCACAAAGATATGCAAATTGGCACAAGAGATCCAGCGTGGGTGTATGATAGAAACTATCAGATGCAAAATGTACGCCATGAGACAGAAAAACAACCATTAAACATCAAAGAACTGAAGAAGAGCAAATCATAAACAAAACCGCATCATAAGGAAAACCATAAAGAGATGAAAAATAACCATTATTAGAGTTGAGTGTCAAGAGAACAAAATAATAGAAAGACAGACCGCTGGAGACAGAAAACAAGCACAAACTGTATTTGCATGGTTTGATGTGTTTGAGTCTCGGTCCTCAGCAGGATGAGTGGGCGGAGCCTGTTACATGTCGCCGCCCAAGGGGCTTGTTGTTTCATAATCTGTCCATATCTACAAAACAGCCCGACATTTCACAGAACAGAATTAGCAATCAGAGCAAGTTAAGATGCTGTCCAACATGAAAAAAATTCAATTGATCTTATCAGCTACAGAAACATTCTGAGTTACAGAACCGTCAGCTTATTTGAATCCTGAATCTTATACAATTTATGCCACCCAGGCTGCTTCCTGACTTCATGTGACTTTAACCTGGCCAGGTCTTGACACCCCATGTTGGCCTGTAAATCCCTCAGCCACAAACACAAAATCAAAATTTTAAATTTAGAGGTTTGAGTTACAGGAACTGAGTTAATCCCTTTTGTTAGATCCATGTGAGTCCTGTATTGGAGTGCACTGAAGTAGGTGTCAGCTTTTCCAACTATCCAGTTAAAAGCCTGTTAAACAAAAACAAAACTACATTTCTCAAAGCAAGTGGTCACAGCTGCTCTAACTTTACTGTAATTTTATGATCAAGGATTAGTTACATTACAGAAAGACAGCGTATTTGCTTTCTTGCCATGTATTGGATAAGATGACCTCCCCCACTCTGACATCTGCAGGGGGTTCAGCTTAAGCCTGGCTCTGCCCAAAGGTAACAAAATCCTCCCAGCAGCTACTCAGCTGTTGGATCCAATCCATGCAATTTCAAAGGAAGGAACTCCAGGAAATGTGATTACACAAGAAGTGATAACGCGTCCCGCTGAGCTGATCCGAAGACAATCTGCACTATTTAATCAATCTAATATCTGTTGATTCTTATTAGTTAATCATCCCAGTATATTACAGACGCACACAACTGTGACATCCATGTGAACACAATCCACTGGACAGCACTCTGAAGAGGTGAAAGCGAGCGTTCCTGGAGGAGTGTACTCAGTGCACCAATTCTGCAGCTACTTAAAGGAATTAATAAAACACAGGGAAGTAATAAAGCGCTTACAGATTTATCTGGTTTAAACTGCAATTACCTTTTGAACTGCCACAAATGGTTCAAATCAATATTTTGTAAAATCTGCATGGTCCATCCATTACTGAAGGCAATTTCTCAGCCTTTATGTATTATTTATGCAAGTGGAAATGCTGAGCTGCAGCTTTATTGCCCTACATTTGCAGATAGGAAACCAATGTGTGCAGGAAAATGAAAATTATAGTTTTGACACAAGTTCATTAGCAAAAGAAAAATAGAATGAGAGTGGGTAAATGGTTAGCAGGAAGAGAACACGGTGCTATTTTCTTGTAGCTTTTTTTTTTTCTTTCTCTGTTTTGCTTCAGGTCTCTGTTTCCCCCGATTAAATTTACAAGAGAACACCACACGTGACTTTGGAGAAACAGCTGTAATACCTCTGTGAAAAGAAGCTAACTTTAAACTTGTGAGCAGGCAGGAGTGCAGACGAAAAACAAAACAAAACAAAAAAAGGGGGCATATGAGCCCCATGTTGTAGGTATGTGGAGTTCATTTGTTTTGGTTGTTTGTTTTTTTTACAGTGCAGATCAGGATTAGGTGAAAGTCTAGAAAATGCAAATGCCTGTCCACGTCACAGTGGAGTTGAGCGTGCAGTGCATGCAGACCTCGCAGGTAGGCGGTAGGCTGAGTACGTGCTAAGGAAGACTGCTCTATGAGCAAATGAGGCAGAGCTCTGAGGAGGAGGGTCATGCTAGAAGATGTACACAGGAAGATTATTTGACTCTATTGTCATGCCAACCAACTTAATGTGATAAAACAATGCAACGCAACGCTAGAGATAAGTACCACTTGATCTTCCCCTTGTTTTTTTTTTAGCTGAAGGAGGCAGCAGGAATGGTGTTACTCAGAAAAGTGGAAATTAAAAACAATTGGAATAAATCAGTGAAAGAAAGAGAGATAAAACAGAGACCAGTGCAGCATCTAGGAGCGACTTTGACCTGCATGCGAATGGATGGAGAGACGTGCATTCAAATGAAAGAAAAACTCACAACATCTAATTAACATAATGAACATGCAGTTTAAACGCCAAAACTGTAACAGTCACAGCCTGAGAAATCCTTGAATTTAACATGACAGTGCTGAGTAGGGTTTCGGTAGACTTCAGGGCCACAGAGAGGAGACGAGGGATAAAACTGCAGAAATACTAATGAAACATGAGGAGACACGGGAGCCGGTGCAGACCTCAAAGACAAAAGCACCCACTTCACCACAGCTTCACTCCTCACGCTATCACAGAGTACATATCAAGCCCATCCGGCACAAAACTCCTGCTTCTACAGCCAAGACACATTTAGGAAAACCAAAAGGGAGACTTCTGAGCGTCTGTCGGACACACTTCACATCACTGCCTCACAGAAACAAGTGTAAACACACAAAGCCGCCACACAGCTGTACAGATGCAGGTCTGTACAAGTAGTCACTGAATGACATGAAGCACACACGTCACGGCGTTATGTGTCAATCAAATCACACATGGAGGACGCACAAATATCAATGTATCCTGTTAGGATTATGTTTGTTAAGACAGTGCTCTCTTCACTCTGTAGTGCACTGGTTCCCAACCCGTTTGGCTTGTGACTCTCCCTTTTATTATACTTCCTTCCCAGAAAGCATCACCTTTTACTTAAAATTCAAGGGGCAGCTGCATAAAGCTAAATGATTCCCACATTTAGCCTTGAATACGCTCTAAACCACATGTGCATATAAAAACATTGATTAAAGGAGCAGTGTGTAAGATTGTAGGTCGAAATATCCCATAATAACCTACAAAACACCAAGAGAGTGAGAAGGCATAAGTGCAGTCATGTCACAAAAATGATGACCATGAATTTGGCTGCTGAGAGTTAGGGTGCTAAATAACTGGCTTTGCTCCATCCAGTCTTGTAATACCAGTTTTTGTTTGACTAAACACTTTTGATGGTAGCGCAAGTCAAGTTACTACGGTGTCAAATCAATGTCAAATGTGTCGATCTCGTCCATGTCCCGCCAGCCGGCAGTAGATTGACACAGTTCTGACATGACTTGACTCAACACTGAGAGACGGTTTGGAAACGGAGATGGTTTTAGAACGGATGGCGAGAAAATGAAAGTGTAACTGAGAAAAAAGAGATTTTTAGATTCTGTTTTGATCCTCACCTTTTGGGGTTTTGATTATGAATATACTTGGCATTAAATGACGCCTTTAGAGGGACTGTGCAATTTCTAGTTTCTTACACGAGGATAGACCAAATCACTTGACGCAGTTGCACTTTTCTGATTGGAGAGTGGAGTATGAATTTGATTTTTGGCTTCACATTACACATCGCTCCTTCAAGCTGTGAATTGGAATTAAAACATTAGGTATAAACGGATTAAAAACTTCTGAACGGTAAACTGTTCTGGAGGAAAATCTGTAGGTTCGTACTTCAGGATCCTGACAGAGGTGAGAAGGAAGTGGTTTGGACCACAGAGGAGTTTTCAAGGAGCCACAACAGCACCAGCAGAGCCATCTTCATGCACGACCACGACACAAGCTTGCAGCTGTGGGAGGCCTGATAAAGCTTAGTACACATTTAATCATCTACTCTGCAGTTTCCAAATGGTTAATTAGATTAACATAATGAAAGCTGTGGGATTTTCCATTTAAAAAAATTCATATCAGGCTTGATTTGCTTTTAAATGAGGTGCTCACATCCTCTCAGGACTGGTTCTGCGCTTGTTTTATTTGTGTGAGCATATGTATGTTTTTAAGCACACACATCTGTCTTTGGGAGTTCAGCAGCTCAAATATAGTCTGGAGAAGGTGATTTGGATCACAGAAAATACCAAGAGCATGAAGTTTCAGATACAGGAAAAATGTAAACTTGAGCAGGTGTTTGTTATTCTGTGTTAAAGAAAAGAAGAAGCATATTTACTGCATGGTCTAGTCTCTTCAAAGGTAGATATTTAAAATAGTTTATACGGAACCAGGAGGTTGGGAACCACTGTTCTGACAGATGGAGGGTAAATAACATGTCAGCCTGTGAGTGCGACATGATGCCGCCAGCATTATTACATCACATGCACTAACTGCACGGCTGGAGTGTCTGGAAGGTGAGTGCAGTGTGGTGATTGAAAAAATATCAGCTGGAGATCTGGCACAAAAAGATTCTGGATGGCTCTGTTCTTTCCACAGAGAGCACTGCTTCAGATAATCCTTGTTTGAGGATGCTTGTACAGGTATGGACACTTTTTGAATTACAGATTTTTTTTTTTCTTTTAACACAAATGCCCAAAAGCACTGTGGCGATGCACACCAGGATGCAGAGGGCAGCTGTGATTCAGACAGGAGAGAGACAGACAGAGAGAAGACAAGAGGAGTAGAGGATCATAAAAAGCCTCTCCTGCCAGGCTGACGTACAGTTCCTGGTCTCAAAATGGGACTTATCCCTCTCTGCCCTGTTGTTTTGCCACATTTTGGAAGGCCCCTCCCTTCTTGAGCGGAGGAGACGGCATCTTACTTACATCAAATAACCTTTCTATATACACCTCCTCATTGACCTTATCACGAAGCATGTCCTGAGAGTGGCGCATAAAGGTCACATAGCCGTCGGCTACATCCATTCCAGGTTTCTGTGAAAACAGAAACATAACATAGTCATGACTTTGGAAAGATCTGACTTGAGGAAGCCTCAACTATTAATTACTGTTTTAAGAAGGCAGGAAAATAAAGTACTTTTGATTGCATGTGCTTTTGTGCAGCTGGAAACACACACAAGCACTCAAACAAGCATAAAAATAGGACGGTGTTGAACTTACAGGTACATCCACATATTTTGAGGCAGCCTTCACCTGAAACGAGAACAAAAACGGTCAACAGTTTGTACTTGTGACACTGGGTTTGAAACGGTTTTGATACTGAAGATACCAAACTAGAGTTTGGACCTTACTTCAAGGTTTAATGTTTTATTTCTAATTTTCATTTCATAAAACAGCTCCTCAAAAATTAATAGCTTACGTCTCTGGAAAATCAAATATTCAACAACGTTATCTTTAAAAATATCATTTACAGAAACATTTAAAATTAGTCTCATTTTTATATATTTTATTTAAGTAGATGTTTCTATCCAAAGTGACTTCCCCAAAAAATATGTAAGACCATTTAAGTTTACAATATAAAAGACTATTGTGTTTTAAAGGGTTTAATCTTGGTGTGATCACATGATTAAACCCTTGGAGAATATAATATTTTATTAAATAAAAAAAGAAAACCACTACTCATGTTTTATATTTCAGGACCGAGAAAAGCTTTTGTGAACAGGGTGGATGTAATATCTCCATGCAATTATATTCTTTTGTAACCCAAAATGAGACTAATCACCAGTTTCAGGGCCTTGCCATACCCTGAGGGTTTAGCCAGGATGTGCAGACGTATCAACATTTCTCTAAAACACTGGTATATGTTGAATTAATAATGTTTTTTCTCCTTTTTTTTCAATTTTGGGCACAAAGCGTATTCCTAATGTGTTGGATGTATACGTAACATATACATGATGTATTAGTGACTTGTATAGAACATTTCAACAATGTACAGATGACTATATCAACGAATAGTTTTTGTGTTGTTGGCTTAATTGTGAAGGTGTGAGTGACGGGGACCGTAGGTCCAAAACCTTTTTACAGTAAACTATATTGCTGTAATGGAGCAGTTCATGGACAAAACACTGAAGTACTCAAATCTCATCTTACCGTGAATGAGAGGAAAGAGGAGAAGAGAGTCCCTTCATCGTATCTGGAAATCTTAGCCAACACTCCTTCCAGAATGGCAACAAACTAGGAAAAAAAAAGAAAAAAAAGAGGAATCATCAATATATCGGATCAATGTATTGGAGTTAAAAGCCAAAGTTGAAATACAGTCGTACCTTTGCAACCAGGAGCTGGATCATGTCCTTCACACTCTCCTCAATCAGTTCATCGATTTTGGTGTGAAGTTGTTTCTAAGAAATTAAATAAAGCAGAAATTGTTTCATGTGAACTGATTCAAAATGATGTCATTCTGCAAAAATGGGATGGTTGTTTCGGGGTCATGTCTTTACCTCTTGGCCCAACTCCATGGCACACAATTTTGCTGACTGGTCCTTGGCATCCACCATCACGTTGAACATAGTGCATAATGATGGAGACACACGGAAATCTGTGGACTTGCTGCTCTTTACCAGCTTGGACTCGAACGCCATCCGAGTGCTGCAATCCAAGTGAAATGTTACATAGAGTGTAACATGGGATGATGTGGATAAATGTGAATTATCTAGCCTCTCTCAAGCACAGTCACAAACCGCTTGACGCAGTTCTCAATCATGTTGCTCGACATGAGTTTCATGCGACTCTCGAGGTGTTTGGCAAACTCGTCTTCGGGCCAGTGCAGGTCTCTGATGAAAGTCTGAAGGGCGTCCAGCTTCCAGAAGAGGTCCTCCGACGTCCCGGAGCCGTTACTGCCATCGACCCAAACACACACAGGTCAGAAAACAAAGCACGCCCCGCTACAGAGAGTGGCTCAAAGGTGGACACGGGGGGGGGCGGGGGTGCGAGAGTTGTTGTGGCAGGTGCAGAGGAGGTATTATTCCTCTATACCTGAACACAGGAGTCTTTTTTTACTCTGGCCATACACTGACCGCTCTATTCACATGTTTAGGTCATTTTCATTTTGGTTCAGATGTGTCTAGAAAGTCAGTGTATGGGTGAAAAGAAGCAAGAACGGTCTACTGTAACAAATCAATAACCATACTGCACAGCATGGTTATTGCATGGTATGTGAAGTGGCCACATGCAGGTAAAGTCACTGCAGATACAGCAGCTTTTCACACTATGTCAAGACAAAGGTGAAGGGAATGGGGATGTGAGAGAGGGCATGTAAAATGATAATAAAAGACATCAATGATGCATGTCCAAGAAACATTAAATTGTCTCAGCTTATCACAAGCCCTCTCTCAATATCCATGTCTCCAGGCTGGTAGGGCCCCTAAAAAAACTTACCAAAGAAACCATGCAGAGGTTTTCTAGAGTACCCCTAAGTAGAGCTGATTGGGAAACATGAGGCATACAGAGCTGGGAAGGAGATGTGATAAAACAAAGAGGGCTGAACTTGGAGCCTCTCCCCTTTATCATCTCTGAACGATGACTCCATCTTCACATCCAAATCAGACCACCAGCAAGTGATAAAGGTCAAAGATGAACCCATGCCCCTATTGCTTACATAACCGTTATCCCCCTATGCATCCCGGACAAGCCCCCGTTCCTGTTACGACCTGTCTTAAGCATACCTGCGAGGGTTCAGATGAAAGGCAGGTTGAGCTAGAGTGACAGATGTGCAGCATTCTCGCTGATGAAGCTAATTTTGTTTTTGTGTTGCATCCTATGGACAATTTTTTTAATCAGTTTTTAAATTTTACATGGAGGCCCACCAGACAGGTCGTAAGAGCTAATAAAGAAAATGTCCACAGATGTCAAATTTGGGGAAAATGCTGAATTTGAAGAATGCAGATTTTTTTAAATTTTGACTTAAAAAAAAAAAAAAAAAAGATTATTATTGTGGTCTTTGTCACCACATCTCAACTCAACAGCATGCACGTTGAGACAAATGAGAGTATTGCAGTTTCTCATTTCAGAAAGCAGTACCTCATCTACTCTAACACCTCTCAGAGAGACCTTGGCATGAACATGAATGTAGTAGTTCCAATAGTTTTAATTTAATGGAAAACATAATTCACTTTAGACTTTGAGAGTTCCCAATCTAAGGCCGTAAATATGTTGTACATTTTTTAGTATACGCCTGCTTCATTTTTTAATTCTCTTCAGCATCTTCATACCAAGTTCCCTTCTGCTATGCTTAGTAAGTCTAAAGTAAACTAGTTGAATACACACTCAGAGTCATATATAGCAGCCATCCATGACGGGGTAGAAAAGCTAGGCATTTGTGGAAGGTTAACTGGTAGTCCTGCTACTGGCACTGGCAGATTTGGTATTTTGGGAATTTGGAGGTTCACATTTGGTAGATTCACATTGGGCAGATTACTTGTTAAACTCCTGCAGAAAAGACAGACAAAAAGAAAAAAGAATCCATAACAGTGGTGTGGGAGCTGCAGAAAACCATGTAACACATCATAAAAGGAAAATCTGAAATTAGGTGAAGACAGAAATGTACATTAAGACATATAAACAGGACAGAAATTATCGAATACACACTTCAAACAGAAAGGTCTGCAGATTCAAGTGAGCTTGACACACACATATATTGTGCAAAAATGTAGCGAACGTGAGAGGCAAAGTAATACTGAAAAGAATGAACACATACTAAAACATGACTTTTACCTTAATAAATCTTAAATACACTCTTTGCAATACAAATATGAAAAAAAGCCATAACATATAAATCATAAGGGCAACATAACAGACTGAAGACTTTTTGCTTCTGGTAACGATGTCAAAGCACACATTATGAGATTAGCTTACAGACAAAACAACAGAAATATTACGTGTTGCCCTGACCCCAATGTGTCGGAGAAAGAAAAAGACACATTCATTAATCAAAGAGTATTTCCAGAATAAATAACCTGTTTCTTTCATAGAAAAAGTAGGTTATTCAGCCCACTCTTGGCTCATTCCTTAACAGTGAACCCACAGGAAGCACACTACAGCTACTATCCCAGATTTTTCAGCCTCCACAGTCAAGTCTATCATCTGAACAGAAAAGCCTTGCATCTCCAACCTTCCTACAGCCTTACTAGAAAGACAGAGGCTCCTTACTTCACAGGTTCCCAGGACTCTCTATCGAAGCCCTTGTGAATCGACTGAGCGATTGAAGTCTCCATCAGATCCACATATCTAACCACAAGAGGAGCATACAGATCCTGAAGGTGTTTGTGGAACTTTCCATTGCACAGATGATCTGTGGATATGAAGAGTGCATGGAAATTAGCATGTTCTTTCTATTTAAGATTAGAATACCCAAACGTCATAATGGTATGATGTGGAACAAGTGCATGAGCTCACAGTCTGATCGGAGGAAGTCGTTGAGTAGCTGGAAAAGAGGGAAGCTGTCCCAACTTTCAGGAGACTGGATCTCCAGAGCTGCATCCATGTCAATGGCATAGAGGGCCAGGAAGTTTTCTGCATGCTCAACCATGAGGTCTGTCCACCATGCAAACGCCTACAGACACAGCAGGAGGGAGAGCACAAGGGTGAACAAGGTCTCCAGTTAGGAGAGGGATGGGAGATGAGAAAAGAGGGACATAAGCTTTTTGAAAGGAAATACTACTGAATTCCTCACATATGTACTGTTTGATCAGGTCTAATATTTTAGGAAATGCCTTTGTACTTTCTTGCCAACTCAATAACTGTCCAGTTCATGTCATAGATTTCTATTAAGTTTCTATTAAGTAATGGGACCTTGCAAAACCCCTAAAGGCTTCAAATATTCCACAAGTGGACTGGTGCATCATTCTTGATAACTCATCCAATAAAATGTGTGGATAATTTGTACCTGTAATTGAATCCTTTTAGTGAGAAAGAAGCACAACAAACTGACATAAAGTTGAATAGAACATGCAATTAAAAATAAATCAATAAATATAGATTTCTGTATATAAATGATTTCTTGTTGTATTAATGCAATTATATATTATGTTTTTTGGCCATTCATATAAATGACGACCGAGGATCTTAGGAAATATCTTTAAACTTCTTAATGTATTTTGGGGGATATTTTTTAAAGTCTAATTATTTTTAAAATATTGTAAATACTGTACAATAAAAACATAAACAAAATTTATTTTTCATTTCTGGTTTTATGAGGACTCACAAGTCACAGTGGGTGGTTGCTCTGTACTGGTCTGTGTTACTTTTACAAAAGTACTCTGATGATGAGGATGGAGAAATTGTCCTTCAGACAACATTTAGAGGAATGAAAAATGCAGAAAAAAACAACAAATATCCACATTTATCCAAAAGTTATTTGTAATGGAGCGTATGGGGTTTTGCAAGGTACAATCATAGAATCGGTCACATTTATAGTTTCAAGTACTTTGATGTCATGTAACAAGGACTTTTTGGTTTGTCCTTTGTTTGTCTCAGTGTTTTACGTTAAAATACACTAAATATGCTCTGATTCCAGTTTCCTGTTCAGCATACAAACAACAGGATGGTAACCTTTTTTATTTTCATCTCATTCACTGCAAGAGGGCGAAATGAAGCATTTCCTAAAATGTATATGACACAATATATGATTTTTCTTGCCACGTTTTAGAATATTTATGAACATTGAGTGATTTTACCACGTTGCATGTGGATCCTGAAACTTGCATGTTTGCATGTGTTTCCGTGTGTGTTTGCGTGTTTGTTTGCGTGTGTGTGTATGTGTGTGTGTTTGCGTGTGTGTTTGCGCGTGTGTTCTCATCTCCCTTCACATACACCGAGTCCAAATCCACAGTTTTTTGAGAAGGATTGCATGTCCATACTTCGTTCATTACAGCTTCTGTGCATCTGAGGCAAAGGTGCTTTTCTCATGCAAACATGGACCTCTGCATGCCATTTGTCCCACGCTGTGGGATGGACGGGTCCGCCATTCACATCAGCAGCAAACCCAAAGCCTTCCGGATGTGAATGTGACTCATGCATGTCTTTGATTAGGCACACCAAAGACTGCAGCACGCAGCATCTCTGGAGAACAACTTACGCCTGTTCCAATTACCTAAGTGAGTCTCTGAGATTCAGCTGACCGTTTTCTGACACAGGCAAGACTTCCTCACTCTTTGGCAGAAAGATTAAAGTAGTTGCTGTGCTAGCAGTCTTGGCTTATTTTTTTTATCATTCAAACCAACTTGTTCCCATGTTCAGTAAGTGAAGCTTAATCTTTTCAAATCATGCCGCTCTATTTGACCGTTTTCTTGAAAGTTATTTCTCCACCTGACTTAACCACCACTATGGCAGTCATAACCTTACTTACCTTATTACTTACCTGACCCCCATCCCAGAATTTAAAAAGCATGACAACTCTAATGTTAGAGAAACAGGCAGCAAACAACGCTCTTTTCCATCACATTCAAGGGGGTACACTCTCATGACAGTTAAAGGGGAAGGGCAGTAAAAGTTTTTCAACAGGAGCAGGAAGGGGAAACACGCAAAGGCAGGTTATCCTCCAGCCTTTGACGGTGGTTAAGCGACACAAACAGGGGCCTGAGAACTCCGCATCACACTCGGTACTCGGCCGCGCAGGCTGGAATGCTCTATCAATGAAAACCGTGTCAGGGAACCAGTTTTGGGGAATGTGCTGATGCTGAGGGGGAGAGGATGTGTGGCATCATCTACTTTACATGCACAGTGCCTTATGGGAGTTTCTCATTCAGCTGGGCTACATACCTCTTTTCCCTGCTTGGATAGTCACCAATCATATGACAGTGAAAACACAAGAAGATGTACAGAACAACAACGTATTTTTGAGGCATTTGTTTGAAAGAGTTTATATATTTAGAACAGACAGCAGAGAAGGATGGAGGAGGAGAAGCCGGATAAGTAATGTTTAAACAAGTGTGGACTGTGAAATTAATCACTGGATGGAAGGGGAACAAATGTTTATGGTGCATTGAGCTTCAAAGATTCACATGGAGCATACTTTAGGAAAGTTTCTGGTTCAGCATGCTTGGAGAGAAAGGAAGCCACTTTATGGCCCAATGAACATGCGTTATGATCACAATTATGTTGTGCAAGCTAATGTGCCTTTTTTTTCTTGTTTGTTTAATTTTAAAAAGGTTTGCTCTCATGGCTATCCCTACAAACCAATCCTGATACACTTCCTTTGGTCTTTCTCTGCTTGGAAACGTGCCTACTGCCATCGTGGCGCACATGCCATACAAGAGGATTGTGATGGGGACTGAAGAGGAGGGGGAAAAAAATATAAATACTGTACCGATTGATCTCCAGAACTTGTGACTGCCGCCTGTCAAGCATATTCAGAGAGATACAATAAATCTGCTTCATCTGCATATTCTAAGACCACAGTGGATCACTTGCAGATCTACACAGCTACACAGGTTCATCATGCTTTTTACTAGGTCAATGCTCATGGAAGCACAAATGTTGCAGTAAGTAAACTAGTTTGAGTGTTTTAAAGTAATAATGGAATATTATGGTAAAAGATATTGCACTTTTTACTCCGCAGTGTTGATTTCAGTAATATTCATTCAGTATTTGCTCATATTAGGATGTCCCACTAAAATACACTGTCCAAGAAGTTTAAGCAACCAAACGTTTCAAGTGAGGGGGATCTGTAATGCACTCTTTTTTCTATCATATGTTGCAATGACTGGTGTTGGTATTATTTTAGATAATGAGGTAGATCTTAGACATCTTTGGGGGCTGGAGACCAAAGTCTCAGGAATGAACAAAATGGTGGTTGGAATTAAAATGAACTGCTGGAATCTTTGTCCCTGCGATTGTTTGTGCTCCACGTGTGAGCTGCTCAGATTTGATAGAGACCTCAAGTTGCATAAGTCACAGTTTTTTTAGTTACTCAGTGGACTTTTGGAAGTCCAATCTAAAAAAAAAAAAAAAAAGCCAACTAAAAACCACTAGACTTTTTTTATTTCCAACCTTTGGACTGAGCAAATCTGCCCCTTACATCACAATCTAGATTTTCTTCCTCGTATCGTTTAAAAATCCTACATAAGGAACCGGTTGTTTTGTCTGTGGCAAAAAGAAACGCATCACAATCTCACAAAATGGTAAAGCCATGGAAAAAATCCTTTGTTTACCATTAACCTATCTAAGACATGTTTATACTTACGACAACACTGCAGTGTTTGCAATGACTTATGTCCCTCTGAAACAGATGTAGATCTAATTTGCAGCCCGGACACGGACAGTGCAGCTGTGATACTGTTGAACACCAATTAGAGTTTTCCTAAATTAAAGTAATCTTTGCTGTGTGGTTTTTTTTTTTTTTTTTAGTTACCCAAAGATGAAAGGAGCTCTACTTATAGCGGGCTGATGATAAGACTTACTTCCTGCAGGGGGCCGAATGAGATAAGAGTGAGAGTGCAGAGGGAAAGTACTTTGAGGGGTAGAGGAGGAGAGGGTTCTCACTCACCTCCGCGTGGTGTTCCTGGTTCTGCTGGAGGACCTCTATGACTAACTCCGCCAGGCGAATTGTTTCCTCCAGCTTTTTGGCAGGCGTGACTAACTGGCCTACGTTCTCTGAGACAAAAGGATGAGGGTGAGGGATGGTCGGTTAGTCAAGCACAGAGAAGCATTCCAGGAGGATGTTTAGGACTATTCACAAGATTATTATTATTATTTTTTTAAATCTCTATATTATGGGCGATTTAAGCATTTATTTTTACCCACTTATACCTTTCATATCTAATAAAGAGAGATCTCATTTACTATATGCAATTTGGACTACATGATATAAAGCAAATGAGTAAATGTGTTTGTAAGATAATCAGATTGATATCGAAGAAGATTCAGACACAAGAATAGTGGTGTCGATATGGAGGTGCAATGTGGCATCAAAAACATGCATATTGTGAAGCGGTACTGAATAAGCTTTCAGTATAAGGAGCTGTCGCATGGCTTGGAAAAAAAATAGTCCACAAACACACACTGTAAAAATGTTTCAGTACCTCTCTTTGAAGATTTCTGTCAAGTGAAATGGAATGTTTTTTGATGTATATATTATATTCATTTTCAAATCATTTATTTTTCTTTAAATGCATTGTTAAAAAAAATGCATGAATCTTATTTCGACTTCATTTCATTGCATTTTATATTAACTATATAAAGCTATTTCATGTTTAGTCTCATTCATTTCATTTGACGTGTTAATACATATCCAGTCCTGCATTTTCAAAGCTGACATTTCTTTTTACAAATTTGAAAGACTTTTCTAGCTTTGAGGATACTGAGCAATAAAGCATTTTAAGAATTATTTGATTCCATGTTTTTTTTTTCTCTACAAAACAAATCTCAAAGTGTATGGAGGTGTTGTCCCTGCATATCATTTAATTTCATAGTTCTCCACCTATTCACTTTCGGAGAAGGGTCAGGACTAATCCAGTCCACTGTTCTCTCATTTCTCAGACATGCCTTTGTACTATGTGCAAAATGGGATTTTGCATTCTTTTGTTGATAAAATGAATGGATATTCCTAAAATATCCATGAATGACATCTTGAAAGCAGCACCCATCGATCTAAGAGATCACTATTGTTCTTTGCATTAATACTTCCATCGCAGTAGTGCTAAACCTTTGCTAAAGGTTCTAAATAGACTGGTTTTTGTACTTTCTGCTGATCGCAGGAAGGATCGCATCTCGATGATCAGTTTTGTCTTTGGTGAAGACAAAACCAAAAAAAGTTTTTGTTAACATTAAAATCTTAACAAAACCTTAGACTTTGGGGGGGCGGGAGGATTTGATCTTTGACAATCATCCTAGCAAAGTCCATCGTGTGCTCTGCTAACTAAACAAGTAAAACAGCTCAAATAAAAATTGAGTCAAAGTTGTTCCTGATCAGCTGATTAAGTTGATTCAAAGATGTTTTAGTGAATATTTTTACAGTGTGCGGATGCTGGATTTCACTTGAGTTGAGCTTTATTTTAGTAAAAATGTTTAGGTCTTCCTTCATTTATAACCTGGTCAATTTAGTTTCTAATTTAAAAAAGATCCAAAACGATGACTTGTACCTGTGTGGTCAGAATGACCAATAAGACAAATACATGTCATGAAAAGACATCCAAATTCAAACAGCACAGCTATGGGAGATGAAATGTGTATAATCTGAACATGAAACTGAGTGACGACACAAATCTGAAATTAAAAAAAGCACATATATACGCAACTCTACATAAAACAGAGGCAAAACTAAGATGACAGTTGTGGAGGTTAAGTCTTTTTCAAGTTATATCTGTATTGTACATAAACGGTAGAATTTTTCAGATATTCAGTGAAGATTAAAACATCCTCTAGCCATTTAGGGACTTTTTATTATGACGATGGATCGCATGGATTTTTATTATAGTAACTGTATAAAAATCATTTTTAGAGATTGATTTGAGGTTCGTCTGGAAGAGCAGCACAGAAGTATTTAATAATTACAGACTAAATGTTATTCATTTCCAACACAAATGTCCAGCATATCTGACAACTGTGGTTTATTGGGATTTCACTTTGCCCCTCTTATTTACTCATGCAGAGAGATTTGATTTAATTCCTGTGTAAAAAAAGTTGCATCTATAGCAGCTTTCTAGCTTTGCCTTTCCTGGGCATTTGTTCTCTGTTGTTTCATAAGTTCACACAAAAGACAGACAGCGTGTTTTCTATGACATGGATGCTGGTTTTTGCATATTATGATTTTCCAAGAACAGGAAGAGCAAGAGAACTCCCAAATGGGAACTCTGCTACTTATGCTGTAAAGCAGAGTAAACATCGGTCGCTGAGCGTGGCCCGCAACACATTTGCATTCTCAAGTGTTTACAAGTGGCTACAAGATGTTAAATCCATACAAGTGTCCCTGAACAACTCTGAATATGGCCTGAGGAATTTAATCTGGATACGTCCTCAGTGTGTCCTGACAGAGAGTCCATGGTTTCTGAATCTGCACACGCGTGAGCCCTGTGCAGTGGTGTGCAGTTCAAAATATTTATTGTGGTGCAACAGATTGTGTCACCTTTCTTTTACATTCTACAATCATACATCAGTGAACACATTAAGGGGCAATGTAAGGTTCAGTGTCCCACCTAAGAGCCCTTTGACATGTGGCTGTTGTAGCTAAAGTTGTAGCTAAAATAAAAATGAGAATAAAACCATATCTATCTGCATGAACACATACCTCAAAACGAATTAAGTTAAATTGAATTTAATCATAAAATTGAACTTTCATACATTTAAAGCGACTATGGCATTTGACTTAAAGCATGATAGTGAACCATAACATTAAGTAAAATCATTATAAAATCTAGTGTGAATGGCTCCTTGTCAAACATGATCTGTAGTTAAAATGTACAATAATTTGCACTGAATTTAACGATTGGGTAAACGCTTTTCTGGTGCTTAATTCTTTTTTTAAGCGTTGACATCAACACAAATGCAAATGTGTAACTTATTATTATAGTGATCGATGACAATACTTGTTTTTTTAAATGAATTTTCAGCATCTAAAAGAAACCTAAAGACATAAGTGTTCTTCATTATTCAAACATTGTTGCTTTAAAAGGTAAACAACTAAAATATACACTACATATAATTAATTTACAGAGATATAGTTCAGAAAAATAAAAGCACTAGCTTTTTGGAGTAATTAAAAGAGTTGGTTGTTTAAAACAAAGATGTACTAGTGGTCAATGAATGTGTGTGTTAAGCCAGCATGTAGGGTCTGTGTGGTTGTATGTGTGCACTGTGGCTAAACCATAAGCTAAACATGGCTTCACCTGGATCCTTCTGATCCTTCTGACCTTTCTCAACTTCAGCGAGAAAAGGAGAGAGAGAAGATAAAGAGCAGATGTTTAGAAGTGGCACGTTTCTGCGATTATTTTCACAATACTGAGGGGGCTGCTGCTCATCGTCACGAGACCCTTTTCAAAGAATCTGCTGGGACGCTTTCATCTCCAGGGACTGAGGTTTCTGGGCAACAGACAAATGTCACAAACACACAGTAAAATGACAGAAACACTGAAACATTAGCCTGTGAAAAAAAGTGGAAATTAAAAAAGTGCGTGGATGTTGGGTTGCTTTTTTTTTTTTTTTTTTTTTCCCAACAAACAGATAAAGCTTACAACACTGTAAACAGATAGGACACACATACACCCACTAGGATCATAGAAAGCACACACTGAGCGACTTGAGTTGATTTGAGTCAAGTTTAATTACAAACTGGAGCTGTTAAATCAATACACCCCTGCCTGTCCTCCCCCATTCAATAGCTCTGTCGACAGATGCTCCTTCACTTTAGCTGGTGGCGGAGTATGAAAAGAACAAAAAAAAAAAAAAAGCCTACCTGTTCGGCACAGCACACCACTGACACATGATCAGACCAAATGACTGGAGGAGATATCAATGTAAACAATATAAAAATGCATTCAAGTCAAAGGAATGGGCGTCCAACCAAAAGAAAGAAGCTTACAGACCAGACTGCTCATTCATGTCCATCACAAACAGATGGCACTAAAAAAGAGGACCCCAGACTGATTCAGCGTGGCACTGCACAGATTTCTCGACTGGTGCACTCCCCACTCACTCTCACACATAAAGGCACGGATAAAAACAAGCATGGCTGGAGCATCTCTGGAGGAGGAGAGGAAGCAGAAGAGGGATGAGGTGGAAGAGCACTTACAACAAGAGAAAGAAGGAGGGAGACAATGGAGAGGACGATGAGGGTACTCACGGATGGTTAAATCCATCACTTGAGAGGCCAAGCAGTAGACAGGGTGCTCATACATTTCCCTGTTTTTCCCTACAAAAAAAAGGATCGTGGCATGCAAGAGGCTGGGGTCAGAAATGGGAAGGTTGAAGGTTAGAAGCCAATGGGAAGAGGGCTGTCCATGAGAAAACAACAATCTGGGCAAGAGGCCTTAGTAAGGAAGTATGCTTTAAACCAGGTGCCTCGCAAGGACAAAGGATGGTAAAGTCACGTAGCATGGAAAGATACTAAGGCCTGGAACCTTAGTATCTTTAGCACCTTGAGGGATTTCTTTCAAGGCATAAACAACATTAGAACTGTCCATGTATATGTGCATGCCAGATACGAGTACTGAGAGAGAGTAAGACATCCTGTAATGTCTTTGTTACAATTTCCTTTTTTTAAATATGAAATTCATGCCAGTAAAGAAAGACCATGTTGTTATGTTTCAAAGCACATGCAGGTGGCTGATGCTGGTTTACATAGTGATGTTTTAGAATTCATGAACCCTTCATTAATGTCTATAGTTTGTACTTCATTCTGCTCTGAAACATCCCCAGATTTGTATTCAGTTACATAAAATGCAACTCATAAAAAGAGCCCTCGGGCCATCTGTTTTCTATGGCCACTTCATCTAATTCAACTATGGGTGGAACAGGGCGGGTAGTGAGGGATACCCTGGACAGGTGGCTAACACAGAGACAAACCGCCACACACTCTCACTCCGATGATTAAATCAGAATTACCAATAAACTGTGAGAGGAAGCTTGGGTATCTGGAGAAAACCCATGCAGGCACATAGTCCATGCAGTAAAGGTTTCAGCTGGGAATCGAGCAAGGAACATTCCTAGTTTGAGGCAATAGTCCTAATAGCCACATCATCTTAATGGGTTACTGTATGTTGTTTTTTTTTTTATTTCTAAATTTTGGAACGGCTGTATAGACAAACTTAATGGGTTCACAAACAATAAAACCACCACTTTCTTTTCATCCCAGCATTCCCTTGGTAAAAAGCCACTCATTACAGATTAAAGAAGCCTAACAAAGTGACCGCTGTGGCGAAGCCAACAGCCGTGGGAGAAGAGAGAAAAGCAGAGCAGACAGAGTGCAGAGGATAGAGGTCTTAAGCAGGAGCATAATGCTGGATTCACACTGAAAGCGTCAAAAATCGCCTGACGGCTGCATCGTGCAGGAAGTCGGTCATTTAGAATTAATCGTGTAATTTTGGTGAAATTTATGCCATTCTTTCGGCAGTTAATGAGGCCCGAACCGTAATGTGCACCCAGGTGTGTTATACATCAAAATGTGCGTGTCGATTCTGCGACGACGCAGATTACTTTTCTCAGTCAAAAGCGTTACCGTGGCGACGATAGACGCCAAAAAGCGCGCCCCCCCTTCATCTGGTGGTCCATATTTGATAGTTCCTACTTTCTGCCATAACTTTTGAATGGTTTGACGTAAAGACTCGTGGGTGGTGTCATCGGACTCGGTATTGAGTACTTGTTAGCCCCGCCCCTTCTTCTGATTGGTCGATATGTGATAGTTCCTACTTTCTGCCATAACTTTTGAATGGTTTGATAGAGAGAGTCGTGGCTGGTGTCATCCGCTAAATGTCCAGGCCTGAAGACATCGGTACATGCAAGTCATACAAGCGCTTCCACTGCAGCACGCCTGAACGTGCACAAGGGTGCGAGGGCCCGTTCATCGCTGCTTGCAGCTTTAATATTTTAGTGTTATTTCTGCATAGATAAGAGTGAGTTTGATGATCCTTAATGAGGTTGGTCCGCGGATCAACAGCAACCGTCGGTGAGTCGTTGGTCCCAGTGAAGCTGCAGTCTGTCTGCGGTGAGCAGCACTGACACACCGGGTCGTAGCGGATTTGGTCACATTGTTTAAACTGTGTTTTGTGATTAATAAGCACGGTTAATTAATTTTGCGTTGGATCGATGCAGCAAATAAAATCATTCGGACCATCCAGCCCCTCAACCATCAGTTACGTGTTTCACATGAGCAGAGTTCAGGTAAAAACGGCAGTCAAATCAGCAAAAATGTCAGTTTGGTGGATTAAATATATTAATTCCTGATAAAAATAAGTTTGTTAGTGCACAGCTATGCTCATGCATGCATGTGAATGAGTGTACGTTTGTGTGTACATGAAAGTACAATCAGCATTGAGGCTTCTCGCTTCGGGAATCCCGGCCCGTGATTGGACGCTGCCTCAGCCGCTGCTCATTTGCATAAAGTTTTTTTTCAAGTTTTTTTCAACTTCAAATTGACGCTCTGGACGCCCTGCTCCCGACGCCTCCGACGCCTCCGACGTGTCTCGCAGCGCGCTTCCATAGAAAATGAATGGCACCCGGACGCCTATGACGCCTGTGACGCTTTCAGTGTGAATCCAGGGTAAGACAAGAGCGGCAGAAGAGCTGCTGCTACTTCCAGGCATGGTTGGGGGGGAGGGAATAAAGGAGGGTGTGCAGAGTCAGTTGAGGAATCAGAGACGTAAGAGCTACACCGACGTAGTGGGAGATGAGGAGGGTGTGTGTCGACTTGGAGCCGGGAGCCTGAGAGAACATTCAGATAACAGTCCAATCATCTAACATCAGAGGCCAGTTACTACACAGCTTGAATAGTCAAGGCGCAATGAGAGATCAGCACATCGACAGATTTCAGGGCTTTGGATTTGAATGCATTTTTACTCACACACCTCTACACAAAAGCCAACTTGGCCTACAGAACAGCACAGAGCTAAAGCAGGCCTGAAACAAAGGAGAAAGTTATTGGACTGAGAGACAGAAAGTGACCGACAAACTGTCACAAATCATTTGGGGTATGGAAACAAATATACCGCATGAGTTCAGTATGTGTCAAAAACTAGATAACAAGCCTCAGGCACAGTGTCATACTGGAATAAGAAAAAGACATATGGAGAGAAGACTCTTAAGTTGGCACAACCACTGAGTAAGCCTTACAAAAACCCTACAAAATGATACTAGTGCTCACTAGACTTGTTGTGACCAGCAGAAGTGTTTAATAGTCTTTTAAAATATCCTTAGTACGTTCACTCTGGCAATCATTTCATTTGACTGTGTGGTTGACGGTGTTGTTTTGGGTTACCTTCAATTTTAGCAAATTCTTTAAGCCGCTCGTAGTTGAGTTGCGCGGCCTGCTCCAAACATTTGCGGATGACTCCTTTAACCTCCTCTGGTGGAACTGGGGTGACGATGTCCTTCATCAGGACCTACATTAAAGAGCATTTCTGTTAATAATGCCGATATTTCCATTACAATATAGTCGTTATTTCATTAGGTTCAAATAAGTTTCTTTTCATAGTGTTTACAAACCCTCTCCAGCAGGGACAAAGTGGCCTTCAGAGCACCCTCAGGACGACCGAAGGGGAAAAAATATCTACAAGGGAAGGCGCAGACCAAACATGTATTAATATGAAGAAAATAATTGTGTAGAGGTATTCAGGTAATGTGTTGGCAATCACCTGAAATTTACAATCTGGTTCTCCAAAATCACACGCAACCGCTCCTTGATGTCTTCAAAGCGCTCCTTCTCATCAACAATCACCGTGCTCAGCCCATCTGGCCTACAAGGATCACACCCACACACTTTAAACCAATTACAATCTTGTAAATGTTCAACTTATGCGGACGCTTGGTCCACTGGGAGCGAACGAAACCAGTACAGAAATAAAGCGCTTTGGTTGACTGCAATCAGGTCTCGCAGAACTGACAGCAAACTGTGCAAGATATTTCTCTTGAGTCTCACCTTTTTTCACCTTGAAAGGAATCCTTTGTCTTTCTAAACTTGAACATGCGCGCTCGCTTGGAGGCGGCGCGAGGGTCTGAGCTTTGGGAGCTCTTTGGGGATATTAGGGCCTCATAGCCCAGCGGCCCCCAGTAATTGCTGCCCTCTCTGACTTTAAAGGACGCATGGGGAGGATGAATAATATGGACAGTAAGAGACTATGGTAACAAAGGACAGAGAAGAAAAAGAAAAACAAAGAAAAATGGTAGAAAACAAGGAAATGTGTAGATATACACAACTGATTAGCAACATAATATGAAATCTCAAAAAAAGAAAACAGCCAAAAATGTATAAACATAAAAGTAAGTAAACATAGACATGACAAAAAATGTAATTGATGAAACAAAAAGAAACACACACACGAAAAGTTTTGGATGCTTCTTATAAAGTTGACGTTTAATCTCGGCTCCTATCGAGTCTTTTGACAGACTTAATTTATTAATACTGTATAAACAACAGTTTTTAACATCAGCCTTTACTTCAAAGAGAATGGTCTGGCCCTGAAGCCTTGAATGTATTAAGCCGATAAGCAACGAGGGACTCATAATGAGATTTTTCACTCGTCTACCACCTACCAACTAGCTCTTACATAAATTCGATGTTCCAATCTATGCAAAAAGTAAAAGTACATGAATGTTTGCCGTCCTTTGCTGAGCCTTTCATTTTTCATGACCCTAAGAGTGGGCTACTGTTTGGCCTGAATGTGCCACATGACAAAAATAATAATAATTGGAGGATAGGGCTGTAAAATGAGGGAGTAACAGCCCCTTGTGCACATACGTCTGGCATTGTTGGGGAACTTTGGTCAAAATACTAAAACAGTTGCAAAGAAGAGATATTGGCACACCTGTTCCCATGGACATGGGAGGCACAAAAAGCGAAGCTGTAGTGAAGAAGAGTGGGGTCAATGATAGCCCCATTTTCTGCCCTTTCCAGTAGATCGCGCAGGTAACCCAGATGTCTGTGACAACCTCGAACTCCATTCCTCGCACAGTACTCATCCAAGACAAACACCTGGCCTGGACTGAACCATCCCTGCACGACACAGATGCACGGGGAGACGACAGTACAGCAAAGCAGCAGACAATAATAACACACATCCCACATGTTGAACGTGCAAATGTTACAAAAGGCATACGGACGCTCACCAAAGAGCAGAAGGTGTCATTGAGCCTGTGGTCCAACGTGAGCCTCTGCACCATCTCAAAAAGTGAGGCGTGGTCAAAGCTACAGGGATTAGCGGAGATAAACTCATCCATGCCGTGTTTCTGAGCTCTGTCAGCGTCTATCCGGCCGAACGGCACAGGGAAAAACACACGGTTCAGAGGAGAGCACATCAGTGAGGCACAGGCACACAGCAGGTCTTCACTATAGCACATGAACCACCAGGGGATTCTTGACTACTTCTAAGGGCAAATTATAAACATTTACAGCTTACATTGTCAACTTGCATCGTGTCGGACAGCGTAAAGAGTTTTGTTTTGTTTTGTTTTTGTATTAGTGGATGAAAGTCTATCAATCCTAAACTAAGCTCAGAGGGACAGGGGCTTCAACTGTATGTGCATGCAGGCATTTTAGTATGTCACATTCCCTCTTATTTTGCAGAGGACATACGGTAAATCCTCACATATCCAAAAGATCTTTAAAGAAGTGCAGTTAGATCAAATTAGATGCATTCCTCTGGATATATTCAATAGATTCTGCCATTCGCAACTGTTGTCACTCAGGTCCTGACAAATACTGAGACGTGTGCTCGTAAAAAAGACACAGATATGGCAAAAGACTAATTCACTTGAGCATGCTGTGAAATAAGGACAAAGCACTGATAGAAACAATATGTTAAGTTGCGAAATTGATTTTCTTCTGTTGAAATTTGCACATAAACTCTGATGTGGCTTCAGGAGCTGTGGTCAAGCTCTGTCTGAATTTCCATGTTTGTCTTGCTTCATAACATTTGCCAGCAACCCTCTCTGTATCAAAACGAAAGATTTAAGCTGCTCTGTAAAAATTCATTAAAGAGATTGTAATATTTAACTCTGTGTACACAGAGAAAACGATTTGAATTAAGAAACCACTGGTGGGCTGGTCAGATTTTATTTATGTGTCTATTTTCATAAACTGACTATTAACAAGATAATTTCTACTGTTTAAATAAGCTGTTACAGAAAAAAATGAAAAAATGATGGGGACAAAGATGATTAAAAATAGATATAGAGGTGCAATCATGTCCTCAGTGTGAGTGACAGGTGCCATGTGCAGGAAACACTAACAAAAGTGAGGATGATTTGGGGATAGGTGGGGGATGTGGAGGCCTGATATTTGTAAGGCAGGACCAAGGATAACTGTCATCTGCCACCCTCCAGGTCAGTGAGAGGGTGTCAATGTGGGTTTTTACTCAGTAGCTCATTTTTCTTTCAAACTGAGAAGGAAAAGAGACAACAAGATAAATGGGGACAATGAATGCTGAGAAATGAGAGGGACAAGACAGGAATAGTTAGTCACAATGCAAAAAAAAGAGGGGGGGGGGGGGGGGGGGGCACTTGAACAAACAGAAAATAGTGAGTGGAATTGGAGGTGCTGGATCAGAGCCGGAGGACAGGATGAAATATCTAGAATTGCCTTTTTAGTGGTGGGACAGTAACAGAGAAGTGTTGTTGGAGAGTGAAAGCAAGCTTCACTCGGGGACACGCTGAAAAGGAACTGATACTGAAGTGGAGAAGAAAAATAACACCCAAAGAGTGAAAAAAAAGGTGCCTGGTTCTGGATTTCAAGACACAGTGAGTGTGCTACCTTTCCACTGGCTGGACTAAAACAGGTAGTGAAGTTTAAGTCCAGAGTAAACTCAGTACTGCAGTAACGTTACCATAACTCACATTAACGTGTTCACAGTGACTTCAACCATAAATAAAATAACTAAACCCCCAAATGTTTATCAGAATATTTTGCATACATTTAAAAAATACAACATGCTGGAGAACCGAGTGACTTTTCAATAAGCTTCTGAATGTCATGCTCATCTGCAGACACATCGTCAAATTTGCATTTTATCTTCTTTGTTTACTTCCATAATTGCATTGCTCGTTTTCTTCTCTACGCATTTGCAAGTTGACAATACTTGAACATGTTGCAGTGTATTCATGATCTCTAAGGAGCAGACTAACAGGCATACCACTACCGAAGAACTCTAATAGGGTAGCAATACAATTTGGTGCAAGTACATGGGTAAAATAGCATGAAGCCGACAGAGGCAAAACTGTATCATTCTCTGGGAGATGGGGGGATGGATGAAAACTCCTGAATTTGTATAAAAGTATGGACACATGACACAGGTGTTCTCCTATTCAGGCAAACAAGGGCAGTCAAAAGAAATCAAAATGAGAGCTCTCCTTTCTGGAGGTGTAACTCCGGTCTAGCCTCGATCTACAGGCCCATCTACTGCAGGAGGAAGGAGGGAAGGGGGTCCGGAGTATTTCATCGTAAGAAGGGGCGGCAGTGGCTACTCCTTGTCTTTGGCATTCAGAATACTCCGCATACATATTTGCCAACTCTCATCAAGAAAAGTTCAAATAAAAAGAACTAAAAGCAATTGAGCCCTCTGATGTAAAGCTTATTCAGCATAAACACCCATACATCTTTTTTTTTTAAAGCTCAGCATCATAGACTTCTTTCATCGTATGTATATATATATATATAAATATATATTTAAACATCACATATTATCTGGGTTTCATCAGCTGCAATAAAATAAAGTTTTCAGCTTTTGAAACTTACATTATTAGATAAATTTACATGCTAAATCTTAAAAGATGCTTTCTCTCGCTACTAGTTTCACATTCGGGATGGGCGGCTTCACTCTGAGGGGTCCGGTCTCCAATAAGAGTAAAGAGAGAAGGCAATTATGCAGAAAAGACTATAAACTTCAACTAGTACCGAGTCAAATAATAAGTTCTTAAATATAAAATACATGCATCCTATACTGGCATGAATGGATGCTTATACTTTGATCCTCAAGTTGAGGTAATTGAAAAAAAAAAATTGATCAACTAATATCTAAGACATGAAGCGAGACGTGAAAAAGGAGAAGAAGGAGAGAAGAGAGAAAGAACGTTGCATTTGTCAGATAATCGGCGGGGATTATCTGAGCAGTGCCGGCTACAGGGAAGCACTTACCCTTGAGTCCAGCTAGAAGACAGCAGGGTAAGAAGGGACAAACCAGAATAACATAAAGACTAGCAACAAGGCTGGAGCATCACTAGAGACCCTGACCTAGCAGCTGCATTACTAAAGAAGGGTCCAGGCAAAGCATGAAGAAGAAAACACAACTCAAAAACAACAACCTATACCAACATGATAGTTTGTGGGTGGTGGTGTGTGAGCACATGTGAGGGTATGTGAACAACAGATGTTGAGGCTTTTTCAGGGATAGAGAGAAGAGGAGAGCAGACAGAAAAAGGAAGAAAGACAGAGACAGAGGGAGAAAGATAGAGTTTACGAACCTCATCACTCCACTGCAGTTTAGTTTAGTTTCTCTGGATTATGGAGAAGTACTTAAAGAGATGAAAGCTATGCCTTAAGTACTGTCACCAGACACTGAAGTAAAACCCAAAAGGGAGTTGTTTTGTGTGTAAAAGAGAGTCTATGAAGGTCCTGGAAAGGTTGTGGTGCTCACAGAGGCGATTCTAGGGTCTGTTGGGGCCCTAGGCAAAAATTTCTAGGGGGCCCCTCAAACCAGCATTCATCACCGTTATGTTATAATAAACTGACACCAACGAAAACTTTATGAAATTTTGTTTTTTATTCCAAATGTTTTTCTTTACCTTCGGCTGAGCTGAATCGGCTCCATTTAAAACTTCCAGAATGAACGTTAAATTCTGTGCACACGACACTGTGTGTAGTTTTTTTTTTTTGACACTGCGTACAGGTGGATGATCCGTGATCATGGGAATGACGACATGGGGGCCCTTGAGGGAGGTTTCTTACTGGCTACTGAGATGTCATTGATAAATGCCCTATGTTTGTTTAAGGAGGAGGATGTGGTCATTGCGGTTACCACATTTTGAGATCTGTGGAGTAAAAACAGCCTTCAAAATACTTTTTTAGTCCTCAATACCCCTGACAGGAAACACCTTAGTTTATAGTAATAATTTAAATTTTTTTTTTTTTTTTTTTTTTTTTGGGGGGGGGGGGCGGGGGGGCTCATGGGCCCCCCAACAACTCGGGGCCCCAAGCAGTTGCCTGCCTTGCCTGTTCACAAGCTGCGCCCCCTGGGTGCTCACATAGTCAGTGTCCATTTTTGTATCTTACCTTCCTTTGCATGAAAATAAGTGTCTGTATGCAAGGTTGTTTTTGTTTTATTGTGTTTTTACTCTGACTGCCGCCCTAAGCAGCACGGTTACTATCCTCATTGTGATGGTGTAGCAGGTCAAATAACCGCTCTGAAGGTCAAAGACAACCTACCCTCCCTCAAGGGAGGGACAGACTACTACCTCAGAGGCTGTCCTTATGCTCTTTTCTCATTTCTCTTGTCTTGGCTGAAAGTGCACAGAGAGACACGTTATATAGAGTGATTATTTAATTAAGGTCATTGAAATGTATCATACTTTAATTCATGCAAATATAATTGTAATACTGTGACATGTAAATGTAGCATTTTAATATACAGACGAATATTGTAATTAAATGTAGTTATTAGAATTGGTGCAATGTAATCAAAAAGGAGCTTTAGAACAACATACGTCATCATGTCAATAACCAGGGTAGCTGTGGATGGTGAAGGCTGTTGGTGCTCAAAATGTGAAAGACAAGCATTTGTGGCTCTGAGCCAATACAGAGGACTAAAAATCACACTACTCTGACCTTTTGATAAAAACCCTCTTAAAATGTTACAAAGAGCACTTTAAGTAGGAAAGTGTTTACACTAGGGATGTCCTGATCACATGTCTTTGCCATTTGAGGCAGACTGAATCCTGATCCTGTAGTGTAGCAATCCACAAAAGAAAAAGAAAAAATAGGCAGACGTGTCTTTTCTTTAGCGCTGCATTCGCTGCCCAATTTGAAATATTTCCTAATTGCAGGCATTTCTGAATTACCAAGGAACCCACTTCAACCTTGCTCTACATTTACGTCGGCCAGTGTTGCCAACTCCTCAATAAGGAAAGTGGCTATTGGCTTGATCAAATCCCTCAGAAATCATGTGATTGGCTCCAATTTCTGATAACATGGTTGGATCGGGACATGTCACTAATTTACATTATGTTTGTAAATTTGCTGTAATGTCCCAGTAAAGCTTAGGCTCTCTCTTGATGAAACTCTGTGTCCTGACTAGCTCTAGCTCTAGTATCTATTCTTTCTTTCTTTCTTTCTTTCTTTCTTTCTTTCTTTCTTTCTTTCTTTCTTTCTTTCTTTCTTTCTTTCTTTCTTTCTTTCTTTCTTTCTTTTTCCATGCACGCTTTATAAAAGTGTATTTTAGACCAAACCACAACCTCATCCGCACCTCGGCCAACCAGTTCCTGTTCTCAAAGACCTAACCAGTTGTGTTGACTAGGATTAGTTGCTGTTTCTTCATAAGGCAGAATTTGCTGTGGCCTATAATCATTTCATTTAACAATAATAAAATTATTATTATAAAACCAAATTCTAGTAGACAAACAAACACATAAAAAATGTTAAACGCGGCAGGTCCTCAGAACCTTCATAGGTCTCTTTTCTTTTTTTTTTTTTTTTTGTTATCCTTCCACTGCAGCAGAGTCAGGAGTTGCTGTGTACGTTATGGTCCCAGTGCCATTCAAGACCACCGGGGGGTGAAACATGTACGCGTGGTGTGCCACAATGTTTCGGGGAGGGAGAGGAGGTCTGTGCCACTGTGAGGAGGCTTTGAATGGCAACAGCTGGCATCAGAGAAGTCGACTAACCACAAGAACAATCACATACTGGACAAAGAAACCAATGGAGAAACAACATAGAATTTTATGTGATAGGATTCTGAGTAACCGACCCAATTCTTGTCTTTTAATACATTAGACAAACAGGAGAATAAACAATTATTTTAGTTATTGTTAACAATTTTTTCTCTTTACATGGGAGTCAGTACTTTCATGTTTGCATCAAATGCCAATTATTTCCCCTTTCTGTAAAAATAAAGTTGATTCCTTGATTATTCTTGGCCCATGGAGTCCAAAAAATGCACACAAAAGGTTTTGTTCTGAATAGCAGGATCTATTAATCTGAATTTTTAATTATGTGACATTACATTTAGTGGGTACGATGTCTATGTTAGTGCTAGGGTGGGCAGGGGCACAGTAATGCAAACTTTTGTGTTGAAATAACAAGAAGATGAGTGATGGCATAGGTCAAAACCAACCTGAGGAGATACAGACTACATGAAGAAAAAAATGCTGCTGTCTGATTTTGTTTTATAACCATCTTGGATGTGCAGGGGGGAGGAGGGAGGAACATGAGAGACGGTTACAAAAGAAGTTGGCACAGTCGGTACGGATACCACACTACTTAAGAGGGTCTTACCTTTACTTTGCTACCTGAGCTGGGGACTGCTTAGAAGTGCAAGTACAGTGACATGTTGATTAAAACTTTACACATGTCTGCTTTGGTCATCACTTAGTGACAGGAGAACCATTTTGGAGCCTGTCTCAGAACCACGGCTTCCTTCACCGTAGCAATTTTAGAGCTAAAACTGGTTTGAAACAGGCCTATGGTTTAAAACAAGACCATCACACTCTGGCGCTGTCAGTCTGAACTCAACCCCAGCAGGCTTGAATGTTCAAGCATTATGCATGGTGACCTGTTTGACATTTGCACTAACTTTAAAAGCCAGCTTTTGTAGGCTATGATAGTCTTTTTCAGGTTGGTTGTTCCTCGTGAACAGACTGATGGAGTAGCATGGAATCGCACCTTTAAACACTGTGAGAGTGGTGACAATGAGTGGAAGTCCATCAGATGCTGGAGGGATCTGTGAAAGATTAATGCATGTGCGTGCGTGTTTGTGTGTTAGTTTTACTAGCACGTTTTGTGACTTCAGAGTGGAGCACATGGTGTGACACATTCATGGGTTAAAGCATTGGCTGCTTTGTGGATGGAGACTGCTTTATGCTAAAGTGACCCTGTTGTGTTTCCAGCTACTTACAGAACTGAGATATGGGGGCATCCATTTGGGCTGAAGCACCACCTTTGGAGTTTAGTTTCTGGACCTGAGTGGGCGGGACAGGCTTGTGGGACTGGCCGGTGGCGCGATACATGGCCTGGACCCACAGGATGCGGTCCTGCTCATCATCGCTGGCAAAGATCACAGTGTCACCTTCCTTCACCGCATTGAAGAAAGCCCTGCCACCATCCAAGCCTGACCAAATAAAACAGTAAAAACCAAGTAATTACACATTTAGATAGCATCTGAAATGTTAGCATATGTTGCAGTACCGTCTGACCTGGTTGGGGGTCACAGTAGTCCACAGTATACCCGTCCAGTTGCAGAAGCTCTTGCGGTTCTGATTTTTTTTCTCTGTAGCTGCACATTGCAAATGTATACTGACTCACCTGGCGTGAAATAACGAAAGAAAAAAGATGGCCAAAAAACAGTTTTATTCAGCTCTGTGCAGAACTCAAGAATGTGAGTCAAGAATGAGTGTTAAACTAACTTATCATCCATAACTACTGTACCTTGACTACACTAAGATATGCCATTAAACTAGGCTTAAAACTTAATCAAAAAAAGAAAAGGAAATATGCTCTTTTATGATGGCCTGAGCCGGAAAACGGTTCTTTTGACTAAAATATAAAAATGTTGGTTTTGGGAGAACGTTTGCTGCCAGCAATCCCAAACCCCACGGCCAGAACCCGCTCCTGCAGCCACCTTTTAAAAGCCACGACACCCCTATTGTCTCTTATCAGCACCACACGTTCTTAATTATTACTGATTCACTAATTTTTCTCTTTCCAAAGAACCAAACTTCTCAGTTTCATCATCTAACATGTCATTTTCCATTGATTGCATTGTTTGAATGTAATCGTTTTGTACTGGTGTTTCATACAACGTCCCAGTCGAGTGTATCTAACGTCAAGATGTTCTTTAACCTGCCAACTACATTTAAAGGGAGATCTGTGAAATCCACTCCGTTTGTAAAAAGCAACGAAAAGAGTTGCCTGGATTGAAGACAATTTTGCACGAAGAGCCCACCTGCACAAGGACAAAGAAACGCTTCTTCCAGCGCTTCCAGACATTCTTCCCAAAGGCCCACAGATACCTGGAAAAACAGTGACCACACGCAATGAAAAAAAAGCAGCAAGCAGCAGCCGAGCATCTCAAAGAAAAAAGCTTCATACACAATTCACGTCCATCAACCTCCTCATTTTAAACGTGTTGGCCCTTTTTGATGAGGATAAAATATATAAACTACACCCTGGCATCCACCAGGGGGAGTAGTAGACTTCACAGTATTTTTCCACAACACGTGAATAGAAATGGGGCCAAGGAGCTGAGAGGGAAGGTGCTCTATAGGAAAGCGTGGAAAGTGAAAATCACATAAGAACATCAGCATGCGTCTTACCCGCAGTGCTTCATGTTCTGTGGTTTATCCATTCTTATGGCCAGTTTGATCTTGAGATCTTGGTCAGGACAAGCCTTGGTCACAGTCATCTTGTGAAGCTCTGACGCTTTGGGGCTATTAGGCGTTGGGTGGAGAACAACCTGCGATAGAAGAAAAAAAAAACATTACTTAAATCATCATTACCGCTGATATCCAGGTAATTAATCTTTCATCTCAGCTTGTGCAGCATTCAGCTGCACTAATCAGTGCCCTGGAAAGGTCGGTGATGTGTGCTTGTCTGGTGTTCAATCACAAAGTGGTGGAGGAACAGAACAGTACTTTGCTCTTACTCCCTAAAAAAAGAGGCCTAATCTCTCTTTGCTGACTTAAAGAGCTTTGAGGAAGCCTGTTTTCTTCCCAAGTCTGCTGCAGTGGGAGATCAAAGAGCCTTGTCACAACCAAGGTCACTGGCACTACAGGGACGTCTGAGGCGCCGCCGCCCCAACGCAAACAAGCAACATCACCTTCCCCGGCTAGCTGTCACTTTTAAACAAGAGAACGGCGGCTAGAGAACAGATTTCTGCCTCTGCTCCCCTGACATTTGAGTCAGATTGAGTTAGATGAGATTTTAATGAAACTGAAAGTCTGCTGTCACCAATGTGAAATATATATGTATGCTTTTAATCTGTCCCCTTTTATTTTATTACAAAGCTGCAGCGGTAAAGTTAATATTAATTCAGATCAAACAAAAGCTCACAGTGAATGTGCTGATGAAAAGTGCGTGATGGATTCATTTAAAAAAATGCTCATCAAAAGATAAGAGTTTAGGAGGTCCATTTCCAGAACTTCTATCCCCTATTAGACATATTAATCCAGTGTTTATCGTTTGTGTACATGAACACAAGTGTTACCCTGCCCAGTTCTTTGTCCTCCAGCGCCAGCACGCCTGTACTCTCCGTAAACAGCTTCACCTTGACGCCGGGCAGAGGGTGCGTGGTGGTGAAGTCCCCTTGGGTCCCCCAACTGAAAGGCACAACAGAAACGCACTCTTGAGGCTAACTCATGACAGCATGAACTGCACCTTTACAATAATTATGTTCGATCGTAAGTAAACTGTCCAGGAGACCTGCTTCAACTCACTGTTAAAGATGTCACACCTAAATCAAAGAGATTTCAGTAAACAACTATAAACAGATTAATTATATCATGATTACAGGAAGAAAATAGAATTCTTTACTTTAATATAGCCTCAAAACAACAGCTTGTGTGGCCATTCGTATTGAAATATACAGTGCAGGTGGATAGATTGTTATTTTTGGACACACATAAACACCACAGCTTGTCTTTTTATCACAGAAGAAAGATGGTAGGGAGACTGATTAGGAGGTAACAAGCAGTCGCAGGGATTCGCACTATGGCAAATGCACAGAAGATAACACGCAGACCCACACGTTATTCGTCCGTCTCACTGTCACTTACTGAATTGCATTTCTTCTATTTATACACCCGAAAAACTGAAAGCTGCTCTTGGTGAGAGTTTCGAATAGCAAAATGCAGATCTCATCAAACCAAAGTGTACTAAAGTGGATCTGCAGCAAAGAGCTGTCAGGTCCCTGGCTAAAGTCCAGGTCTGCTGTCAACTTTACTGTCTTATTTTATTGTACATTCAGGCAAATCTAAAAAGCACGTCAAGTGCAATTCATTAATAGAAGGAAACAAGGGTAGGCTGACCAGCTACCTTCATTCTTTTATTCTGATGTGAAAAAAATCAGCATGGTTTCTCTGGATTGGACTCCAGTTTCCAGGGGACAGTGCCAACAGTTGCAGAAGAAAAAACGCATTTGGACATCATTGGGCAGGCGTACAGCCGAAGCGAGGTTGTTTGAATAGTGGCTCTTGGACATAAGGTCGGCCCACCTCGCCCCCATCGCATCTGGTTCGGTACATTCTGCACCAGATTTACAGCTGCAAATAGGACATATACGAATTAAAGGAATATGTAGATTATGTTCACATGCCACACCACATGGACTGGTTCACACTGTGAAACTAGTGAGACGCTCTCTAGTCCTGGTGGCATGCACGTTTCATACTTGGGAGAAGAAACGGAGGCGTCTGCAGGAACCACTCAGATACGTGGAGAAAGCCAGAAGGAACAACAGATATCAGAAAGAGACCGACACAAACGTAGAGCATATCAAGGTGGATGTTCCAATCAGGAGAGCTGCTACAGTAAGGATATTCCCTTCTTTGTCCAAACCTGCTTTCAGACACAAATCCACCTACTGTTAAAATAAACATCAGCCATTCAGACTCATTAATTAATTGATGGCTAAGGAATTACTGAAATAATGCAAACGGCGTCAATGTAACAATATGACTCATTTTACATTTTACTTGTAAAATTACTATTATTAGCCTACTAGGTATGTCCAGGTTTTTTGGCCTCAATCTTATTCTGAGTTATTAGATTTTGAGTATCTGCAGATACCGAGTCCCGATCCGATATTTTCACAACACATTAAAAAAAATGAACAAATGCAAAATGAACAGATCCAGGTTATCACCTATTTTATTTTGTTCCCCTTATTTTATTATTTAGCACTTAAACAGTGCAGTTATCTTTGAGGTAGCTTGAACAATCAAGTAATAATAGTGTAATTATGAACTAGTACAAATTGTTAACTATTGACTAGTAGAAATAGTACAAATATAAACATAAATTTGAATTAAATAAAAATAGCAGCTCAACTTAAAATGAGGCATATAAACAAATAAGCGAATAAAAGTGCAACAGTGTCACAAAGTTATGCCAGTAATGTGCTTTTTAGACTGTATTCTTACTTCTTACTGTGCTTTTCTGGCTTAAAGAATAAAATGTTTGTGTCTGAAGTTACCTACAATCTTCTTCACGGTAGCCAGGGTGTCTAAGAACTCTTGCATGCAAAATTGGCAAGAATGCACGACACAGCCTATGGCATTTTTCTGAATGCTCGCCTTAGGGAGAGAACACAGATGCCAGGTTTGTTGGTTCTCAATCACCATTGTAACTTAACTTTTATTTATTTACCTCCGCTGTAACACTGCTGTGCGCATGCGCAGATCAACACAAACAAACAACTAGGAACTCACTTTACGAAACACAGCCCACACTCCGCATTTTTTCCATAGTCTGTTTGATGGGCTGATCAAAATAATGAGAATAATATATATATCCGATCCCTAATCGGGATGCAACGTCAGATTTTGATCTTGGGCCCGATTTCCGATCACGTGATCGGATCAAGACATCCCTAATTATTACAAAATGAAATAACTTGTTAACACAGTGTTACTTTTACTGCCCTTTGTTCAAAGCTTGCTAAAAGAATCATAGCGTCCTGAAAACAGAGCACCGGCTGGCAAGTCAGCCGGCATTTGACGATACTGTGAGTTTTTCCAGGACTTTTTCTCTACAGCTGCCGCTATCTGCACTGCTCACCAAAGATGTTTTCTGGTGGATGACGGTTCATTGGATCAGTGGGTCTGGTTTGCACTGCAGTGATTGCACTGCAATCTTAGACTCAACAATTGTTTGGGTTGTTTTTATTTGCTGAAGCACTACTTAATATGACAAATAATACAAAGAAATATATACTTTTGGCATGGATTAATAAAGTAAAGTAATAGTATTATTTTTGCAAAAAGTAACATTTAATAAGGAGTATGTAGACACATTTAGATTTTATATTATTGTTATATATTAATGACTTCAGCCTCCATTTGAAAGACCAAAGGAAAACCTGAACATTACGGATGGCGTAGGAGACCGTCGTAAACACACGTAAACTCTGACATGCATGTTAAAGACCAGAAGAGAGAACATCAGCACACACAAATGTGTTAATAATGCTGAAAATTGATCGTTTTAGAAATCTTGACTATAAAATCTTACATTTCCAATCCAATTATGCACAAAAACACCTTTACAGAATAAGCATGTGTCATGGCGAGTTTTGAGTGGTTTGGTAAATCAAATTGGGTCTGTTTTCGAATAAAATTCAGTTTTTTTTTTTTTTAATCTGTGCAGACAAATATGTGCTGCCATTTGTAGGAAGAATATGTTTTTCTTCATACAAATATGAAGAAAACAAAACCAGAACAATTGGCCACTAAAGCATAAAACTGAAATTGTGTGATCACTATTAAAATGAAGTTCATGATGCAGTGATTCATGTAGTCTGTAACTGTCAGACAAAACAAATGGTTTTGATTAAGAAAAACCCATCAACTGAGCACAATCCATTTTGATATGCTTACTTTTAAACAATGCTGACTTTATCGAAGCGGTGTGATTTTAAACTTGTGAAACTCTTTAAAGATTTGTTGGAAAAAATAAAAGTGAGTCAACCGTTGAACAATAAACCCCTAATAAAGAAAAAACTGAAACCCATTGCAAGAAAAAAAAGGGATCACAATAAACCAAACTTACAGGAAAAATGCATCTAATTGTAATCCTGTTACACAACATATGTGCTGTTAATAGCTCTTCTAGTCATATGTGCTGCCAACATGTGCTCCATTATGCAGCCTTTGCAGTAAGATATGAGCGCTTAAAGAACATCCTGTCTATTTTTAGCCTTGAATAGCTTTTTTTATTGATTTCTTTTTTCCTTGTGTGCATTTCCAACATCCGTTATTAATCGCTCCTTAATGTACACAAAGATGCAGCAGTTCCAGCATATAGAGACGAAGCAGCGAGGCTGCTGGCTGGCAGAGAGTAGTCGGTGGCGAGTTATTGCTGATTTCACGTGGAGCCGTTGCTCTGGCATGAAGGTGACCTTGGTGCTCAATAGAAGCTCTAATAATGGACATGACGGCGCCACTTCACTGCATCTCTTTCTCCAAAATGTATAAACTCTTGCGGCTGCTCAAATGGCTCGTGTTAAGAAATAAAACTGCAAAATCACCTCAGTCATCCAGATGTTAAATCTGAAGTCACAATGAACACTCAATTGCCAAACAAATCTAATTACTGTATGCAAATAACCTGCACCAGTCTGACGATTAGCATCTATATTGTGTGTGTGTGTGTGTGTGTGTGTGTGTGGGAGCTTTGTACACAAACCCTCAGCCAAACGTTCCTCCGGTCATATTTCCATAGCTTAAAGGACGTAATGTTCACTTTTCAGAGACTTAAAATAATGGCAAGGTCAACCTTTTCTTACCCAAATCTGCAGCTTCACCTGGAAATGCAACAATTTAAGTGTGATCATGAGAAATGTCTCCACAGCACATGCAGTTCAAACATCCCCCCCCACCACACACACATTAGCTGTGCCTTCTTCTCCTCTAATCCCTTCTCTCATTCAAGTTCCTCCATCTCTTGCAGACCCTCTCCATAAAATGGCTCTTGATTTAGGGAGATCAGAGGACGACATTCGGGCCTTAAAATAGCTCAGATTTGCCTGCATGTTTCACAGACTTTTCTCTTAGCTCGCTGCTACACAACCCTGGTTTAACAAGCTGAATAAAAGGGAGTCAGAATTTAGCAGAGGATGTATTTTCCTTAAATGAAACATTGAAAAAAATGTCACGAATAAGGTCAGATAAACTGTCATTACAAGAAAAGAGATAAAAAGCAATAATCATAGAGGCCTTTTATGTGGAGACATTAAAAAGAATAACATTCATAAAATTGAAAGCATTCCATTGTGTATTTTTCAGTCTGAAAAGGTCAATTTTAAAACCTTGATTTCCTGAATCCACAATTATCCAATCAAAAGAAAGGTTTTTGGACCAAAAATGTAAATGACTAAAGCAGATCCAACACAATAGAGGTATTTGCTGCCAAGACAACATTTGTTTCAGTCTACTTTGATTTGCTACAGGTACTTTTAGAAGACAGGAATATTAAGGGTGCCAGTTAAACCCTGTATTTTCTATTTTCTGGAGATTTGCTCAACTAAACACTCCCATTGTCTTTTTAAATGCATGCACTCACATGCAAAGTATTTGTGATAGGGAACGAGGCATTCAAGAGCACTTGCAATCACTGGAAGTATTTGGCGCTGAGAAACCAATGAGGTTTGACAGAGTTTGGAAGCAGAGGCTTAATACACCTTCAACTACGTCTTCCAAGACAATTAATCTAGTGAGATCCCATCCGTCTCATATGATGCAATTATGTACTTCTGATTACAAAACATTTGTTGGTTTAGCAGAAAAATAAAAAAGCAAAAATCAAGATTACACTTAGATTACACAAAGCGGTGTTGCTTTAACTTTATTC
Source organism: Cololabis saira (assembly GCF_033807715.1). Lineage (NCBI taxonomy): Eukaryota > Metazoa > Chordata > Actinopteri > Beloniformes > Belonidae > Cololabis > Cololabis saira. Next base: position 22,439,891 of record NC_084594.1, on the reverse strand, counting down.
TGCTCCCAGCACACACTTAATACTACCTTAAATACACAGGGAAAAGTCGTGCATGTGTGCACACTCACGTCGGCTTGGATGCCTCTGCTTGGTCGGTCTGAAGTTTCTCGCCGCCTTCCACCTCCATGGTGCAGTAAACAATCCTGTTCGGTGCCAGAGACTTCAGCCCCACCACTTCCATGATCACCACCTAGGAAGCATACAAACCTCAGAAAAGGCTGCAGACGAGAAGTGACTCATCTCTCGAGGGAGGTCAGAGAGGAAAAGGGTCAACAGCAGAAAATCAGGCAGCAAATCCATCCAGAAATACTATCTCAGTCACAGTGGCTATTTACAGTTGCAGCTGGCGTCGTTGTTGCTCAGTAGTTTCTGGGTGATGTTCTGCTGAAAGAGATTGTAAAGATTTCAACTATCCTCCCTGGACCCTACAACTTTCTATCCTCACAACAGCTCGGAGGTATAATCTGCCACATAAAGTCTTATACCTAGTCTTTAACAGCTCAGTGATTTCAATGTAGCCCTATGCTGCTTTTATAATGCAACTGTGGATTTCAATGACACGACCTAATCCAGAAATATATGCAGTCGGGATATGAGCCTGCGTTCAATGAAGGCGTCCGCTCAATCCACTGCACCCATGATGGCCACAGACTCCATTCACTCCCAGTTTATGAACTGTTTATCATTCCAGTCATCCGTTAAATTCATTCCGAGTTCAGCAAAAAGTAAATAATATTAGTCTGACAAACGTGAAAATTTGTGCCTGGGAAAGAACAGATTACTTAATAAAGATTTGAAACATTAATTCCTAACGTTTGTGTCCTGATCAAGGACAGACTTTGGCATTTATAATGTATCTTTGGCATTTATAATGTATAGTAAAGAATTGTGAGGGGAGGGTTTTCAATGTTTTCTTTACAGACAAATGCAAATAATCTTATTCATTAATCTTATGTTTTATATTTATAAAAAAATGTAATCCTCATAATTTTTTTTTTTTTTTTTTTTTTTTTTTTAATTTTTAATTTTTTTTTTTTGAATGTGTCACCAAGTGGTTTATGATCAGGAATCAACTCTGGAACAAAGAGTGCCACCTCACAATGGTCACACCTCACATGCCACCTCACCACCATCAAATTTTCCTCACTGTGCCAATAATTTTATTACCAGGTCTCTACAAGCAGACAAGCGGGATCACATTCTTTTGCACATTATGCACTTTCTGTCTCTGAAATAGCAGCGCATCATGAGGAGCGAGGTGTGACTGCTCTGCTCTCAGGCGACAACTCATCGCAGATGAGCTGATGAAAAGATGAGTCATATTTCCCGCTTGAACCAGGTAAATGTATACGCGTCAATCTGTTCTTCGCAGAGCGTCTGTTCAACCCCCTGAGCGGGTGTGCTGTCTGGTTTTTTTATACTTAGTGAGAAGCAGAAGACGGTGGCAACGGTTTTGAGTTATTAGTGTTGATTCAGGCAGACAGAGATTTTATGCAAGATTTAGACCTTCGGATATCACCATGTTTGTGTCATTTGGCTATAATCGGAATTCCAAAGACATGTAGATGTTGAAGGGATATAATTATGTAATACACCTAAATAAATGAATGAATTAGCCTCACTGACAAGAAAAACAAGGACCCCTGCACAGGTAGTAGGGCCTGGCAAAGCCCTGACCTGAATATCACTTAGTCAGCTTGAGATTTCATACAAAAGACTTGGAGACAGACGACATTCACAGGGGAGCTGTGGCTGGCAGTTTTGTGAGATACTGGCGTAATTTCAACTGCACTTAGTCTAAAATATTGAATATAATATCTAGAGTAGTAACATTTATGCTGTTTTTTGATAGCACCCCTCGCTAAGGCTTTCAACTTTTAGCCTTTTACTGGAAATCACAATGAAGAAACAAACATTATGCACGCTGATAATCACTTTTATCTGTCCTTATTCTGAATGCTGCACAATACCTCCAGAGTGAAGGACAGGACCACGTCAGATTTGGACAGTGTGTTCTCATCTTCTTGGCCCATGTCAATGATGGAGGTGTTGTGGCCACGTTTCAGCTTCTGCAGTTTAAACTCCCCACCCTTGGACACGGGCATGCTCTCCAGATTGGCCATCAGCTGATTCACTGAAGACTTGAGTTCCTCGATGTACATGGCCTCCATCTCTTTAGACACAAATTTTGGGAACTTACCACCCTGTAGACAAAAATATAAAAAGAAATGTGATGCTCACAGTTGATGTTTATACAAGTAACACCATACTAGTGGCATATGAACTTAATAAAGCATATTATGATCAATCTGAGTCACTCTCGAGGCTGACTCACCCTGGCAATTTGGTCTGCCATCTGAAGACGACCATCCAGTTCTCTTCTGATCTGTGCAGCCTGTTCGTCCAGGTTGTCCAACTATTGATAAAAGAGCAGAAGGTCATTTGGATAATTTTGGACCAATTGCAGTTCTTAATCAATAGAGAATCGCCATCAAAGTTGTGAATCTTCAAAAACGTATATGACACATAAGTCTGATCAGCAAATGTTGCTGGAGATATTGCTCAATTAAATTTCCTAGCCTCCAATTACTACTTGAATATCAGTGAAGACAGTAGAGAAGATCTCTGTTTTTGAAGACAAGTGTATGATCAAAGCTTTCAAACAATTATCTAAAACAACAATAATGGAACAATGGATTTCAGACTGGGATCCAGCTTTGCCCGAATAGAGAAGGACGGCATGCATGTGAACCCAAGAGGTTAGAAATAATACAAGTGGTAGGACATACACCGACACTATTTTTAAGGTGTTTAAATTAAAATTTTGGAGCTGTTATAAAATATTATAATAGTGCCTGCAATGACAACAAAAAATGCAAGTTATGTCATTTTTATTTCTCTTTTTTAACTTTGTCCATCAGGCAGAGATGATGATCCAATCACAGAACTTGAACCATCATCCCAAGTCTCAAAAATAACAATGACCTTTTTCCTTCTTTCAGGAATCGATCACTGAGTTTGATTTAAACAGCAACCAGGCATTTAATCATTTATACATGTAATACGTTCATTTTTAAATTTATAAAGCTAATTATGTAGTCCTTATATCATATACCTTACTCTACAAAACTACCGGTATGTGTTCTTTTTTAAACTAAGCTTACCACTCTAAACTGGTAAAAGAAATTAATACAATTTTGGTAGAAAGCTAGGTTATGATGTGGCTGAGTCTATGTTGAATGACACCCTGTGGATTAATGCCACCGACCATGTCCTCCTACCTCCCTCCAACTGGTCATGTTATTAAAAGTGGCACAAGTGAACTTTAGGATCCTTTTATTGGAAAATGTTGGCATATCTTATATTTACAGGTAAATGTGGGTATGCAATGATTGTCAAGCCTTAAAATTGTAGTAATTTTTATAACCTTTGAGTCTATTCCATGAAACTGGAACTATTTCCAAGGGCCAGCAACAACACTTATATTTTGGAGCAATATGAATGCTAATCCTGAAATCCTCAAGACTCAGCCTTTCATAAAAGCGGCTTTTCTCACAGTCTTAATCCAATCAACATTGACGTGCAACGATTAGTCGATCTTGTCACAAAAATTGATGATAAAAATAGTCACGAACAAATTAAAAAAAAATTACAACAATAGAGTGAAACATCGTCTTCTTTCTTATCAGCGCTAGGTAAACAATATGGCAGCAGCCGGTGCAAAGCCAGGACGACGGGCGTCCATCGTAAGATGCATTTTTGAAAGACGTGTCCATCTTTCTTGTGTTCTATCGTTAATTAGCACATCATTTAAACAACATCATAAAAAATGGAAAAGCTGAGAGCTAAGTAAGAGCCATTTAATAATAATGAGATTCATAATCTGATTAGTCAATAACTGTTTTGAAATAAGACCTGTTTAAAATCCACCTCATTACAAGCATTAAATTACTTCTGTACTTGCTTTTTTGGGAATGTTTTGCAGGTTTGAAAAGCAAAAATGCATGATTATTGGCAGATGAAATAACTTGACAACAACATAACCATACGCAAAGAAACCAAAAGAAAATGTAAATATCACTGCTTTTTTGAACATTTTCCTTGTTATCATGACTTTTTTTCTGATTTCGAGTATAAAGGCAAAACCAAAGTGCTTCAGAGCCGGATTTCAAAATTAAGCTTTTTAAAGTTTAAATCTTGAGGGCAAAAAGCTGAAAAGGCCCATGAATCTAGAAAAATGGTCAGCTGAATGAAATTTTGTCTTGGGAACTTCTGTCAAACAGTCATGAATAAATAATATTATATATACATGTATATGCACTTTCTGCCATAGCTGCCGGCACCAGAATGAAATGAAGAAATCTCTAAACTCAGAAGAAGGAAATGAGCCTTTCATTACAAAAGCAATTAGTTCATAGACAACTAACTCAATAATTCACCCACTTCATAATCAGTGTATCGCTCATTTTCCTCCCAGCAGCCTTTCAAAGGATTCTCAAATCATTTATTCATGTCCTAGTTATTTATCAAAATAACTAATTTTTAATAAACAACTTATATACAGTAGCAGTATTTGCTTATTTTATCTATCATGTGCAAAACATATATTTTCATTGAGGAAAGTCAATCATGGGATTTATAAAATATCTAACTCTAAGTTTTAACTCATACAAACACAGCGTTTTGTTTAGCCCCGGTAGGACACTGCTGAAATTGAGCCCTGAGTTCTAATTTGAAAGCGGCACAAGATGCGTGACGGTGCTTGGATCTCATTACAAGCTTCTGTCTAGATTTTATTTTGAGTTTTTTTTTGTACATTATGACACAAGGCTCGTGCCCCTTGGTCGTTCTCATCATTGCAATGTTAATAACAAATGACAAAAGTCAAAGTATGCCGTTTCTTTCTATTATATACCTCCTTTTGACATGTGACAATAAAAACACGCCTTTGGGTAATTGGTTTAATGAAGTGTTTTCAGCGCCGCTGTAATCACAGACAGCACGCCACATTACCCTATTAAAACTGTGCTGTAAATATATGTGAAGCTGTTGCAAAATAAAAATAGTTTTTATTTTTAACTTCTAATTTATTTTGAATAAACTGAACCTGAAAAACATAGAAAACATGTTAGACATAGTGGGGCTAACGTTGCAGTCAGAAAAGGACCTGTGTTTCAATGTGTTGCAATATCTTTATCAAACTACCTGATAAATACATAAAATGATTTAATTCACAGTCCTGTTTCCAAAAGAAAACAAATGATTAAATGCTGTGATTTTTCTCTCTGTGCAAACTTGTTCAATAGTCTTTAAAAAGTTAAAGGGGTGACTTTGGATTAGCTGCTGGATTTCCATCTACAGAACAGCGGCTGCAGTTTGAGAGAAAAGTGACGTGCAGTCCAAAAGGTGCTCATGCAGACTGCTTGTTATGAAAAATGCTACAGCTGGGCATGAAATGACTAATCAGAGCTCCATGCTGTGAGATCAAACACGAACAGAATCGGAAATCAAAAGACAAGTCAGCTTTCCTTCACAGGAAACATGTCACCATCCCCATGGAGACCATGAATGGACTACAGTTCTTTATAGAGGTGTCAAGAGTTTTGATTTTTTTCCCCTTTTTTTGCTCTTTTCAAACAGGAGCATCAAACTCAGCTCTATGAAATGGCCAGTCTGAGGGACATCAAAAATACAGCTAATGTCAAAGGCAAGTGTAAAACTGAAGTTTACAGTTGAAAGACACATCAACCCGTCTCACCGTCTCTGCACTCTGTGACAAAACAGTTGTAATAATATAATATGTAATAATATTTGAAATATGCCTGTATTAGACGACGCTTGCTGCAAGCACAGAGGCCTAACATCCGTTATCCTAACATTCGTCACACAGTAATGAAAAGCAAAGAAATGTGTGGCTTTCTTGTATCAATATTGAATGAGAGTTTTATATTAGCTGACATTAGGAAATAGAGATGCCTGATGTCTCTTTCTTCTTCTGTTTATGCAGGCTTCACATTCCTGCAGTTGCTTTCACGATCAAAACATCTTATCCAACGTCAGATTTGAAGTTGTGACTCCAGTCAGCAGCATTTATTCAGTTGACCTGTGGCCTAATTGAACCCTATCTGCAACGCAATTGCACCTACAGTACATTACTGGAAAGCAGTTTGATAAATGGTGAGGGCTAACAATACTTCTTAGCCCTCACCATTAAGGTAGTAAAAAGTAAAAGATTGCACATCTCAGATGTTTTGCTGGCATGTAAAAACCATCACCTCATCATAACAATGTTTTTTTTTTCCTTTTATTTTTCACTCATCATTATGTCACCAAATCTAAACTGAAAGTTTATCAAATTAAACAAGTTGATTGTAGTTTACTGTTATTTTGTAATTGATTTGACTATATTTTTCTGGTATCCATGATAGAAGGAAGGTGTGCTGGAGAAAGGAAGCGCAGCATAGATCGGTTTTTGATTACTAACATGGAAATCACTTCTGCACAAGTGCATCGTCTCAGCAGCTGAGCACTTGATTCTCTTCATAATGCAGTGCTCCAAACTCCTCTGGTTCTCTGCTGCTGGGCCACATGCCAGAGCTGACCTCTCCTTGCCTTATGGTATTTCACCCACTCCTATTACATTAACAGGCCTCGTCTCTCAAGCTTTACAATATTGATTCTCTGCCCCTTCCAGCAATCCTTTTTAAGAGTGAATGAGCTGAAGTCCTGCTGCAGCCGTTAACGGGAGGGGAGGGGAGGGGTGTCGTAAATAACCAACAGTAGGGAAAAGCGTGACACGGATACAGGGGTGGACACAAAGAAAAAAAACGCAACCAAAATAAGTCCTTTTGCATGAATTATGGGCATCTTGGTTATGTAATCAGAACAAAAGCACTTTTCTTTATTTTTTACAACTGGAACTTCTTACCTACCAACTTGGGGTTGATTCTGGTCACTCATGTGCACATTATGAATTGATGTTGGCCAGATGTGGGGACAGTAAAGCCTGAACTGTTAAGTCTGGGTTACTACCAGCACTGGCCACCAAGCAGCCACCCTACTACCAAGCCCAGAGTTTCTGTTTAGTAGAGCACATAATCAGACTCTGCCACCAGCTGGAGCAGAATGTCTGCATAAGAAGCACAGTCGTGCTCAGTACAGATGTGCCACAGAGCGACTCTGATATAGTGGATAATATTATTATTATTTTTCCTTTGTTATGTCCAACAGGAGGGGAAACAGATTCATCCAGAGCTATGTCAATGACTTATACTGATTGTGTTCCAGGCTGTGCTGAGCTTCGGCAACTCCTTCCTTACCCTGGTGCTGCTGGCAATCTTTTGTCAAAGCACACTGAGCTGGACTGTGGTGTAAATGACATTTGACTTGTGCAATCCCTTAAGAACTGTCATTGCCCTGCGTGGAAATAAGCAACTTGGCCCGTCAGCATCTGACAACGCATTTTTACAGTCCTATCTGTTCAAGCGCCCCACGGATCCACCACCTATTGGGTCTCACAGCACCATCATAAACAGCTACTAAAAGGTCTTCCTTGTCAATGACCTACAGTCACAATGCAGGGGGACAAGCAGGCGCATTAAAGTTAGACTCGCCAAAAGGTACGTTTTTCCCTCACGTTACTGAAGCTGGCAGCAGCACTGCAGCTAAATGAAGGTGACACAGCCTCGGCGTTAGCCGAGCTGACAGCAGGTTAAAGGTGACGGAGCAGAAGCATGCGGGTATTTAACAGCCCAGATGATGACAGATTCCCAGGTGGCTGCTGGGATATGAGCAGCAGTTACTAAAAATGGCCACGGGTGGATTCTCGTAAAGAACAAAGACTGGGCAGCAGGGTTGGCTTGGACCTGCGGGAGTCAAAGCAGCTCGTCTATATTTAGACTTGTGTGTGTGTGTGTGTCTAAATGGTGTGTGTGAGATAAAGCTTGTTTGTGTGCATGCAGCATTAAGGAAAGTGGTTTAATTAGAGAACCTTACTAGAGTACAAGAAGTCTCCATTTGACCCTCGAAGAGATTTGTTTGTTTGTTTTTGTGTCTCTCGATCTGTCTTAAACCTTTTCCTAAATAGTTTTTTCTTGCCAATTAATCATTTTACTGCAAAAATAGCTCATTGGCAGAAATGATCACCTATCATTTCTCTTCCATTATCTTTCACCTGTCTGTTTAAGCTTTTAACTCCTCAAGCAACATGTTATCAATTTCAATGATCTTTTTGCAACTATAAAAGACAACTCTTTCTACAATAAAAAAGGAAATAAATGAAGACAGGGTTTGTGACATGTTGCATGTGGAAGTGTTTGAAAATGAACTGGTCTTAAACAAAGAAACATTTGATTTGAATAGTTGAGCAATCAACAAAAATGTTCTTTCTTCTATTATTTTCCCTGTAATAAATTGATTTCACATGATGCAGGTGCAGTGAAGCTTTTCCCTGCATTTCAGCATCACTGACTGCTCTTTTGCGCCAAGTGGTGGCTCGGCAGGCATACAAAATGCTCTCATCCTATCCCGATCCCGATCCTCTGTGCAGCGAGGAGGCTCCATTATGCAATTATAGCAGCTATTGGCTAAACCAGGAAGAGCTCTGGCCTCATTTCCCAAGTAACAGTTGCTGACAAGATAAATTAAAGAGGAAAAGGAGGGGCCTTCTTCGAAGGCTGTCAAAGGCAGGGCTGATTTGAGCAGGGTTTGCCAGTCTGGGGTAGGGCTCTGTTGGGGAAAAAGTCTCGAGCTTTACTTCAACTCCATGACTGGAGTAATCCAATCAGCTACTTACAGAGAATAATTATATGTGAGTGAGAGTCCATTAGTGTGAATATTTGCTTCTTTTTGTCTGTCAGTGAACATAATATAAAACATCAAGGTAATAGACATCATAATATAACAATGTACATTTTTCAGTTTGACTTGTGAATGCTATTTTGTATCTTTTTAAAATAATTCTTCCTAAATAAGGGAATCCTGAGATCAAAGTAATTGCACAGCTAACTGTAGCAGATAGCTACAGTTTGTATGTGCACAATTGTATACTTTACATACAGAACGAAAATTGTTTTAGTTTTATTTAGCTAGTTAACCCTTTGAGGGCAGCTTCTCATTAAAAAACAAGTAAAGTTTGCATCATGTTAGGTATGAAAATCTTACCATCATCTGAAATATGGTGATGAAATTTAGATTAGATTAGATTATCCTTTATTTCTCCTTCAATGGGGAAACTCACTTTGTTCAGCAGCAGTACACTTAACACACACATGCAGGGGAGGGGTAAAATAGTAATATATATATTACTATTTATATATATATATATATATATATATATATATATATATATATATATATATATATATATATATATATATATATATATATATAAAATATATATATATATATATATATATATATATATATATATATATATATATATATATATATATATATATATATATATATATATATATATATATATATATATATATATATATATATATGTATACATATATATTATAATTACAAAATATAAACTGTATATACATTGGAATGAAAACAAAGGTAGTGCAGTACGGGAAAGAAAGAAAAACAGTGCAAAAAAAAAGCAGGTGGATGTGTGTGAGGTAGACAGTGTGTGAGGTGTAAGGTAGGGTAAGCAAATCTACACGATTTTTAACCCAGACCACATTCAGAAAATATCTCCTCCTTCTTTCTTTACACGCCCCTTGGCCCCTTGAAATGGAAATAAACAGGGTGGGGGCTGCCTGCCCCCAAAACTGGAACAAGCATCGCTTCAGGCACTCATTGACAGGGAGATGGTTCGTGCTTGATCCAGAAGTTGCTTATCCTGTCTTTAAGAAAACATGTGCTTATAAGTGTTAGCTACATCCACTCCTACACCCAGAGCACAGCCCTTTCAGCTAAAACCATAGAGTGAACCTGCATGAATACCTCTACATACAATACCTCTACATACAATACCTCTACATACTGTACCTCTACATACTGTACCTCTACATACAATACCTCTACATACAATACCTCTACATACTGTGCCTCTACATACAATACCTCTACATACTGTACCTCTACATACAATACCTCTACATACTGTACCTCTACATACTGTACCTCTACATACAATACCTCTACATACAATACCTCTACATACTGTACCTCTACATACAATACCTCTACATACTGTACCTCTACATACTGTACCTCTACATACAATACCTCTACATACTGTACCTCTACATACTGTACCTCTACATACAATACCTCTACATACTGTACCTCTACATACTGTACTTCTACATACAATACCTCTACATACTGTACCTCTACATACTGTACCTCTACATACAATACCTCTACATACTGTACCTCTACATACAATACCTCTACATACTGTACCTCTACATACTGTACCTCTACATACAATACCTCTACATACTGTACCTCTACATACAATACCTCTACATACAGTACCTCTACATACTGTACCTCTACATACTGTACCTCTACATACTGTACCTCTACATACAGTACCTCTACATACTGTACCTCTACATACTGTACCTCTACATACAATACCTCTACATACTGTACCTCTACATACTGTACTTCTACATACAATACCTCTACATACTGTACCTCTACATACTGTACCTCTACATACAATACCTCTACATACTGTACCTCTACATACTGTACTTCTACATACAATACCTCTACATACTGTACCTCTACATATAATACCTATACATACTGTACCTCTACATACTCTACCTCTACATACTGTACCTCTACATACAATACCTCTACATACTGTACCTCTACATACTGTACCTCTACATACTGTACCTCTACATACAATACCTCTACATACAATACCTCTACATACTGTACCTCTACATACAATACCTCTACATACTGTACCTCTACATACAATACCTCTACATACTGTACCTCTACATACAATACCTCTACATACAATACCTCTACATACAGTACCTCTACATACTGTACCTCTACATACTGTACCTCTACATACTGTACCTCTACATACAATACCTCTACATACAATACATCTACATACAATACCTCTACATACTGTACCTCTACATACAATACCTCTACATACTGTACCTCTACATACAATACCTCTACATACTGTACCTCTACATACAATACCTCTACATACTGTACCTCTACATACATGCATCTAATGGAGGGTCATTTCATTTGACATGGGACAAAATGCACATACACAAAATGTTTTTAGATGTTTGTGGGTTTCATCCCAATTTTTTTAAATAATAACAACTTGCATTTATATACCACCTTTCATGGAACCCAAAGGCGCTTTACAATGGTCGTATATAGTATTCATTCACTTGATCCATACTTGGTGATGGTAAGCTACATACAGTATGTAGCACAGCTCGCCTGGGGCAGGCTGATGGAAACGTTGCAACGGCCTCTCCAACCACCACTGGAAGATTCATACACATTCACACACCAGCGATGCCCTCACTGGAAGCAAGGAGGGTGAAGTGTCTTGCCCAAGGACACAACGACAGATGACTGGGGGGGGGTGCAAACCGCCAATCCTTTGATCATTGGATGACCCGCTCTACCACCTGAGTCACTGCTGCCCCAAGTCAAGCCTTCTTGAATTGCAATCAATGGCAGTGCAAATATTAGCAACAAAAGACATTTAAAAGCAGGTTAACACTCAATGTGTCATTGTGTCTCAGTTCATAAGACGGAGAATTCCATTAATGGTCATAACACATTTTCATGAGAGTTTAAATGTCCTGTTAAATGTCATGCAGTGACTCATCTGTCTGATGCACACTGTTGCAAATGTGCTGTTTTTCCAGCGAAGGCTGTTCATCTTTTAAGGCATTTTGCTCATCTGCTTTCACAACTTATTCTTTAGATAATCTTTTGTTCTGCGGCTGATTTTCGGCTATTACTGTTGTTCTTAAACTAGAATTAAACTTTTGAAGGTCATGCCAAACCCAAATCCTTTTATGGATTTATTCATTTTAGAACATGTCACCAAAGAAGGCATTATAAAAGGACATACTGTTAAACCAGTTATTGGTTTGCAGCGTAGATAAGAAACACATTTTCTAAGAGCGATCTGGTGCAACCATCAGGGAGTAGCGTGCTCAAAATCTGGTTAACACAGCAGCTGGTTGCACCAGTCTCATCAGTGTGTTAGTCATTTTCAGGGACTGCTCTTACTTCAGCATGAGACAGAAAAGGGCAACAGCTTCATTTTTACTATTTGGATGTAACTCCGGAAAAAATGAGAGTCCCCAGTGACAACAACATCTATAAAAAAAAAAGAAAAAAGATAGCCTCTGAATCTCAACCCATCCATGAAAGCCATTCATGAGATCCCAGCAGCTCTGCACCATGCTGACTGGATTGCCGCATCTCATTTCGAGCTAGAATTTTATCACTGAGTCGTGGGCGATATACGGTGACTGATAGCTTAATGGGAGATGCTCAAAAGCACATCTGTACAGTCCAATAACTACAGCTGCAAGCATCGAGGAGCTCACACCAAGAACAGCTTTAAAAGCAACATGCAGAGCAAAAACAGAAATGATGTTCAGCATGCAAATGTTGTCTCTTGGATGTAAAAAAATGATTTTTGAACAAAATCTGATCCTTCCCACAGCTACAGTATGATCTGTATCGATGTTCCATTTCTCACGTTCCATGTGGCACATCATGTGCAAAGTTGTACAAATATGTTTCTGCTGGATATATAATGCATTTATGGTGCGTCTCCACTGTTTACGAGAACATCCTCATTGTTTAGAGCGGAATGTGCTCAAAGAGCAGCTCTGCTACTGGCGTTTTAAAAGAAAAAGAAAAAAAAAAGAAAGTAGGTTAGGCATCCTCAAAGGACTGAGAAGGGGAAAAAACACACAAAATATGAGGACTGTGGCGATGCATTGCACATCTGCATTAGACGGTTCACACTAATGAACACTCATGCAGAACAGAGCCTATATTGATTTTTACCAACTGAGACATTAAAACAATACTGAACAGTCTAATTTATTTAAGAGCAGCTCACACCATCTGTTTAGATCTATAGGTTAGAGGCTGCCAAAAGGAGACTGACACCTGAAACCTGAATCAAAGAGAATAAGCAATTTAAAAACAATGTGCCCCCACCGCATCAACAAAAGTAAGCTTACTTGATATACGTCCCTTTACACTTAAACTTCTAAGCAGATGCAAAGTTGCCTTCGTAACCCTGTTGAGGCAAGGCTTTTAAATCAATCTCCAGGATAAAGGCAACATTAGTTCTGCTTTAGCATCCCCATGGAGAGCAGTAAAGATGGCGAGGGAACAGCAAGAAGGAGTTATGTCTAGGACAGGCACTCCAGAGTCCACTATAGCTTACCAGCAATCTCCACATATGTCCCTTACAGTGAAGTGCGTCTACAGGATACTGACTTCATTTTTATATCCATTTAACACAACTGGAATTACATGCTGGACAAATACAACACACATTTAATATTTATTAATGATTCTAATTATGTGCAAGCCTTCTGATTAGGATGCTGTCACAAGGCGTCTAATATGTATTGCAATATGGTAAAATATTTAAAATGTTTTTTTCTTTTGAGTGATAAAAAATGGGTTGATAAAAGTGTAAAGTAAGGAAAAAACTGAAATATGAAAGGGAATATATGAAACTGTCGATTCTTGTTTTGAAAATATATAAGGCAGCCTCAGTCTGTGTTTAATTCCCGCAACCTGAAACACTTGTCACATGCGTGTTTGAAAACTCACCTGACAGGCTTGATATAGCAGCTGGTGCTCAAACTTCTTAATGCCAAGGATATTCTGGAACATCTCGTACAGCTGGTCCTTGCTGAGGATCAGCTCAGACGCCGCGCTGGCGGTCATGCGTTGCTGTGCCTTCCGCGGGTCCTCGTCGCCACGGTAGATGGTGTCAAACTTGGCCATCCAGGAGCTCAGGACCGTCTCCTTGCTCAGACCGTCGATTTCCGGTAGGCTGCGCACACGCTTCTCGATGTGCCTCTTGAACACTTCCCTGAAATCGTTGGTCGAGAAGCCGCCGCTCTGGACCATCTTGGCCACACGGTCACTCTTTACAAACACCTGTATTAGGAGACAGCTGCGTCACTAGCCACAGTGTTGAAATCATACCTAAAGAAGAACATTTGGCATCTTAAAGTGAGACGCTACAAACCAAACCATTATCTTTTTCCTTTTTCGATTTTGGCCTTTTTCTCTTTGTCATGTTATAAAGTAGTATAAGAAAAATACTTAATACACACTTGTTATTTGGATATTTTCCTCCCAAATACTGATCTAGATGATTCCTCACATGGATATTTAATCATAACATTTTTTATAATCTTATAATACAAAAATAACTATTGTACAAATGAAAATAAACAATTACAGAAAGTCATCAGCAAAAACCTACTGACACAATTTGATTTGAACGACCAGAGGCATGTATGTGTTGCTGTGATTTAGCAGGAGGCAGGATGTCTGTGTTAACAGCAAGCTAACAGGGACAGAGGCAGACGACACTATACTGTCATCACATCAAGTGAAGTAACCATCCGAGCTGACGGCTTTGTCACTCTGACAGTCACATTTTGTTCTTAGCATCCATTACAGCTACAAGGCAGCTGCCTCTGAAACATCACAGAGCTGTTTACGTTCCCCTTGCTATTTATTCAAAGTTTTGAATGAATATAAAAAACTAAGGTGCTATCTTTTCGTTTTTAACAAATACTGTTGTTTTTCACATTAAGTGAAAGTCAAATCTCTTCAGCATAACATGCTCTTCGTCCTATAAAAATATGTAGATCTTTAAAGATGACATCTTAAAGCTTTTAATTGCTGATGTATACTTAAGAGTTGACTATTTTTTTTCATATAATCCTTAAGACTTTAAGGTATAGCTCATTTTGGATAAATGTGTACAGTAGCATAGACCCCCCCCCCCATCTTATTCTGTGCCTTTTGTACTGCATGCAAGGCAATCATGACTTTTTTTTCTTCTCTAGATTGAATAGTGAGGCTGGAAAAGATGGCTGTGTCAAATCACATGCTCTGACTCATAATCTGTGCAGTGAAAAGCTTCAGCCACCATTTTACCACTCAGCTCTCGAAATTCAGGCATTTCAACATGAAATAGCAAGAGGACTGTGTATCGCTTTTTAACTGTTTAGACCAAAGCCTTGTTTTGTTCAGAATAAAGAAAATGCATGAAATGTGCATATAGAACACTATACAAGACAAAACAATACATTAGTTCTGTGAAATAGCTGATTCATTTATTCATGTTTTTAAGTATTCGTTTCATATTAAAGCTATGGAAAGATGTGAGTAATTTAGAGATTTTTATGTTATTTATAGTATATTAAGTCTTATATATATATCTTATATATATATATATATACATATCCCTGTTTTTGGCAGTGAATTCCATTGTATAACCTGTATATGGTAATAAGTGTAATATCAAGATTCAAATACATCACAGTCCTATATTAAATAATGACAGTACAAGGATCTTAAATCATTAGGTGATGACAGTACATGAATTTTAAATCTCACATATGTCACAGTGCTTAATAGTCAGCTGCGTTTTTCAAGAGAAGGCAGTTAGAAATCTAGAGCCTTGAATACGACACGTAACAACAATTCAAGACACAATGAGTAATTTCATAGCAACAAGACCGTATGTTTTTGTAAGCGGTTCTGGCTGGGAGTGTGCTGCTATGGTGTGTTTGTACCTCAGAGTAACTCTGCACAGCGTTGATGAATGCTTCATCAGCTACGATTTGTGTGTCTCCATTGAGGAAGGCCTGGAAGCGATCCTTGGTCTGCTGAAGCTGCTGCTTGGTTATCTTTGGAGGCAAGGACAAACAGCACAGGAGGAAAATGTGTCAAAACAAGGAAATATCGCTTAATCTAAATATCAAAGCATTTTATAATTGTTTACCAAGGTCAGAATTGCACCCCCCCATTCCTTTTCTAAGAGATTTTCTCCAACTCTTGTTGAATGAACACTGACACTTTCCTGTGTTCCCCACAGGTTCAACCTTTGAATCCAGTTTTAGACAGTCATCATCCAGTAGTTGAATAATGAGGTCCTCCAAAAATCCCTGAGTGCCTCAAGCTATAATACAAAGTTCAGAAACCTCATCTCAGCCAATTATAACCACAAACTCATCCTTTTAGTAGCTGCACAGCCTTTGTTAATGCATGTAAGAGGCAAAAATTTAGACTGATAAACTGAGAACTTTGCTTTTCTGTATTACAGTCTGAGTCACAATTCTGCCTTTGGTCTTCCTCTACAGCCATTTCTTTATCATTATTATCATTATTATTGTTATTTTCTTAAGCATTGCTCAGATCTGAAACCCCATGTTGCCTCAAATCTTCCATCTGTATAACCTCTTCACCCTTATCACACTCAGCTGAAAGCCTCCCCAGTGCATTGTAAATCATGGTTCACTGAAGCTGAAAGGACCTGCAAACAGAGGAGATGCCACCCTACCATCACCCAAGCGAACACCTCCAGGCCTCAGTTGTACTGTAGCTTCCTACTCATGAATACTTAGAGCAAGAGAGCCACGCTTAACAGTGATAAGAAAGAAGGAAAAAAGAAAAGGAACACACATGTAAAAGACAGGAAAAGAGGTACATCACAATTGTTTTTACCCTATCAGCATTATGTCCTGTTTGTTGGCCCCAGTGTTCAGTATTTCACTCCAAGATAATAATAATAATGACTTAGTTTTATATAGCGCCCTTCAAAGCACCCAGAGCGCTTTACAGAGATCATTATTCATTCATACACATTCTCACCGGTGGTGGTAACTATGTTTTGTAGCCACAGCTGCCCTGCAGACTGACGGAAGCGTGGCTGCCATATCGCGCCAAACGGCCCCTCCGACCACCACCGACATTCATACACATTCACACGGGGCAAGGTGGGTAAGGTGTCTTGCCCAAGGACACTACAAACTGGGACAGATCAGGATTTGAACCTCTGACCTTCCGATCATTGGACGACCCGCTCTACCACCTGAGCTACTGCCGCCCCTAAGATAAGATAGCCTCATAATGGACAGACTCCCAGCACACGCTTAATCTAGCCATGCTATCATCACTTTGGTAAATCCCAATACTTGAAGCAGAATCATTAAGTCAGAGTTTGTTAACAATTTTGAGTAATAATTAAAAAGCTTGCAAACTATTATTGAATTGAATATACTTTATTTATCCCTTGCAGGAAATTCTTTCGCCACAGCGCTCCAGTGTCTCCAGAGTCATTTTCCAACGTTTGATTTGAGGCGGCATAAACAGCCACCTTGATGACCTGTGAAAACTCCCTGGGCAGATAGTATGGTCGGAGTCCAACACACAGATACGCTCCTTGATGGTGATGTGAGCGAGATTGCACCAACGGTGGTTCACTAGAATCTGAAATGAAACCTGCTACACAACAGCGTGCTAGTATAGTTACTGTTTACTACTGTGAAACAGGCGGATCTTAGCCTTTAGCTGCATCACAGAGGTTCTCCTCTTTGGTGCTGTTCAGGTGACTCGGTATCAAAGGTTGATTTTAAACACCGCCTTGTTGTAAAAAAAAAGAAACACACTTGCCAAAAAACAAATCACAGCTAAAACTTTAGCTGCAAAGAAAAAACAGAAATGCACCACATTATATCATTTACTCCTCTTAATTTTCAGAAATCCTACCTGTTTTCAGGTGTTATGTATTTTCAAAGTTCACTTATCTTTCAGTTTTTAATTTTGCACAGGAACAGATGTCTTTAAATTGATTACAGAGTGACTGATCAACAGGTAGCTGAAAAGCTGAAAAAGTACAACATATAATGTGCCAATGAGGAAATCCTATCACCATCTGTGCATCAATACTACAGCCCCGATATTAAAAACATAAGAGTCACATACATGATTTCAAATTGAGAAAGATAAAATGCCAAAATAATAAAGATTCATGGACCAAAGGCACGCTCCAGAGGTCAATCGAGACTTGACCTTTCCATTGCAGGTAATAAAATTGTATTGATCAGATCTCAACGTATCTCAAATTATTTTGCCAGAATATCACACCCACTCCAGCCTTTTCACAACTGTAGTGGAATAGTGAGTGTCTGGAATATATATCACATTAATGTTCCACTTAGTACATAAAGCAGGACATCAACAACATCAGAGATCAACACTGCAAGACGCCTGCATCAAGGTTTCATGTTAATTCATATTTGCATTGGTAAAATGTGAAAGTAATTAGAGAATGAAGCCTACGGGACTTAAATAGACCATGGTGTTCAGGGAGGGAACATCCTGAAATAACCTAATGTTCATTTTAACTGGACCATGTAAATGAGTCAACGGCATCTTTGACTGCTTGTCCATATTTGAGGATCAATACACTAAACCCCAAGTTTTTCCTTATCTTTAACATAGTATAATTGGTCCAGGACCAGAGGCTTGGCAGGGGGGGAAAGAACCAATGAGATGCCGCCCACACACACCCCCCCCCCCCCCGTCCCATGCGCGCACTCGCTTCCAGCTCCCCGTGTCCACTTAAAATGTCTAAAATAGTCTTCTAATTTTCTTGAAACAAAGCTGTTTTACTTTCTTAGACATCAGTTTTTGCAGTGTAATCAGAAACTGTTATTAAGTGACTAACATGTGCACGAGTATAAAAATAACAGATTTGCTGGGGTATTTTGTTCCAGCTGTGACAGAACAGGTTTATATTTTATCTGGAGTTTTCACTATTAAAGGTCAAAGCTAATAATACTTTGGTTCTGCTGACAGTTCCTCTTGGTGGATCTGACTTAATGTGACAACACTGCAAGCTGCTGGCTCTGCGTGTGTGCTTCTTTACAAACGCTGACACCAAGGCATGCAGCAGCACACCAGGTAAACTCAGTGCACTTCCTCAGCCAAAGCACAATTCAAATGCATTAAAGTATTAACGACATTCAGCTTTTACACTTTTCATTTCATCACCGAACTGTACTGAACAGTAACCAAGCTGATGGATGACAGAAAAAGCCTCAATTTTTTCATCAGCATAAGCAGACTCCCAAGACATACTTTTCTGCTTTGCTCATATTGATTCTCTCTCTGTAGCTCTTATCAAGATTGCAACGTCACAAAGTGATTCATTCGTCTGAAATGAAGTAGGCAGCGGCATTAATCACCCTTCCCCTATCAATAGAGAAGGAATGCAGATGTACTATAACTTCATTATAGTTTAAACAATGTCTTTATTTGAGTTTCCAGTTTGAACTGAGGTTTTTCTCCCACTAGGGGAGTTTTTACCTGCTATTGTGTATGCATTAATTACTCATGGTTCATGTTCTGCGTCTCTGGAACGCACCTGGAGACAACTTGTATTGTAATATACGCTGTATTAATAACATTAAATTGAAGTTGAATTTAATTGAACTGTTTACGCTAAAAGATGCAGCAAAAAATTCAATGATTTCAACACATTTGGTGTTAGACTTTGTCTGATCTGTTACAGATTCTATCGTCTATGTAATGTAATTTTTTGGGGAAAACTTGTGTTTTAGGTACAGATGATTCCAACATTTTGTACTTCTTCATATCGTTCTCCCAGTATATGTTGATAAACTTATGGATGAAAATAAAGGAACATAATTCTTGATGACATTTCTGTTCTGTTATGATTGTTACATATCAAATAAAGAGAAAAATATGGCACAGATATACTAAAAATACAGTATATCTGCTAAATATATATGTATATATATATATATATATATATATATATATATATATTCGATAATACAATCTCAAGCTCATTTAGAAAAGAAATGCAACATACAGGCATTATGTACTTACAGAAACAAGACTTTGAATGTGTTAACACCTGGTTTTAAAATCCGTCCTGAGTGGTCAGATCACGAGTGGACTGCTCTTCGAGCATCTGTTCACAGCTGGCATTAACATGTGTCTTCAAATGCATCATCTGTGGCAACTCGAGGTTGGTTTTCACTGGTCCGACCTACATGCAACTAATCCGTTACGTGATTTTTGCCATCGAAGACCAAATCCATTGTTGGAGCAGCAATACACTAAACTGTGAACTTTCACCAGATAAACCCGTGTATGCCAGATTTATTTTCCTTAATGTATTTTACAGTAGATATACAACAAAAACAGCAATGAAAAAACAACCAAATAGATGGAGAATAACAAAAGGCCTCAGACAGATTAAAAGACATGAGCGATATCAGGAATGAAAAGAAAGAGATATCCACTCAAAACGTCACAGACAAGTCTGTGATGTTGTGGTTGTACACTGTTGTTGGCTGTTATGTATGAGGTGCCGTGAGGGACATAATTCTGAATTAGTGTTCATAAACACATATGAAATCCAAAACCTTTTATACACACAGGTGAAATGCTCTTACACATACAACTGGAAATGTTCATAAACACATATGAAATCCAAAACTTTTTATACACACAGGTGAAATGCTCTTACACATACAACTGGAAATGTTCATAAACACATATGAAATTCTCACACTCACTTGTGAAATCTCTCAGACACACAGGTGAAATGCTCTTATACATACAACTGGAAATGTTCATAAACACATATGAAATTCTCACACTCACTTGTGAAATCTCTCAGACACACAGGTGAAATGCTCTTATACATACAACTGGAAATGTTCATAAACACAACTGAAAATCTTCTCACAAACACAACTGAAAATCTTCTCACACACAGTGGTGAAATCTTCTTACAGACACAACTGAAAATTTCAGTAGAAACGGAAGTCATTTCAGTAGAAACGGACGTAATTTCAGTAGAAACGGAAGTGAGTTGTTTAGCACGATTTTTTTTTTTTCTGGCAGTTATTTTGACTTATTGATATAGCAATATCTTCTCAGCAGCATACAACAACTCTGACTGAAGAAAGAACTTTACTCAATAATATTAGCTTCAGCAGAGACTGCTGGATGAGCCTCACGTCACTTTTCCCATCACAGTGTTCTGTTTGATGCTACCCGTCGAGAAATGCTACTTTGTGGTTCTGCGCCATGATTGATTCACATGAGCAACATTAAGTCTAATAAAGTTCCTAAATGTCGGTTTCCATTATTTTTATATTAATTGCCCAGCCATAGTGCTTTTATTGTATTATTAATTTAAATGAATGTATATCTTTAATTTGTTTGTGCGAGTGCGAGTCCTGCAGTAGGTGGGCACATTTTGAATGTATCCACTATGACAAAGTCCCACATTATAAGTGCCAGAAAAGTGGCTAACTACTCTGTTTGGCATTTTGTTGTTGTTTGTGTTCGTTAACTTTTATTTATTATTGTTATTGTTATTATGTTATTAAATGTAATTTTCTGAACTTAGCACTCTTCTTTTGAAACGACAAATTGAGACAATTTGTTTGTTTGTGTGCCTTTACTTTTATTTCTTATTATTTTATACTTATTATCAATCCAAAAATAGTGATCACAAAATTGATAAATTGGGGGGTGTAAGTATGCTGACATTCATCCTGCAGTGGCAGTGAGGTGATTAGTATCTTACCTGAATGCATTAAGTGACGGGAGCATTATTTGATAGGATGTTACTGGACTATCAAATTATGCTACCATTAAATAGATTTAACATGGATGATATGGGATGTTGAGTATTTGATCCTTCAAAATACACTACCCATGACATGAATTGCATTGCACTTTGTGAACATTATATGATAAATGGAAAAATAAAAAACTATGTTATCGCTTTATTTGATATTCATTCCGTTATTGGCCTTTATTTAACCAGGCAGGTCATTAAGAACACATTTTTATTTACAATGACGGCCTGGCAAGAGACAAGGACCACTTGGGGAAAAAGGACGTGGGCTAGGGGGTAAAATAGTAAAATTGTAGCTCTACAAAGGTAGAAAACCATTAGGTAGCATTTTTTGATATGGTAGCAAGAATCGATAGACAGACGCTATCGGTTTATGCGGTGGTAGCATTTTTCGACGAAGCAGCAGAAATCGACAAAACAGCGGCAGCGGCAGCGGCAGCGGCAGCTTTCTGCCAGTATATATCCATGTGCGAAAGCACTTTTGGGTTTGATAACGTGGTGTGCATCCTCTCAAAACTGTAGTTGTTGCCGTTGCGGGATGCTATGACGCGGCTGCCGTGATGGGAAAAGTGATGTGCGGCTCATCCAGCACACCTGCACCGATCTGCACTCGCAGTCACCGGGGGGGCGGGGCTGTAGCCCCGCAGTTGTAACACCTAACAGGGTCCTTATAGTCTCTGCTGAAGCTAATATATTATTCAGTAAAGCTGTTGCTTCAGTCAGAGTTGTTGTATGCTGCTGAGAAGATATTGCTATATCAATAAGTCAAAATAACTGCCAGAAAAAAAAATAAATCGCGCTAAACAACTCACTTCCGTTTCTACTGAAATGACGTCCGTTTCTACTGAAATGACTTCCGTTTCTACTGAAATGACGTCCGTTTCTACTGAAATGACTTCCGTTTCTACTGAAATTTTCAGTTGTGTCTGTAAGAAGATTTCACCACTGTGTGTGAGAAGATTTTCAGTTGTGTTTGTGAGAAGATTTTCAGTTGTGTTTATGAACATTTCCAGTTGTATGTATAAGAGCATTTCACCTGTGTGTCTGAGAGATTTCACAAGTGAGTGTGAGAATTTCATATGTGTTTATGAACATTTCCAGTTGTATGTATAAGAGCATTTCACCTGTGTGTCTGAGAGATTTCACAAGTGAGTGTGAGAATTTCATATGTGTTTATGAACATTTCCAGTTGTATGTATAAGAGCATTTCACCTGTGTGTATAAAAAGTTTTGGATTTCATATGTGTTTATGAACATTTCCAGTTGTATGTGTAAGAGCATTTCACCTGTGTGTATAAAAGGTTTTGGATTTCATATGTGTTTATGAACACTAATTCAGAATTATGTCCCTCACGGCACCTCATAGTTATGACTCCCACTTGTTGTTTCACACTTTAATATGACACTGTTGTTCCGCAATCGAGTACATCCTTCCACCTAGACACCAAGCACCCGTTGTGTGGGCAGCCCTGCAGTGTGGCCAAGGATGCTCTGCTTTTACAATACTTGATTTGACCACACCAGACCGACTCTGAATGTAATTCGATTGATCCGATCTCATTTGCACATGTATTTAAAGCTTTCCACTCGTGATCACATTTTAAAACCAGGTGTAAACATGGCTTATGACCCACTCATGTAAGTTTGAATTTTGATTTCAGTGTTTTATTGAGCATGGTCTTGAATGTGATGTACACACCTGATGTGCAACACAAAGTTTAAAGTTACACATTAAGCTTTTTATAACAGCTAGAACTCTTACAGCACATGTTGTGTCCATATGTAATTTATCCCTGGACATTAGTGGAATAGCAACAGTAATGATGTGCTCTTTTGCTAAAAATATCTTCACTAACGCTCATATGTATAGTGCAGGTGACATAACAGATGCCATTTACAATGGCAACACAGTATATAATATTCAGGACCCTCGCATATTGATCATTTTAGCTCCTTGGAGTTTTGAATCAACATGTGACCAACTTGTGTGGACGCTGTATCAGCTGTCCGTGCAGCACTGCGATGACTGGAGTCATTAGCTAATTGAATGCAGTTCACAGTGTGCATGGAGCAAATGTGCACCTCTGCTGTGCTGAGTCATATTTGGGCTCCCTCTAAAACTTATATAACGTTAACAGCATAGGTTCAATTAGGCTGTTTTCCAAAATTAAATGGCTGCAAAATAAGTGGGCAGTTTTCAGAAGAGGGTAATGTTAAATAGACTTCTAATTGACCCATAAAAAATAGATTTGATGACAGGTTAGTGTTATAAAATGCCAGATTTACCAAAACTTTAAGGGGCTATGAGTTTAGCTTTCTTATGATTAGCAGGACACATATGTATGCAACAGACAAAGAAACTGCTGAAAGGGCATATTATGTCAATATTTTTGCTTAAAAAAAAGTCTAATCTATTGTTGTTCAGCAGTCATGGTGGCAGTAGATGGACTCTGACCATTGTATTCATGTTGCAGATGGTACCTTAGGCCCACATCTGAGTAAACAATAAACATAAATACTGGAGTAAAGCCCTGCATGACAGCTGCACAAGGTCTACCAACAACAGGCCTCACCAAACACAAAACACCAGCATTGTGTGGTGACTGTGGCCACGAATCGACAATTATGCAAAGACAGATGCACAAACTATTATCCACACCTTCTGTAAACACAGATACAAAGACACACAGACTCACACGTGCGCGTTGGGACTAAATGTTTCTCCACTGGGTTAGTAAACAGCAAGGGAGAATATTCTACAAACAGAGCTCGACAAACTGCAAACACAGATAAAGCAGGGAGCTCTTGCTCTTTATAACCAGCTTTCACAACTCTCTCGCTGTGGTACTGCTGTTATATCCATGAGATCACTGTGCTCACATCCAGCAAAGCCCCGTCTGGTAACAGTCATCCATTATCACACCACCGACTCCCTGGCAGCAGACACCCAGCTCAACTGCTGCCTCACTATGCTCACTCAGTCACTGTGTACAAAATAGGTAGACACTTGAGACGCCCCACAGAAAAGTGAAGACGATCTGCATGAATTGTTCCAAAACGACAACATTTTCCCCCAAAAAAAGCAAAAAAGCAAGACATACAAAAGAATTTAGAAGTGGTGTTTCATTTTCTAAGATTTTCATTAAAATTAATTTAGTAAAAGTTAAATGATTTATTTAAATTGGCCACAACCATCCAGCTTATTAGAGAAAATTATTAAAACCAAAACTACTGTCTTGAATTTAATGTACTGTACTATGCAAAAGTCTAAGGCACTCCTTATCTAGCTGTTTTATCATCATTTCAATGCTAGCCCTGCTTGTTGTACCGTCTCTTTATGAAACAAACTGAAAATTGGTCTCTTAAATCTACACAGAGCTACTTCTAATTACTATCACTACAAACATCTGCATGGGACACTCTAAACAGGAAAAGTTGTTCTTGGTTCTGAGGGATGTCCAATTAAATACTGAGAAAAATGGCCACTAATTGTTCTACCTTTAATATTTTCAACTCCATTTTTTGCTTGTATCTTAATAATGTGACTGAAAAAGAAATGTGAATAGTCAATTAAAACATTGATAGCACAACAAAACAAGCTCCAGCCCTGTACACTCCTGTCAAGTCTTTCATTAAGGTGTCTGTTGGCTTAATTAATTACACACAATTGGCCCAAACAATTCACAAATTAGTGTCAAATGTGTCCGTATAAATGTGCATGAACACAGGAAGGATATGTGAAAATATCATCTTGAGCTCAAAGATCTTGAACTTGAACTTGAACATTTTCACACATTTAAACAAAATTAAGCAGCAGATCAAAAGACAAAAATTAGTATTTAATCGGCAAACAAGCATTAGTTGTAACCCTTGCACACAAAGAGCTAAGTATTCCGTTGTTGTTTTCTCATGTTTAAAGAAATTATTAGTCCCTGCTTTCTAATGATTTTCTTTCTTTTGCCTGAAATAAAAACATCCCTAGTAGGCTACTACAGCCCTACTTTGTACTGTGAAACATATAAAAATGACTATGAGTCAGCATAGGTGGGATATGTTTCCTATTTTTGAACATGCATATGAGCAGCAAATGAAACGAAACAGCTGTTCCTTCGGAAGTTATAACTTCTGCTGAAAGCATAGAACCAAACCACTCTTCCAAACAATATTTACTCATATACTGTATGATGCACCGATGGTGGTGGAAAGAAGTGTCCAACCCAAAGGTTCAAATGTTTATGCATGATCATTCACACTGGTATTGAGGGCTAAAGAATATATCTGGCATAATTGCCATACTTGCTGATTCTTTGTTGATCATTGTCATCCTGGAACTCAGAGTTATTATTTCCCATTTAATTTATTAGCTGTCTGGATATTTTCCACCTTAGTGTCATTATTTATACATTGTCTTGTCCTGATGCCATCTCAGCAAATCCTTCCTCTGTAGATTTAAGTCAATGGTGATCAAAGCAATGATCCCGAATGGAAAAAAAGAGTCCCCCTGGAACCCTCTTTAGTTTAATGTCTGTCAAAGGGGGAGTGCAGTAGCTCTATTCAAAGGAGCTATGCCAATAACATGTGATATCCAGAATAAGTACCTCAAAATCAGCATCTACCTGACATCAAGCCCTGTGTCTCCTCAGTGCTGCTCCTTGTGATCGTTGTGCCTTGGGGAAAGCCACAGGAGTGAAAGGCAGGGAGCACTGCCGTAATGCTCCTGCCTTAGTTCTTCTGCCTCCAGTGAGGAAAATCCCCACAATGGATGCAAGACAGCATAACTTGCTGTTTCCCTGCAAGTTGTCTGTTTTCATCCATTCCTTAGGAATGTTATCCTTGAAGCAATGTTTTATCAAAGCCGTAAAAAAGGAAAGGCACAAAAACTCAAAAAGATAGTAATACGTGATGAAAGGGACGAGTCGTGCCGAGTCGTGCCGAGTCGGGGCGCGCTGAGTAGGTACTAGTGGAAAAGCGCCATTAGATACCTTCCCTCTCTGGGATCAACTGTTCAAAATGTTGTAGTGTTTTTCCTTACCCTAAATCTCACAATGAAGAAGGGCTTATAAGTACAAAACATGTCCAAAGTAAGGTCAATTGGGGAGCCAGGTCAATACTTGATCATCTTTGAGGTGTCTGCTGAATATAAAACAGAATAGAAACAGACAGCAGGACTGGGCTTTCAACCTCAGCTTCAAACAAGGAACGTTCAACTATCACTCTTCATGACAGAAGTTATAAGTACCCGTACAACATCCTGATAGGTCCTGATATGAAGAGGCATCCTGCTTCCATTAGTGATGAAGCCATGTGCCTGTATGTACGCTCCACCAACAATCCTTTTCACTTCACTTGTCCATAAAATATTCCTAATGTTATTCGTCGCTGCTCGAGTGTCAGCCTGCTTTGCATTAGCCTCATTTCTAAGCCCTCAACTCCTTTCACTTTAATGCATTTTTGTGGCCTTGCTGACTATTTGGAACAAAATATCTCATGGTCATACCCCATGAATTCAGCTCCAAGAGTGTTGCATGCATCTGAATTCTTAGTACTATTTTTGGTCATTTCAGTGTCCGTTAAATCTCCTTTCCTCCCATTTTACCTGAACTACTGAGTCTGCTTAATAGTTATGCAAAGCTTAGTGTACTTTATTAATCCCTGAGGCCACATCCTCACTCATTACTCAAATATATAATACATGATCGGAAAATGGGTAAATCTAAAAGCATTAAGGTTTATATGGTTAAAACTTGGAAAGTGATCATGACAATAATGATAAGGTCACAAGTAAATTGCCTCGTACCTGTTCATGCAGAGGAGTAAATAGAAAAGTTACATTTAAAAAAATAAAAAGGTACAGTAAGTACAGTAAGGCTTTCTGGAAGAGTTTCTTCTTCTTCATTTTTACTTTCAATAAACCAGGTTCTTCTTGAATATGACTAATGTTCAGCATGGGCAGCAGGAGGTACACATTAATATTCAGTACAATATTCAGAACAGTAATATTCCTTTGAGTGTGAATCTATGTACATTTGTAATTATTTTTCCCAGGCCATGTTTCTGGTCATTTTTGGCATGCACATCTATTCACATCTATGCATATCCAAATCCTAACCATCTCAGCTGGTATAATCATTATTTGCAGAAAATGTTCAACATAAAGTATAAATAAAAAAGGTGTTATTATGGCACAGCAAACTATTTTTCCGCAGAGCATTGTACATGTCTGATTTCTAAAAGTGAAGTAAAGATGATTTACAGAAAAATGAATCATTTTTATGTAGGTTTTATGAGGACACCAACTGTAAGTTACAAAATAACTGAAAAGTAAATCTTTGACTCGGATTAAGGGCACTTGGAAGGGAGAAGCATCACCATGTGAATTACTGTATTGAGGCCAGATCATGCCTGCTTCATGTATAAACTGCGTGAAATAATCCCTGACATGATGCCGTCTTTTTCACCCATAATTTCCTATACATGTACTTACAATCTCTCTGTGCTGCAACATTTGCATTTGTACTACTATTTTTGAGGGCAATATATTGCTCTGTGATAGTCCGGCCAACAAACAAGCCAAGAGAATAAAGGCAAACTTTAATATATTCAACCATCCTACCTCTAGTAAAAGATATTTCTCTGATACAAATAAACCTTACGCTTTTTTTTATTTTTTTATTTTGACTATGCACTGAAAGGGAGAGAGATGTGTAATTTGTAAATCTGTGATATGTCACATGAGGCTGCACAGATTGCAGGTGAGGGGGTATTTCACCTGCTGCTTTTCAGCTGTCACCCTTTCAGGATACACTTTCAGATCTGCTCCATCAACGAACACCTTCACTCTCCACCATTACTGCCACTGAAGCATGCTAGTAGCTGCTGCATAACGCCAGAGAATAACCTCTCCAAACACCAGTGTTCCCACTCTGATTGACATTTTTAATTGTTGACTAAGCGCTTGAATTTGACACTGCCAGTGAAGCATCTTTTCATGTTGGAGGACGCCTTTTTTTCTAGCAGAACAGAATTAAGAGATATTACGTAATAATGTAAATGACTTTAGCATCACAGTTGTCCTCTCCATTTGCTGTTGCTCTCTTTTAACTACATGACTGTGTGTTTCATGAACATTGTGACCCTCAACCATTCACCTCAGATACTGTATCTTTATCTGCAGGTTCATAATTTTTTTTATATATATATATATATATATATATTTTCTTTTTTTTTATCCCCCGATTTTTTACCCATTTTATCACCCAGTGCTCCTACCTAAGTGAAGCTAAGCTCCTACCTAAGTGCAGGTTCATAATTTAAATGTAATTTTAAACCTAATTTCTTGCAAGAAATAGAGGGAAATTACACACTGCAGTAGTTACAGTTGATAGCGTTACAATTTATAAATGCAGAAACTAAGGCTATATTCATGTTGCCAGATGCAATCAGGCTTCTTCCAGTGCCGTCAATTTCATATCTCCCTCATCTTCTTCTGCTAGTTTTTATTGTCATACCACTTTGTTATCTGTCCATCATCCATCAGTTTAAATGTCACCATAACCTGAATTAGGAAAGTGTATCATTCTGTCATCATGAAGATGAGATACTTGTGTCCATGTATAACCTTTAGTGTGCCACAATTACCAACGCAAACATCTTTCAGAGCTTTACTAAAAGAGTTTTAATTATCTTTATCTCGTCTTGTTTCTACACTGTTCTGTCACAAGCTTTCACAACTTCATCTTTGTTCCCATTATGATTAAAAACAATATAATACACATCTTTATCCATGGTTCTTTGTTCTTATATCAGAATTACTCTTTAATAAACACAAAAGACCACTTAGTGGTGAGAAAGCCCTCCATATGGACAGGTCTGTCTCAAATATGCAAAGTATGAAGCATATGAGGCTGTTATCCTGCCTTTATCATATTAGAGCAAGAAAAGATGCAAAACCGAATCACAAAAGCTGGAACTCCCAAATGTATTTGTCAGCACTGGTAAACACTAAACACGCATTCTTTTTAAATTCACATCACAAACCCTGCTGCACAATTTACAACTCTTCTCCCTCAGAGTATCCACAGCCTACTGTACATGAATTTGCTGAGCCAAGACACACGCTACTGGAAAGCTGCTGACAGTTGAGCTGGTTAGGTCAGATTATCTTCACAACATTGGTTTCAAGTTAAATATAAAAATCCTTCAAATGAGCTCATCATTCAACTCCACTTAATTATGATCTATAAAAATGTGTAGCATAAACGTATGGAAACTTAAAAGTAAAACAAAATATTGGTTAAAACATTTTGTTTTATTGAAAGTCAATAAAATGTCACATCCATTTTTTTTCAAACATTCTTGTGACTTTTTGATGGCCCACTTTAGTCCTATACACATGAGCAATGCTGATTTAGTCCCAGAACAATTTGCTGATGTTGGCCAGATATATGGGTTTTTTTTTTCTTTTGCTTTTTTTGGACCAAAGTGCTTCTTTGACCAGAGGTCAAATGAGTGATATACCAGCCAACAAACTGAAAAACCATCAAACAAGGGGTGCCAGCTTTACAAAAGTGTCCATAAAAACACATGTGGTAGGTAAACACCTAACATACCCTATGTACATATAATATGTACATTCACCAGCCACTTTAAATCAAGGTCTATTTTTCCCTCCAACACATTAACAATGATTGCATCATCCACGGTTTATTCCTAAAAATAATCGCAGTAACTTACTGATTCTAGGTTATATGGTGCCATTAGTGTTAGTGGTTAGCTTAGAATGCAAGCATGTGTCACTAGTTAATTGAACACGGACATTCATCCAACACTTGATAACCAGCAGACTTCACACAGGACAATAAATAATGTTCACTTGTATTCTAAAGGGAGGAAACTGCCTCTTACTGCCCTGTGGACTAATCTTTTCACAAGGTTATGGCAATGTATTCCAAGAAGCAGCATGAGAGCCTGAATAGTCTACAGCCTGGCCTGTTCCTCTCTGATAGCCCATCACTACCATTTGTGTGCCAGAGCTTCTAATAATGGATTATCACGGAGCTGCTCCACATGTTTTGCTAAGGCCTTTAAATCTTTTCATTACAGAAATTGCTTCATCATATTTCTGTGACTAATCTACAATAGCTAAAATGGTAAAAGGCCCAATATTAGATTGTGCGACCAGCATTGGGGGGGTTCCTTTATAAATCATTGTTGATGGACATCCAAAGAGCTGAAAGTCAATGGAGGTTGATGCTAGGAAGAACCACCAAGACATTATTATACCAGAATTGAATTTTCTTTCTTTGGATAAGTGTGAGGCATGGAAATAGATTTCTCCCCAACCAGAAAGAAAAGAAATAAAATTAAATGATGACAACTCTACAATGTTAAAAGCTGCCATTAAGTAATTGACACAAAGGTTAACACTCTGTTGTTAAATATGTCTTTGTATTGAACTGTCCTTGAGCCTGAAATTATAAGACTATGCCATTTTGCTGTCATAACTATACATCGTGGGTTAAATTTTGCCGAAGTTTTGCACATTGGTCGTGTAAAGGCTCATTAAATGTAAATAGAAGTAGATCTGGAACTAATCAAAGTCTAGAAGGAAGACTTCTAGGCAGACAGAGACTCTTGATTTCTTGGCCTCACAGCGAGCAATGGATTGTTTGACCAGATATTCACTCACCCACAGCAGACAATTGTGGGTGCTTGGGCTGCCAGATATGAATGTACATTACTGAGCCTGCATTAGACTGTAAGTAACCAACGCTCAACGGACCACAAACAAACAAATAGATGGAACCACTGTGATTTCTGCCTCCCACATCCACTTGTGCATGAGTCAGCAGAAAATTCAGGACATATGCCTAAACAGTGTCCAGGGGAAGAAGAGTAGTGTGCAGATTTGAAGATAAAACATAATAAAAAGCCAGCAATTTCAAAAGCAGTCCCCATGGAATTGTTTTCAATTATACAAATGATTGTGTGATAAATTACCAGTCCTTAGTGCATTGGATTATTGCTCTCTAGGTTCACCAAGCATATAAAACTAAGATCTGTTCTACTGAAGAACAATGAACTGACAGGACACCCTTTAACAGCCAGAATGTGTTTTTTTTTCTTCTTTTTTTAATAATAGACTATAACGGTAACCCAATCAAAACATCCTGTTTTATCTTAACTCATACAATTTCCATGTAAAATAAAGCACTGGATACTTATGTTGTGGCATTTGAATGCATAAAAAAGAAGAAATAAACTCTAAAGGTTATTTTAGTTAAAATCTGTTGAATGTTCCTTCTGTACAGTAAGGCCTGTGTGGCTATGACTTTGAAAGGACAGTATGACCCAAAACTGGCTTCAGCATCAATGGAGGAACTCAGCAGCAGTGTGAAGGGGGATGAGGGCCTTGTCCCTTCTACTAACTTGTGGAGAACCTGGTAAGATTGGCAGGGTGTAAAGATTGTTCAGTAGTATTTGTATGGAATCAGTACTCAATGTTTTAATGTTTAAATACAATTAATTTACAGTAGTCCATCTAGAAGCTCTTCAATAGAGGAAAAGGCCCATAAGCTACCCTCCTCAAGAGGTCTGTCCCTAAAAGTCACCTTGGGAGGCCAAACTGGCGGGATAAGTGATGGCGCAAATGGAGCAAGAAACTGGATTTCAGCCAAAACAGCAGAACATATAGCTACATGTCTAACTAAAATCGGGATTTCCATAAGATGTGAGCCAACTAGGACAATCACAACGTCCTGTTGTGAATCGTCATCCACAATCTCTTGAACGCCCCTTCAATTAATGGGCTTGCTCGGCTTTACGAGTTATCTCACTTAGCCTATGGGTTCGTGGATAGGAAGAACGAGAACTGGACTCAGTCTGCAGCTCTGCTGCACCCAAAGTCCATCCACTATCCGGAACTTTACCGCTGTGTTCCTGCCATGCCTCAAAAGACTTGAATTTTGCGTTTTTTTTTCTTTTCAAGAGGACTGCGCTGCACCCATGCGCTATAGGATCGGCCTAGTGGCCAAAATCCATCAGTGTTCAAGCTTATGTAGGTCATCAATTACAACATTTCCCAAATGAAAGAAGTCATTTCCTCTTCATGTGTTTTTTTTTTTCTTAAATAATGCTTTTGCACAGAGGGCCCCTTACCTTTTGCTGTCGCCTTGCCATATCTGTGGGCTGCTTTGCATTGAATGGATAAGCGACGCATCGCATCACAAAAACATACAACTGCAGCTT
The DNA here is from genome assembly GCF_033807715.1 of Cololabis saira. Classification (NCBI taxonomy): domain Eukaryota; kingdom Metazoa; phylum Chordata; class Actinopteri; order Beloniformes; family Belonidae; genus Cololabis; species Cololabis saira. The sequence continues at coordinate 22,406,923 of NC_084594.1, read as the reverse complement.
CTTTTTGCGGTCCTCCTCCTCTCTGTGCAGCTTCTCCAGGTCCTCCTTCTCCTCGCTGGCGGCGGACGGGCTGGGGCTGGTGGGGCGGGCGCTGCTGCGGCTGCTGCTGGGCGCCAGACCGCCGGAGCTCTCGCTCGTCCTGCTGGGAGAGATGCGGGATCCGGCCTGGGGAGCCATCGCCTCTTTGCTTTCCTCCTCCACTATCCCGTCAGATTCCTCCTCGCTGGACGACGGATCTAACATCTTGCTTGGGGTTGTCTCGTCCCTACAATTATCCTAACCTGTTAAATGTTTAGTTTTTTTTGTTTTTTTTTCTATATCCCCAGATGATAATTAAGCCACACTCTCTATATAAACTATATAGAAAAAAGGCCCCGATATGACTCCCTACACTGAGAGATGTCAGCAGTGCGAGTGGTACTGGAAGGGGTTTTGTCTGCTTCACTCTGAGCGTTCCCTGCGCTGAGCGCTCGTCGATGCTTACGTATTTTTCTGAATTTTATTGGTCGGTTGGTGCTGCGGATGTGAGAGGGGGAGGTGAGAAGGAAGCCGACGGGAGGGGCAGAGGGAGTGATGTGTAGCCACCACGGATGAGATCCGGGACAAGAGCTGCCTTTTTTTTTTTTTTATGTGGAAGTGAGAGATGGCCTCTCCCTCGCAGCCGCGGCCGGAGCTGACCGTGGTCCTGAACAGACACAAGGATGCTCGTCCTTCACTGGAACTCCTCATGACATCCCGCAGCGACACACCTAAGATGGCTGCCACAGGATTTCTTTCATGTTGTCAGGGACTGCATTGTGCAGAAGACGGGATGCAGAGCAGTGGGTGCACGTATTTAGAATGATTCCTTATCTGCCACATACAGTGTTCTTGAAGGGTGCGGTAGCCATAGGGACTGAACTGCTCTCTCTCTCTCTGTCTCTCTCTTTCACTCTGAGAGACAGAGAGAGAGAGGGTGTGAGGGTTTGTGTTTGGAGGCTCCTAGTTAAGAGAAATTAATCGTTGCAGCATGTGCTGGTAGCCCATCTCCTATAAATAATTTGCACCACAAGGTAGCATTTATTGTTCAAGTGAGTAGAAATCTGCTAGTGAAATTTTAGTGTTTCTGGTCAAATGAAAGTGCCCAATAATGTGTTGCTCATAAGTGGATATAGGTCTACATCTGATATTAATACCATTCCTAATTTAGCCCTATTTTAAAATTTCACTGCATGCAATAAAGGCTATGTAAGTCTTGATTTGATTTTTTTTTTTTAAAGAAAATAAAAGATTAACACAACTTCAGATTCCTCCAGCACAGCTTACAAAATCAAACTGGACATGAAGTACAACTGTACTTGCAACGTGGTTTGTGTGACACATGCTTCATCTTTGTATAAGAATTAATATTTTTTTGTTCTTGATAGTAGAAATTGATTAAATCTATTATTTTTTTTTGCATTAATACAGTTTTTGGGGTCCTGATGTGCATTCATTCTTACCTGTAGGCAGGGGCGCCACTAGGCCCTTTTTGGGGGGGCTTGAGCCCCCCCAAAAGAAGTCTCAGCCCCCCCCCCCAAAAAATAGAGACAATCCCCCCCCCCCCCCCCCTCTGGTGGTCATTACTAGCAGTTTCTGATTACACTCAATGCGCTGTGTGTGAGTTCCCCCTCTATGTTCTTAGGGTGTGCTGACAAACAAGCTGGCATACACTGTGCGATTGTCGGCTCGTTTTGAGCCGATTTTCCAGTCGTGTGACTTTTTTTTGATCGGGCCCGATTTTGACCCAATCGTTGCTCGTGCCTCGTGCAGTATACGTGGGGTAACGACGAGAGATTAACACCTCACGACGAGCTCCCGATCACAAATCGTGAGGTCGCAAGAAAATCAAGCATGTTTGAAATCCTGGTCGCTCCTCGTGAAGGAATCGCACAGTTGAAGCAGTGCTGCGACCAGATTTACCTCATCCTTTCACAGAGAGCATGCGCAATCTCTGATGTCACGTCAAAAACTATTTGCAGTTTAAGTGTTGCAAATTCACATTACAAATCATGGTTTAATAGCAAAAAAAGACCGCATTTCCACGTATGGTGCGGGTCGCCGCGTACCCTACGCTGTAGGCTCTGCGTTGGTTTAACGCGGAACCATAAATCAGCCTTAAGTGTGTGCGCTGTCTGCTGTTCGGAACAACTCTTTTTTCTCTTCTCATTTTGCTGGGACGTCGGTTCCTCCGCCGAGACACAACTTTTGCGGTATGCGTTCTTTGTTGTGTCAAAAAATGATGCGCAGTGCACACACCCAATCAGAAACGGTACAGATATTTTGGGATTTTTTTAATATACTGTATATATATATATATATATAATTATAAAAAAATAAAGGATCCCATAACCTTTGATCAGGTGGGCAGGACGCACGTTTGGGTTGGAACAGCCTACCCGTGCCCCAAAACCGGCCTCGAGTTCCAGTACACAGAGGTTCAACGGGAGGATTATGATCGTATAGTGTGAGCAGACGGGTCGCATCCGAGCATCGGCTCGTACAGTGTGAGACCATAAATCGTGGGCTGTGAACTTTTGAACTCCGCAATCTAGTCGTGCAGTGTGAGATGGGGCAGTCTCATACGATTTAAAATATCGCGCAGTGTATGCCCGGCTTTAGGGGGGTTCAGCCCACCAAGGGGGCCCTGACTCAGCCCACCCGAAAAGTTTCTAGAACCGCTACTGCCAGGCGCTCCCTCCTCCATCTATGTGCCTAATCCCTTCACTTCACACAGGTCACACACACAGACACTGCAGCAACGAAGTAGCCCTTCACAGTCAACAATCGTTCTCCCCAGTCCCCACTCATGATGAAACTGTGAGATGAGCATTGAGCAGTCAGAGTCGTTAGTTACTCAATTAGCGCATATCGATATGCAAATTAGCGCATACCGTTGTAGTAGCTAAACAAAATAACTTGTCACTCAGTACGTGCACATGCAGCGATTCAAGGTGGTTGGAGATCTGATCAGATAATGACATGCAGAAGATTGGATCAACTTATCTGATCACACATGCTGTTCTGAGATCAGACTGAATCAGATTGAATAAACCACTGTAACCAGAGCATGGCTGACTCCGTGACGCTAGGTGGCGCTGTACCCGAGGTAACCATGGTAACCATTTCAACAAAGAGCCACTTCCGGTTGACCTCCGCTTAACAACAAGGAAAAAGTGCATTCTAAGGGCCAATCCCAATTCTCCTTCACTCGCCCTTCTTTTCTCCACTCGCACTTCTTTTCTTCCCTAACCCCTAAAAAAGAAGGGGGAGATTTTAGGGCACTTGAGATCTAGGGCACTTGGCCCAGGTGCCTGTCCCATTTCTCCTACTCCCCCTCGTTTTCATCCCTAACCTGATCAGGAAGCAGAGAGCCAAAAGCTGTTTTAATTTCAGCTGTAGCGCTGTTAATATGGCACTTTATTATTTATTTTTTCAGGCATAAAGGTAACCTTAAGATCCGCAACCGGGGCTCAGTTTATCCAAATAACGCCTGTTAAGAAATTTGACCCGATGTTTTCGGAGATGAGAAGAGCCGCCGCCCCCAGGGAGCAGCCTCAGCTCACAGCCCGAGAACAGACGTGTCCGCCGGGTCAAGCTGCTGCGTCAGCCCCGGGAGAGAAACTCTCTCTGGGACGCTGCTCTGTTGAGAATCACGCCGGCTGAAATAAATCATTTAGGAAGATGTTGGTTTAATAGATGAAATCTAACAGTTGTAGCTACGCCTGTTAAGAAATTTGCTCCGAAATTTAGAGATTTCTTTCTGCCAGCTCCGGAGTTTATGCCGCGTTCCATTTACCTCGGAAATCGGAAGTGGGAACTGGGAATGGCAGCCATCTTGGAATGGTAACTCGGGGGTGGTGAAGACTCTCCCACTTTCCCAGTGGGAAACCCCACGTCGAGGGGCGTTCCAGTTGAAAATTCCGACTGGGGACTGGGAAATCCCCACTTCCGAGGATAAATGGAACGCGGCATTAGGTCCGCGTTAAATAGACGCAGCCTACGGCGTAGGGTACGGCGTATTTTGTTTTTTTTTATGCCACAGTTTGCAGATTGATTGTTGATGCGTGGGCTAACGTGTCTGCTGGGATTATTTTGCGAGCTTTTGCAAAAGCGTGCATTTCCGAGGCGCCGCACGGCACGGAACGTGACTCTGACAGCGAGTAATTCGGACTGGCACAGCTGATTTAGCGGAGCTCTTTAATGCAGAAACAGAGGATGAGACTTAATGGGTTTGATTAATGTAAAAACTGAAATAAAGTAGCCTACAATCAAACAAAGTTTTGCTCCCGCTGTATTTTTAAATACGCACACTCCTGTGCTTGTATGTGTGTGTGTGCCGTTTCGGTCGGTGCGCCGTGTGTGTTTTAAATACAGAAATATGACACAAGACTGAGGCTATGCCTTTTCACACGGCGCCCGTATGGTCGCAAAAATACAATATTTATATATGAAATGTCAGAATAGGAAATATTTTGACGACACCCCTGAAGCAGTCACACGACACCCCAGGGTGCTACTCATGGCGCTACTGAGCAGCTTTGCGTCGTCTCCTTTCACTTCCAGGTGAATCCCCTCCCCCGGGGGAAAACCCCACCCGGGGGAAATTCTCGAGCATGCGCAGACTGTAATATCCATGTCTCCGTACACATGGCATTAACAAGGCGGTTGCGACTGGCTTATCTAGGTGCTGCAAGCGGGTTGATGAATCCAGTCTGATCAGATTACTTGACTGACTTAAGGTGTTCACATGCAGTTTAAAAGTCAGTACGATGTGTGCAAATGATCTCCAACCAGTTTGAATCGCTGCATGTGCACGTACTGACTGGTGACTGGTGACAGGTGACTATAGGCAAGGCTACCATGACACACCCAGCCAGCCAGCCATCATGCTAGCTCGCAGTAAAGCGGGTCTAAATGGATGCAATGTCTTTTGAGAAACAATATGGGCATAAGTGAAGAACATATTTTCAAACGGGTCTCTTGTTTTCTGAATGAAATTAAGCCCTTCAGAATCGCAAGTGGCTGCTTTACACAGCCTGTCTGATGTGATGATGACGATTTGCTATAGCTTGGCACGCTTTTCTTTCTTTCTTTCTTTCTTTCTTTCTTTCTTTCTTTCTTTCTTTCTTTCTTTCTTTCTTTCTTTCTTTCTTTCTTTCTTTCTTTCTTTCTTTCTTTCTTTCTTTCTTTCTTTCTTTCTTTCTTTCTTTCACTATTTTGAAGCCTACTTTTGCCAACAAGCAAAATGTTACTTTACTTGAGTCTCCCCTGAAGTGATTTTGGTATTATTTATGCAAGCAAAATTCTACCATAACCTGTATGCAGAATATATATAGGGAAACAATTATTTTTTCATTGCTGTAAAACCACAGAACAGTAAAGAAAATATTGATGTGTATAGGTCTTGGAAAAAAAATATGAAATTAATATGATTTTCATATTAATAACATTAATATGAAAATCTTAACTGAGAGTAACCTCTCTGCTCTCTGTTCTCCTTTTTCTATTATTCACACCAACAACTTTACAGTAGGCTATTTGACTCAACAATAACACAATTCTAGCCTACTGAAAACAAACAAACAAACAAACTTATATATTACAGAATAATAAAGGCCAAGGTGGACTTAAAAACACCAAACATTTTTCTTTTACTTTCTAGCAATATATGTATAATATGAATCCATATCCGCACATAATAATAATTAAACCTGCAAGCAGCGATGCTTGGCCCTCACGTGTGCAATTTTCACCAACAAAGGTCAAGGACTCAAAACTAAGTCCGATGACACCACCCATGACTCTTTATGTCAAACCATTCAAAAAATATGGCAGAAAATAGGAACTATCACATATCGACCAATCAGAAGAAGGGACTGGACTAATTTGCACAAATTATGTTCAAGGACTCAATACCGAGTCAGATGACACCACCCACGACTCTTTATGTCAAACCATTCAAACGTTATGGCAGAAAGTAGGAACTATCAAATATGGACCAATCAGATGAAGGGGGGGCGCGCTTTTTGTGGTCTAGCGTCGCCACGGTAACGCTTTTGACTGAGAAAAGTAATGCCCATCGTCGCAGGATCGAGACGCACATTTTGATGTATAACACACCTGGGTGCACGTTACGGTTCGGGCCATGGGCGTGGTAGTGGGGGGAAAAGTGGACCTGACTACCCAGGGCCCGAGTAGAGATAGGGGCCCATGAAAATCCGGATTTTTTTTTTTTTTTTTTTTGTGATGTTTTTATTTCGAATGAATTGGGCCCTCCAATTAATTGGTGTCATAATTTATTTCAAATATATTGATAACATCAAATGAGAGAAGGAACTTAATGTCACATTTCTCCCAACATATTAGACATTCTGGGCCCCCCCTATGCAAAATGGTTTAGTCCGCCCAACAGCGACCGGCAACAGGTATGGGTCAGACAGTGCGCCCAGATCAGAGACCTGTGTGCAAGACATCATGCTGCCCAAAAAACATAAATTGGGCTATCAGAAAAAGAAATAGAGGAAACAAAAAGAAAGATGGCAGAACGAGGGGAAGGAGCTGCTGACTGCTTTCTTTCCCTAAGGTGAACCAAGTTAGCTTGTCATGCAAAGTCCAATTAAAGTTAACATAGTCCACTCCAGACAGCTGCTGCTTATACAGGCCCGGTTCTACGAGGGTGCATAAGCTTTGCACCCTCAGTTTATGTGTTTGCATGCTCAGTTATAAAGACGAAAAGAAAACTGAGAAATGCGTGCGCGTTAAGCCTCATTTATGGTTCCGCGTTAAATCGACGGCGGTGACGCGCAACGTACGTTCGCGTCGCCGCGTATCCTACGCCGTAAGATCTGCGTTGGTGCAACGCGGAACCATAAATCAGCCGGTGTACGTCACTGATCTGCAAGACGCTGCTCTGCTGCTCCATTAACACAAAGTAACGATGGATATTCAGAAGTGGTTCAAACACAACCACGCCAGCAAGTTTACAAGACTGTCTCAGAAAATTAGAATATTGTGATGAAGTCCTTTATTTTCTGTAATGCAATTAAAAAAACTAAAATGTCATACATTCTGGATTCATTACAAATCAACTGAAATATTGCAAGCCTTTTATTATTTTAATATTGCTGATTATGGCGTACAGTTTAAGATTAAGATTCCCAGAATATTTTAATATTTTGAGATAGGATATTTGAGTTTTCTTAAGCTATAAGCCATGATCAGCAATATTAAAATGATAAAAGGCTTGAAATATTTCAGTTGATTTGTGATGAATCCAGAATGTCTGACATTTTTGCATTACAGAAAATAAAATGAAACTCCGTGCTGAGATTTAATGAATGATCCATCTAGCAATATTGCTGCTGCATATATCAACATGTAAATAACATACCAATATCACTGTAGGCTCAAGTGCACACTAGTAATATATTAGCAATAACGCAATTTATTACTTTTGTCTTGTAAAAAGCCTTAGCATTGCGGTGCAGTGCTGTGCTTAAAAGCTATTGTCAATGTTCAATAAATTCATGATATTACCAAAGCCAATGAATAATCATGTTAAATAACTGTGATCTCACTATCAATCAAAAATGATTGTGATTGTGATTTTTGCCACAGATAGATAAATAGAGAGAGAAAGAGATAGGTCTGGGTGGTGAGAACATAGAAAAACAATTAGCTATTCTTCTCAATCTGGCTGAAAAATGGCTTAAAACATTTTTGCCTCTGCAACTTATTGCAGCCAGATGTACCCTAATGTTTTAGGTATTTGAGCACAAGTAGGCCAAATGCATCAATTCAGAACCACTCATCAATATAATCTGATCTGATTGTAGTTGATTGTAGTAGATTGTATAAATACGCCCCCCCCCCCCCCCCCTTTTTTTTTCTCTCACGCGCCTCGCGGGCATGGATAGGGGCCCACTGACATTGAGAGTGTACAGGGCATACAATGCATTTTTGCAAGTGCGACACTGATCTATTGTTGTTGCTGCTCTCTCCTCTTTCCTGTTCTCTCAACTACCAACCAGCCCAGGTGGATGGGTGCCCCTCATGAGTTTGGGTCTGACAGGGGAGGTTTTCCCTTCAGTCACCATGTGTGCGATGGGGGATTATCGAAAAAAAATATGTTTTGATGCCATAATTGCCATGGGTATATGTGTGTGTGTGTGTGTGTGTGTGTGTGTGTGTGTGTGTGTGTGTGTGTGTGTGTGTGTGTGTGTGTGTGTGTGTGTGTGTGTGTGTGTGTGTGTGTGTGTGTGTGTGTACACCCTGACAGACCTAAGCTCAGGAGGGGTTTCTTACTCATCCAGGTCATGCTGATGTTAAACAACTTCAACAGAAGGCAGGTGGATGTGCCATGGGATCTCCAAGGTCACCCCTTCTTGCCATTATCTATTTGATGGAAACTCAAAGCAGAGCATTCAGCACCTGCAAGAGAACAACACCAAACCATATCTGGATGACACTTACAGTAGGTCAAAAACCAAACTCAAGATATAGATGCCTTCACCAAACATGACAGCTCTGTGGAAAGCAACTCCAAGTTCACTATAGAGGATGCAAAAATAATGAGCTGCCTTTTTCTGGACTATGCGGTCAACACTGAGGAAGACAGACGTTTCAAAGCTGAGATACAGATGAAACCTACACACAGAGACCAATATCTGCTTTATGATTCATACCCCCCATTGCAACACAAGCTGTCAATCATCAGGGTTCTGCTACATTCGGCTGAGATGGTCCCAACTAAAAAAAGTAACAAAAATCATTTCACATGCTGTTTTGATGGCAAAAACTAAAAATACTGCTGCATTTAGCCCATGCTAGGTTAGTACAAACTGATTATTCCTGATTTTTGATTATTTTTCTGTAACCCTGCTAGCATGACAGTTACGGATTATGAACATATTATGGATAGCTATTGGCTGTGCCAAGTGTTAGTCATTCATATTACAAAATTAATTTATTGGTTTTTATAAACTCTCATGATGTGGTACAAACTCTTTAAAACATTTTAAATCATCCCCTTTTTTAAAAAAAGGCAGGGAATGTTTATTTCTGTTCTAAAGTTGGACATTTGAACATGGGAGTCAATAGAGATTAACTGGCTTTTGGAGCCAGCGTCCAGCGGATGGTTGAGTAACTTCAATCAACATTAACTTCCGAAAAGGATTCAACCCAGAATTTAGTTGGTTGGCAATTGGTACAAGCAACAATCAAAGTTACAGCGTTGTTTAGTGATAAAATATTTATTTGGGGATATGGGCTATACTTATTTGTCTAACCATCTTTTTTTATCATCATTCATCATCCATTTGATCTTGTATCGTTTATTTACTCCGTCCATGCTAATAACACTTAACAGCCCCAACACTTCATTACACGCCTTTAAATTGTGAAGTCAGAGGTAGATGAGGTTAGCATACGTTACTTCTGCAATTAAACTGACACCAACAGCTGGACTGACTGTTGCTTCTCCATATGTTCCTTCCCTGCTGTTAACCATGCTTTCAAGAACTCCTTATCTTCAGTTTTGCTACAGTGGTTTAGATTTCCTGCTACCCTGACTTGGCACTTGATCCTGCAGCTTATCTTTGTGGATACCTTACATTTATATCTGCAACACAAAATGCGTCATATACTGCAGCAAGTTTAAATCATGCTGAGTAACAAAACCAAAGCAACATCAATTTTAGAGTGGATAAAATAATTCAGTTTTCCTGTCCACTCCATAGTCTTCAGTTTGCTAGATTCTAGCTTTGTGAGAGTCGAACCACTAGCAGTTACTTTAGGGAGAGGAGGTTTGTGGACTGACAGCATAGGGTTCTTTGGGACTTCACCCGTGGTGTGGTCTAGTACTAACCTCAGCAACAGAACTCACTAAACCTTTTAAACATTAATAATTGACTGATGTTCTTTGCTCCTGCTCTTCTGCTTCAAGTGGTGTGTACACATTAAATGTTGATGTTCTTCAGGGAACCACAACACTGCGGCCAGTGCGGAAAAAAAATACCTGCACAAGCAATTACAGACATATTTGTGTTCATCGTTGAGGAAATATTTTTTTTATTTAAATATTCTCTTTGTAAGACTATTGTCCAAAGCATTTCTGAGTTAAGCTTAACAGGACATAATATACCAACTATCCTTCAGAGTCACTGATGTGAGGATTTATTAAGTATTTTACACTGAAGGAAAGTATTTTATACATGACACAGAAGAAACAAACTTAGCAACACTTTTGCAATTTATTTTATCACTAGTCTGGAATTTATATAATTACTTGCCATTAATGAAAGCTCTAAAAACCCCTAAAGCCACCCGCACACATGGATTTGATGTGTTTAGGCATGAAATATTAAAATAAATAAATAAATAAAAAGATTATAACTTCAGCTGCCAATCGGGTTGTAAGATAAACTCCTCAAAGAGTTTGGTGTTTCTAGTCAATGACATTAACTAGGACTAATCTGGTTTTTTATTAAAACTTGAAAGGGATGCTTTTACATATTTGAAATCTAAAGTTACTCGCTCCGTGGGTAGGTGTGTGTGTGTGTGTGTGTGTGTGTGTGTGTGTGTGTGTGTGTGTGTGTGTGTGTGTGTGTGTGTGTGTGTGTGTGTGTGTGTGTGTGTGTGTGTGTGTGTGTGTGTGTGTGTGTGTATTTACAGATGAGATGTCTTCCACCTTTCACACTTTCACAAATGACCACAGCATCTCCAAATCTCACAATCTCAGGTATCTTCAGATGTGCAATTTCTTCTCTTTTCCTTGTCTACCATCATGGAAACAATTGGATTATATTCTTTTCTACTCTTTGAGAGGAAATATATCATTGGTATTTAGGCTGTATATTGATATGGGTGTCAGGAATAGATATTGTGGGGCAACACAGGACATTTTATACAAGTCAGACACATGTATGACAGGGTTTAATTCAATTTATGGTGCTTCACTGGTTACACAATATAGGGGGTGTTTCCCATCCCTGAAAATGATAAAATGTTATGTTACTTTACCCCCCACCATTTCCCCCCTCATATTTTTGAACTGGTCACTGATGTAACTACTTCTTTTGAAATCATGCAATCCTTCCCGGAATTAATAGTGATAAGATCAAACTGTATTTCCCCATCAAGTGTAACCATTGTTGTCTTCTCAAAATTTAAGAGAATATTTAACTTCTTTGTTATAGCTTCAAGTATACAATACAAAAAAAAAAATTTCAGTGGGGATTTTGCCCAGTATAGTGTATAGACTGTCAGAGATTGCTTTCTCATGTCCACTGAAGAGGCTAATATTTTACTAAACTCAGTCAATTCATATTATCTTAGCTGCTCACTGCAGTCACCACCATGTGTGACATGTTTATGCCGAGTTGCTATAACCCACCAACAAAAACTTGAATTGATGACTTACTGTATCATCTATTGCTCATTGTTGTGAAGGAACAACTCAAAGACGCATCCCTGAGCCATCTCTGACTCCAGATAGATATCTAGCATACTAGGTATCTGAAGTTGTTGCCAATTTCACATCTGAGCTGCAGACATTACAGTTTTTTCTGAATCCTTAAAGGTGACCTATTATGGCATTTAATGTATATTTTAAACAGGCCTTGAATGTCTTAAAAACAATCTAAAGCTTGTTTTTTCTACATAAATCATAAATCCAGCCTGTGGGCCCTGTCACTAGTTTTACCGCTTCTAACCTCTTTTTCTGCGCCTCATTTTTAGGGAAGGGGGGGTATGATAATGAGGCTCTGTGCTGATTGGCTCCCTGAATGACGTGTAGCAGGGGAGGAGAATAAACCTTGCTCCGCCAGAGCAGCCCAAGCCTGTAAATTATCACAACACTGAATTTTCACAAATGGAAACTTTATTGTTAAAAAAATAAAATATGAGTTGTATATAAATAACATTTATGCACTATTTAAGCCGGATCTACCCGGCGGATGCTGAACGCTGGCCCCGGAGCCACGCCGGGCGCCCGGGAGCAGCGCTGCTGGAGCAGCGCGCATCACCGCGGCTTTAACGGGGGAATCTGACCGGTTCCGACCGGCCGGGACCGCAGGAACCGGCCTGGACCTGAACCGGGGACCGACCAGCGGAATTTCAGCCGGATCTGCCCGGCGGATTCTGCGCGCTGGCGCTGCAACCGCACGGCGGGCGCACAGACCGGCTCCGGAGCGCATCCGCGGCGCATCGCCCGTTATCGGTGATCAAACCGACAGATTTCGCTGAAAATCTCGGAGAGTGAAGCTGGTCCGACCTGGGACAGACCCCCAAGGACCCAGCTCCCAAACCACCCAGGAACCTGGATGATTTAACCCGGATCCGCTCCGCCGCAGCGCCGTGTCCGACTGGCTGAAGGAAGGACCGCTCCAGCAGCGGAGAGAGCTGGTTGTGGGCGTGTTTTCAGCAGCGGAGGCTGAACCTATGGAAATGAGCGCCTATGGTGACTTCACCATAGGCGCAGATTCAGAATGGCTCAAAAAAAGGTCACGTGACACTGGGGGACTCTGTAAGGCGGGGGTCAGAGACCCTGCAGAATTTCATGGTATTTTGTCTCCCCTGTGCTGGCAGGGTGAGGGGAGACCACTTTATATATGTTAAAACAAGAAAAAACGTGTTTTTCATAATATGTCCCCTTTAAGCACATTTTTTGCAACATTGGCTATTTTTGCTAAACTCTACACACAAATGAGAAAACCTTTCACCAAATTATCAAAACTTTATAGTTCTCTTGCAAAAGCAAACACAGCTTGATTAACTCTTCACACCTTAGTAAAAATGGTGTTTTCATATCAGACAGTAAACACATGCCATCATTTACTAAGCACATAATGTGCCAACTACACACTGATGGTATGAATACAAAACACATCTGGCTTTTTCTTTTTCTGTGCACAAGGTAGGCTAGGTCAGTTTGAGGTCATACTTTTGTCATAGTTCTGTAAACACATAGGGATCCAAACTTCAAGTATTGGTGTTTATTCACACTCGTCAAAACAAAGACACAGCACAGAACACAAAATAATACATTCACAAAAAAAAGACAATCAGCCTACATCATGCCGTCTCTCTGGGTCCGGCTACAAAATCTCATCCACATGGCATGCGATGTCCTCCAGTCCAAGGCACCGGGGAAAATACCTCCTTGCATGCCGTATCCAGGCCTGACATGATGCCTGCTCAATATCTCCACATGCCTCCTCCATTGCTTGTAAAAGGGCTGCATGTTGATGGGGAAGGCGCTCGTGGGCTTTCCAGCGCCAGGCAGAAAAGAACTCTTCAATTGGATTTACAGTAAGAATGGAGAGTATGGGGGGAGGTTGAGTGCCATGAAGAGTGGGTGATTGGTAAACCAGTTGTGGACCAAAGCAGCCCTATGGAAACTAACATTGATGACATATCAGGTCTGCTCTGGCCCTTCTTCTTCCCCCTCCTCGTCCTCCTCTTGCTGCTCCTTGTCCTCTTCTTCTAACTTCCTCTAAACCTCTTGCTTCTTCACCTCCACGTTCTCTTCCTCGGCCTCCTCTGATTCTTACTCTTCTTGCTCCTTCCATTGTACTCCACACAGACAGCTTACCTGTGGCTTATTTATAGTGCTTAGGCTGATTGCAAAGTGAACTAATTCTCTAAAATTGTTTTCTCATGTGAAAGTGTGCCAGGCAGTTGGCAAAATAGTGTAAATAATAGCCATACATGTGTATAATTTTGCTAGGAGTGTTTTGGAAATTTGGCAATTGAGTGTAAGCAGTGAATTGTGCCTACAGTTTTGCAAAGTGTGTGTTACAAAATTACAAACTGAGTGCAAAGCAGTATTTGTGCTTTTAGTTTGGCTAACTCAGTGAGTGGTTTTGCTATATGTATTAATAGTTTTAGAAATTGTGCTACAAGAACATGATTAGCGCCTAAGCTTTCAGAAAAAACTGTAAGACTTAACTTTCGTCTGTACTTTATTTGTGGCAAAGCTCTTTCAACAACTACTTTGTCTATGTAGATTGATAATCCCACAGTGTTTTGTTTTATCCATTGCATTTTGGTGTATACTTCCGTAGTCTCCTTGCACTTGTAGTTCTGTATTCGGTGTAGCAGTTGATGCACTTTTTCCCTTTTAAGATTGATTCCCTAAAGCAGCACAATGTAACTTTCAGCTTTTGTTGAGATTGGCGGCTCCTTTGGACAAAAGCGGTAGTGCTTTACCAGAAGGAACACGACGTTTCCCATGAGCACCAGCGCGTACTGCCGGAAAAGATCCTGTGCCGGTCACGTGCATTTGTTTTGATAGCGAATGAAGACGGGACGGACTTTCAAAACTACTTTTCTGTTTCACCAAGTGAACAGACGGAACGCAAAAAAAAAGATGTTAAACTGCTGGAAAGGAACTGGAATTTACCGGGATACCTTAAACAAGGGAGCCAGGGAGCGGTATATGGAGAAAATAATGATTATTAACGGGTTGGGTCCATATGAAATCCCTATCAAAGAGTGGAGCTCCGATGAGGACTTACTGCCGCAGTTCTGCACAACCCACGTCTTAGGCTACCTTGTTTAGGAGTGTTTGGCAGCTGCTTTGGTAAATGTGCGACTCGCCATGTGTTTCAATACATTTGTATGATAGTACAACATACAGTACATGTTTTGTATCACTCTTACTTCTCTTTTCTTTTTTTTTTTACTGCTATATTATGCTGAAGAGGCTCCGAGGCGTGAGCAATATTTTTGTTTTCCTCGTGAGATAATTGTTTTCCTCTGCAGCTACAAATAGAGTTGATATTTTTTCCTCAACAAACTAGTTTTATCTGAAGATTGGGGTTAATCGCACCGCAGAGAGCTGGCCAGCAACTGCGTTTAGCTGGAGAAGTGGGGAATAAAACCCGATCCGACCCCGGTCTGTGTGTTTGTTTGTTTGTGATCATGTGTGGAAGGTTATGTTTGGTCGTTACAGCCGCGATCCAACCGAGCCGACGACTCTTTTACTCTTTTACTCTGTTATCTCAGATACTTGGCCGGCCTCCATGGTTCTGCCTCCAAGCAGGAAAGCGGTGAAAAGTTAAACCATTAGCGATATTTTCCCCACGTCTGTTATGTGGAGCTGCTGCAGCCACAACACAGCAACGGGTTACCAGCTTCTCCTGAGCTCTGCGCCCCACACCCCGCTCATTTTCGTCTCGACTACAAATCAGGAAGGAGGGGGAAGTGACGTATGCCGTAAAGCAGTCAAAGCCTTAAAAAATTGTAGTTTTTTAGTGTGGAAGGGTTCCTACCATGCTCCTCAAAGTTACATAGTGCCAGTGAAGGCGATACAGACCCCTCAGACCATGACAGTAGCTTCTACGAGCCGTTCAGATTCTGCTCCCTTTCGTTACGTAACCAAAATGCAATTTGCATCGGTTGGCCTCCGATGCGTGAAACCACGCCCACAACTAACTCTGGCTGGAACAACAACAACAACTCCGCCGGCCGGAGCTTCCGCCATTTTTTCGTAGCGGTGTATCACGTCATTCAGGCAGCCAATCAGCACAGAGCCTCATTATCATAACCTCCCCGCCCACTCAGAATCCCTCATAGATAATGAGGTTAGAGAATGGGATGATAAAGACATGGTTTAGAGGCTGAATTTCTAATTTATTTAGCAAAAACAATCAAAAGCTTGTTTTTAAGACATTCAAGGCCTGTTTAAAATAGGTATTAGATGCCATAATAGGTCCCCTTTAAATAAAGAAGTAAACCATTAATGGTCCAAAATCAC
This sequence comes from Cololabis saira, assembly GCF_033807715.1. Taxonomy (NCBI): domain Eukaryota; kingdom Metazoa; phylum Chordata; class Actinopteri; order Beloniformes; family Belonidae; genus Cololabis; species Cololabis saira. The sequence goes on along the minus strand of NC_084594.1, from coordinate 22,391,145 downwards.
ATCAAAAGACTGTTTATAATCATGCATCAGATCAATACCCTAGCATAACAAAACTTTAGAACAACACTTTAGGGTGACAAATCAGGAAGATAGATCAGAAAGACACGGTCAAACAATACTTCAAAGTGTCACATGAGAACTATGACACAAGACACACTTGTGTCGCAGTACAAGCCAAAGTTGAATAGATTCAACCAATCGCGGTCGGGTTAGTGATTTTCATAGACAATGTAGTTGATAAAGGAAATCTGGCACCACTAAAATATTGTTGAAGGCACGATGAACATGGACAAATGCCTTGTCAAATGGTCAGTGGAGATTAACAAAGAGTGTGTGAATGTATTTCTGTCACCAATGGAACCCCCTAGAGATCATTGTGGTAGGTCATGCAGTGTGATTATAACAATACCATTAGAGATGCAGGCTTTTGAATAAGCAGTGAGAACAAAGCTGATTGTTCTTCTCTTTACTCTGGAGGATGCAACGTCAATGGTTACCGAAAAGAACGACGCATTTCTATTGATTACACGCTCCCTCCCCAAGATGCTCATTTAATACGCAATCATGTCACCAACCTGTTGCAAATTAACCTAATTAGTTTTAAGATGTTCCTCTAGGATTTTTATTGTACCTCTTAATTTTCTGGCCTTTTTTATTCTTTTGCAACATGTTGCTCTCATCAAATTGAAAGAGTTTAAATTTTTCATGAAATGGTTAATGGTTGATATGTTCTCTTTACTCTAATGTGAATACATATGGGTTTATGATGTATATATCCGTATATATATATATTTGCATGAATTACATGAAAGCAGGTGGACAATGTAAATAAAGGAAAACAATCTTTTTGAAGTAAGAGTTACATTTCTCAAATCTTTGGTTTTAGGATACTGCAAAAAAACATGCAATATACATCCTACTTGCTCTGCACCATTACAATGCATTTAGTACAAGATCTGACAATGACTCCAATCCAGTTATCCAAGGCTGGTTTGACTAAAGAGATGCTACCAATTGCTGACTTTTCAGACATTTTCCGTGGGGTGCTGCCCTCAGTATGCTCATTATCAGCTCAGGCACTGTTCCAGTGGACTAACTTAAGTCAATTCTCTGTGCTGTGCTTCAAGTAGTGTGTGCACAGTAAATTTTGATGTTATCTGGGATAAAAACAGCACGACAGTCACTTTAAAAAAAAAGATTTCATATGCAGGTTAAACATTTTTTTATGTGTGTGTGTTTCTAAAGGAAACTGTATGCCTTCATTCTAAGATTTTTATTGTTCAGCTGGTAGTTGTTTTAGTGGACTGCTGTCTTCTGCATGTAAATGTCCAGTTTATGTATTAGCAGTTGATGCCGAGGGTTGCTGTGTTAGAGACAAGGATCCACCTCCATCTGTTTCTCAGGGATGTACAGTATCCCCCAGTATGTATGTTAGAGAAATCCATCATAGCGCTCCTCCACAAGCCCAAAGTCATAAGTGATCAAAGTTTGGCAGTTGCCCTTTTTTTTTTATTTGCATGACAAATTTGTTGCATTTTGCAAACAGCATTCATGGTGATGATAAAATTACATACAGGCCATGTAAAGAGCGGGTATCCCCCTCGTCTGTGGACTGATTTTAACCCTGCGGACCTCTTCCAACACAGAAAGGTATACACATTACAATATACTCATAGTACCCTGAAGGCGGGGGATAGCTAAAAAAGCCCAGTAAGCAACCTTGGAAGTGATATGCTTGTCACTGCATGTTACATGACAGGTTGAAAATACATCACAAAGAGGGGAAAAAAGAAAAGAAAGACATAAAAAAGCACATCAGGAGGAAATAAACTGACGTCAAGAGTGGCACTATGGTAGATCGAAATGAAATGAATCATGTGAACTTCTCTTGACCCCATGGAATTTCATTTTTAATCACAGTCATACTTACCGGTACATGGCAACATCCTGTCTTTAATCGTTATACCTTATGCCACTCTGGATGTCTTTTCAATAGCTTTTTTTTCTCACTTTCTGATTTAATCTTGCATGTTTCAATACATGAAATAGAAATTTAAAGCCACAAAGGCTTATAACCGGATAAATAAAACCAACAAAAGTGTTCCAGACCCACGTTTGTGCTAGAACAGCAAATTGTCTCTGAATGGTTTGCACATTGTCATGTGACTGTCTTTGCAGGGCTGAACAGATAGCACATGTACAGCAAGAGTGATGCACCAAACAGCGCAGCACAGCTGAAACATCACAGACTAACAGCATGATAATATATTCATGACTTCTCTCCATCGCTTCTCCTCATTTATAAATCCTTCTGGCTAGTCTTTCTATTTACAGAGCAAGTTTCATTTATATTGGATATTTTTTCACTCACCAACTATGATGAGAGAATGACACAAGAAAGGTGTGAATATATTTTTTTATGTGCACTTGATTTTACATAAGTCAGATCTATGTTCCTTGTCACAGACGCCTGCTTGATGTTTAATCAAAGATAGTACACCCAAAGATCAACTGCATTGTTTGTTCTCTTTAGATAAAAATGTTTGTCAGAGCCATGTACAGTTGCCCCGAGCTCCTGTGGTGTTAACTGAGAAACTTTAAAATATTTAAATGTGAGGAGCTTTTTTTAATGCGAGATTGATGGAATAAGGTCAGTGTCAGCGCTGCAGCTATTATATTTGTCTTAGACAGGATTTCCCACCCAGCAAAGGATGATGCTCAGTGATTTTCACCAGGAATGGTAATGCATACAGGGAAACGGATATTTCAAGATATTTGATGTAAAATAATTGTTAGCATATGTGAGTACATGAGAGTGAAAATAGGAAAAATGTAAAAAATGGAAGAATTTGAATTGTAAATGGATTTGTACATGGTGTTCACGAGAAATTTGTTTTGAATACATTACAATTTATAAATCCTGTTATATAACCTAGTCTCACAAGCCCACCCCCAAATCACCATAGTAAAAAAAAGCCTTTGAAATGGTTTTTGAATGCCTTTATGTTTACTTCTTGACATAAATCTTGCAACAGAATCAGAGCACCATCTTATAAGGTTTTAAAGAATAGTGTCAGCCTTTTCTTTTTCTTTTACATTTTTGTTTTATTTTAAAGCAAAAATACTGGTGTACTTCACATGAAATCTGTCAATGTGTAGAACAATCGTGGCTGACAGGTCTTTGTTATAAACTCAGGCTGCACAAAATTATTATTTTTAACACCTCCTTCATCCAGGTTTAATTTGGGGTAGAGTTTGCATATCCCTGAAAAGTACACACACACACACACACACACACACACACACACACACACACACACACACACACACACACACACACACACACACACACACACACACACACACACACACACACACACACACACACACACACACACACTATATAAGACATAAAAAGCAACACAGATACTGTGCTTGTGGGCAGTTGATTTTCTTTTTCTTTTTTAGCTCTCTGTCTGCAAGGTAGATCAGATTCGTCCTCATCCCTTCCTCTAACATTTTTCAAGGTAGCGGGAAGACATGATGCCAGAAAAAGATTCATTAATAATGAATGCAGTGAGAGGCTGAAGCATCATCACTTTAGCGGGCTGAAAAAAGCCACAGCTGTTGGAGCAGCACAATCTTCTCAGCAACAGCAGAACACAAATAATTCCTTAATGGGGGACACTGGGCATATTTAGCTTGTTATGCACGGAGCAGTCACATTCATGAACTGAATTTTGGTGAGAAGAAGGATTAAATGCAGTGAGGGGAAAAAAGGGAAAAGCTTTTCACTGCAGGTTGACAGCTTTTCTTCTGATTGAAAACAGCTAAGTACTGCCCTCTGGTGACTGATTAATTACAGGACGACTGGTTTGCATGGTTAAATAACCATTGCCAGAAATAAAGCAAACAATAAAAAAAAGATCTGATTACGTCAGTTAAAAGAATAGAATCTCAACTTGCAGCAGAAGAAAAAGAACAAGATCAATTGTGGATTCAGCTTAGCAATCATTTTTCTTTTCTTTAAGTGACGCACCTACACATGCTTATATTTGTGAATCATATGCAAAGTATGCATCCTAAATTGCTGTAAAGGTTGTAAGAAAACAGTTTCACATTGCTATTTTTTGTCACAATTTCTGTAACATATCTATGGGTCCTCTGCCCCCATTACTGAATGGCTGAAGACAGCTGGTCATTGGTACAATAGCACATGTTGAGTTGACTCTGTCATGGTCCACACCTGACCATGTCTGTGTCTGCACCTTTACCCTTATCTGTCTGTGTGTCTGCACCTTTATACTTACCTTTGTCTGTGTTTTCCCTCAGGTCCACTAGATGTCCTCCCTCCCCCACACATGGTGTTCTTCCTGCATTGGGGGTTAATTGGGTTCACCAGGTGTTCATCGTTGTCTGTGATTTGTGCACTGGGTATTTAAGCAGTTCTGTTCTTGGTGATCTTTCTTGAGTTGTCTGTGTACCTGAGCACATGTTTTGCTGGGAGCATCTAATAAATATCCTTTTGTTGGATTTTTCTGCATCCTCTTGCCTTGGACCTGTTTTTTGCTCTGCATCCTTGGATCCCTTTTTTCAACCCTTACAGAACAACTCAAGCACTAAAACATGGATCCAGCAGAGTTGGACAGACTGAATGCTGTTGCAGCGGAAGTTCCCCTGCTCCGCACTGCGCTGACTAACCAGGGAGCCCTGGTAGGCCAGAACTCCCAGGACCTCCAGGCCATCGGTTCTGCAGTGCAGCGGCTAAGTCAACAGATGGGGGCACTCACCACGGCTGTCGAGCGGCACCATAACCAGCCCATTTCCCCTCCCACCACCACTACTGACCACTGGGGGGATCCTGGGGCTTCTTCCATTCCGGCCGCCCCAGGACTGAGGGAGGTTCGCCTGCCACCCCCGGAGCGTTATGACGGTAATCCGGGGAAGTGCCAGGGCTTCCTCACCCAATGCACCTTGGCTTTTGAACTGCAGAGGGCGTGTTTTCCCACTGACCGCGCCAAGGTGGCCTTCATCATCAGCCTCCTGACGGGACGTGCTCTCTCCTGGGCGTCAACGGCCTGGGAACAGGACAGCGATTTTTGTTTCGATATCAGGATGTTCATGGCAGAGATGAAGAAAATTTTTGATAACCCAGTCACTGGTCGTGGGGCAGCCAAGAGACTGACTACCATCCGCCAGGGGGCACGCAGTGTGGCTGACTACGCCATTGACTTCCGCACCCTTGCTACTGAAGTTGGCTGGAGTGCGGAGCCCCTGATAGCCCTGTTTCTGGAGGGCCTCACAGACGGTCTCAAGGATGAACTGGCTGCTAGAGACATTCCTCAGGATTTTGACGAATTTATCGACCTAGCCATCCGCATCGACAACCGGCTGCGGGACCACGGTCGTGACCGGGCTAAGGCTCGTTCCACTGGGAACTTCTGGATGCCGAGGGTTCATGAGTTTGGACAGAGACCTTCTGTTCCGCCTACCTCTTCCACCCAGGCAATGGCTGTTGACTCACCTGTTACCTCTGTTGAGCCCATGCAGCTGGGCCGTGCCAAGCTCTCTAAGGAGGAGAGAGAACGCCGCACCAGAATGAACTGCTGCTTCTACTGTGGCCAGCCTGGTCACATGGCATCTTCCTGTCCAGTAAAAGAGCTGGCTCATCAGTAGGGGGGAGAATACTGCTGAGCCAATCCCGGATCGTTCCCCATCGCCTTCGCTCCCACCTTCCCGTCACCCTAACCTGGCAGTCTCAGCCCCAGTCATTACATGCTTTCGTGGATTCGGGAGCTGACGAGTGCTTCATTGACTCTGCCCTGGTGCGTCAGCTGAGCATAGACACTGTTCCCACCGAGCCTCCTCTGGAGGTCTGTGCCCTGGACGGAAGGCCGTTAGGCACCATTACCCACCGGACTGTCCCCCTGAACATCTGCGTTTCTGGGAATCACCATGAGAAACTCCAGTTCTGCCTCATGGATTCGCCAGTCACAGCGCTTGTGCTAGGCCTGCCCTGGCTAGAGAAGCACAATCCGGTCATCAACTGGTCCTCCGGGTCGGTGACCCGCTGGAGCTCCTCGTGCCATCAGAACTGTCTGAGATCAGCTGTAGTCCCCCCTCCTCCCCGGCCTGACCCCAAAGCCCCTGGCGAGTTCCCTGATCTGTCTTCTGTTCCCTCCGTTTACTTGGCGGTGAAGGAAGTGTTCAGCAAACATCGCGCTTCCACTCTTCCGCCTCATCGTGCATATGATTGCGCCATCGACCTGCTTCCTGGAACCTTCCCTCCTCGTGGCCGTCTCTTCTCTCTGACTGCTCCCGAGCGCCTGGCCATGGAGAAGTACATCGCAGAGTCCCTGACTGCAGGTCTTATACGTCCATCCACGTCTCCAGCAGGAGCTGGTTTTTTCTTTGTGGCCAAGAAAGACAAATCCCTCCGTCCATGCATCGACTACCGGGGTCTTAACGACATCACCATTAAAAACCGGTACCCCCTTCCTCTCATCTCCACGGCGTTTGAGTCTCTCCAGGGTGCTTCCATCTTTACCAAACTCGATCTCCGCAACGCCTACCACCTGGTTCGTATAAGGAGGGGGGATGAATGGAAGACTGCCTTTAACACCCCCAGTGGTCATTATGAGTACCTGGTGATGCCGTTTGGGCTCACCAATGCACCAGCGGTATTCCAGGCACTTGTGAATGACGTTCTGAGAGACATGCTGAACCGTTTTGTGTTTGTCTACCTTGATGACATCTTGATTTTTTCCAAAACCCAGCAGGAGCATGAGCAGCATGTCACCCAGGTTCTTCAGAGGCTGCTGGAGAACGATCTTTTTGTGAAGGCAGAAAAATGTGTGTTTCATGTGTCCACAGTTTTGTTTTTAGGGTATGTGATATCGGAGGGGAGGGCGCAGATGGACCCTGCCAAAGTGAAGGCAGTCTTGGAATGGGCTATTCCCTCCACTCGCAAGCAGCTACAGAGCTTTTTGGGATTTGCTAACTACTATCGCCGGTTCATCCGCAGTTACAGCACCCTGGCTGCTCCCCTGAATGCTTTAACATCTTGTTCACAGCCTTTTGTCTGGTCCTCTGCTGCTGATAGGGCATTTAAGTTGCTTAAGGCTCGGTTCACCTCTGCTCCTATTTTGATTCACCCTGACCCCTCTCTCTCGTTCATAGTAGAGGTTGATGCATCGGACGTGGGGGTGGGGGCCATCCTGTCCCAACGCTCTTCCCTGGATGGGAGGACACATCCTTGTGCCTTTTTCTCTCGCCGCCTTCTCCCCGCCGAGAGGAATTATGATGTGGGTAACCGGGAGCTGCTGGCGGTTAAGCTGGCATTGGAGGAGTGGCGCCATTGGCTGGAAGGGGCCGAACATCCCTTTTTGGTCTGGACCGACCACAAAAATCTGGCCTACATCAGGACAGCCAAACGGCTCAACTCACGTCAAGCCAGGTGGGCCTTGTTTTTCACCCGTTTCAACTTTACCTTGTCATTCCGTCCTGGTTCCAAAAATGTCAAGCCTGATGCTCTGTCTCGTCAGTTTTGTGCAGACGAAGTCACTTATGTTCCAGAGAGCATCCTACCACCCTCCCGTGTGGTGGCCGCCGTTTCCTGGGCTGTGGAGAATGTGGTCCGGGAGGCTCAGCGTGCCCATCCTGACCCGGGGACTGGTCCGCCGGGGCGTTTGTTTGTTCCCAACCCTGCTCGCTCTGCTGTCCTCCAGTGGGGCCATTCGTCTCGCCTTGCCTGCCACCCTGGTGTTGGGCGGACCCTGTCTCTCCTACGCCAACGCTTCTGGTGGCCGTCTATGGTGAGGGACACCCGGTCCTTCGTCGCTGCCTGTCCGGTCTGTGTACAGAACAAGACCTCTCGCCGAGCTCCCTCGGGACTTCTCCAGCCCCTACCTGTTCCACATCGTCCCTGGTCACATATATCTTTGGACTTTGTTACTGGTCTGCCCCTCTCTAGTGGCCATACGGTCATCCTTACTGTGGTTGATCGCTTTTCCAAGATGGCCCACTTCATCCCCCTGCCCAAGTTGCCTTCAGCCAAGGAGACGGCTCAACTTATGGTTCAACATGTGTTCCGCCTGCATGGTCTCCCCCTCGATGTGGTCTCTGATCGAGGGCCACAGTTCTCGTCCCAGTTTTGGAGGGCCTTCTGCTCTCTCCTCGGGGCTACCACGAGCCTCTCTTCAGGTTTTCATCCTCAGTCTAACGGCCAGTCTGAGCGGGTCAATCAAGACCTGGAGACTACACTACGCTGCCTGGTATCCTCCAACCCCACCACCTGGAGTCAGCAGTTGGCGTGGGTGGAATACTCTCACAACACTCTTCCCTGCTCTGCTACTGGGCTGTCACCCTTCCAGTGTGCCCTTGGGTTTCAACCTCCCCTCTTCCCTGACCAGGAGGCTGAGGTCAGTGTTCCGTCAGCTCAGGCGTTTGTACGTCGCTGTCGTCAGACCTGGAAGAAGGCCCGTTCCTCCTTGCTCCGCACCGCCTCCCGGTATCAACGCCAGGCTGACCAACACCGGGTTCCTGCACCTCGTTACCGCTCGGGTCAAAAGGTCTGGCTCTCTACCCGGGACCTTCCCCTCCGGGTCCAGTCCCGGAAGCTGGCGGCCAAGTTCATTGGGCCTTTCCCCATTGCAGCCATTATCAACCGTTCGGCAGTCCGTCTCCAGCTCCCCCGGTCGCTGCGTGTCCATCCGACATTTCATGTGTCCCGGGTTAAGCCTGTTTCTTCGTGTCCGCTGGTCCCGGCTCCCCGTCCTCCGCCTCCCCCCCGTGTCATTGATGGGTCTGAGGTCTTCACGGTCCGGCGGCTGCTGGATGTCCGTCGTCGAGGCCGGGGTCTGGAGTACTTGGTCGACTGGGAGGGCTATGGGCCTGAAGAGCGGTCCTGGCGTCCAACTCGGGACATCATGGATCCTGATCTGATCACCGCCTTCCGCCGGGACCGCCGTGATCGGTCTGGTGGGACGTCGGGTGCCGTCCCTTAGGAGGGGGGTCCTGTCATGGTCCACACCTGACCATGTCTGTGTCTGCACCTTTACCCTTATCTGTCTGTGTGTCTGCACCTTTATACTTACCTTTGTCTGTGTTTTCCCTCAGGTCCACTAGATGTCCTCCCTCCCCCACACATGGTGTTCTTCCTGCATTGGGGGTTAATTGGGTTCACCAGGTGTTCATCGTTGTCTGTGATTTGTGCACTGGGTATTTAAGCAGTTCTGTTCTTGGTGATCTTTCTTGAGTTGTCTGTGTACCTGAGCACATGTTTTGCTGGGAGCATCTAATAAATATCCTTTTGTTGGATTTTTCTGCATCCTCTTGCCTTGGACCTGTTTTTTGCTCTGCATCCTTGGATCCCTTTTTTCAACCCTTACAGACTCATTAGTGGGAATCTATGCTGAGATATTCTACCCAAAGCCCTCCGTGTGAATAGAAAATCATCTGCATGACTGTTGAATATAACAAAACATTAATGGCAGGTTGATACAGCTGTAGGGGAAAATTATTATTTTTTCACTTGTCATAACACAGATGTTAGTTTATCCTTTAGCTTTGTTAGGGAAAGCAGCTTAATAAAAATGTCTCAGCCTATCAAAAAGCCATCACTGTGTTCTAATAGGTAAATAAACAAAAGATAATGAGTGAATATTCATGAAAACATAATACTTTCCATTTTAAGACAACAGAAACTGACACATCCACTTTTCCCTTCCTACACATATACACTTCAAAATAATTCAATATTCCCTTTTGCACTGACAAGAGACAAGATGATGCATTCTCCAGAAATCTGAATTTATTTAAAAAAGACGTAAAGACCTCATATATGTGTTTTCACATGTCAGATTGGAGTGAGAAATTTTCAAGGCTGTTGAAATACTATAATATTTAAAAGTATTTTTTTATACATGATGCCAGTCAGCAAACTCTGATACTGTATATAAAAGCAAAAGTACAGGGTTTAACCCTTCAAATTGTTCTAGTATGGATGCCAACAAAACAAGCATCAGGTTTTACAAGATTATTTTTTATTCTTTAAACAAGTCTAAGCTCTTACAGTAGATCTAAAATATTTTTATTGGAGACATATCTGGCAAAAGGCTGGATGGAGCTCAGAAACTGCCACAGAGCTGTCAGCAGTGGTTGCTATGGGCAACGTAGTATTTGACTGTTTCTTCTAGCATGACAGCATCTCCACTCTTTACTGCAGAAAGTTACGATCAGTAGCATTTTCTAATTAACTCAGTAAAATACAGCCAGACAGGTAAACCAAAACAATGAAGGACAGCAACTGTAGGAGATTCAGATTTTTATGTCCCTTCTATATTTGTCAATTCAAATTTATTTATATAGCATCTATTACAACAGAAGTTGTCTCTAGGCGCTTTCCAGAGATCCAGAACATGATCCCCAAGCAATTATTACATAAACAATGGCAGGTAAAAACTCCCCTAGTGGGAGAAAAAACTTCAGCCAAACAGTGTCAAGGAAAACTGGGCAGAGCAGGAAAAGAGAAAACAGGCAGAGAGAATGAAGAACAGAAAGGAGAGACACAGACACAATGGCTAACTGGTGCACTACAGGGATGACTATATAAACAGATGTAGACAGCAGACACTGAGGTGGTCAGATGGGGGTGCAGGTCAGGATGTCAGCAAGCATATAGCAGACATCCACACAGACAGGTGGAAGCAGCAGTGGGATGATCAGAGGGGGGGACTGCAGGTCAGCATGCAGCTCCTGAAGCTCGGGCCTGCAAACATACACAAAAGAGAAAAGGGGGGGGGGGCAGACCAGCACAGAGAGCTCTGTTAGGATCGATAGATATTTACAAGACTATCAGGTCCTTCAATAATCGCAGTGCTAAGCCGTTTTGGGCTTTATACGCAAGTAATACAATTTTTAAATTGGATTCAGAATTTTACGGGTAGCCAATGGAGTGAGGCTAACACAGGAGAGACGTCGTCTCTCTTGCTGATTCCTGTCAGCACTCCCGCTGCTGCATTTTGGATCAGTTTACATGAAAGCTTACTTGGACATCCTGCTAATAACACATTGCAGTAATCTAGTAATCTAATCTAGAAGATACAAATGCAAGAATTAGTTTTTCCACATCACTCTGCGGGAGAATGTTCCTAATCTTTGCGAGATTACGGAGAAGGAAAAACCCTATTTTCCAAACCTGGTTTGTAAAATAGGTTCCAACGACAAACCCTGAAAACAACACCAAGGTTTCTGGCACTGGAAGCCATCACAACACCATCTAATCCTTTCCTAAAATGCTTTGGACCAAAAATAATAACCTCTGTTTTATCGGAATTTAGAAGAAAAAAATGTCCTTACATCCAGTCCTTGTGACCCTAAGACATGCCTGAAGTTTAGCTAACGGTTCTGTTTCATCTGACTTCATAGACAAATAGAGCTGCGTATCATCAGCATAGCAATGAAAGTGTATGCCGTGATTCTGGATTATACTTCCCAAGGGCTGCAAGTATAAACTGAACAAGATTGGCCCTAGCACTGAACCCTGCGGAACACCATAACAGACTCTCGACTGTTCTGAGGAAACCTCATGTACATGAACAAACTGGAATCTGTCAGATAGATATGATTTAAACCAACCTAGAGCTGTCTCTTTAATCCCAACAACATTTTCTAACCTGTGCAGTTAGATGCCATGATCTATAGTGTCAAAAGCATCACTGAGGTCCAGTAGAACCAGTATGGACACTAATCCCTTATCTAAAGCCATAAGAAGGTCATTCGTGACTCGAACCAGTGCTGTCTCTGTGCTATGGTGCATTCTGAATTCTGACTGAAAAACTTCAAACAGATAATTTCTTGCTTCTGCTTGCAACCTTTTCCAGAATTTTAGATACAAATGGAAGGTTGGAAATTGGTCTACAATTAGCTAAAATGTCTGGGTCAAAAGAAGTTTTTTAAGTAAAGGTTTAACTACTGTAACTTTGAAAACCTGTGGAACATTTCCCAAGTTTAGGGATAAATTGATCTGTTCTGTTCCATTATTGTCGTGCCAATAAAAAAGAAGTTGAGTCGGGATGGGGTCTAACATACACGTGGTTGATTTAGCTCTATTCCACCAGCAAATTCTTTTTTTTTTTTTTCCCCTTGTCTGCACACATATTAATGATTGATACCATGACGGTAGAAACCAAAAGTATATATATGTGCATTATTACTATATTTAATATATATACATATATATACGCATACATATGCGTACACATACATAAATATACACATACAAACCGAGTGATTTTTTTTTTTTTTTTTTTTTTTTGGGGTGGGGGGGGGGGGGGGGGGGGGGTCCACCAGCAAATTCAAAGCAATCAAACTTTCAGCAATAAAACTTTGGCGGGTTTTGTATATTTGAAAATGAGCCTATATTCTATACTATAGAGGAGTTTGATGTCTCTTCTCATCAAGACTTGTCATATCAATTTCTATTTTTATATGAATGCAATGTTCTTGTCAGCATCTGGCTTCAACAAAACAGATATTAAAATACTCTTCATGCCATGTGTCCTTACTTTTGCCACACTGGGTATCCATCACTCTCACAAGGTTTTTTTGAACACGTCATCATGTTTTACATTGTTTCTCTTCCTTACACTGCAGTAACCAGTAATCCACAAGCACATTATTCTTGTGCCTTTTTTTTTAAAGATTTTTTGGGCTCTAGTGGCCCCCCACTGAAGTTCCAGACAGGAAGGGGGCAGAGAGAGAGAGAACAGGGATGACATGCAGCAAAGGTGCACAGGCCGGGACCCCAACCCGCGACCACCGCAGGAGGACTGCAGCCCCGGCACACGAGCCGCCTGCCCAACCCACTACACCACCGAGCGGCCCATTCTTGTGCCTTTTGATTGTCGACTGTCAACAAAGAGTAATGTTTCATTTCACCATCAAGGCTATTGTTTCATCATTATTTTGTGCTAAGACTTTTTTGGTGTTTTCTGTTATTTTCATGAGATTTTGTTGTGTTGTCCGTATTACAGTCAGCTCCAAAGCACTCTCTGGCACAGTAGTATGCACAGATTCAGCATTCTTTCTTCTTTTTCTTTTCTTGTTCACTTTGTCAGGAGTCACTGCTTCTGGATGGGTATGCATAATCCTGCTGTAAACACTGAAGGACCTGCTGATCTTCTTTGAAGAGCGCATGGTGGTCTGTCTCCTTTTGAAGACAGCCTCAGTGTTTCAACTGCAGTCCACCCATTTGTCCGCTACGACATCCAGGCATGTGTCATCCTTCATCATCTTCACCTCTTTTTATCCAGGATCTTATCTTCAGCTTATTCAAAATTTAGGTGACTGTTCTCACAATATGCCACAAAGGAGTCCACCAGGTCATTGTAATTCAACTTCACCCCAATTTCAAAACAAATCTGTAATACAGATCTTTTACCAAAAGGGGTCAGTAGGAGACCTTTTATATAAGTGACTTAAACGTCCTTCAATCACTGCGGGCAGTAAAAGTGTTGAATTCCATTAAATGAACAGAATGTACCTCAATGAGTTACTGGTGAGGACGATTCAAATGCCTAATAATCTATAATCCTTTCTATTTGCGAGTGGTTATTTTCTTTATCACTCAATATTTTAAGCCTACAGCAAAAACTGATGCCAAGGAAGACAAAACAACTACCTTTTAGGTCCCTTGAGCAGCATCCCATGACTAAAACTTACTTTTTTTACTTAAACATGAACTCTGTCTAGTAACCAAAATTAGTTCAGATAGTACACAAAAAAATCATGTGATGCCCTAGATATTTGTTTCCTATAACTCATGTGACCTTATTTTGAAACATAATCTTCGGCCAAATAAAAAAGTGAACCAAAAGATATTGTTTTCCTTTCAATATCACATACATACATTAAGCCACATGTGTTGTACATTTTCACTTATTTGTGGTATTTACGGTTTATTGGAGTGTTCATAAATGAATTATTGGAAGGGTTGTGACTGAATGTGGCGTTAAATAGACTCCTCCTCAGGGACCTCCTGTCAGCCCTCCCCTCTGCTCAGGCAGTTGCTCTGGTTCCCTGTCTGCTTCACTTACATCTCAACCTGATTACTACAGCTGCTGGCACTGTGTGGAGTTGGGCTCTGTGATCTTTAAATGTGTATGGTTATATTTGCTCCGGTAAGTTTGTTTTTTCTTTTAATTGTTTCCATTCTGCATTTGGAATAAAAGACATGATGCTCCTCTTTGTTTGTACTGTAGTATAAAGGACATTGTATAAAACAAATTGGATCCTTGAGTATGATAAATAACGTTTGTGATTATTTCCTTAGTAAAGAACCATATTTTTGTAAGCTCTAAAATGATGACACTAAGTTAAGCTTTAATTATTTTTACATTTTATGTTGCAAGAGAAAAAAAAATAAACACAAAACACTTATCAACTCCCAAAAGATGTGTTGCATGTACAAACTGAATCTTGCTGTACTGCTGTGGCCTCCCTCCAGCGCACAGTACGCAGCTCTGCTAGTTTTCTTCCTACCGTTAAATTATTCAGGTTTTGTTTTCAAACCTAATAATCATTCATGTAGATTATTGATGTGATCCGTGCTCACGCTGATTTGTTGCATGGGAAATCCACATAAACAAATTACACTTTAATGGCTTTCTTTTTTCCACAGATTTTTGCCATTTGTGCATTTGCAACATGTGGAGGATACTATGGTCATCTCCAGGTTAGGGTGGACTGTGCAAACAAGAGGCAGAGCAACCTTACCATCAAAATTGATTTTGGATATCCGTTCAGGTACAGTTAGTTTTTCTTCTTCTTTCTTTCTTTTATATAGCATCCAAATATCTGACATAAAAAAGGGAGGGTGAAAATGATTTCATGTTCACCCTTGATCCCATAGATGAATGCAGAGCACGTATGCCAATTCAAACCAAACCAAGCATGTCCTACTAATCGCTCTTCTATTTTCAAAGAAGGGACAGAAAAGTGTTCATATATCACAGCTCTGATCCATCAGGTTGCCAGGATTAGAAGGAGGAGCTGTTTTCTCTTGAAGCTTGCACAGTTTAAAATAACGCTGCTGGACCCCTGGTTTTTTAACTTTGTTTGACAATGTACTTTAAACTTCTTTCTGTCGACTTGACCTTCCAGGTTCTCTTGTTCTCTTTTTGGAGCTTGTTATGCTGCAGAAATTCAGTTTTATTACATTAACAATATAAAAGCAAGACAAATGGGACATGTAATCAATATAAAATTGCCATGCATAAAAGTAAAACAGCTCCATCTATTATTGTTTGGGTTAATTTTTAATAATATTAATTTATTCATCATAAGCTAGTACCCTTCCCATGGAGACAAGTAGCCTACCTGCCCCCCACATTTATACACACCGAAGGATTATTAATCAATTGATTAATTAAACATTATCACACTCACACTGTGCTATAAGTGTGCTCTACTTAAGCTTCAGATCATATTAGAAATGACACCGAAAGAAAAAAAAAGCACACATCCCTCTTCTTAAGATAACTTTAAAACGATTTGTTCTTAACGTTTTTTTGCTGAACCAAAACACAAGCTACCTAGGGGGTGGTCAGTGACGAGTTCTCCTCCATGTGGCTCCTCACCACACTTTGCAACACTGATCTGTTTTGAAATTCAGTGGCAGTGACACAAGCTTTTGACACCTGCTGAAACACACACACACACACACACACACACACACACACACACACACACACACACACACACACACACACACACACACACACACACACACACACACACACACAGACCTGGAATGATTGACATGCATCGGCCTGTTTCCGTGTCTTCTGCTTAATCCTGCCCTTTGGGAGAAATCACAGGCTGTTTTCTGCTACAAGTCAGTAAAGTGAAACTGGAGAAGTTATTAGCTATGAAGTAAAAGCTTTTTCTCTATTGGAAATCTGTGATTCAAATGTGGCTCAACTGGAAACTTTACTCCAGACTTTTCAAATGAAAGCATTTTCCTTAATCCATTAGGTTAAATTGAACCAATATTTTGGTTTTATATAAGTTGATTCATGCCTAAACACACGGAGCGAGGGGGGTTTACTTTAAATCAGTTGTAACCGCATTTTTAAGGGGTGCATTTAGAACAAAACTGGATCAGAAAATAATTTGTATTTGTCAAATAGAATTGGCAATAAACCCTAAACCTTGGATTTTATTATTTATCCATTTTGTCCTAAGAAGCACAGAGTATTATTTCCAAAAATAATCAAAAGGTGCCCTCAAACCTTGCTGCTCTTTGTTCAGCACTAATGAGCATGCTCCTCAGTGCAAGTGAAAAGTGGGTGGTTAGAATAACACCCTTTTGTTCGGGAGAGAATCACAGCACATCTCAGTTTGAAGACCATTTTCTCTCCTGTCACCATGAACCTTCTCTTTCTGTCATGCAGGTTACAGCAAGCGCACTTCAAGGCTCCATTGTGTGAGGCAAAGCAAGAGGAGGTTATTTTCCTGGATGGCGATTTTTCCCCAGCTGCTCAGTTTTTTCTCGCTGTGGGCGTCTTTGCTTTTCTGTACTCGCTCCTGGCAACGATCGTTTACGTCTTCTACCAGAACAAGTACCTGAAGAACAACAGAGGCCCACTTGTGGTTGGTGACTTTTTAAATTTAACAATCATCTGTCTTGTGCATTGCCATGAATTTCATAGCAGTATTATGAGGAGCAATGAATCATATTTCTTAAGATCAAATGCTGAAGAGGAAGCTGTTGCTGGAGTGACCTTGGACCTGAGCAGTGTGTCTGTTTGAAAAGCAGAAGTATGAGTGTATTGTCCACAATAATCACACTATTCAACACATCAATAAAAATCCCTACATTGTGTTTGACATTTGTAAATGTTAAAGGTTATGATATTTATTAACACTGATGAAAGATTGACTAAAGTACTCGAGAATATTTGCCTTTCTCAGTTGCCCCTGTCTCTCTGAGCTCAGTTTCGTTTTGTATTTATTTCTCCTCAAAACATCAAATTACGTGAAGATTTATTAAATGTTTTTCTGTATTTTATTGAGGTTTTTCAACTGTTATGTCGTTTATATGCCATGAACATCTAATTTTGTCCCTGCAATAAAAAATAGACGCGCATGCTTAATCATACACATTAAATATAACACATTTTTATATATACATATACATATATATAATTCAAATATGATCTTCATTTATGTGTTTTTCTGTCCTGAGCAGGACTTCGTTGTTACTGTCATCTTTTCCCTCCTGTGGCTGGTCAGCAGTTGCTATTGGGCCAAAACTCTTTCTGATATCAAGACTGCCACAAACCCAAGGCTGGTGCTTCTTCTCATCTCGGCCTGTAGAGCTCAGGAAAACACATGTGCAGCTACGCAGGAGCCTCTCTGGTCTCGCCTTAACACATCTGCTGTACGTATTCCGGCAATCAATAGCACCCCGTCTGGATAAAATATTCCACTTACACTCGTCCCTCTGCCTTTTCATCCTGCAGGTTTTTGGTTTTGTTAATGTTGTCCTCTGGTCAGGGAATATTTGGTTTGTGTTCAAAGAGACTGGTTGGTACAAGACTGGTCAGAGGTACCCGACCAGGAGTGCTTCAGGAAAACGCTCAAGTGAAATGAGACAACGACTCTACAGCGAGAGCAGCTTTGACCAGCCAGAGGAGAGTTTTGGTCCCCTTAGGCAAGACAGTTTCCGTCAGTCGAAGGCGGATTATAGTAGGCGGCTCCAGAGACAAGCGAGTGTCAACCAGTCACAGGTCAGCTTTAATTTACCACAAACATATCTTGGCAAAACAGTCCTTGATGAAAGAGAGAATAACATGGCTTCTCAGGGGCCCATGATTTTTGTCAATGAGATTTGACTTTGAGTTTGAATATGTAAAATACCACTGAAATGTATTAATACATCACATTTTCAAAAAAAGTTAAGAAAACTGCTGAAACCAAACAATAAAAAAAGCATAATAAAAAAAATACAAGAAGGAACATGTACACAAATCAAAGTTTGGGAGCAAGTCAAGAGTATTGATCTGATCGCCATCTATCAATCCATTATGTATACCTGCTTCAGCGCTTCGTCACAGAGGTCTGCTGGAGCCAATCCTACTTTTCCTTGCGTGCAACCCAGTGGTAGTGATCTGACCCCTATACTGAAAAATGTAATTCATCTTTTGGGCTTAATTATGAATGGAATTGAATTGAATTGAATTGAAGTGATGTCCGTTTTGTACTCATTTATTCCATAATTAAATGTGCCACAAAGCACAATGATCCCACCATTAGAGGAGCCCAGTGTACAAATCATTATATGATTTCCACAGAAATTAAAGCAAAATTAGAAGTGTTATATTTTATTACTACGAATGGATCCCCCTCCCGTATGACACATCTGGACTCTGGGACATCGGTTTATTTAAGGTCTATCTATAAGAGTCAACAATATTTCATTTGTTAGCTAAATACTTGTTTTAGCTATAAAAATGTATCACAGCATCTCAAATCCATGAAGCAAGTGAGAAACCTGTTAATAGTTCATGCTTTTATTTGGACCTACACTCTAACTACACTTACAGTTTATATTCTGAAGTGTAATGTACAGTATGTACTGTATTTATGTATGTAATGTAATTTTTGTCATTTGAGTGCATACATTTGTTATCAGTAGATTTCCTGATAATCAATAAGGATCCCCATTGTCCTTAAGATATAAATCAGTTCTGTTTCAGTAACAGTGACAAAGAATAATCATTTATGCTGTTTCACTGAATCTTGTTATTATTGTTTATTATTATTATTATTATTATTATTATTGGGTGTGATTTGATACATTAAATATAAGACATGAAAAAAATACCAAAAAACACTCATGTACAGTAAGGTACAAGTAAGGTTGTATTCTGTGCATTTGTACCTTTATCTTGTTAGTTTGTTATTTCCTTGAGGGAGTTGTGCTGAATATTCATTTATGGATATTTTGATTGTCAGGCCAGATATCAAAGTGAGTGTGTCTTCTGTGAAGCTATCGTGGCTATTTTTTTTTTTTTTAAAGATTTGAGTATAATTTTTATCCATTTGAACTCCTTTGAAAAAATTGGAAAGGAGCACCATGCAACGATTAAGTAACATTAATGAATTTGATTTAGGAGACAACTTTTTCTAAGGTCTAAGTGCTTTAGTAATTTGTTAAAGATTTAGAAGAAAAAACTGCTGTGTTGTGTAAGAGGATGGCTCATCTGAGAAAAGCACAAGGTGTTCGTTGTTCAAGTCTTTAGTGACTGATAAAAACGGGATGATGATGACGTATTTCGTAAGACTCTGATAATGGAATACTGCTTGGAATCCATTTTTTTGTTTTGTTTATTTCTTTATATTTTGGAAATTTTTGACTGAATAGCCCTCAGTACCCCCCAAAATAAAAACGGCATGGAGAACATGCCCAAAATCTAACAGAACTGCAGCTGCTCTATATGAAATTGGGTTAAAATTTACTGAAGAAAATTTGAAAAACTCTCCGCTGGCTACTGTTGTCATATCAGTTTTTATTATTTGTGAGTTTTTTTATGGTGGAAATAAAACATGAAATAAAGCACAAATGTTTCCTCTTTAACTTACCGCCCTTTGATGAGGTCACTTTGACTCCCAGAGCATTTCACACAGGGGTGAGAAAAAGAAAAATTAAAATGTGCCCCATTTCATTCGGTCTGTGTTTTCAGCAACATGCTGACATCATTCACTTTCACTTTCACATAGATCTGAATCACATTTGAATTATTGGTCATGCTAAACATTTTTGTGAATTCATTTGACATGACATGCGAAAGGCAATCATTGCACATACTGATAATCATATGCTTAAACAAAAAAATAGACAAAGTTAAGATATAACATTATGTAATATTCATTATAATCACTGCAAAAGAGTCAACATTTTTGCAATGCCCATTGTTACCCACGATGTGCCACTGTTTCTAAAACTGTGGAGGGTACTGGTATCATGTAACTGGAGGTAAACACTAACAACACTGCTGCATACAGATTGCTGCTAGCAAGACCATTATGTCCTTTCAGCCTTTCTCACTGTGAACATTTGCTCTGCATGCAGTCCCTCCTATCTGATCTGAGCAATTAGAACAAAGAGAGGCCACACTCGCCTCTTCCGGGCCCCTGACAGAGAGACTAAGCACATGCAGGTGTCCAGATCAGGCTCTTTGAAGAAAATTACAGTGCCTGTGCCCACAGCATGACAATTAGAGTTGGGTTATCAGCTGGAAATGAAGGGCTATAGATGAGCTAGATGGTCCAGGGTAGAGCAGAAGGGTATGTTTAAAAGTAATTGAACCCCTTTGAACTGTAATACGATCTCGACTGATGTGTAATACTTGTTTTTCTAGTTCCTGCAATGAAATACATGAAACAGTCGTAACTCTTTCAAATACAGCACAATTTGAATCATACTGGTCATTGAAGTGACATCAGCAGACCATTGTTTCATTTCCTGTAACCTCCAGGAGGGGGCAGTGTTCACTTGTTTTATTATCTCGAAGCTCTCAAAGGAAGGATCTCGTTTAAAAATTAAAATGTTAATTTTGTGTTTTTATGTATCCATTCGTTTTATCTCTTTACCACGTGCAATGTTTTAATTTGACTGAAAAACAGGCATAAAACCTGCTGAGAGTGGCGTATTATGGAGGCTGGTATAACAACATTGATTAGACGAGCGTATACAGTATATGAGCCTGGTCATCCCTTACTTGGTCACGTCAGCAATGCTAAATATGGTAACAATAGGATAGTTGTTCCTAGTTTAAGGTGGCCAGGCCACACATTTGTGTGTGACACTGTATACAAAGTGATAGAAGCACTTTGTATACAAAACAGAATCCGCACCATTCTTCTTTCTTGTATTGATACAAGAAACTTGTGTAAAGGGAGTTATGTAGTCTTTGAGTACCTGCACATTATTTAAAAAAAAAAAAGCTGGGGAGATGTGGTAGGAGCACGAGGTACACAGAGACAGCAGCAGCATTCAATGTCGAGCTGAAAAATATACTTTTGGTTATCAAACAAATAGTAAATTGTACAGTAAGTGAAAACTTATTCAACAGAGAGGTTACATAGATATAAATAATCTGGATCAGGAAGAAACCATAGAGTCCCTGCAGGAGTATATGGAAGAAAGTTACAATCGAATTGTAATGGGGAAAAAAGACGCAGCTACCCCGAACGCCTCATCGTCAAAAAGATCCCGGGACGAGAAATCACCTGGAGCCGTCTCCCCCCCAGGTAACACCACTACAGACGCCCTGCTGTCCATCGACGCCCGGCTAAGTGGCTTTGAGAACCGTCTGTCCCTCCTGGAGGTCCTGCACAAGGAGATACAAGCGCTCCAGACCTCCCTGGAATACAGCCAACGGCAGGTGGAGTCGCTCGCGGCTGAAAACCGGTGTCGTACCAAAAAGTGATTGCCTGCCAGAATCTGATTTCTCCCCTGAAAATGGGTCTTTTCACCTGCCAAAAATTGATTGAAGGCCAAATACAGTTAATGAAAGGTTGTTTCTACCTAAATATGATTTGATCTCATTCTTGAGCTTCATAATATAAACACTAGAGCTCACAGGATTGCTTTTAACTCTTTTAAAGGACCATTACAACACAAAATAGGCATTTTCACCTGCCCAAAATTGATTGAAGGCCAAATACAGTTAATGGAAAGTTGTTTCTGCCTAAATATGACTTGATCTCATTCTTGAGCTTCATAATCTGAAAATCTGACGTTTTAGCGCTATCGCTCAACGGGCTGCTGTGCGCGCTCCCGCGGCCAGAAATCAGATTCTGGCAGGCAATCACTTTTTGGCACAACACCGGGATTTAAAGGAGTCGGTAAAATCTCTGACAGAGGGGATGAGCCAGCTTAAAAGGGACAATAAGACCATGAAAGAGGCAAATTTAGACCTTCAAAGCAGAAGCATGCGGGACAATTTAGTATTCTCTGGGATCCCAGAAAAATCTGATGAAGATCCGGAAGCAGCTGTTCATGATTTCATCCGCAACCACCTGAAGCTTCCCGAAGACATGGCGAATTCCATCACGTTTCACCGCGTCCATCGCCTTGGAGGAAGAAGATCGGAAGCCCAGAGACCCAGACCCATTGTTGCCAAGTTTGAACACTTTAAGCAGAAAGAGCTGGTGAGAAGACGGGGGCCACAGCTGCGCGGACTGCCGTTCTCCGTGAACGACCAGTTCCCCCGGGAGATCCTGGACCGTCGCCGAGTCCTCTTCCCGGTCCGGAGGAGGCTCATTTCGGAGGGATGTCGGGCTGTCATCACCGTGGACCGGCTGTACGTGAACGGGGAGCTTTACCGGAACCCCAACATCACGCCGTGGCTCTTCTGAGAGATAAGTACAATTTGCCTTTTTTTTCCTTTCTCTTTCTCTCTCACTAAATGGTGACTAGATCAGATATAGCTTTATAAACATTTGATAATTAGTTAGAGAGATAGCTTTATAAACACTGGGTGATTAGATCAGATAAAGTTTCATAAAAATTTTCGGCACATATTAAGGTATTTATAATTTTTGATCTGCTAGTCTCAATGAGTTACAGTCACACATCGGTGATCGTTTCTTTTTTTTCTTTTCTTTTCCCCCTCTTCTCTATCTCTTTTTCTGTTTTCTTTTTTCTTTTAATTATGGTTAGAATTATTTCCCTCCCCCTCACCCCACCCCAATTGTCACACTCCTTTTTTCCTCTTTCCCTCCATGTCTCACTCTGCTGCACTTTCCGGTTGGTTAATTGGTACAAACATACATTTAGATTAACATGGCACACACACATCCAACTCCTGCAACATTACCATTTACATATAATGTTATTTTCAGTGATTGGATTATGGATAAATTAAAGTTCGTCACCTGGAACGTAAACGGGGCCGGGAACACAGTAAAGAGATTAAAACTTCTTAATCAAATTCAAACTCTGCAAGCAGACATTGTTTTACTACAAGAAACACACTTAGTTAAAGCTTCAGCAGATGCATTGGCCACGCCAGAATTTCCGCACGCTTATTCCGCCTGTTACAACTCCAGACAAAGAGGGGTAGCAATTCTCATTAATAAAAGAGTAAATTTCACTGTAAAGGACACACACATTGACTCAGAGGGTAGATATTTAATTTTAGTCTTGCAAATTCAAAGCTTGAATTTATGTATTTCTAATGTATATGGTCCAAATGTTGATGACTCCTCGTTTTTTCACTCTTTTTTCACCTCACTTTCTGCTCACCTAGACAACACAGTCATCATCGGAGGAGACTTCAACATGGTTCTGGACCCTGGAGTGGACAGGCTCAGTAATGCAGGCGGACACAGGAGTTGGCAGTCAGCAAGTATTGTTAAGCAATACATGAATGATCTGGGTCTTTGCGATACATGGCGCTCTTTACACCCAACCCTTAGGAACTACACTTTTTTCTCAGCCGTTCATCACTCATACTCTAGGTTAGACTATTTTCTAGTCAGTAGCTCTCTGATGAGAGATATCTCAGAATCACAAATACACCCAATCAATATTAGCGATCACGCACCTGTTTCTTTCACTCTGGGGAAGAGGGGGAGCGTATCATCCTCCAAAGTTTGGAGATTTAATACATCATTACTCAAAGACCCCGACTTTACTAACTTTTTTAAGAAAGAATGGGACATTTTTTTGCAAATTAACGACCAGCCGGAAATATCAGCAAGCGTTCTATGGGAAGCTGGGAAAGCAGTAATGCGAGGCAAAATAATTTCCTTTTCGTCAAATAAAAAAAGAAAAGACAACTCAAAAACAAAAGAATTAGAAGGTGAAATAAAGACGCTAGAGGAGGCCTTCCAGACTTCTGCAGATGAACGTATCCTTAGCAAAATAAGGAAAACTAAAATAGAATTAAATAAAATAATTGACGCAAAAACGCAGTTTCTAGTACAAAGGCTTCGCCTGGAAAACTTTGCACATGCTAACAGATCAGGAAAATATTTAGCCAATCAATTAAAATTAAACAAAGAAAAAACAACCATAACATCTATTAAGGACCAGTCAGGGGAAGTTACACATGATCCCTGTTTAATAAATTCAATCTTTAGAGACTTTTACTACAAATTATACTCGTCACAAATTGAACCATCTGATCAATCCATTAATGAGTTTCTTGGAGAAATTAACCTGCCAAAGTTACATCAGGAACAGGTTACGAATTTAGATTCACCACTCTCAATAGGAGAACTCCATGAAGCTCTTCAACATATGCCCAATAATAAAGCTCCGGGCCCAGACGGTTTCCCAGCTGAATTTTATAAGGAATTCTGGAGCATATTAGCACCAACATTTTATAAAATGATTCTAAATATTAGGGAAAATAAAAGCTTACCCTTAAATATGAACTCTGCTAATATTAGTCTTCTATTAAAACCGGATAAAGATCACTTGCTCCCATCGAGCTACCGCCCAATTTCATTAATAAATGTAGACCTTAAAATAATTAGCAAGGCCCTTACTGAACGTCTGAAAAGAGTCACCCCTTCTATTATACATCCGGATCAAACAGGCTTTATTAAAGGTAGACATTCCTCTACTAATATTCGCAGATTATTAAATATTATAGATTATTCCAGTATCAATAAACAGGAAACTACTATTATATCCTTAGACGCGGAAAAAGCATTCGATAAGGTAAATTGGAAGTTTCTATTGGCAACCTTACATAAATTTGGATTTGGTGAATCTTTCATTGACTGGGTAAAAATATTATACAGCTCTCCCAAGGCACGTGTAAGGACAAATGATCAAATCTCTACAAGTTTTACCTTGCAAAGAGGCACTAGACAGGGTTGCCCTCTATCTCCCTCATTATTTGCAATATTTATCGAACCTTTAGCAGCAGCTATTAGACAAAATCAAAATATTAAAGGTATACAATGCAAAATAGTAGAGCACAAAATAAGTCTTTATGCGGATGACGTACTCCTCTTCCTCCAGAACTCACGATCTTCACTATCACAGACAATTGCACTTATAGAGGGATTTTCATCTCTGTCTGATTATTCTATTAATTGGTCTAAATCCACCGTTTTGTGCGTGAACTGCAATTTTAGGAATATATCCAATACTCAATTACAATCAGGGAACATTAGATATTTAGGCATAAACATCTCCCCTAGGCTGTCAGAGTTAATAAAATTAAATTATGTTCAGCTTATAAAGAAAATAGAAGATGATCTTGCTAGATGGAGCTCTCTCCCCATTTCACTCATGGGTAGAATAGCCACCATTAAAATGATGGTTTTACCAAAAGTAAATTATTTTTTCTCAATGATACCATTCAAACCCCCTATTTCCTGGTTTAAATCGCTGGACTCAGGTGTTTCAAAATTTCTGTGGAAAAATAAAACTCCACGCATTAGTTTAAAGACATTGCAGAAATCTAAAGAATATGGAGGTTTAGAGCTACCTAATTTTCAGTATTACTTCCTTGCCAATAAATTACAGTATATTGTAAAATGGTCAAAGGATCATCCTTTAGATAGTCAATGGCTGGACTCAGAGCAAGTGTTTTGCAACGAACTAGAAATCTCAGAGTTACCATTTATTAGTCAAAGTATCAAACGTCATCAATGTTTCAAAAGCATTAATATTAGCACAACTTTATCAGCTTGGTGGGAATTTCTTAAAGTAGCTAAAATTTCACTTTTTCCATGTGACCGTACACCCATATGGAACAACCCAGACATCGTGAAAAATGATAAAAAGATGGTTAACTTTGTTCAATGGAGAGATCAAGGAATACGGTATTTACAGCACGTAATTGTAGGAGGACAGTTTGTACCTTTCAATACACTTATGGTTCAATACGGAGTTAGCAGGAGTAAATTTTTAGAGTATCAACAACTCAAGGCCATAATAAATAAAACATACAAAATTAGACAATTAGACTTACAACTTCCCGCTAAGATAATAGATTTATTAAATCTAAGCAATTTAAAGTTGTTATCAAAACTTTACAGGTTAGTGTCTAAACTGGACGAGTCAGTCTCTCTCCCGATCTCCAAGTGGGAGGCGGATCTCTCTCTGAATACCGACCAGCTTTCTTGGTCACAAATATGCTTAAATACGTTTACTATGACTAAAAACCCAAACTTACAACTTATACAGTATAAAGTTCTTCATAGAATACATTATACTGGACAAAGGATGTTCCAGATGGGCTTTGTCACCTCTAATATCTGTTCACAGTGCACAGAGAACACCCCAGATAATTATATGCATGCTTTATGGTTCTGTACACCGGTACAGAGGTTCTGGAAGGAGATTTGTGAGGATTTATCCACATGGATCGACCACAGAATCCCAGTGTGCCCCACGGTGTGTATATTAGGTCACCTGGGAGACACTCAAATAGATCCTAATTGGACACACCGGATTCTCACTGCCTTATGTATCGCAAAGAAAACCATTCTAGTAAATTGGAAACAAAAATCCAGTTTATGTATTAACCATTTTAGGAATCTTTTATCAGATCATATTAGTAGTGAGATAATGTCTGCCTCCACTGAACAACACTCGGCTGAATTGCACTCTCTGTGGTCCCCGATTATTGGCCTCGTTACCTAGTGGGGGCGGGGGGGGGGGTGATCTCGTAGCCCTTGGGGTTGGGGGTCGGCTTGGGGGGTCTGGGGCGCGGGCCTCTGGTGGCCCCTGGGGGGCGGTGGGTGGGGCCGCGGGGTCCTGTCCCTGGCCGGTGGGGGCCTTGGGGGCCTGTGGGGGGGGGTACCTCATGGCGGTGGGGGGGGTGGCTGGGGAGGGCTCGGGCGGGGGGCGGTGGCTTGGGCGTCTCCGGGCCTCCTGGGGGGGGCTGGGCCGTGGACGTGGGGGTCCCGCCCGGAGGGCCCGGTCCTGCCTGGGTGGGGGGTGGCTGTCTGCGCTGGGGGGGCATTGCTGCCTTGGTCCTCCGTCGCTGGGCGGGGGCCAAGTGCCCCTGCGGATGTGGGGACTCCGTGACCCTTGGGGTGTCCGCCGGGGTGGCCTCGGGGGGGGGTGGGGCCGGGTCCGGAGATCGGGCCTCCCCTGACCGGGGGGTGCACGGGCGGGCGCGGCGGCGGGGTGGCGCCATTCCCAGGTATCTATGTCTTATGTTGTCAGTATGAATGGGAGGATGTTGGACCGTTTCCCCCTCCGTCTGGGGGCTCCGGCGGCTCCGGGGGCGCCCGTGGAGGTACGGTGGGGCCCTGGCCTGGCTCGGGGGGCCGGCCCCCGTCTACTGGATGGCCGGTGGGGGGACGCAGGTGTCTTATCAGGGCCAGCTTTGCTGGTCCTGCCTCCTGGCTTCGGCCTCCGCTCCCCCTCTTGTCCCCCCTACACGATTCATACGCACATAGGCGAAAGGCGGGGGGTCCGGGTCGTGGGGGGCACTGTCCTGCGTGGCCCGGCACTCCCCGCCTCACGGTTTTAACAGCAAACTAGACACTGCACATTCAACACTTTATAAATACACTCGACAAGGACACGTAGTTCGGGAGGGGGGGGGGGTCGGTGTCAATCGATGCTTGGCCCTCCCTCCTCCCTGTTTTTATGGCATTAATCACATGCACTCAACACAAGGGGCGGGAGGGGGTCCCACATCACCCGCGTTCCCTCACCGGCCTGGGCCTCGGACGGGTGGGTCAGGTTACCCGGGCCTGGCGGGGCCCGCCGTGCAGCCTGGGGTGCCTTCTGGCGGTGCTGGACCCCCCCGGGGAGGGGGAAACGGTGCGTGATTGTATGTCTGTGTCGGTGAGAATGCGGTATGGAAGGGTCCTGCCATGGAGGATTTGAGCCTCCATTGGCAGGACATCAAAAACTTAATAATTTATCAATATTATATTATACAAAGATGGTTATTATTATTATTATTATTATTATTATTATTAGTATTATTATTATTATTATTATGTATAGTATATTATATTATTATTAGTATAGGTATCGGATAGGTGAATGGATGAATGAATGGGATGCCTGGGTCTGGGGCCCTCCGTTGTCGGGCCTGCGCGGGTGTCGCCTTGTTGGGGGGTTCCCTCTCTCCGGGCCCGTCTCCGGTCCCCCCCGCTGCCTCTACGGCGGGGCGCCCCTCTGGTCTTGGAGGGCCACTTTCGTGGGGGACGGGTGCGCCTGCCCGCGTCGGCGGCCGGGGCGGCTCTGTCTCTCCGGGCAGGCTGGCCCCCTGCCGGGTGGGGGTCGTTGGCCTGAAGGGTGAGGGCCTCCTGGCCGCGTGTCCGGCCCGGACCGGGTGGCCGGGGATTGCCTGGGTCGCGGTCCGCCGCCGCGGGATCCCTGGCTGCTTCTTTCCGCGCCGTGGGGGCCCCGCCCGCGGGCCCCCTCGGCCGCCGCCGGGCGGGGGGGGGGCCTCGCAGGCGGTGGGTTGCCTCCCTCCTACTTCTCCCCTCTGTGGGGTTTGCCGGTGGCCTGGGTTCCGGGCTCTTCCTTGTCGGCCTCTGGTCTCGCGGGTGGCGGGGTCGCTCCCCCCCCTCCCCCACTATAGATACACTTCAGGTGGAGCTTTGTTTGGTTTATTACACACACACACACACACACACACACACACACATACACACATATAGTCATTTAGTCACATGCACACACACACACACACACACACACACACACACACACACACACACACACGCATGATCATATACATACACACACACACACATAGACATACACACTGGCTTGTTCACCTGCATGCTGGCTCTCTAGTTTTTGGGTTTAGGTAGCGGTAGCGATAGCTTAGCTCAGACTGCGATCAGATCTCAAGATTTAGGTCGATTGCTGTTCGTGTTTTGGTTGGCTCCGTGCCGGTTTCGTGCTTTGTTTGTGGTTTTTTGTTGCAGATTTCCAGTGCTTGACGTGTGTCTCCGTGTGTTCCTGCTTCCTGGATTGGCAGTGGATGTCGTCACCCCCCCCCCCCCCCCAAAAAAAAAAAAAAAAAAAAAAAAAAAAAAAAAAACACTGGGTTTGTATGTGTATATTTATGTATGTGTACGCATATGTGTGCGTATATATATGTATATATTACATATAGTAATAATGCACATATATACACTTTTGGTTTCTACCGTCATGGTATCAATCAATAATATGTGTGCAGACAAGGTAAAAAAAAAAAAAAAAAAAAAAAAAAGCTGGATGTGGCACATGGCCATCCAAGGAGCCAGTAGCTTTGACAGTTCTGTATTTCATTCAGTGTGTCAACTTAAGCTAACATTCAGGCTTTTGTGAATAACAAAAATATATTGGGTCGAATCTTTGAGCATGTCATGACATCGCCTCAATCAACTGTAAAATATTAATTGTGAATATTTTCAGTTACAGAGGACATGAGAAGTGCATTTAGTGTGTCACATTCTGTATGTGCTTTTATAATGTTTGAGACAAACATTATTGATCTAAATGACAGGACTAGACCACTCATTTAGACTAGATCTTTTAACTCTAGTCTACTTTTTTCCCACAGCATTTCTATTTTAATTCTAAAAAAATGTGTATGTACAAACATGTGTTGATTTGCAGCAGCGGATAAATCAAACCATCATAAGTTAAATGATGACACCAGTATTTTTTGTTTTATGCATGCATTTATTATCTATCAAACTCTACAGATTTTTTTTTTGCTTGTTTTTCTTTAAATAAATAAAAATAATGCCACTTGTACACCAGTGAAACATGTTCCCGATACAGCTGCATGAAAACACCCCACAGATGACTAAAAATTCATCAGTTAAGTATTTACGGGTTTACAGTGTGTCTTCTGAGTTCACAGTTTATAGATCACTCAAATTATTTCACACACACACACACACACACACACACACACACACACAAATGCCGTACAAGGGAACTCCCAAAGTGACTTTCCAGTTGTTAATTTGTACAAATACGAAGAGAGAAATAATTCCTCAGTGTGTTTCGTCCAGAGTTGTGAATTCCATAAAATAATTTGGCAAAAGTTCCAAACTGTTTTTGAATGGACTTTTGGAGGAAAGTGTCCACTTGACTTAAAGAAGTCATCGCGATTAAGACAAATGATCCTTAAGCTGCAGTAGAGACTTCTGTCTTGCTTGTTGAAACGGAGGTCTCATCCTCCACCATGCCGCCCATCCCAATAGTACTCAACATGCAGTTACGGAACTGAAACAGAGAGCACAGACGACAAATGCAGGAACTGACAACGGATGTTGAAGCATTGGAAAATAGTGGCATTGATAGAAAACACAGAACCAACCTGTTTGTTCAACAGCACGTAGATGACAGCGTTGTACAGGGCTGAGCTCTTTGCAAAGAAAGCAGGGATGGATGCTGTCAGAGCTGTGAAGGCAGCTCCTTTATTCAGGAAGATCCAGGCAGCAAAGCTGGCATACGGTACCCAGGCCACCAGAAAGCCCAACACCATCAAGAGGCACATACGTGTTACTTCCTTCTCAGCTTTCTGAGTAGAAGCTGAGTCCTGCTGCTGGGCGGCTGCCTGTAGAGTTTATTTATATAAAAAGATAACAGACGTGACTCAATTATTGAGACCTCAAATCCCGTTTGTTAAAGTGATTCATTACAACTCATATAAATGTGGCAGGAACAACTTCACTTACAGCTTTGACTGTCATCACCAGGCTTCCATATGTGAAAAAAATGAGGAAGACAGGAACCATGAAGTGACAACAAAACATGTATGTGACGTATGACTCGTTGTTGAAGCCTGGAGCCAGAGTGTAGTAGTCAGGTCCGCAGGAGCACTGCATGCCCTCAGGAATGTACCTGTGGGATATTTTAGAAAAGACAATAATGCATTTATTCAAAGAAGACAACATTTACCCTCTGCTAGTGCAGTATTTCTTTCTCTTGAGTTTAAAAATATGCAAGCATTACCTGGACCAGCCAACAAGTGGGGGTGCAGCACAAGCCATAGCCATGATCCAGGTGAAAAGGACTCCAGCTCCAGCATGGGAGCCGGTGAATTTGAAGCTTCCCATGGGTTTGCAAACGACAATGTACCTCTCAACAGCCAGGACGACCAGGGACCAGAGAGCAACTTGTCCTGCAGGGAGAGACGAGCATAAAAAAAGGTTATACATGCATATTATAGACATGAAGCATACTTTATTCTACCATCTTTTTTCCTACCTCCGAGTGTGGCCATGAATCCTTCAAGAGTGCAGAAGAGGGGTCCAAGAACAAAGTAGCCAAAAAAAGAAGATGTGATGGTGATGGTGAAGCCGAAGGCGCACATGATGAGTCCGGCCACAGCCAGGTTCACCAGGATGAAGTTGAGAGGTTGCTGAAGCTTCTTGTTTGTGAATGTCACATACAACGTCAGTGCATTGATGGGAGTTCCAGTGATGATCAGGAAAAACATGTAGGCAGCTAGAAGCTTGTACATGATGGGGTCCACCATATAGAACTGAGGGTACTCAAAAGGACTTCTAACAATCCCAGTCCTGTTGGACATGGGGATGTAGAAGTTCTGGCCCTCCGTGCCGTTGGGCTCGAATCCTCCATCCCAACCCATCTTCACTTGTCCTGTTTGCTAGAGCTTGAGCCGATGGAAAACACCAACGCTGTCAGTCTGAGGAGCCAAACTCACATAGGTTGCATATGCTGATGTGGCTGTTTTATACCTTCTTAAGGTTATCCTCAAATTAGTAAAATTAGATTACAGCAGGATTGTGAGGGAAGTGAACAGCTCAGGTCTGACTGATAATTGACTTAGAGAAAGCAATCAAGGGCAGTGACCTTAAGTCAAGACATTGCTCCGCTCTTTTTTTACTGTCACGTCTAAGGTCAAAATTTGGGTAGTTTTTAATTCTCTTTGTTGGTTTTGATTGCGGAAAGGTGAAATCCACTTTTTTCCATCAGAATTGTTTTGGATTTGATGTGAAGATTTTAATAATTCAATATGATGCCACAGCTTTCGTTTTGAAAATCGAGTTTACACATAAATACTTAAAGAACCCATTGAAGGTGATGATGAGAGGACTGTGTGACACGGTGTATTAAAGAAGTCTTGTTACTGAACTTATGTTAGTTTGTATCGGAGTTGCAGAAGATACTTTGGTACACACGTGGCTTATGGCTGGCACGCACATCCTGCTGTAAAGATCACCACCCTAATGCCCATACTCACTGACTAACACTGATGCTGAGAAAATAGGAGCCTGAAATACAAATCACATCTGAAGGTTTGGAAAATATAAAAAGGTACAGTCATAAATAATTTTTAATCCTGTTCTTGATATTAGGAAAAGGAAGAAGAGAAAAATGATGATTCTCTCTGAAGTTCCAGATCCAGGGTGTGTTCAGTATCAGTTGAGCAAAGCAGAGTTGAGCTGTTCACAGTTCTGCCGTGAAAACAGTGAGCCAGAGACTGATGTGGCTTTATACACCAAAATGTTTCCAAGATCTTTTGTGAGGAATCTGATATTCACCACACTTATGACCATTCATTTTCCTATAAATGAAAAAAGTCAATATGATCAATATGAAATGTGAAAGTAACTATTTAAGTCATTACTGAAATTGGCTACATTGTAATTATTGAAGGTACTGAGGCTATACTTCAATTAAAACTGAACTGATAAAAGACACAAATTCACCAAACACACTTAGGCTACAAATAAAAAAAATAATTTATTGTCACTTTGCTAAATACTTTTATTGGAAGTTGCATAGCTCCAAAATAATTACAGTGTTGTTCACATATTCTCTTGCAGTTCCTCTGCACACTTCTATTTGCTTTGTTTGCAGCACTGCAGGGCTGCTCAGTGTCCTGAACATGGCGTTTGGAGGTGGCAGGGAGATTTGTTTGCTGCAACACCAAGACGTTTGCAGCCAGGAGGTGGAGTCCTAACCATTAAATTACAATGCCTTTTTTTTCTTCTTGTAAATATCTGCTACCACTGCTATCAACAGATTATACGTTTTTGAAGCAGGACGATCGGAGTAAAGTACTTAAGAAAAAAAAAACCTCATTAGAAATCTTTACCAACTTTATTGCATGAACAACCTAAATATTAACTAACAAAAGCTAAGGGGCCACCAGCCTTTGATATGTTACTGTGTCATTTGTTCTGCTGTGGTTAATCCCAGCTCTCAATCTGAACAGAACAATCAGAAATCAGTCCATCTTTACCCCTAATGCTGGTTATTGAGTTAGTTAATAACATACTGAATAAATGGCTTTGACAAATTATTACCCATCATTCATATACAGTATATTCAAGTATAAATTACATACAGTTTATTAAAGTTACAGTGCAGCTCCTGCTGGTTGGTCAAATCAAGTTGGTGGGGGGCTGTCATTGTCCAAAGTTTCAGTTCAGCACTTCAGTTCAGACCAGCTGTGACAAAGCATCTGTACATGAGTTAAGCCAGTTTAGCAAGACAGTTCTAACACGTTGTTGTTTTTGACAGGACTTCAGGAATTAGCCTTGCACAACAGGTGAGCTGCTTGCTTCATTCCAGATTGATCAAATAGATTCTGTACCTCTCCCTTTATCTTGAAATTAAGTTGTCAGTGTCAAAGCTTCCCTATAAGATACTTTGCTTGTTAAATGTGTTTTAACAACTAAAAAAGTGAGTTGACGGAGCCCTTCTCCCCTCAAATGCATCAGACTCTGTGAAAATGAATATGTCTATCCCGATGGCGATAATTACACAGCCAAATGGAGCTACAGCCAAAACCTGCAATTACGGCAGTGTTTCGAAGTAGATTAGATTAGATTAGATTCAACTTTATTGTCATTGCACAGTGTACACGTACTGAGACAACGAAATGTAGTATCAAACCAGAAGTGGAAAGAGGCAGAAAGTGCGGAATGTACAGTGGTATAAAATAATGAGGTACAGTGTGTGCAATGGGAATGCAGAGTTTAGCAGGGTGACAGCACAAGGGAAGAAGCTGCTTCTGAACCTACTAGTCCGTGAACGGAGGGCCCTGTATCGCCTCCCTGAGGGGAAGAGGGCAAACAGACTGTGGCTGGGGTGGGAGCTGTCCTTGATGAAACTGCGCACCCTCCGCAGACATCTTCTGTGCTAGACAGCCTCGATGGTGGGAAGTGGGGAACCGGTGACCCGTTGGACAGTTTTCACCACCAGCTGGAGAGTTTTCCGATCAGCTACAGAGCAACCGCCATGCAGTTGGTGAGGATGCTCTCGATGGTGCAGCGGTAAAAGTTCACCAGGATCTGAGTAGACAGATGGGCCTTCTTCAGTTTCCTCAGGAAGAAAAGGCGCTGGTGAGCCTTCTTGATCAGGGTTGAGGTGTTGAGGATCCAAGAGAGGTCCTCGGAGATGTGGACACCCAGGAACTTAAAGCTGGTGACACGCTCAACCTCTGTCCCGTCAATACGGATGGGGATTTGTGCGCCACCTTTGGTTTTCCTGAAGTCCACAATGAGCTCCTTGGTCTACATGTACTTGTGTTGAGGGCCAGGTTATTGTTGGTGCACCAGTCAGCTAGGCGCTCGACCTCTTCCCTGTAGGCCGACTCATCATTGTTGGTGATGAAGCCAATCACCGTTGTGTCGTCTGCAAACTTGATAATGGTGTTGGAACGTACAGGTGTGCAGTCGTAGGTGAAGAGGGAGTAGAGGAGAGGGCTCAGCACACAGCCCTGTGGGACACCAGTGTTTAGTATGAGGGTTGAGGAAGTGTGTTTCTCTAACCTGCCAGTAGGACTGAGAGCTGATTATTATAGATGTCAGTGGAAGTCTTATCCACTTTTGAATAGGTTATAGAAACACTTTTTTTTTTTTTTTGGGAAGACCTTTGAGTCTGCCAAATCGCCCCCTCCCTTTTTACTTCTTAACGTTTACTTCTCGGTAAATTATTTAAAACAAACAGAAAAAAAAACCCAAAAATTGTACTTCCCAAGTGCTACAACTACGGAGCTCAAAAGGTGGCCAGGGGGCTGCAAGACAAGCATAAATCATCATGTTTCCACCAAGTGGTATAAGGTGGTTTTATTGTTACATTGTGATGCGTCAAATGTGGTATTGGGTATCATGGCCGAACTTCTCCGCTTTGGTATTAACAGACTAAAAGGGGAAAGGATATTGTTCCAGAAATCTTGTTATTTGTTCAAATGAAATCAGACAGAACTACTTGGTGCTGCCATGTAATTTTCTTTTTCTTTTCTTTTTAAGTAAAGGTGCCTTTCTCTTGACAATTGATACTTGGGTTTAACTTGCAGGGATGGATACACCTTCTCACTGTAGAATGATGGACTCCACATCGTCTGGAGCAACAATTGACCATTGTTGATTTCGTTCCTTATTGACATTGTTTGAGAACACATACCTGAAAACCTCTGCTTTCAGACAGATGGATCATACCTGTTGATGATCATTGGAATAGGATTGGAATAGGTTTTGTAATTAATTAATTAATGTATTCATTTTATTTAGAGGCACCATTCAGGTCACCCAAGGTCACCTTACAAAATATACAAACACACATTTTATAAGTGAAAATACAATTAATCCAAAAAAGCAGGAACATAATATCACGATATGGTCTAGAGTATGAGGTTGAATTTATCTAATATTAAGACATAGTGAGGATCAGAATTATTGTAATTAGGTGGTGAAATATAAACCTAAACAGGAGGGTGTGCTTTCTTGTAATCCTACTGCTTTCAAGGAACAGGTTCCCATTAAAAAAAAACCAAACTAAAACCTTCAGCCAAAGCTTTCATTCACGTGAGTTCACTGGTTTGTGTAGTTGTCTTTTTTTCCAGGGTGACTAAGGTAAGTAAATTTTTTTTAATGACCTTACCAGATTGTGTTTTAAGCCTTTTACTGAGGTGATAAGTCAGGCTTTGAGGCTGCCAGCTGACAGACTTCCAGTGTTGTAAAGGTGAAAGGTGTTATTCTCAGTACTGGTGGCTCTACAGTGTTACTATATGTCTAATGCTGTTAAACCAAAAAAAAAATTGATTAAATGTATGCGAAAAGGACATTTAAATTAAAAGGAGGTTGTGTGTTGTCATGAAAAAATATATTTACGTACGTACCTACAAACGTTTTGTAATGATGTGCAGTATACTGTATTTATCTTTCTATATCTTTAATTTAATCTATTTCATCAGTTAGCTACTTCGATCAGGGTAGTTAATAATGTCTTTGACTTGAAAGTTACTTCATAGTGGATCTCCTTCAGTACTGTTGACATGGATAAAAGAAGAAAACAAATAAAGGTCGGTGTTGAAGTTGTGTTGGTAAGCTTTTGCTACATCAGGTTAATGTCTTTGTAGGACAAGAGGATAGTGAAGTCAATCCCATCAGGATAGTGATGCTTACGATTGCGCTCGCTGTACATTGACACAAACAGTGCAAATCCTTTGATTAGTTGTCTCAGCTCAAGTCCAAAGCCCTACATATAGCCCTACAGCAGTATAGTATGTCTATGTGCGCATATGTGTTTGTATATAAGATAAACTATGATGCAGAAGCACAGTGTGACAGCCCTTGATTCATGACCTTGAGCCTTGTTTATTTAGCAGCAATGACTTTTAAAACATCTTCTCCTTTTCAATTATCAGCCTCTTTAACATTGATGTGATGACATTTAGTCCACTCCTCTTTCAGCTTTCGAAGACTGGGCCATTGCATCTTTATGTCTTGAGTCATGTGTCCTGTATTACGCTGGTAATGCTCTAAAGCCATAAAAGCAGATTCCCCTTTTATTCAGTCAGGCTTAACAGAGTTCATCCGGACATGAAAAGTGGAACAAGTTATTTCTCCACAGCATAAGGTGTCAGGGTAAATTACTGGCCTCTTAACTTCTGTCCAACCTCACAATCCTGCTAATCCATTTTAGCACTTAAACTACAAGGTAAGTGGGAAGGTATAAAAATCACTCCACTTGGTGCTGGATCTTGTGTCGGTCAACTGTACTGTCACAGAGAATTTAAGACGATAGAGCAACAAAGATGGGCATGGATGCCAACGGCACGGAGGGCCAGAACTTCTACATCCCCATGTCCAACAGGACTGGGATTGTTAGAAGTCCTTTTGAGTACCCTCAGTTCTATATGGTGGACCCCATCATGTACAAGCTTCTAGCTGCCTACATGTTTTTCCTGATCATCACTGGAACTCCCATCAATGCACTGACGTTGTATGTGACATTCACAAACAAGAAGCTTCAGCAACCTCTCAACTTCATCCTGGTGAACCTGGCTGTGGCCGGACTCATCATGTGCGCCTTCGGCTTCACCATCACCATCACATCTTCTTTTTATGGCTACTTCATTCTTGGACCCCTCTTCTGCACTCTTGAGGGATTCATGGCCACACTCGGAGGTAGGAAAAAAGATGGTAGAATAAAGTATGCTTCATGTCTATAATATGCATGTATAACCTTTTTTTATGCTCGTCTCTCCCTGCAGGGCAAGTTGCTCTCTGGTCCCTGGTCGTCCTGGCTGTTGAGAGGTACATTGTCGTTTGCAAACCCATGGGAAGCTTCAAATTCACCGGCTCCCATGCTGGAGCTGGAGTCCTTTTCACCTGGATCATGGCTATGGCTTGTGCTGCACCCCCACTTGTTGGCTGGTCCAGGTAATGCTTGCGTATTTTTAAACTCAAGAGAAAGAAATACTGCACTAGCAGAGGGTGAATGTTGTCTTCTTTGAATAAATGCATTATTGTCTTTTCTAAAATATCCCACAGGTACATTCCTGAGGGCATGCAGTGCTCCTGCGGACCTGACTACTACACTCTGGCTCCAGGCTTCAACAACGAGTCATACGTCACATACATGTTTTGTTGTCACTTCATGGTTCCTGTCTTCCTCATTTTTTTCACGTATGGAAGCCTGGTGATGACAGTCAAAGCTGTAAGTGAAGTTGTTCCTGCCACATTTATATGAGTTGTAATGAATCACTTTAACAAACTGCATTTGAGGTCTGAATTCAATAATTAAGTCACGTCTGTTATCTTTTTATGTAAATAAACTCTACAGGCAGCCGCCCAGCAGCAGGACTCAGCTTCTACTCAGAAAGCTGAGAAGGAAGTAACACGTATGTGCCTCTTGATGGTGTTGGGCTTTCTGGTGGCCTGGGTACCGTATGCCAGCTTTGCTGCCTGGATCTTCCTGAATAAAGGAGCTGCCTTCACAGCTCTGACAGCATCCATCCCTGCTTTCTTTGCAAAGAGCTCAGCCCTGTACAACGCTGTCATCTACGTGCTGTTGAACAAACAGGTTGGTTCTGTGTTTTCTATCGATGCCACTATTTTCCAATGCTTCAACATCCGTTGTCAGTTCCTGCATTTGTCCTCTGTGCTCTCTGTTTCAGTTCCGTAACTGCATGTTGAGTACTATTGGGATGGGCGGCATGGTGGAGGATGAGACCTCCGTTTCAACAAGCAAGACAGAAGTCTCTACTGCAGCTTAAGGATCATTTGTCTTAATCGCGATGACTTCTTTAAGTCAAGTGGACACTATCCTCAAAGATTATGTTCATACTTCCAAAAGTCCATTCAAAAAAAGTTTGGAACTTTTGCCAAATGATTTTATGGAATTCACGACTCTGGACCAAACACACTGAGGAATTCTTACTCTCTTCGTATTTGTTAAAATGAACAAGTGGAAAGTCACTTGGGAGTTCCCTTGTACAGCATTTGTGTGTGTGTGTGTGTGTGTGTGTGTGTGTGTGTGTGTGTGTGTGTGTGTGTGTGTGTGTGTGTGTGTGTGTGTGTGTGTGTGTGTGTGTGTGTGTGTGTGTGTGTGTGTGTGTGTGCACAAATGAATCAGTGAATAAGTGAAAGAATCTGAGTGATCCCTAAACTCTGAACTCAGAAGACATACTGTAAACCCTGGAGAATATGTTTCCCTGCCACTTGTTTTACTCATGTACAAAATATGTTATTTTTATGCGCTTTATGTAAAAACAAACTATAGAGTGGAGTATGTAATAAATGCATATATAAAAAGAAACAGTAGTTTGATCTTTTGTTTTTCTTTTAAGACTCCAGTCAATTGACAATGAAAATTTCATGCTACTGTTATTGACAAAATAATTCATATATGGCATCAAAAACCACCTTCTGAATAGGCCTACTTGTTTAGCAAAGAAGCCTCAGGTCTAAACACTAACATATCAACAGTAACAGTCTGGAGTTCTGCTATCTTCTCTCTTTCAGTATCTTAAGATGTCATTACAACCCCATTATTTACGTGTTGAAAGACAAATGGGTAATTAAGCTAATATTAAAAGTATTTCACTGTGTTTTCTAAATTATGCCAAAGCAGGTTAATTTAATCATTTGGTTTTGCTCTTCTAACTTCCTTGCTATGCAAATTGCCTTTCATCTTGTATTAAGGAATAATACATTGAATATCAAAATTCAATATTGCTTTTCAAAAAAGAGATGGAAGGATGTACAAATTGGAAAAATGGCATAAGAAACACTGCATGTGTTAATTGACAAAATACCAATTTTTGCATCCTGCCAGCAGAGGGTGTCATCTCACACAAAAGGCTATGCCATCCCTGATGCCGCTCACAACAACTCTGGCAGCAACTAACACGAACCAAAACCGGATGAGATTTATTTACATCACAAAGAAAAGGAGAGTGTCCAGACTGACTAGGTTCCAGGCCTCAAGTGACACAGAAGAATTAAGCAGTTGCAGTCTTACAGCTGTGATGAAAATATGTTATTTCAATTCATTTCTTTAGATTTTCTCTTTCATTTATGAGTTTTTTGTGCATTCAGATCCTGTTAACAGAGCATTGTGTCTGAACATTTTGTGTTCTGCTGTCCTACATAGCTGCAGCGATTTGAAGTGAGAATCACATATTATCTTGTCTGATGCGCTTCCTTCTGCTCCATCAAAACTAGTGTAGTATTATTGTTTCTTCATGCCATTCCATCATCCATCTCCTGAGATGTACAGTGGGTACGAAAAGTATTCAGACCGCTTTAAATGTTTCCCTCTTTGTTTCATTGCATTTGTTTTTCAGATGCAGACAGGATGACTGGTTTCAGTTGAAGGAAAGATTAATTTCAGAGATTTCCTGGCAGAAAACCTCTTCCAGAGTGCTCAGGACCTCAGACTGGGCTGAAGGTTCATCAAGACAATGACCCTAAGCACACAGCTAAAATAACAAACGAGTGGCTTCGGAATAACTTTGGGACCATTCTTGACTGGCCCAGCCAGAGCCCTGACCTAAACCCAATTGAGCATTTCTGGAGAGATTTGAAAATGACCACCAACATTTACCATCCAACCTGACAGAAGTGGAGAGGATCTGCTAGGAAGACTGGCCGAGGATCCCTAAATCCAGGTGTGAAAAACTTGTTGCACCATTCCCAAGAAGACTCATGGCTTTACTCGCACAAAAGGCTATATATATATATATATATATATATATATATATATATATGAATATATGAGAGAGAGAGAGAGAGAGAGAGAGAGAGAGATTTTTTTTTTGATTTTTACAAAAACACTTTATTTACATTCGGAAACTTACAGACGTTTCACATTAAAGTGTTAACGCATAAAAATGTTTAAAAAAAAGATTAAAATAAATGAGTCCCTTAAAAACTGTGCAAGTAGCAGCTCATTGTCTTTCACAGAACATAAAACATCCTCCCAACACCAACAATCTCTAAAATCACCCAAATTACCAATGTTTTTGCAATATCTAAATTCTAAAAAGAGCCTGGCTCTGACATTGGTTAAAAACACTTCTCTGGCCTACTGCCCTCCTTTGTTCTCAACCCTGTTCTTCCTGCTTATGTATATGGCCATTTTCGCTTCACCAATTAAAAAGTTTAGGAGCTGCCACTTCTGTCTTTCCTTACGCCTGTAGCCAGCTCCCATGATAAAAACTTCTTTACTAAAAGCCACATTAAAAAGACTAAAAACCATGGTTAAAAGAGAGAAGAAACTAGTAAGTCTCAAACACTCTGTAAAAACATGGAAAACAGTCTCTTTAAAATCACAGAAAGAACACTTGTTAGAAACAGTAGGGTTAAGAACAGAGATAAAAGCATTAGAAGCAACAGCACCATGTAAAATCCTCCACTGGAGATCACCAGCTCGTTTTTTGAGGGGAGGTTTGTATAAAACCCTCCACTGTGCATCTCTGTCCATTTTTTGTGTCCATACAGTGGAGGGTCTGTTGCTCAGTCCGACCTTGTGGATGCTTTTTACACAGTTCGCATAAATGGTTGTCTTGTCAGCTCTGTGCAGCGTCAACTTCCTTTCGTTTGTCGTCTTTAGTAGGGGGCCGGTCAGCTCTCCCAGCCCCGGGCTCAGGATGATGTCAGGGAAGGGGTCTGCAGGGTCAGGTTTCTCCTTTTTGGTACAGTAGTCCACCAGGAGACGCCTCTCCTCTCCTGAAAACCTCCGGGCCCAGAGCTCCAGGATCCTCTGGGCCACCCGACCAGACTGCAGCCCCAGCAAAGAGCCCAGGGCTCGGGCATCGCTCAGCGCCGGCCCCACTGCATCCACCAGCTGCCTCAGAGTGTGGGTTCCAGACTGGACCAGCGCCGCCGTCAGTCCAGGCGTCGCGTTGTTGCTGACGTCCAGTCTGGCTCCGTGGATCAGTGGTTCTCTCAACAACCAGTGCAGAGAGTCGGCTGCGGGACATCTGTTCTTAATAAAAAGAGCCCAAGACTTAAAAACACCTTGATAAAACGGAGGTAACCCATTTAATTTTAAAAATTTAGAATCAGTTAAAAACAGAACATCATCCAACCCCAGGTTATTGGCACGTCTAAGGATGCAGCTGGTCACGTCTCTCCACACCAGGTCCGCCGGACCTGTGAGGTATCTCTGTATAAATTGAATTCTAAAAGTGGCGGTCCGGCTGGCCAGGTGGACGAGGCCCTGTCCCCCCTCCTCCCTGGCTAAAAACAGCACCCCCTGTGGCACCCAGTGCAGACCCCCCCAGAAGAAATCCACCATCTTCCTCTGGATTTCCGTCAGCAGGCCTGAGGGGGGGTCAATACAGTTTAACCTGTGCCACAGCTGGGATGCCACAAGGTTGTTTAAAACCAACACTCTTCCTCTAAAAGACATGTGAGGGAGTAGCCATTTCCATTTGGCCATTTTTCCTTCTATCTTTTCAGTGACGGTCTCCCAGTTTTTTTTCACATTGTTCTCATCCCCCAAGAACACTCCCAGGTATTTTAAACCTCCTCTCTTCCATTCGAGGTTCTGGGGGAGAGCCGGGAGACCGCCACGCCATTCACCTACAGCGAGGGCTTCACTTTTCTTCCAGTTTACCCTCGCTGCAGAAGCTGTACTAAAATCCCTCACAATGTCGGCTAAAAGGTCTGCGTCTCTCCGGCTTCCAATAAAAACAATAAGATCATCTGCATATGCTGATAAAATCATGTTCTCATTAAAACCCGGTAAAACCAAACCCTGCAGGCTAGAGCGTAACTTATGGAGGAGGGGTTCCAGGGAGAGCGCATAGAGCATCCCAGACAGAGCACAGCCCTGCCTGACACCTCTACACACCCTAAAAGGAGCACACAGACCGCCGTTCAGCTTCAGCACACCCTCAGCATCACTGTACAGCACCTTGATCTTAGCTATGAAACCAGCGCTGAACCCAAACTTCCCCATTACTGTCCAGAGGAAGCTGTGTTCAACGCGGTCAAAAGCCTTCTCCTGATCCAGAGAAATCAGACCAGTGTCTAAACCCAATGAACTGGAGACATCCAAAACATCCCGAATCAGGTGGACATTGTCCACCATGGACCTGCCGGGTACACAGTAGGTCTGGTCCCGGTGGATGACCTGCTCCATAGCCCTCCCCAGCCTGGAGGCCAGTACTTTGGACAGAATCTTGTAATCCACACAGAGCAACGACACGGGGCGCCAGTTCCGGATGTCCCGCAGGTCCCCCTTCTTTGGCAGCAGTGTGAGGACTGCTCTTCTGCAGGACACCGGCATGGAGCCAGAGGCCAGACACTCGTTAAAAACATCCAGGACATCCTCAGCGAGGATGTCCCAGTATGCCCTGTAGAACTCGGTCGTTAGACCGTCTATCCCTGGAGCCCGCCGTCCCTGCATTCCCTGCAGGGCGGCAGTCAGCTCTCTCATCTCCAGGGGGGCTTCCAGCTGTGAGTTGGTCCTTTCGGGGACCTGAGGCAGTCCATTGCAGAACCCCTCTAGGAGAGCTCGCTCTTCCTTATACTCGCTCTTATACAACGCAGAGTAAAAACTCACAGCTTGGCGTTTTATCTGGCTTGGCTCCATGAGTTCCTGCCCCGTGTCAGATAGCAGTGTGTGGATTACCTTCCTCTGTCCGTTCCTTTTCTCCAGGCTGAAGAAAAAGCTAGAGGGAGCATCCATCTCCCTGATGTTCTGAAACCGGGACCTGACCAGTGCACCCTGTACTTTCCTGTCTAACAGGTCCGCTAACGCCATTTTTTTAACTTTGAGGTTTTCAATATAACCTCGATTTCCTGTGGACTCACTTAAGCGTTCTAGGTCCACTATGTCGGTCTCCAGATCCCTCATAGATCTGGTGATGTCTCTTGTGACATTGAGGGTGTGCTGCTGACACAGGAGTCTGATTTGAGTCTTACCATGGTCCCACCACTGCTTAAGACTACTAAAATCACCCTTCCTCTGTCTAAAAACATCCCAGAAAAAAATAAAAGCCTCCCTAAAACTCTTATCAAGTGTTAAAACTGAATTAAAATGCCAATATGCACTTTTGGGTGAAAAGTTTCCTATAAAAACATTACATAAAAGCAGTGAGTGATCAGTAAAACCAACAGGTAAAATATCACACTGTTTAAACACATTAAAATGATGTTTAA
The DNA here is from genome assembly GCF_033807715.1 of Cololabis saira. NCBI lineage: Eukaryota > Metazoa > Chordata > Actinopteri > Beloniformes > Belonidae > Cololabis > Cololabis saira. The sequence goes on along the minus strand of NC_084594.1, from coordinate 22,347,255 downwards.
AACAATAAATACGGTCTAACCTAGCTAAAGAAACCCTGCCCTCTCTGAGGTGGGACCAGGTGTACTGCCTGCAGTCTGCATGGGTCCTTCTCCAAACGTCCACCAGGCCATGAGAGTGGACCAGCCGCTTTAAGACGTGCTGTGAGACTGGATGAGGTTCTGCATGGTTGCGATCTAAAGTCGCGTCTTCCGTGCAGTTAAAATCCCTACCCAAGAATAAAAAATCCTCCGACGCACAGTTATCTAAAACACCATCAATGTGTTGTAAAAACTGCTTCCTCTCTGCACCGGTTGTTGGAGCATACACATTAATAAAAACAGCTTTAAAATGGCCGAACTGAGCTTTTAGTAAAAGCAATCTCCCCTCAACGAGCTGCTGGACCTCCAGTGAGTTGGGTTTAAAAGCCCTGGAGAGGAGGAAGCCCACTCCTCCACTTAAAGAAGTGTTATGACTTAAAATGGCCTCCCCCTCCCACTCCCTCCTCCAATCCGTCTCATTTCTAAAATCACTATGCGTTTCTTGTAAAAAGAGGACATCGACTTTCTTTACTCGAGCTGTTTCATATATTACTGCTCTTTTTTTCGCTTCTCTTGCACCATTAACATTTAAAACCCCCACTTTAAAAACATCCATGTTAAATGAGATGATAAAAACAAGTGTAAAAACCAATAAATTAATTAAAACACTTATTCTTTTCATCATCACTTATTTGTTTTTTTGCTTTCAGCACTAGTTTTTTTTATCTAAAAATTTCCTGAGTTGTAAGGCCAGACTTTTCTTTGTTAGACATGTGAAGCCTGGCCGAAGAACAAAACAATTTAAGGTCAGGAAACCCATCCTCAACTTTTACGTTGTGCTGGTTTTTTGTTTGTTGCAGGAATATTTTTATTTTCCCTGCCGAGTACATCTTCTTTCGTTGACTGTTGCTGAGCGTTATTGCTTCACTGTCTGTACTCCATTCTTCACTGTCGTCATCATCATCATCATCATCACTAAATGGATTCTGTTTTTCCTACCTTACTTGTTTTTGTCTCAATTGTATGTTTTGTCTTTCTCCTTCTTTTTGCTGCTGCCCTTACATTCATTCCTTCTGCCACTCCCTCCATTTCCTCCTCCACTTGTTCTGCCTATGAACCCCTGTTCTCGCTGTGCTCACCCTCCAGTCTTTCACCTGCCTGCCCCTCCTCCTCACCAGTCATCTTCACCTGCTCACCCTTTTTTTCTGTTTTTTTTAATTTTCACCACACACACTTTCTCCATTCATCACTCTTTTCTTTTCTCCCACCTCTGTTCCTCCTGTCTCATCCACACTCTGTCTCGCTACCTCCTCCACCTCTCCTCCTATTTCACCCATACTCTGTCCTCCTGCTTCCTCCACCTTTTTTGCTGTCTCCCTCTCACCTTGTGCTCCACACTCACTCACATCATTCACACAAACACCCGGTGCAACAGAACTCACCCCGTCGGGATCGGACACAGCAGTGGATCCCCGCGTCATCATCCGCGGAGCTGTAATCGGCCGCTCGGACGCCGCAGCCGCCACCGGGGGGGGCGGCGTCCCGGGCGCCGACGTCCCGGGGACCGGCGTCCCGGGGGCCGACGTCCCGGGGACCGGCGTCCCGGGGGCCGACGTCCCGGGGACCGGTGTCCCGGGCGGGGGGACCCCCCCGCGGGGTCCGCCGCCACGGGGGCCGCCCCCCAGGCAGCGGCTCCCCGCCGCTCCGGCCCCGGCCGAGCAGCGGGAGTCTCTCCCGGGCCAGGCGGAGTCGGATCACCCTTGTCTGGACAGGAGCTCACGGTGTGTTTCCCTTTCCCGCAGCCGAAGCACTTCATTACTGACGTGGTGGCAAAAATCACGTATTCATAATCATCTACTTTCACTTGGAAACGAAGGTTTAACTCCTCGCTTCTGTTGTGAAGTATCATATAAAGCTGTCGACGGTGCGACACAACGTGTTTCAGCAGCGGAGACTTACATCCAGACAGGATCTTTCTGACAGGTGAAACCACCTTGCCATGTCTAGAAAGCTCTCGAATTATGAATTCGTCAGAAATGAATGGTGGGATGTTACTCAGGACCACCCTAGTTGCGGGCAGCGACAGCGGGAGCACCTGCACTAAACTCCCACACACCGTGATTCCCGTCTCAACGACTTGGTTCACCTTCTCCACCTGGTCCAGGAAGATGACCACCGCGCTGTTCATCCGAGCGGCCGATCTGACACTGCTGTGTCCGACTTTTTCCCCTACAGCCAACCCGATCTCCTCCACGCTGCAGGGGAACCCAGTGCTGATTTTAATCCCATGTTTCCGCGTCAGGGATTTAAAATCCGCGCCGGCCATGGCGTCAACCAGGCCGACGGCGAGACGCCGAAACAAGGGATCAAAAAAAGAAAAGAAAACCCCAAACCCCTCAAAAGAAACTAAATGTGAAACGGTGTGAAACTATACAAATAAACTATGTTAAATCAAAACCCATCACCATAAGAAAAAACAGAAAAAAAGTCACTCAAACACTCGCACCTCCACCTGCTCACAGCTCACACTCCCAGCATGCACCGAGAGAGAGAGAGAGAGAGAGAGAGAGAGAGAGAGAGAGAGAGAGAGAGAGAGAGAGAGAATTTGTATTGTGTAAATAAAACAGGAAGGAATTATTTTCACTCATTCTCACTCATCTTCTTCCGCTTATCCGTTCCCAGGTCGCACCTCAACAGAGATGCCCAGACTTCCTTCACCCCAGACACTTCCTCCAGCTCCTCCGGGGGGAGTCCGAGGCGTTCCCAGGCCAGCTGAGAGACATAGTCTCTCCAGCGTGTCCTGGGTCTTCCCCGGGGTCTCCTCCCGGTGGGACATGCCTGGAACACCTCCCTAGGGAGGTGTCCAGGAGGAAACCGGTACAGATGCCCAACCCACCTCAGCTGACTCCTCTCAATGTGAAGAAGCAGCGGCTCGACGCCGAGCTCCTCCCGAACTCCTCACCCTAAACTGGATGCCCGTGATCTTTGGGCCTTCAGGAAGCACAGCATTAAAACAAGGTTTAAAATCACTGAATCCCCTTTCCACAGATGACTGTCTGTGTACACAGCTCAACATGCACTCCAAAAATGCAGTGTAAGGCTCTATTGTGCAATTCATAAACCATAGGTGAAGATCAAGAAACACCACCGTCTTTTCAGAATAAAAGCTCTTAAAGATGTCTGAGAGAAAATGGAAAATAGTTCTGTGGTCAGATGAATCAAAATTTGATCTATCTTTTTGGAAATGGATGCCTTCTTGGATGAAGGGGAGTGCCTATGGTGTGGGCAGCTTACACAACCCGAAAGGCACCATCAATGCAGAAAAGTTCTTAGAGGTTTTAGAGCAATATACAGGACTGTCTTAGAAAATTAGAATATTGTGATAAAGTTCTTTATTTTCTGTAATGCAATTAAAAAAAAAGAAAAATGTCATACATTCTGGATTCATTACAAATCAACTGAAATATTGCAAGCCTTTTATTATTTTAATATAGCTGATTATGGTTTACAGTTTAAGATTAAGATTCCCAGAATATTCTAATTCTTTGACATAGGATATTTGAGTTTTCTTAAGCTGTAAGCGATGATCAGCAATATTAAAATAATAAAAGGCTTGCAATATTTCAGTTGATTTGTAATGAATCTAGAATGTATTACATTTTTGTTTTTGTAATTGCATTACAGAAAATCACAATATTCTAATTTTCTGAGACAGTCCTGTATGCTCCCATCCAAACAACATCTCTTTAAGGGAGGGCCTTTTCACTATTTCAGCAAGACAATGCTAAAGCGGATACTGCATCCATCACAACAGCATGGCTCCAATGGAGAAGAGACCGGTACTGAAGTGGCCAGATTGCTGACGAGGCCTTTCACCAAGAGAAAACATTTGCATATAATGAAATAAAAAATCTGGCAGTGAAGACACACGACTGTTGAGCGGCTAGAACCCTGCATCAGACAAGAATGGGACAACATCACTCTCCTAAAACGCCAGCAACTGGTCTCCTACTTCACATATGTTCACAGACAATTGTAAAAAGAATAGGGGATGCGCTATGGTAAGCATCGCACTCTCAATCATTCTGGGATGTGTTGCTACCATCAGATTGAAAATGAGCTAATACGTTCCATGAAATGGCAAAATTGTCACAGTCTGCTCAACTCCTGTCTTTGCTCCACTCTACCTGTAAGCCATCTCTCCTCATCAGGCCAACCTTCCACACCTGTGACGGCCCTGGCTGCATTTAAGCCTGCTCCTGTCTTGGCTTCAGTGCCAGGTTGTTCTTGTGTAATGCCTGACTTTCCAGCGGTTTTCCCCGGATTGATCACCTGTTGCCAACCTCGCCTGTCCCCAACCTGCCTGCCTCATCTCTGCCCTGGATATTACCTCAGCCCTCTCTCTTGGACCACAAGTTTAGCCTATTCCCTCCTGGTTACACACCTGCTGGGCTCTGTAGCTACACAGCTCACCACTGGACCTGTCTGCCAGCTAGGTAATCCACCAATTGGCTTTGCCTTTAGTCAGTGACACCGTGCTCACGCCTTCTCTGATCTCGCAGAATATCACCGTGAGCCAAGACCTTTCACCGTGCCAATGTATAAACTGTTAAAGACTGCAGTGAATAATAAAGGTCATTACCAACTGATATGCCGTGCTGCATTTAGGTCCTCACCATACCCGTGACAAAAATGTCTGTTTTAACACCTGATATGTCTAATGGGGATCAAATATGGGTTTAATAGATTTTCAAATTATTGCTGTTTTTTATTTACATTTTACACAGTGTCCTAAGGTTTTTGGAATTGGGATTTTAAAGTAAATATTCTTGAGGACAACAGTTTTGGACCAGACATTATTTAGTTATTGCTGGAGCCAATCCCAGTTGACACTGGGCAACAGCTGAGGTGCAGTCAGGACAGGTAGTCCATAAAACATGCACACTCATGCGGATCCCTGGACAACTTGAAACCACCGCTCAATATCACATGTATGAAAAGGACTTTGGGAGGAAGAGAGAGTGTCTGGTGAGATCTCAAGCACAAGGAAAGTTCACACAGAAAGAGCACAGCCACTGTTTTGATCATGAATTCTCTTGTTGTGAGGCGGCAATGCTAACCACTGTCCGCATGCAGCCATAGCTAATGAAATGTGAAATTAAAAACAAGTTTGGTATTTATAGCTTTGATGACATTTTAAACATGTTTGTTATTTTTGTTGTACCTGGAATACACCAAATTCCATCAATTAATATAACAAATACAAAACAAAAGTTATCTTACCAAACTCCTCTTAAAGACGATCCAGTCCAGTCTCATCCGATCCAGTTCAGGTGAATCAAACTTAATTCTAGTAAGAGGTCTTTATGTAATACAACTATGTAAAAAGTTTTCATAATTTAAAAAATGAAGACAGTAAACAACATGTTATATGATTTAACCCTGTATACTGAGCAGGCATGATGTGATGAGCAACAGAAGGGATGAAAAGTTGAGTTTTGAGAAAAATTGCATCAGCAGAATGGACAGAACTGGCCAGAGATGCAACAAACACAATAATGCTACGGAAAGTACACTCACTGTGGAAAAAAAAAAAACAAAGGCCGTAATAGGTAAAGGAAAATAGAAAATGAACACATGGAGTAAAGACAGCATCATGATGAAAGCGGGTTATGCATCACAGGAAAGTCCCTGAGCTGCTTATAGTGGTGAAACTAAAAGGATTGCTTGGACTCTACCAATCTATAACCATAATTAAAATGTTTTGAGACGAATCTTAAGCTTATATAGTGCTTTTACTTACGAAACAAAAGTAAAGAGATGGTTTCTCAAGCTAGGACATAAAGCTGAAAGTTATCCTTGTTATTCTATTGTAGAAACCACCAGTTCGGCTGCAGTCTGACACCAAAATGCTCTGTGACAAAATCAATGAGAATTCTTAACACATGAACAAACTTTGTATGCTAGTATTTCTACGTGTGGCTCAAAAGCACATGTGGTTCACCAAATTTTTTATTTGTGGCTAACAGGTAAGCAAGCAGTCTATGTAATGTTTAAGCATCGGCTAAAGTAAACTTGTATCGCCAAGAGGATGGAAATTACCATCAACATTGTTGCACCACCACACAGTTCTATGTATGTTGTTTGATATCATCAGTGTTACATGCTATGCTATTTTATTTATTTGTGTGTGTGTGTGTGTGTGTGTGTGTGTGTGTGTGTGTGTGTGTGTGTGTGTGTGTGTGTGTGTGTCATGGACAATCATCAGTTTCCTGCAAAAAAAAGGGGAAGATCCCAGTGTAGAGGTATGTGAACACAGACACAATTCTGTTCCTCATCCTCGATTGACTTGACCAGTCAAGTCAATTTATTGTCAGACTTTATTGCTTTATCCTACCTTAACAGACTTCATGACCTGTGTGGGACAGAGTCTGAGGGTCTCCTTAGATCATGTTGCATTAAAAACACCACTCTTAAATTGATAAATTGGAATAAGATGTAAACGGCAACTCAACTCATTAGTGTAAGCGTACAACTGTGAGAGAGTACTAGCTGTTAACATGTTCTCAATGACGTCTAGGCAAATCCAATTAGCTAAAGAAGTAATCCTATTAGACTGAGATAAAACATCAATTTAGGCTCTTAAGGCAGCAATGGAACATGTAATGGAACAAAATAACATTTAACACTGTTATTAAATGTATTTCATGATTGAAAAAAATCCTTAAGGGGATTAAATGACCAGTTTAAATACAGGACGATTGACTGATCTCACTATGGTATACAAATATATATACAGTATACTGTATACTGCATAGCCTACAGTACACACACCCATACATACCATTTACACATATATATATATATATATATATATACGCCTTGCCCTCGTTTATTTTCGATACCCAGATCAGACGTAGGAGGGTTGGAGCGAAGCTGCTGTGATGTATTTGATTGGGTGATCTAAACGAATAAGACAACAAAACTAAAGATGTAGAACCTGGAGGAGATGATATCTGTGCTGCTAGGTCTGTAACTTGTGTCCGATATCAAGTTAAAATATAAGAGTGAAAGAAGCTTCAAGCGCCGCCGCTTTTTTTTTGTTTGTTTGTCTCGGCACTGCTGAAAAGTCCGTTGGGAGCCGCGAGCAGCTATGAAGTGACAGAACGCCTTGTGGATCTGGTCGTTCCTTTTCGCCCGTCTAGATCCCTTTTTATTCTCTCCTCAGCCACCAGGTTTATGAACATCTGCACCTCAGAGATGGATCACCAAACAGACTTTTGCGCTGCCATTGCCTGTCGAATAAAATGAACAAGAAGCAGCGAGTCACTCTTTTGCTGATTTCCGCCTCCTGACCCAGACGTCTGACGGCCCCGCCGCCTGACCAATCGTTGGCCTGTAGTGTGATGACGTCAGATGCAGGCTGACTTAGAACGCTTAGAACCTCAGCAGAATAGTTACAGAAAAGTATCTACTCGGCACGCCTCCACCCGCCTCGACCCCTAGTGGAGAAGCGCAAAGGCGAGGCGAGGCGGGTCGAGTCGGGCTGAGTAGGTACTAGTGGAAAAGCGCGATATGAAAGACAAAATGAGACAAAAAAATCTCTATAAAAGACACCTGTCCACAGCCTTGAACAATCAGACTCGAAACTCAACAATGGCCTAGACCAAAGAGCTATAGAAAGAGACCAGGAAGAACATTGTAGACCTGCACCAGGCTGGGAAGACGGAATCTACAATGGGCAAGCAGGTTGGTGTGAATAAATCAACTGTGGGAGAAATTGTAAGAAAATGGAAGACATACAAGACCATTGATAATCTCCCTTGATCTGGGGCTCCAGATCTCATCACCAAAATCTCATCAACATGAGAACGGTTAGCAAAAATCCCAGAACTACACGGAGAGACCTGATGAATGACCTGCAGAGAGCTGGGACCAAAGTAACCAACGCTACCATCAGTAACACACTACTCCATTTTTGAGGTGGAGGGGGGGGCAGAGAGAGAGAGAGAGAGAGAGAGAGAGAGAGAGAGAGAGAGAGAGAGAGAGAGAGAGAGAGAGAGAGAGAGAGAGAGCTCTTTGGTCTTTGTGACGCTCTAAACATGAATGACCGTCTGTTTTGCCACACTCTGATGTCTGTGTGTATTTTTTTATGTCAAGCCTCAGATCAAGTGGAAAAGTGTTTATCATTTTCAACAAGAGTTTGTCTTTTGAAAACGGAAATAATTTATGTAGCGAACTAGAGCACGCATGAATGTGAATGTGGTCTTTTTCCATACAGAGGGGTAAATAGGTATTTCTCAGTTTTTATCAGTGGCAACCTGTGTTATTAGCAGTGTCGTGGGGTAATCTTGTAGTTCTCGATACCACTGCGACAGAATCTGGTGATCACCTGTTATTAGGGCCTGAGCACTTACAGTGTGAAGGCCCTATTGTATCTGTAGGAATTTTTCTTCTTTCTTCTTTTTTCTTCTTTCTTTATTTTTCCGACGAAAGGAGGGCCTTTTTGCCCCCCTAAACGTGCCCCAAAAGTCACCAAATTTTGCACGAAAGCCAGGCCTGGCGAAAAATGTAATATTTAATGGTTTGCATTAATGGGCGTGGCAAAATGGCTCAACAGCGCCCCCTAGAAAACTTTGTGCCTCAAGGAGCGAGGCTTTGTGCCCTCCCCTGCTACAGCCAATCAGTGCAGAGCCTCATTGTCATAGCCTTCCCTCCCCTCAGAATCCCTCATAGAGAAGGAGGTTAGAAGCGGTAAAAATCAAGACATGGCCCAGAGGCTGAATTTCTAATTTATGTAGAAAAAAAAAGCTTTTGATTGTTATTAAGACATTCAAGGCCTGTTTAAAATATACATTAAATGCCATAATAGGTCACCTTTAATAATTTTGCTAGCTTACCAAGTTATCAAAACAAATCTTCCGTTATTTCATTCATTACGTACAGTAGATGCAAATGTCATTGGCCTGATCCCAACAAGTTCATGGCTTCCCTTGACACTGTCGTGACCAATCACAGGGGAGCAGGGTCGTGACAATAGCCTCACCTGATTGGTTAATCATTCTTTTATTTTTCCAACTCAGTTTGGCCTCCTTACAGACAATAGACAGCGGTACCATGTTTTCAACTCTCATTCACCATGTCATATTTATGTTGGCGCTGCTATACACATCATAAAACGCTCAATAATTAATGAAGAGAGACGAGGAGAAGACAGAGCCACAATGCAGAAGGATCAATTGAACCATTAAAGAAAGTGTATTTTATTAAATAACAGTTATATTTTGAAAAAGTGAGTAAAGTGAGGAAGCCTGGCTTCCCTTGACCTGCAAGAAAACGCCACTGGTTATTAGTGAATAGCTCCTCTCTATATTTCAAGTCAAGAGTCAAGAAAGCAATTCATACATTTGATTGGTGTGCTTGTTTGATTTGATTCAAAATATGAGAGTTGTCAATTTTGATTGGTTTATGTGTTAATGTCAAAGCAATAAATAGTCACCGCCTGTCGATACAGTCGGGTCCTGGCCTAACGGCATATGGTGGTGTGCGACTGGTAGGGACTCAAATCCTGCAGTGCCAGACGTGTCCCCCAGCTTAAGCCAGTACATGTCCAGGCCCGTCTGAAGTTTGCCCGAGAGCATATGGATGATCCAGAAGAGTACTGGGAGAATAGCATATGGTCAGATGAAACCAAGTTGGTAAAAACTCAACTCGTCGTGTTTGGAGGAAGAAAAATGCTGAGTTGCATCCCAAGAACACCATACCTACTGTGATACATGGAGGTGGAAACATCATGGTTTCAGGCTGTTTTTCTGCAAATGGGACAGGACGACTGATCCATGTTAAGGGAAGAATGAATTGGACCATGTATTGTGAGATTTTAAGCCAAAACCTCATTCCATCAGGGAGGCCATTGAAGATGGAATGTGGCTGGGTCTTTCAGCATGACAATGATCCCAAACACACCATTCGGGCAACGAAGGAGTGGCTCCGTAAGAAACATTTCAAGGTCCTGAAGTGGCCTAGCCAGTCTCCAGATCTCAACCCCATAGAACATTTGTGGAAGGAGTTGAAAGTCAGTGTTTGCAAAGGGCAGACCCGAAACATCATTGCTCTGCATGGAAGAATGGGCCAAAAAAACAGCCACAGTGTGTGCAAACCTGGTGAAAACTTACACGAAACATTTGACCTCTTCCACTGCCAACAAAAGTTATGTTACAAAGAATTGAGTTGAACTTTTGTTATTATATTTTCCACCATAATTTACAAATTCATTCTTTAAAAATCTTACAATGCGATTTCCTTTTTTCTCATTTTGTCTCTCATAGCTGAATTGTACCGATGATGAAGATTACAGACCTCTCTCATCTTTCTAAGTAGGAGAACTTTCACAATCAGTGATTGACTACATGCTTTTTTCCCCCACTGTATAAAATGGGGAAGTGTGTCCAAACTTTTGGTCTGTACTGTATATGGACAGTAACAAGTATAGTTGAATATGTATGCTTTAATGCAGTGATTCTTAACCATAGGGCCGCGGCCCACACTTGGGCCGCGAGCGCCACCTAGTGGGCCGCAAAAAAATTTCAGTTTTGTACGTGTGGGCCGCGGGGGCCGCAGGACTGAATAGCAACTCCCGACCAAATGAGGAGAAGACACTCAGCTAGCTGTACGTGTAATAGTTAGAGAAATGGTGTGTATTTACAGAGTAAATCTTTCATTTTGCACAGAGCAGGTTTAGATCCGCCTGATTCCGCCAGGATCAGGGATCGATTACTTGGGTCTGCGCCCAGAGCGAACGAGCGCGGTCTGATCATTTATCCTGACGCGTCCCCGCGGCCGGGGAGGTCGGTGCCGCTCGGGCTTGCGGGCTCCGTCGTTTACTGCTGAAGGATTGTACATGTAGATGCGTGGGCTGACGTGTCTGCTGGACTGGACTGTTCGGACTTTCTCAAAAGCATTGGAAAGACTCGGCTGCTCCGCAGCCAGAGAGCTGCGGGCTCCCCGTCTCAGCTGATCAGGCTCGGATGAAACCTGACACGCTGAGTCCTCGACTGATTCATGTAATATCTTAAATAAAGTACAGTCAAACTAAGTTTTGTTCCCGCTCTATTTTTAAATATGCACACTTGTATGCTTGTGTGTGTTGTTGTACGGCGGCGCTCCGTGTGTGTTAACGGGGCCTTTCCACACGGTGCGCTGTGTGTGTGTTTTAAAACCAGAAATGACACACAAAACTGAGGGTGCGTCTTTCCACACGGCGCCCGAATGGTCGTCAAAATACGGTAATTAGCTTGGCTCTATATACAGAGATGAGAAGCATAACAGGTGGAAAGGGAAGTTCAACCCGGAATGGACCAATTCATCCTGGTTCAGTCTTCACACTGGGACAAAACCAGTGTCTCATACGTTCAGAGACCGTGGCGTTCAAAGTGCGAAAGTGAAACGCTGAAACAAAACACAAAGTTTTTCATCAAACATATTACCTCAAGTCTGAACTGAAGTCACAGAAAATAAACTGACCATCTAAAAACATGTTTGGGTCCACATACAGCTGTGAGGCAGCTTTCTCCACAATGAACATAATTGAAACTAAATATCTTCCAGGTTCACCAATGTTTATATGCATTTATTATAAAAATGTGTTGAGACAATTAAGAAAGAAAAGGGGAAATTCAAACTGCTGGTAGAGATATAAAATAAGATAGCATTTGAAAAATTAAATAAAATGTATTTTATTTTTAAGAGAAAAAAATAAGTGTAATTCAAGTTACATGTTAAGTGGAAAATATGTACTTTTTTTAATATAACAGTCAGATGCAGATGTTGATACAACTATGAGGCTACTTGAATAAATACATACGTGTATGTATATATATATATATATATATATATATATATATATATATATATATATAATGATGTTCTGGACCTTCGCTTGAGTAAATTTTCTCTAAATGGACCTCTTAAAGTTTTTGTTGAATACCCCTGCTATAAAGTGTTAATATTTAATGGGCCCCGGGCCACTCTGTACTGAAAAAATTGGGCCCCAAGGTCAGAAAGGTTAAGAACCCCTGCTTTAATGCATGTAAAAACATCTATGAGTAAGAATGCTTGTAATGAATAAGATTGTACAAGAGTGTTTATAAATTCACATCCTAAATAATGTACAGTGTGCTTTTATGTATAGATTAATCCAGGGACTCAGTAAATAGTGTTTAATTTATTAAACTCTCTGGGGCACCACATTTGATTACAGAGGAAAAATAAACTGTATCAATATCTCATCAGAAAGTATGTTCTCATCTGGATTGGTTTGAGTACAACAAATAAACATGAACAATGATTCATTCAAGGAAATTTTATTAGAAGTTCAAATAAACAGACAGATAGATAAATACGATTATATATGTAAATATAGTTTTCATGACCAAAGATCTGATATCTGCTGGGGGTGTATTGAAAGGTTCATTACCCACCTGGATTATGATATCAATCTGTATTTCACTAAAAACTTACAGCGGCTGCCCTGTCCTTCACAGGATTCAATTCTTTACGGTGATGGCAGCAGGGAATAAAGATTCCTCAGGTAACTACAGATATTTAGCATGTGATAGTTGGAGATGGCTCTGCCACGTGTCGGGACATATCGTTTGCTGCTTTATTAAAGTATTCACACGTAACGTTCAAGTGCCAATAGGTGACTGTGAGTTCGGCCTAAATTATTTTTCCTGGGTGTTAGTCTCAGCTTGATTAATGTGCAAGCAGAGTGTGCCCGAAGGCAAATTATGATCGAACGCTATAATGATTTATATGACTGTAGCCTAATCCTGCTACTGGGGTCAGCTGACAGGAATGAGGACACGTGTTTTTTCAACGGAGAAATGGTTTATTGGTACCTGTCGGTCACCAGACACACACAAGCAGCTGCCGTCGTGACAGAATCTCCGGCAGCTCTGTGTCATCCCCCTGAGTGCTCTGCTGGTGTGCAGCCGCTCCTTAAGTACCCAGGCGGGTGGAGAGATTGATTGGGCACAGGTGTGCCCAATCTGCTGAACCAGGCCTGCGCCACCTGTGTGCTGCTCCCCTGCAGACCACGCCCAATCCTCCACCCTGCCACACACCCCCATCGCCTGACTCGATGGGGCCTAGCCAACTCCCTCCACCCCTTGGAGTGGGAGAGGAAGCCAGGGACCACCATCTGAGCCCCCTGGCCTGAGGCCACCGGGTCTTCATGGTTCTTGGTGGCTGGGTCTTCCAGGTCGGGCCGACCGGCGAGGCAGTTTGGGAGGCCGCCCTCTGGGCCGGGCTGACTCGCGAGACTGTTTGGGAGGTCGCCCTCTGTGCCGGGCTGACCGGCGAGAGGGCCATTCTCGGGACTGGACCGAGGGTGGCCTCGGGGCAGACGGAATCCACGGCGCCGGCCGAGGTGTGCCCAGGACCACCCCAGGAACCAAAACAGGTGCGTCCAGGACCGCCTCCGGAACAGAAGCTGGCGCGCCCACCTCAGGAACCAACGCGTCCGCCTCGGGAGCCGGCACGTCCGCCTAGGGAACTGGCGCGTCCGTCTCGGGAGCCGGCGCGTCCGCCTCGGGAGCCGGTGCGTCCGCCTTGGGAGCCGGCACGTCCGCCTAGGGAACCGGCGCGTCTGTCTCGGGAACCGGTGCGTCCGCCTCGGGAACCGGCGTGTCCGCCTCGGGAGTCGGTGCGTCCGCCTCGGGAGCGGGCGCGTCCAGGACCGCCTCGGGAGCGGGCGCATCCAGGACCGCCTCGGGAACCGGCGCGTCCAAGACCGCCTCAGGAACCGCCGCGTCCAGGACCGCCCGGTCCAGCACCTCTCGCCTCACGTCCGGGTAGGTGAAGGGCCTGGCCTCCGCGAGCGGAGTAGGCGGGCGACCCTCCCCTGCCTGCTGCAGCACCTGCGCCAGCGATGCCACCGCCTCGAGGGTCCGATCCCCGCATTCCTCCGTCATCCTGCCTCCGCCCCACATTGGGCGCCACTGTAGCCCACTCGTGCTACTGGGTTCAGTCGACAGGAAAGACGACACAGGGTTTTTAGTGGAGAAATCGTTGGTTTTTATTTTCACCCAGACACACACGTGTATCTGTAGCCGTCGTCCCTCACTCGGCAGCTCTGTGTCGTCCCTCTGAGCCCTTTGCCGGTGTGCAGCCGCTCTTTAAATACCCGGGCAGGGAGCAGAGATTGATTGGGCACAGGTGTGCCCAATCAGCTGAACCAGGCCTGCGCCACCTGTGCGTTGCTCCCCGCAGACCACGCCCAGTCCTCCACCCTGCCACAATGACTTGTAGTGGGGCAAAATGGTATTACAAGGCTAGTTTGTTAATTCCCATAAGGTAGGGGTCTTCAATTCCAGTCCTCAAGGGTCCTATATGTTTTAGATGTTTGTCTGCTTTAACACACCTGATCCAATTTAAAGGTCGTCATCAGTATGTCATCAAGGTCTGCAAGGTCTTTGTTAATGACACAGCCATTTGTATCACAGTGTGGGGAAGCAGGGAAACATCGTAAACATGCAGGACAACAGCCCTCGAAGACTGGAATTGAAGACCCCTGCCATAAGGGGTTACATCCAGCTTCCTAGTCTGACATCAATACGGAACAGAAGTAGAAAAACTTGCATTTCCAAGATTTACCACAAGGCATTAGTTAAGTTTTGAACATGTTTTTGCTTTTATTTCAAGTTATTTTATGTTTTTGATTTTATTTTATTGATATATTTTCTATCACAAAAAATAAAATAAATGTCGGCATAACAAAAAAAACATAAAATTCCTTTATCTGTTCAAAAATAAGGTTGTTTTAATCAAATTAAGACTATATAAGAAAAGAAGGAACAAGAGGCAAAAAGTATGCCTCCAAAGGTTTTTGTGTTGCTGTTGTTTTAGTAAAGGTAAATTCAGCCCACATGTTAAAGCACATGATGAGAGATGAAATCCCATGGTTATCCTGTATCGAACCAAATATAAAATGGTATTTTTTTCCCACTGAAGTGTGAATAGATGAACAGGCTACTTACCAGATATTACTGATAATATTGATGCTGATAATACTTTTAAAAATCTAGGCATGATTAACTTAGCACATAATACATCAAATTAAGCCATTAATGAGCCTAAGTCTTAGCCTTCCAGGAGGCTTAAGTATGTGGCCCAGAATTTGGTGTTACACCCATGCAGCCATTCGTCCATTACCTGCATCTGCTCATTCATGCTCAGGGTCACCGGGTTCTGATGGAGCCTGTCTTAGCTTAGAGTACAGCCTGGACAGGTTACCGGTCCAACGGAGGGCCGGTGTCAAGAACATAATTTTACTCCTCTGAACTGAATCTTATGTTGTCTGATCTTAAGTCCTAAAGAACAACATGTTTGGTATACTGAATATGATTCTAGTCTCTGGTTGAACAACCCTAGAGCCAGTGACGCCAAGCAGACTGAGTAGCACCACCAGCCTCGTGCTGTGCACTTTCCAACTCATGAAGATGGCAACAAGTGGAATACAACACAACACAACCCGAAGAAGATGATATATTGAGGAGGAAAATTAGCCTGTAGTATTATTTCAGTGTAATCACTTCTGTGAAATCATCACTACAAGCAGTAAGTCTGGCTGAAGGTTTGTGCATTCACAGCATTATAATACGGAAAACAGACAAAGGCTGTTGTTATATCTGTCTTTCCCCATGTTTTTAAAATGAATCAAGAGGTAAAACTCATAGAATCTGTAGCCAGCCTATGCTGTTATATGGAGACGCTCTGCCAAGCAACTGCTGTAAATAGGCTGACTACCTCTGACATTTAATCCTCTGTCGTTTGGAGGAAGAAAGATTTAGCAAAGGCTGTGACACTTTGACACACCGAACCAATGCTTGTCTCAAATTCTGTGGCAGGTACTGAAAAATGAACAATCATAAGGAAAATTGAAATAAAACAAAGAATTGTTGAACCACAGAAAAGCAAGAAAGTTGAACCAGTACATATTTTGATGCATGCATTTAATATTTTTTCTACACTTTTTCATTTATAAAATATTTACAGGCTATTATGACTGGGGCTGAAACCTCATCATTTCATAAATATACAAAGGTGAATCTCACCCATCACCCCTCGAACATTTCCCAAGCAGATGTTAGCATCACCATTCAACAAGGAAACACTCCAGGCTGTGTTTCATTTCAGAGTCCATTTTTCAAAATTAAGGACAATTACCGGTATAAAGGTGTACAGAAAACTTGTCGCTGTCTGGTAATGTGGGTTGTGTAGGATGAATGTCCGTTTGTTTTTGAACAGTTTATGTTCTTTGCTTCTGTTTTTTTCACTTTAATTTTATTTTTTTAATTAGTATTTCTATGTCAAGACAGCCATTCAGAATCAAGAAGATGTTAGGAAGGACACCCTCAGAAGATGTGTTGTTGTAATCCTTATGCAGCAGTAGAGACTTCTGTCTTGCTGGTTGACACTGAGGTCTCATCCTCAACCATACTGCCCATTCCAATTGTAGCTAGAATGCAGGTACGGAACTGAAATAAGGAAAAGAAAATACAAACATAAGATAAAATAATGAAGAGTTATATATTATAATCAGACAATGAACAGTAACTGAATCTAAAACAGTACTTTTGCCATCATCATTTGCATATGTGGAGATGGACAAGACTCTTTTGTCCGTCTCAAAAAAGAGAGATGTGCAAAGGGGCGACTGATTTCTTGTTTTTTTTTTTGTTTTTTTTTTTCAGTTCATCAATGCTCATCATCACACGCAGCTATTAACAACTTTGACTTGCAGTTATTTTTTTTTAAACTTACATTTGACATTTAATAAAATGTCTGCATGCATATTACATCTTTTTTTTTAAACATTATGTTTATTCCTTGTGTCACTGTATAACTGCTAAAACACAAAATCATAAAAGCAAATCTGACCTGTTTGTTCAGCAAAATGTAGATAATAGGATTAAACAGCGCTGAGCTCTTTGAGAAAAAAGCAGGGACAGCCATGGCGCTGGCTGAGAAGGCAGCTCCCCTGTTAAAGAAGATCCATGCTGCAAAGGAAGCATATGGGACCCAGGCGACAAGGAAGCCACACACCATCAGGAAGCACATTCGTGTCACTTCCTTCTCAGCTTTCTGGGTGGAAGCAGAATCCTGCTGCTGGGCTGCAGCCTGAAAATGACGACCACCACAATTATCTGTACATGTTTTGTTCCATTGGTTTCTGAATTTATATGACAAGATCCACTTAAGAACATTTCTTTTCTCAGTGGTCTGACAATAACCTAACTATAAACACTTACAGCTTTTACTGTCATCACAAGGCTTCCATATGTGAAAAAGATGGTGAAGACGGGCAAAGTAAAGTGGCAGGCAAACATGTACATCACAAATGATTCATTGTTGTAGCCTGGCGCCAGGGTGTAGTAGTCAGGTCCACAGGAAACCTGAATACCCTCAGGAATATACCTGAGAATACAGGGAATACTAAGTTAGACACATCATTAACTAAATTCTAAACATTATGAGAAAGCCAACTTCTTTTCACAAAGTTAAGCAGCAGCCGAACATGTGCAAGTCCATAGAGGTGTTGATCACATACACTGAACAAATGCATAATGCCGACATATTGTTATGAAATTTCATATGTGTATGTTAACTAGACTTGTAATTAAAACCGCCTAAACCGAGACCAAGACACTACCAAGACCTGAGAGTATCAAGACCAAGACCAGGACCAAGACAGACCAAGTCAAGACCAAGACTAGTTCAGCTCAAGACCAAGACCGAGACCAAAAAAAAAAAAGTTATTTTGTCATCTTGTGTGAGTTGTAGAACATAAGCTTGTTTCAGCTGCTTGGTGTATGAGGTTGTATTCAACTGTAGCACAACAAAACATACACAGTGGATGTCTTATCTGTGAACTCACTATAAATGTTTTATCAATTAGCTGAGATCAAATATGTGTGGAAATTGCACTACTGCTATTTCTACACTATTTGAGGATTGACTTGAGTGCTTTTAAAGATTGACATGACTATGAACTAGTCCCAAAGTCATCTAACAAAATCACAAGCCTCCAATACCCCCTTCCCCTCAGAAAAGTCTAATGAATAGTAAATGTTACTGATTTAAATTGTACTTCATTTGTAGATGAAACCTGAATCTTAAATATTAAAGACACACACAATTACAGACTTGAAATTGCATTATTTACCATTAGCCAAATTACACTGTATATTATTATTATTTTACCACCTAACACTTCTCGCAGGCCAATCACCACTTACGCCAACCACACCCCCTTACCTAGCTGCCACGCCCGGACCACCACTACCTCCTCCAAACTGTGGACATGCCAACCACTAACTGGAGAGAAATACTTTTCAGCTGAATTTCCAGCATGGGACCAGCCCTCAGAGCCCCTCTTTCCTGGAACATGTCCATAAATTCCTGTCTGGCCTCTTCCATTCCTTTACCTCTTTTTACTTTATTATGGGTAAGGGTCTGCTTGTACTACTTGAAGAGGCTGCTGGATCCATTCTCACACCCTGGTCATTTAACTGTCTTCATCATCTTATGAGATTGGAATCTTATTTATGATCATGACCTTTCTTTTAACATTTTGAATGAGCAGGTGTTTTTACATGTTTGGTTGGAACAATATATTTGTTCATTATATATAAAACATGCACGTCAGTGGTGAGTGATGGTGTGGTCCTTGTTTTTCTGGTCTGGCTGGTAAATCACTGGCTAATGTTGAATATCTTTATGAAGTTGCTTTTAGACATTTAACTGTCACAACATGATGAATATCCAAATCCAAGGTAGCCGACTGTCAAACAGTATATTGACATAACTTTGGCAGCATATAAAATCAAACATAAACATGAGAGAAGCCTAAATGATATATAATAGCTGAATAAATCCACTTTTTCTTAGATGCCCAACTAAAACATGGTGAAGAAATCCTAAACTGACTAAGTCTCAGTAAATTGGGTGACTAAAACTTTTGCAAGTTAACAGACAGACTAGACAGAAATGAAAGGTATACAACTTGATAGCCAGTTTTCAAAGAAATACTGTATACATAAAGAACAAACTTAAAGTATATTTCTAATTAGGAAAAAGCATGATTTCATTACCTTGACCACCCAAACAAAGGAGGAACCGCACAGGTGGAGGCCATGAGCCAGGTGAAACCACAGCCCACTGCCGAGTGACTGGCAGTGAATTTGAAACTTCCCATGGGTTTACAGACTACAATGTATCTCTCAATAGCTAAGACCACAAGAGACCACAGAGACACTTGACCTGTTGGGAAAAAGGTAAAATAAATAATAAATGAATGAGGCACAAGTTGTGATGAAAACTTCAAACAAGGACGTCTACTGTGACTGTGATATTGAATAAGTCTCCATGTAGGATAATCACAATTCTGATACAGTTACCTCCAAGTGTAGCCATGAATCCTTCAATAGTGCAGCTCAGGGGTCCCATAGCAAAGTAACCGAACAGTGAAGAGTACAAGGTGACTGTGAATCCAAAGACGACCATGATCAGTCCTGCCACAGCCAAGTTCACCAGGATGAAGTTAAGCGGTTGCCGGAGTTTCTTGTTCTGAGCTGTGACAAGCAGCGTCAGAGCGTTGATGGGGAAGCCAGTGCAGATCAGAAAAAACATGTAAAAAGCCAGGACCTTGAATTGCCATGGATCCGCCAAATAATACTGTGGATAATCGAAAGGACTCCTCACAAGTCCCGTCCTGTTGTTCATGGGGATGTAGAAGTTCTTGCCTTCTGTGCCGTTCTCCATCTTTGCAAGTTAGGAATTGAATTAGTAGAGTATAGTAACCCTCTAGCTCTGTCTTTGCAGCTCTCTAACTTCTTAAATGCAATTCGGGAGCCATGGTTATATACCCCACAGGTTGTTAAAAGAAGGAAGGCTAAGAGGATACGGGTATTCAGCCCATAATCTCTGGTAATCAGTGATCTCTTTTTTTTTTCTAGTTTGTAGGGCAAGTTAAGGAAGACCATTTCTTTCCAGAAACATTCCTAATTAATTTAAGTCTAACCTTAAATTTGAGCTTTTTTCCCCCAAGTAAAAACACCTGTTGAAACTGTAGCCTATAAAGAGACGAAATTAAATAAAGAACTTCAAATTGTGGTTATTGGTTTAACACAATTAAAGGAAGACAGCGTTTGACAGTCTTGGCTTGCAACTAACAATTTCTTAATGGGATTTCAGAGAACACGAGTGCTTAAATAATCACCTGCCAGTAAGCAGTACATAGATAGATAGTGATAGCAAGATATAGGCAACATTGACACTCAATATGTTCTGAAATTGGAAATATTCTTTCTTCACCACTCTTCATGGCTCCTCAGTTATGGTAAGCTCAAGTTTATTTATGGTTTTCTACACAACCATCATCCTCAGTCACGTCTTCACCTCATGTTAAAAACCAACTTCTTAACATTCTTTTAACAATATTTCTTATTGTGTTATTTACAAATGTTCATATTATCAGTAATGAAAACAATGATAGTGTAGACCATCTTCACCAAGGAAACTGATGCCCAGTCTGTTAGATTTTTTGTCTTGTTCTCACAAGATCATAGCTGAGCTTTGATTAATAACAAAGAACAAAAAATGGTCAAAGAAAATTTATAAGAGACATAATGAATTTTAGTCTTGATATGTCATAGCTTAAATGATTGTCTTTGTTTGTTTTTAAGTGTATTCCCCTGAACTAAATGACTCAAGCTAAAGCAGAAGTGTGTATTTACAGTGACCTCTCTCAAAATCAACTACAGATTTAACACTTTTTAAGGAGGCTTTTCCACACCGATGTCATGATATAAATTTCTCTCTGTGAAGGTTTAAGAGAGCCAAGTTCTTGGATTATCTTTTTTTTTACCTTAAAGAGTCTGGAAAATGTATATATGTGTTAATAAAATATTGGGAAAACAACAAAACTAGTGGTGTTTGACACTTTTGCAGAGTAATGTATATACTTCTCTAGACATTATGTCCATAGAGAGAGTGTGTGCAGTGGGACAGCAGCTCCAAACATGCAGCAAGTTATGCAGACCTATCTCCAGAGTCTAGAAGAAGTCCTGCAACAGATGGTTTGGCTTCCACTGAACCGTGATCTCAAAATCACAGTGGCTTTCTGGGATTACATGAAAAGACCGGAAATCGTGGAACAACCGTATTCCACTGAAGACCTTTCTTCTGGTGGTTAGAGCGATATACCTACCGAGTACCAATAGAAATTAGGTAACTACAGCAAGGAGGATAGGTGCTATTTTAACTGCTCAGGTCACAGATCTGATCGGATAAATGCAACGTATAATGACATCATGCAGCTCTGCCTAATACGGTACGCTATTCTCATTTGTACTCCTTCAGTTCTTTAATGACACTTCACCACTATTCCATGTATGTGTGATGCAGTAACGAGCAATCACAGCCTCAAGGCATCAAACACAAGCTTCAACACGTCACCAATGAGAGTCCTGTCTGTCTAATAAAAATTGCATACAGTATTTATTGTATTAAGAGATCATTCTGCTAGATTTCATTAATAATTCAAAATGATAAAATGGTGTGTAATATAAGGCTTAGAACAGAGGAAACAATAAAGCCACATTAAACATGCTGAATTGTAGAATAAGTGCAGCTAAGACAGCATTTAGGTAAGTGCGGCTAAGACAGCATTAAAGTCCAGGTTAAGAGGTTAGAAACAGGGGTGGCTATATCTTGTAGCTACTGCTGTAGTTTTCAGTTCGTAGAGCTCAACATTACAGAAACAGTCAAGGGACAAATGGTTAAAGAGAAAGCTCTCACATGAAGCTGAGGCTCTTGCTGGTTCAAGCAGCACTTTTGCTCCGGCGTCAATGAAATAAGGAATAATATAAACAAAATCCAACCTGACCCTTACTCAATACTCACAGGTAATACAACATCCACATTTTATTTCTGCATTATTTTCAGGGTTCATTTCAGACATTATTGTCAGATGGTGTTGGTTAAAACAATAGTCCTCTGCTAAGCCCCTACTAACTAAGTTAACTTTAGCAGATGCCATTTCAAAGCCAGTCATAATGAGGTAATGGAATCCTGGGTTGTCTAAGTAAGAACATCATCCTTGTTATCGGTCAGTCTAGTCAGTAATGTTCAATTGCTTTACCCCGACAAATGTAATTCACAAGCCAATAACAATGAATGAATCCAGCCTCTTAATTAAACCATCATTATGGATTTACAAGTGTTTGTGAACACCACCCAAAGGAAGCTTTTCTTCAAATAAATGTTTTAGTAGAGTGTTATGATCACAGAGTGAAACTGAACTTTGAGCTTTGAACAGAAATACAGTAAGCTAATCAGATTGAATTAGGTCCAGATTTTGACCTGTTCACACTTGAACCCCAGTATTTGTGCTAAATGTTCTTTTATCTTTTCCAGGCGCACTACATTCAAAAGAGCGGGATACAAAACCTCTAAAAGAAAAAGATAAAGGTAATCAATCCTACACTTTCTTATGAAGACTTCATCCAAACATTATTAATCCTGTATTTCTATTGGGTCACAGCGATCTACCGCCGCCAAAAGACATACCGTATTTTCTGGACTATAAGCCGCACCTGTATATAAGCTGCATCCGCTCTATTTAAAAAAAAAGATATGCAAGCCGCAAATATTTATGTTGTTAGATTAGACATTTACTACATGTACAGAACCATTTTGAACTGTAAATGATGTACATGTTTGTACCTAAATAGATCCTTTCCTAACAGTCTCTTTTAACACGGCAGCAACTTTGCTGATTAAAACTGGACAGAACCAAGAGAAAATAACCAGTATTTATTTATCTATTTATCTGTATCTGTTTGAAATCTGCTTCTACCTACTTCTATCTGCTAAAGAAGAAGTAACGTATTCTTCTTTGCATTTATTTTGTCTTAGTTTTTATTCTAATTCCGGTTAGAGCGCCCGAGCGGTGGAAGAAAAATCCACAGAATAGCCGCACCTTTGTATAAGCCGCATGGTTCAAAACCTATGAAAAAAGTAGCGGCTTATAGTCCAGAAAATACTATATACACAAAACAGAAAGTTAAACAGAATTACAACAATGCCAGAAAGAAACAAATATTTTTTTTTTACCATTCTATATGGGTTTGTTCTACCCATTTTTTATTTTTTGTAAATTTTTCGGTGTCAAATCTATCCTGAGGTATTACATGCTGTGATTTGGTGCTGCATGAACTGAACTAAAATAACTTTTTTTCTTCCCTTTTCAAATGGAGGTTTAGGTTGAACATCACATACTGTAATTTCCGTAAATCTAACAAATTCTGGCTGTTCACCAGAGCTTGTAATGTCTCAACACTAAAGCTTTGAGCCCTAAAAGGTTAAATGTAATAAAGACGTCGGTTGCTTCAGTTAGCACGTGACTACCTAATCGATTAACTACATAATACCATTTGTAACTAATGCATTTACACTTCAGTTCAATCTTTTGTTAATTTCAATGTTGATTTGGTTCTCATTGTGTGTGGAACCTAACAGAAACTATTGACCACCTCAAGTTATAGGGAAACTAAGAGATACCTATTTAAATAGATTAGTGGCAATGAGGAATAAAGTTTGGGAGCACCTGAGGTAATCCCTTTACAGACAGGTTGTATCTTTGTTAGGAAAAGTAAGCTTACAACATTAGAGAATCAAAATCCAATTAACTGCAACGTCTCTTCTATCAGTTTAATGCTGAAATGTCTTCACCTCATTGACAGTTGAGGTGGAAGCCCTTTTTTAGCACCATTTGTGTCAGCAAAGCTTGATTATGCAACGATAATTCAGATTTTCACAAAAGCTAAATTTAATTGAATGAACAATAGTTTATTTAAGGGAAATTATACATTTGCAGTAAATGAAATAAACAAATATGTAAGAAATAAATAAAAAAAGTTAATTTCTAATAAGCATGAGGTCAAAATTGTTGGATTGTAGGTGCAGTTGAAATGTGGTAAAGAATGGATACTGTAGCTCAGTGGGTTGAGTAGGAGCTCTATACTGCATATCCTCCCCCGTATCAATACCTGTTTCCTGTCTACTTACTTTCCCAATAAAGGCCACTAGAAAATAAGTGACAAGTAAAGACCACTAGTGCTCCAATAATAAAAAATAAAACAAAAAGATTGTCATAAATGCATTGATGTGCTGAGTTTGTTTCCTGGCAACAGTACATATATCACATGCAGCATCCTCAGATACCACAGGTGAACATGTTTATTAGGAAACAAAAAAACAAAAAAAACAAAAAATATACACATATATATATATATATATATATATATATATATATATATATATATATATATATATATATATATATATATATATATATATATATATATATATATATATATATATATATATATATATATATAGATACATGTAATTCCTGAATAAAGAGTAAATAAATTGCCATGCCAGCTAAAATGTAGGGAGAGCATTTAATCAAAACATCTCTGGACCCTTCCTCTAGAAAAACTGCCCCAATATGATGAATAATCTAAAACATGAATGTTCTTTGTAATAATAATAAAAGTAAGTAGTTCAGCGTGGTGAAGCTACTACTTTACTCAAAAATGTTCAGTGGTTCTAAATTGTCAATAGTTGCAAGTTATCGCTTGTTTTATCCTTTTGCTTGAGTGAATGTTTGTGCATATCAGAAAGCACATTAGAAAATCAACTTTTCACTCTTCAAAAGCAAACTTCAAAAGCTAAGGTGACTTCATGCAAATGAATATGTACAGTTGCTTATGGCAACCTAAACGCTAAAGGAAAATGACCGCTGGGTCATTGTGTGGAATCTGAATTGCAGGAACTCTGTGTCCCGTAATCTGTATGAACATAACTGTGTGCCCGGTAACATGTATGGACATAACATGACTTTTCTTTTGTTTTTTGTTTTATTTGTTTGTCTGTTTGTCTGTTTTTTAATCAAATTGAGGGGGTTATTTATTATTTTTTTTAACTATATTTTAATTAATGAACAACAGTTTAGATTCCATACAACATATGAATGAGCCAGCGGTCATTTATACTAAATGTTTTAGATTCTTGGTTTCTGTAGAGATCCTATGAAAATAATTACTTCCAAGTCATTATATGCAAATAAGTTTATCCAAATAATTAATTAATAGTTATTTGTCACAGGGAAAAAAAGAACAGGAAATTGGGGGAAACAATATAAGGACATATTTTGGTTGTGTAATGTTCACTGACACAAATATTTGTTTATGAGAGATACACTGCAGCTATCAAACAAAGAACAAATTCATTGTGAATGTGAAGGAGTGAGAAAGACTTCAGCACTCCATAGTAGTTTCTAATGAAGCTGTTTCACACATGAGGTGACCTTGAATAGTCAAACTGTTTGACATAATCATAGTTTGCCACATAAAAGATTCAAGCATTTGAGTGCAATTTATTTTCTGTGTAAATGTTTTCATCACTTTACTTCTCAAATATCCACTGGACAAAAGCGTTGTGTGGATATGGTATCAACTTCATTATGTATCAAAATTAATAATACAATGTTTATAGGACCAACAATACTTTTCTCACAGTTTATCAGAATGTAAAGCTAAGTCTTTAAAAATTCTCTTGATTTTTTAATTGTTCCACAAGGCAGTGTATATTATATTTGATTTTATTCCAATTAATTTATTGTTGGAAAATGCCGCTTGCAATAATTTATTCTAGCACTTAAAGCATCTAAAAGATGAATTAAGGACAAGCATTTAAGGTTTTTTTTATTATTGTGACCTGGATAAGAATATATACAAGCATTTTAAGAAATGTGGCATGTGTAAATCTTAAGTTTAATGAATTTTGATCTAATTCCATTAGAATTCAGACAATCATTCCATATTAACATAATTGGCTGTTTTCATTCAGACCTAACCCCAACTAGAATGTATTAAATGCACTGCATTAAGTGATTCCTAGCTTGCATAAGGACAATATATGTTTTATCCCAAGTAGAGACTTTTATTTAACTTGATTTAAAATATTTAAATCAAATAATATTATTTTTTCTTCTGAAAACACATTTTATTCAAATCCTTCCAAAAGGAAAGTGATCCACAATAAGTAAAATACCATCATTTAATGGAATGCCCTCAATGTTCAAACAGAACAACCATCTGTCACCAGGCTTTCATAAGAATGCAATGCGCACTAGCAGGATTTCCTTACCAAGAAGCTTGTGTTTATCTGCTTAGCATCCAAAAATTGTCACCAGCAGGCTGTTAAACCGGAAGGGTTTGTACCCTCCTAATCTCCAATCCTCACAAATTGGATTCACACCTTGTACGCAAGTCAGAGGTGATAAGTAAACTGGGTTGTCTCCGAATTACACTTCAGGTTAAAGGTGAAGTTCCTGTCTCCTTTAATTCACATGTTACCACAAAAAACGTTGGCTCTATTATTTGAAGAATTTTTTTTTCCTGTTTTTTGGATTGATTTTTCTCTGTGGGGCAACATTGCTGATAATATACTCTTCAAAACGTGATTTAAAAACAAAAACAAAACAAGAATGGTGATGTTTTTTTTATTCTTTTATTGTTCTTGCATACATTATAGAGATTGTGACAATAATCTGCAAACAATTTAGTGTAAATAAAGACAATTCAGCTTTCCGTTCTATGTATACGTACAGTAAATAAAAATGGCAAGTAGTATAAAATTATGAAAAACAATAAGATTTTTACAAATATTTACTGCTTAATATTTAGACATAAATTGACCCATACAATGTCTAGTATGGGATGTGTAAAAAAATTGTAAAAAGAGAACATATGAATGAATAGATAGATAGATAGATAGATAGATAGATAGATAGATAGATAGATAGATAGATAGATAGATAGATAGATAGATAGATAGATAGATAGATAGATAGATAGATAGATAGATAGATAGATAGATAGATAGATAGATAGATAGATAGATAGATAGATAGATAGATAGATAGATAGATAGATAGATAGATAGATAGATAGGCATGGTGTTGGAAGGTCAACGTGCTTTCTGTTTCCCCTTATTGTGGGGCATCTGGTGTCACAGGGATGTGAGAGCTGAGCACTAAATGAGATTTAAGTCAAAGCCTGACCAAGGTGAGAAGACCAAAACAGCTTAGATCACTAGGGTGTCCTGCCCACGCCTGCAGCCGTGCATAAACAACCATTGATTGGCATTAGCACTCTGCTTTACAGTAACAAGTACTTAACACACTTGTGGAGCCTAAATGCGTTGAAACTGTGGCAGGAAGAAAACAGGAACTGCAGCTAATCTGTCAGTGGGTCAAAAAGACTACAGGATCTAGAACGGTTATACCACACACCAGCTTGTCAGCTTGCAGGAGTAATACAAAAACGCTTGTGGCACATGGACAGCACAGTTTTGAAAACACTTTCAATACAGTTGCTGTTTATGATGCTCAGTATACATACTACATACATATATAAACATGATCTAATCTTCATTTTGCGTTTTTACCCAGGGGACATCATGTACGTCACATGCAGGGATGAGAGGGTTGAGAAAAAGGACACTTGCCTAATCCTTTACTAGGCAAATTATCGTATCTGGTAACTTCTGTAGACATACATATAAAGGAAATAAATTACAAAAGTAAAAAGGTCTTTTAGAACTCTTAAATAATGGTGTCAGTGTGGAATTATATATAAAAGGGTTTAAAGGTTAAATATAAATAGTGTACAAGAAAATGACTTATGTCCTTACAGGTTTATAAATATGTATATGATTATTTCTGATTTCTGAATCAAAAGCATTGGAAATCAAACTGTTGTTTGGTTGGATGTTTTAATAACTCTACATTACAACATCACATTACAACATTGATTACAACATCGAATCGTGAATCCTGAATGATGCTGGGAAATTAGGGGTGGTTGCTTGATCACGTTTACCCAGAAAATGTAAAAATTATCTCAATTTATGTGTTAAGCAATCCTGAAAAGTGACTCTCAGAGACACTTTACTATCAAAATTACAGTTCAATCAAGTGGTTAACATTCTCTGTCATGTTGCTGTGTTTCTGTAAAATAAACATTCATGAGGGAAGAGTTTCCTAAGGGCCTGCTGTTGCAGATTCCTTGTTAGGAGATCAG
Organism: Cololabis saira; assembly: GCF_033807715.1. Taxonomy (NCBI): domain Eukaryota; kingdom Metazoa; phylum Chordata; class Actinopteri; order Beloniformes; family Belonidae; genus Cololabis; species Cololabis saira. The sequence goes on along the minus strand of NC_084594.1, from coordinate 22,319,020 downwards.
TGTCCTGTCTAATCCCACCCCGGGCACGCACGCACGCACGCACGTACGCACGTACGTACGCATTTACGCACGTATGCACGCACGCACGCAGGCACACACGCACACACGCACACACGCACACACGCGCACACACACACACACACACACACACACACACACACACACACACACACACACACACACACACACACACACACACACACACACACACACACACACACACACACCTTAGTAGCCCAGACACTAAGGATTAAAGCAGAATGTCCTTTTCTCAGGCTTTCTCCTCCCCGTGTGTACCGGTAAGTATTACACACTGATAAAATAAGAATTTGACGATGTAGCAATGTTATACATTTTTAAAGTTTTAAATGTCTTCATTTCTACAGGGGAACAACGTGCATTGTTATAGATCCATTTTGACATTAATAAATATTCATAACGTTTCAATATCATTTGTGTAAACCCAACTAAACTAAACTAAATTAAACTCAACACAACTAAACTAAACTAAATTAAACTCAACACAACTAAACTAAGTGCCATAAAACTCTGAAAAACAGAAATGTGAATGCATTTTCCGGTGAATGGATCCATTTTTACCATGTAAAGAAACTGATTCAATACCTTCCAGTGGGCAAATGAAACACTGTTTAGTTTACAACTCATGTCAAAGGAAAAAAACAAAGAAACAAAAAACAGTCTCATATCACCAATGGCTGTGCCAACTTGTTGCTTTCCTTCAGGCAATCATCTGTATACAGTATATGTTTTTATTTGGACAAGAAAATAGCAGTACCGGTAGTTCCTGTCAGTCAGGATCCTGGCTAACACATCACTATAAAATAGAATAGAATAGATTTTATTGGGAAATTGTGAATGCAACACAAAACAAAAGTAAACTGTGCAGTAGAAATACAAAATATACATAAATGATATGACAAAAAAATTCAAAATGAAATCAAATTTACACAATGATAAATTCATAAAGATAAAAGCCAGGACTGTTTAAGGTTCACATGTAATCTATCTGGATGGTGATGTGCTGTACTGACGGTAAAGCAAGGCAGGTTTATTTTTAGAGCACAATTCATACACAAGGCAATTCAAAGTGCTTTACAGCTAGATACAATCCCAAGAAGACAAATAACATTTTTCTTAAAAACATAAAAATAATAATTAATTGATTAAATTAAAGAGTGTAGGTAAAATCTGTTCAGTAGATATGCACAGCTAAATAGAACTGCTTTCAGCTTGGATTTGGACATTGTCAGCGTTGAGGCTTGTCTCACATCTTCTGGAAGACTGCTCCAGGTTTTCTGGGCATAAAACTGAAACACAGCTTCACCTTGTTTGGTCCTGTCTCTAGGCACCAGGTACTGACTGAAATGGAAATAGTTATTTTGAACAATGAGCTAAAAGCATCAGGATGGAAAACTGAAAGCAATATTCTTTTAGTTTTTGTTAGCTTTTAATTTCTGTTTTCTGTATGGAAACTCAAAAGAGTGTGGGATTGGAAGAACTACAGTTCTCAAGCCCCCTAGTGGTCTTTTAACCTAGCAACAAGGGTCGTTTCTCGATGACGCCAGTTCCTCTTTCATTTTAGACCTGGGAGGTTGCCAAACCATCAGGTAATTTCAGAGATTGGAAAACATAACACATTTTAAACACACTATATTTACATCTGATTTCTGTTTTAAAGAAGAAGTGCTGATGAAGAGTTAATATCCCACAAATATATATGAAGCAGGCCTATATTATGTTCTATTCTGTTGATATAATATTTCGTTGATATCATACATGTATACACACACACACACGTATGTATATATATATATATATATATATATATATATATATATATATATATATATATATATATATATATATATATATATATATATATATATATATATATATATATATACATACATAGAGCCTATATTTTTTTATTTTTTTTAACATTGAGACCGTGCGCAGATACTGTACGCGAGAAGTATCAGGCTCTGCTCTCTGCACTCAGTTTCAAATACTGATCTCAAGCGCCCCCCAGAGGCCAAAAACTGATCATGACTAATGATAAATACAGTGTGTTGGTATTACATAAACTAGAACTGCAGGAGGATGAAGAATAACTATCACAAAGTAAAGGTAGAGTGCACATTTGTAAGAAAAATAACAGGTAAGTCTAAAATAATTGTAAAATACTCTAAGATATTAATTTCATGAACAAAGTTATTACATTTCTAATATAGAATTTTTGATGAACCAAACAAACTACATGCAGCAACAAATGCTCAATTCAGTAATAGTTTGAATTTAAATAAACACAAGAAACCTGCTTCTGACCTCAAAATGGGCTTTATGAAAATAAAACCTAATATAAATAAACAAAGAAAGTCTTGCACATAGATTTGCACAAATATACATAATAAACACCACATTTAATAGTATTTTCATAAGTTCAGAAGAACCATTACCTTTCCCTCTATATTAGACAGAGAAGTGATCCTCCTGGTGTGAGATGCTGTGGCACTAAAGCCTTATTCCACTCATTATTGCGATTTGGATGAAAAGATATAGTCCTTGAATACAGTCTTACACCTAACAGATATGTTTTTCTGCTAACCAACAAGATTATAATCCATAGTTATCCTTTTAAACAAAAGTCAAGTTACAATGCACAATAAACAAAAAGATCCCAAATGTCCTTTGGAAACAAGTTCAATACACAGAGGAGAGAAAAACTGCATTTGGTCACAATGATGGAAGTCTTTAAGACCTGATAGAAAAGAGACTGCACAACAGGCAAAAGCTGAGGGTGTCTGCAGTAAAAAAAAAAAACCTCAGTTGCCCTTGAGCTTAAGACTGAACAATGAGTACAAAAAATATTAAACATTGTAATTTTGTTTGGCATTGCATGCATTGGGTTATTCAGAATCTCTATTTTGGTGATAAAAGACCCAACTCTGATTTCTCTATACTCAGCCTGAGCCCTGTAAAATAGGATTCATGATTTGTTTGTAATCGTTGTACAGACCCTGCAGAAAAGATGTTGTGTAACTGTCTAAATACTTAGACTTTCTAACCAGCATGGTCAAAGTATAACCTAAAGGAATAAAATGTATTTACTTTAAATTTAAGAAATGTAGAATTATTAGAAAAATTATGAATGCTCTTTACTGTCTTTCCTTGTCAAGAGTACCTGCAACATGTTTTGACATTAACTTTTGAACAACACAATGAGACAAAAAGAAAAGCGGATATTTTTGTCAATTAATATACTTTTTTTTAAATATTCTTCTTTTTGTTTTATTTATCTTTTTTAACAATTAACTTTGGCCATGAAAAAAGGATGTTAAGTTATCCCCCAACAAAAATAATGCAGAATAATCCCAATAACATATTGCTGAAATAATGTGAATTGTCATATCTGTATGAAATTTATCTTTTTTGTTAAATCAAAGCAGTTATCACAGAGATGTGTTTTCTTGCAGTTGCACTGAACAGCAGTTAAACTGTACTTTAAACGTAAAATAGGTTTTATATTACACTGTAATCAGTCTGTAATAAAATCGGAATGTGCACTCTGTGTACAACTCGTAGACCCAGTTTTCCCACAGTATCAGGTGTTAAAGGTGTTGCCTGTTTTACTTTTGTTACAGGTGCATTGTGAAGTTAAGTTTCTATCTTCATCTCTCGTGCATTTGTAGAAAATATGTCAGTACTTTAGCTTCTTTAACATCTAAATGGGGCAGAAAGAAAGCAACATCATTTTTCATTTTTTTGTCTTTTTTGACTAAATGTATTCTTCTTTTACATCATCATCATCTTTCAAGCAAATTGGACATAGTAACTAATGAATCACTCAAAAACATATGTAGGACTCAGAAAACCAAAATGTACATGAAAACAAATTTGTCTGTTCATGAAATACAGTATGTGCACTTTTTTTGGATAATTATTATTCTCTTTTGACATGAAAAAGGCGAACCTGTATTTTTAGATTTGTTACTGTTTTGGATGTGGTTAAGCTAAAATAGCTAACAGTCACTTGCTGATTTCCATTTTGGAACAAAATGTTTTATTTTTGTTGTAAGTAAGTCAACAGAGAATTATTAATTATTATAATTATTAATTTTTTCTTAAAAGTTACCATTACATTTATCTTATGCTTTTTGTTCTTAATATTGTAAAATATGTATACTTGAAAATGAGTTTTGATGCCTCATAAAATATTACAATTAATCACCTGTAGTAACTTAAAAAAAGCACATCTTTTAACCAAGATTTTATTTATTTATTTTTTAAATGTGTCATTTTTTGCAGAAAGACTAAATCTTGGGGATTATTTTTCATATTCTTAAAATAATGGCCTAAATCATATTTTCAAAATAAAGTGACCCAAAAAATATTTGGTCCTGTTTTTATTTCTGCTTTTGTTTTGTTTTCTGTTTGTTTGTTCTTTTTTTGCAGAACTTGCAAAACAACATGATTTAGGGCAATTTTGGATGATGACTTGGAACAATACTGAGGTTTGGAAGTATCTTTATATATTTCAGATATGTCTTTTCACCTGATCTTTATTTTTAGTGGTAGTCCACTGTAGTCCTGGACCAAGTCTTTAACCAAAGGCCATGATTGATGCAATCCATCACTGTCAATGCCACGATTTGTTCACGGTCAAGGCATCTTACTTAAATGGAGAGCACATATATATTTGTATATTGCAGTGTTTTGGTTGTCAAGTAAAACTGTTGATTCTGTATTGTTCACTGTTTGGATTGTTTTTCTCTCTTTTTTCTCTCCCCATTTAAATGATAGATGTCCTCTGAGTTATGTCGTCATTTTCATCCAGATTCTCTGTATTTCGAAGTGTGTAGAAGCCTGTAAAAGTCTGAAATGCTTCAATATTCATTTTCACTTTTGAAGCAGGAAAGATCTTTGCCGGTGTGCACAGGAGTTTGATTCTCTGTGAGGTGAAAGAGAAACATAGTTTAACGTGTGATAAAATAATTACACTTTAAGAGTACTAGCAGGTAAAAGAAATAGACAAGCTTTTCTATAGGAAAAATGTACCTGTGTTAGTGTTCCAGGAGTGACGCACACAGCATACAGCATCCACAGTGGAACCATTAATGTTGAAGAGAGCGTAAAGAATCCTCCAATGACGTATCCCCACCATGGGTATTCATAGGTGTTGTTAAATTTAAGAGGAGTATATTTAACCAATGAGAAGAGAAATGTGCACTATAAGAAAAAACATGGAAAAATAAACAAATACTAGCAATTAGTGTAAAGAAGAAGACATGAAGTCAAACGGACATGATTTGTGTCAAGTAATTTTCAAAAATGGATTGAACCCCTGAAGGTTTATGTCAATAAGGAGTGTTACATCTGCAAATGTCCAGATCAGTTTGACTGAATATTGGGCCCTAATGTCCACTAGAAAGATCAGTCACATAAAGATGCCAAATGATCTAAATGGTGACAATACAGAAATATCTGTTTGTTATGATCCACACTTACCATTAGAGAAATTAAAGGATTAGTAAGAAATATTGACAGTTTAAGACAAAAATACAAATCATCTACACGACCAAAGCTTGGTTTAGTGTGTTGACGTTAAAAAGACTGAAGTAAGATATTCAAGCAATCAGAAACTGTACTTGTTAGATGCTGGGATGGCTGTCAACATGGTGACTAGTTTTTTTAAACTAGACAAAAAAACCCTTGTGTCTAACACAGCTATGCATTAGATGACAACCCACCAAGTTTATTCACAAAAACGACAGGCTTTTTTCATACATTCCACCCAAAAATGATTGATCCCTTCTTGTGAAGACACTATTGAGTTTCAGATCAAAAGAGTCTGGCAGCTGTCAGATGGTCAGGGAGCAGGTTGGTTATATTCCATGTACTTACAATGCAGATAGCTGGCGTGAAGTATTTCCAACAGTATTTCATAAATGGCCAGGGACGATATCCAATCATATCCTGTATATTATCATAGTGACGATCTGCACCTGGAGAAAATAGGTACAGTAGTGTTAATTACTTTACCTTCAATGGCTAGCGCAATGTGACCTAATTTCAAAAAGACCTTAAAAACTGGGGTGCGAGAGGACTTTACAAAAGGAAAAACTGCTACTCACCATAAACCCATCCGATACAGACAGACTGAAGTATGGCAAAAAGTAGAAGTGTCATCCCACTGCAGGCATAGTAATCAAATAACTGGAAAATATAAAGGCCTCCCTGCAAATGCACAGAAACAGAAACCATTACTTCAGCCCTTTGCATTAGTATTTTTTTTAACATTTATTTTATAGTAAATACTATAGACCTAAGATTATGTATCTTGTGTTTTCTATCATCTGTTTCATGCAATGAAGACAAAATGGGTAAAAATGCGTTGCTGTAAATGCTGAAGAAAACATAATAATAATTAAAGCTGCAAGCAGCGATGAACGGGCCCTCGCACCCTTGTGCACGTTCATGTGTGCTGCAGTGGAAGTGATTGTATGACTTGCATGTAGATGTCTTCAGGCCTGGACATTTAGCGGATGACACCCGGCACGACTCTCCATATCAAACCATTCAAAGGTTATGGCAGAAAGTAGGAACTATCAGATATCGACCAATCAGATGAAGGGGCGGGGCTAATTTGCACCAATTATGTTCAAGGACTCCAAACCGAGTCCGATGACACCACCACTCTGTATGTCATACCATTCAAAAGTTATGGCAGAAAGTAGGAACTATCAAATATGGACAAATCAGATGAAGGGGGGACGCGCTTTTTGGGGTCTAGCGTCGCCACGGTAACGCTTTTGACTGAGAAAAGTAATGCGCATCGTCGCAGGATTGAGACACACATTTTGATGTATAACACACCTGGGTGCACGTTACGGTTCAGGCGAAGAAGCAGCCGAAGAAATGGCATAAATTGCGGCAAAATTACACGATTAATTCAAAATGGCCGACTTCTTGTTCGGTTTCGGCCATGGCACCGAGAGACTTTTCTTTAAAGGAGCATGAGGCTCCTTTTAAGAAATGAGACTCTCTAGCGCCACCCTTCACCACGACGGCCGTTGGGGGTACTGCAGCCAACAGTGAAGCCGGCACGGGAGAACGGGGAGAACGCGCATGCAGCGTCATGTGACGTCACATCCGCAGGACAGCGCGGGAAACTCGGCCCCAGCACTGCAGCACATTTTGCAGCACACAGCCTGCTCAAGGCAACGGAGAGATACGATAGAGGGCTCATTCTTTTTGGTTTGAAACGCTTCATCTGACATTATTACTAGAAAACTTAAAACGTTTACGAATTTTTTTCATAAATCCTGCCTCAATCCTGCGTCAAGCTCCTTTAAGTTGCGACATGATACGGGTGTGTACCGATTTTCGTGCATGTACTGTATGTCAAACTGTATTGTGGGGCTTGAGGCACAAAGTTTTCTAGGGGGCGCTGTTGAACCATTAGGCCACGCCCATTAATGCAAACCATGAAATATCAAATTTATCGCCAGGCCTGGCTTGCGTGCAAAATTTGGGGCACGTTTAGGGGGGCAAAAAGGCCCTCATTTCTTCGGAAAAAAAACGAGGAGAAAAAAAAAATGTCACTGTCAGTGCTCGGGCCCTAATAATACTGTCATTTAGCAGACGCTTTTATCCAAAGCGACTTACATCTGAGAGAACAAACACACGGGGAGCAATTAGGGCTAAGGGTCTTGCTCAGAGGGCCCAAGGTGGTTCATCTTGGGCCTTCATCACTCCCCTCATGCTGTGGGAGTTCTCCCTCTATCACTGCTCATAACCAGATTGTGAAGGAAACCAATCAGACCTGAAAATCTAGTTAAGGACCTCATGGTGCATCAGCTTAAACTCCCTGCTGAGAACTTAAAAACAAAATAGGAAAAAAAACAGACCACAGCCAATCTTTGCAATGTATGAACACTACGAACAGGAAGAATTAGATCAATGAAAAGGAGAGCAGCATAACTCTCCACCGCTCTTATAGTTTATGCTTCTCCATCGAATTGATGGCATCGTGAAGCAGAGCCTCTCTGTCAACGTGAACCCCCCATAGAGCTCTGCATCACCCGATGTGCACGTTCAAAATGTTTTGACAATGCTTCGAGGTGGGCCAGACTGCAAGGGCTGGGATTGGTCAGCTGTACTGCATCCTTTCACTTTTTTCGCTTTGCCCTTCTCCTAGACTTGTTTAAAGGGTAAACAGACCATCTTCTCACTCGACTTTTTTTTTGTTTACAATGCAGCATTTGCAAGGAACTTCCGAGATCCTTCCGAATCTCCATACCCCCTAGCATTGTTGCAACGAACTGCTTCGTGATGACGATGATTTAGTTCAATATTATGATTATTATTATTCAGGGAATCTTCAGATGGAGCCTTGCAAATGTTCCCAGATCAATGTTACATTTTTGAAACAATCAAAATTACACAAATAGAGGTGAATTCATTATTTCAACTTCATAATTTCAAACCCAAAACTGTCAAAATACAAATTATATTATTGTCCACTGCACTGTCAATGAAGGATTAACTAATAACAATCGCAGACCACTCACCTCAGTTACCATCACAAGGCCAGCTAAGAAACCTCCAGCACAGATTGCAAGAAGAAGAAGTTTTCGGCAACAGGTGTTTTGAAAGATGGAAGGATACATGTCGGAGATGGTTGTGACCATGGCCTCCTGATATACAAACTGTGGTGAAAAAGTATTATGCATGATTTCAAAAGTGCTGTATTTTAGTATCAGAATCCAAGTTGTTTTTTGACTTGATCTAAATCCTACCTCACTGTCTAATCCTAAGAAGATGATCATGATGAAGAAGAAAATTGCCCAAAGCTGAGGAAGTGGCATTAAAGCCACAGCTCGAGGATAAGCAATAAATGCCAAGCCTGGACCTGTAAAAGGACATGAAAAATAGTCATACTCTAGTCATTCACATCATCAGCTTTTTATTAAAAATGGACCATAAACCTTCAATACCTGATTCAGCCACCATTGATATATCCACTCCTTGCTCCTTAGCCATGAAACCAAGCACAGAGAAGATAGCAAAACCAGCAACAAAGCTAGTTAAACTGTTCAACAGGCACAGGTAAACACAGTCCCTGTTGGTGAGATATTCAAACAGGAGAAATCATATACACTTAAATAAGTTATCATAAGTCATTTATGGGCGTAGTAAAAGTCATGAAATACAAACCTATAGCAGTTGTTGCTGTACTTGTTATAACTTCCTAATGAAGTCAGAACCCCAGTGCAAACTCCATAGGAGTAGAAGATTTGGCTGCCAGCATCCATCCATACCTGAGGGGTTTAAATGAGTTAATGGTCAGTGCAAGTTAGTTTTATATTAGCTGCAACGTCATCAGTGGAAAAAAGCTTAAATTATTTCCAATATCATCTGATCATGGTGGGTCTCACAATCTTGTGGATCTTACTATTAGAAGAATGCATCTGCAGAATAACAACATATATATTTTTCACTGTGCCTTTACTTACAAAAAAATAAATTAAATGTTGTCCCTTGATGATTTTAAGAAAAGTAGGGCCAAAATGAAAAGAACAACCATGTAAGCAACAACAAGTATCCCAGTGGCTGTCAACTAACTACCAAATTAAAATGCAACTTGCAATGACCTATTAACGTGACTCAGAGCAACGCCCTAAAAAATTATGTAACATGAAAGAGACAAAGTTTTATGAAACCCTGATAAAAGAATCAGATTTGATGGAGTTGTGGTGACAGAAATCAACACTTAACATAACAAGCTAATGTACATTTGTATTTTCATCTTGAGTCACATCAGAGTATACCACGGTCTCTTTTTGCAAAACTGACATCCAAACTTGGTCTCTTCCACCGAATCATGACTCTATTTTGCCAGTTTCTCTTTTGAAGCATTTTCTGCACACATAAAAGCTATAACAGAGCAGTTTATTTTCACTTTTTGTTTGTTTACTGTTCCGCTTGCTAGTGATGCAACCTACATCGCACCGTATCAGATCGTAGCCTACAACACTAGGGGGCTCCATCTTAGAGTCTAAGCACACCGATCTTCATGTCTTACCCAATAATAAACAGATCTAAGCCATACAGCGTGAGATTTCCTTATCTAATAAGACTGCCAATTGTACAGTGTAAACAAAGACACTCAAGAAAGTCATGATGTAGGCGAAAACATGAGAGAGACCAAACAACAGTAGACCTTGAACAGTATTGGAACAGTGACTTAACCTCCTCATCTACAGGGGGAGCCTCTGAGCTAAATTGCCCCATTTCGTTTCCTTTGTGCTTCAACAAGCTCAGTCGGGTCTTTTTTGAATTTCACATTCAGTTCTATGGGGTTAGGGTAGGGGTTTTATATTTTAATAGCATATTCTCACCCTTGGGTAAATTTGAAAAAAATGTCTTTTCCTGACTGGTTATTATTTTGGATGCTTTGCCATTTTGAAAAATATCTTTTTTTTTAAATATTATTTTTTTTTTTTTATCCCATTTTATCACCCAGTGCTCCTACCTAAGTCAGCCCTGGGCATTGCCATCCTCTACCAACCCCGGAAGGGCCCTACACTGGGCTCAAGTATCCTCCTTACTTGAGGAGTGAGCAGGCTGCTTCTTTTCACCAGACATGTGGGGTTTCTCTGGTTTCTCCGTAGCGCGTGGAAGGATCACGTTATTCCGGCCAGATCCCTCCCACCCGGCGCCCTGGCTGGTCAGATGGGGCATGTATAGCCCAGGACTGTTGCATGTTTTTGTGAGGGTAGCTCACATTAGCTACGCAAGGGAACACGGGGAGAACATGCAAACTCCCCACAGAAAGGCCCTTTCGCCAACCCCACCCAGGGTGTGAGCGCTGAAGTCATGGGGGAACTTAACACGCACTTCAGCACCCACAGCAACCCCGGCGGGAATTGAACCCAGGACCTTCTTGCTGTGAGACGGCTGCACTTCTTTTTTTTTTTTAAATAACCAAGAATGTTGAATGCAATTCGCCTTCAGGGATTAATGATGTGATATCAAATCAAACTGAATGTTGAACTCTGAATTGTTTGGAAATTGTTTTATAATTATAATCTGATCCATCTGCACCAACAGATATAGATTTACAATATCAAGTATTGTGCCCTTGACTTTCAATGCTGTTTTCATTTTTAATGAATAATAGCGTGGTTAAAAAAACTTGTTAGATTATTGCTCATCTATAAGGTTACCTTTGTCAGAAACACTCACAATGGATACTTTTTTACTGGACTCAGTTCCTGTAATTCTCTGCTGCTATGGTGAGAACTTCAAGTCAAGATAATGAAAAAAGTTACAAAGTAAAAAGAAAATCCAATTTTTTCTAAGCCTGTACTTTTTGTACTTTTTCTATTTTTTCCTAAGCCTGTACTTTTTTTAATTAAACTTCAGTAAGTAATAATAAGTAATAAGTATTTAGTTCTTCTACCCCCCCACCCCCACCCCCACCCCGCTACCCCCGAAAAAAAAAAAGAATTGTAGCTGAACCAGCATAAATACACAGTGTGAAAGTACAAAAAAAAAAAAACTAGAGCTGACTGGTAATTACCGGTACAGCAATGACAGCTGAATTTTTTTTTTTTGGTTTTATATTTTCATAGCATAATCTCACCCTTGGGTAAATTTGTTTGTCTGCTTCTTACAACTGTCTGCATATATATGTATGTTGAATTAAAAATTTAATAATTAAAAAAAAAACATTTGTGTGATTTAATCTTGCAGCAGATGTAGGTTTTCTCTGTTCATATGTAAGGGTGAGGATGAATTTTTCCTCCAGCACTCGTGAAAGTCTGATTTAACATACTTTATTGAATTTGTAATAATACCTCTGGGTCAGTGAGGCGTGATGGGTCTGGGTAGAGGTAGAACATAATGCCTTCTTTAGCTCCTGGTAAAGTAAGACCCCGAACGAGCAGCACAGCCAACATCAGATATGGAAATGTGGCAGTGAAGTACACCACCTACAAGACAACAATTTGTGCAAGTTTTTATGACTAAGTACTTCATAGAACCAAGAAAAAGTAGAGTCAGGCACAACAATTTAACATGTGACCTGAGATTTACCTTTCCTGTGGTCTTCACACCGTTCCAGACACAAAAATAGCACAATACCCAAGCAAGAAGAAGACAGAGGGCCAGGTCCCATCGAATATTTCCGATCTTATCAATTCCATCAGACAGCCCCAAGATTCTCCTCCTGCAACAAAGTTAAGTTAGTATCATATGACAAACAGAAGCCCTGATATGAATGTGTCATTTCTGAGACTTACTCCCAAAATTCCACAACTGAAGATGTAGCATTTCCAAACAGGTCCTGGGATGTTTGATTATCGCTGTGCTGAAAACAAAATTCTACCATAAAAGAGGGGGAGATTTTGTGATTAAGAAGGAAACCATAAGTAAAACATTTTCTCAATAGAAGTCTTGTTACCTGTATTCCAAGTATTATTACAGCTCACCCATGGAAGCTCAGTCTTGAAGGATGAAAACAGGTAGAGAAAAGTCCAAGCCAGTATGATGATGTAATAAACCCCTGTGTACAACACAACCACTTGGCTTCCATATCCCAAGCCTGTAAAAACATGGTTACGCATTATTATAGAAACATCCTATTCCAACTAATTTAGTTTAAAGATCAAAAACTGCCCAAAATAGAATTCAGAGTTATATTTCAAACCCTGCTAGTTATGTAGTATCCCAACTGGAATCATTTCTGATCAAATGATTTAAAAGCAATAAATAAAGTAAATAAAGTAAAAACAAGTTCAGATGACCTTGCATAGTACTGATAGTGTGCTTTTATCTGGATTGACCTACTAGCAAGCAATTATAACAGGCAAACAGCTGGCAAAACTACCACTCTTTATAAGATTCATGACCCACCTTCAAAAAGAGGGCAGATTTTTCTCCAACATGTAATTCCACCCTGACTGGTGAACTGTCCCAAAGACGTTTCCAGGAAGAAGAGAGGGATGCCACAGGTAAACAAAAACAAAACGTAGGGAATGAAGAAAGCTCCTGAATGACAAACATATTAGTAATTATTTAAAAAATGTTCTGCAAAGAAATCTTTTTTCTTCTCACATCCCAGCCTCAATCATTCCAAGTAAGAGGTGAGGAGATCTATTAAAGTTCCAGTTTATAATATTTAAACCGAGATCAGTAAACAATTATTTGCAGATTGGGGATATGTCATTGTAATCATATTCACATTAGAGCATGTAACCTTTTGCCTTCATCTACCACATATTTCCTGTTCAAAAGCTTTTGGCTGCACATACACGAACACGTTTGTGCAAGGACATAAGTGCATCTCTTGTTGCAAAAAGGGATCCATCTTTTTTCTACTGAATTGGATTATTAAGTATCTTTATGTCCTTACCTCACTTTTAAGTGCATACAATATTAACTGAACAAAGCATCAATCAATCAACTTTATTTCTATAGCACTTATCACAGATAAAAATCACAAAGTGCTTTACAATAAAAACCGGAGCAGGATAAAGTATAAAACAAACAGGGATTAAGAACATAAGAAGGGAATAAAAGAGCAAAATAAAGTTATCATATTGTACAAAGCCAACAACAACAGAGCTTTACCTCCTCCATTCTTGTAGCAAAGGTATGGAAACCTCCAAACATTTCCCAGACCAACTATGTGTCCGGCCACCGCCAAGATGAACTCTATCTTACTGGACCATTGCTCTCTCTCCTGAGGCTTGGGTTGAATATGTCCCAGTGTGTTCCCAGGACTCAGATTTAGTTTCCCTTGGGAGATTTGTCTATGGTCCATTTCAACCTTGGAAGAAATTAAATCATTGTACGTCAGAGCATAACAAGGAATTCAACATATTATCATTTATCAAATAATTTATCATATATATATATATATATATATATATATATATATATATATATATATATATATATATATACATATATATATATATTGAATTCAGCATTACCACAGAGTAGATAAAGATATTATTCAGTATTATTTTTAATCACCAGAAGTAAAATGGCAAAGTAGATCTTTTGATTCATTTTTCCAGTAATTTTGTTCCACCTCCACTCTCCAGCTGTGCTTTCACACTGAACCCAGGAAGGCTCAATATTCCATTCCCAGCGTATGTTGTGAAAAAAGCATCTAAAGATTGCCCCTTTCCTCAGCTTTGCGGTCTACAATCAGTAACAAGTCCCTAATGCCTCTGCTCACTGATTGCTTTGTTCAGTCAGTGCTGAATTAAACACAGAGCTGTAAAAATAGCAAACTAAACAATGAAGTTTCTACCTGGTTGTACCTCCAGGACACACACAGCTATGTAGGGCTTCAGTTTCCCCATCACTGAAGGAGTTTGGCATGTTACTGCAACTTAAGCAAGCTTCAGCATCCATTTGGTTTCTCTCTTACCAGCCACTGTGGTTTAACCCCACTCGTAACCCACCCACCACTTTTTCATTAAGCCTTGTTTACTGAACTGTGCTGTCAGACAGCCCCTCTGGTCATATCTCACCATCCCATGACTAACTGATGTTATCCTCTGCACTGTGTTTGCAGCCATCCTCATATCTTCTTTATGTCTTTCTGCACTTCATATTCACACAGCACTCAGCTCCTGAGGCAGCGCAACAGGGCAGAAAAAAGACACTAAAGCAGTGAAACAAGTAGCTGTATGAATGAGGCTATTTAAGAAAGTACCATTGGTTCTTGTGGCTGCAGTAAGTATTACAAAATGCTTTATATCCTTATAAATAAAGTTACACACTAAAATGTTATCAAATTTCACAGAAATAGTAACAACAATTATATTTTCTGTTTGATGTCTGATAAAAAAAATTGTTGTTGCTATTGTTAATAATGGTTCAGAATATCATCACCAAAACCTTCATTTCACAAGTTAAATCACTAACTCAAAGGAAAAAACAAGATGCGTTCAAAATTAAATCTTTACTTGTCTCTCAAGAAATCCATAATATTTTCACAATCAAACTATTAATCCCATCTCTCCTTGAAACTTTGACCATAAAATATGGAACAAGACTCTATAGCTATGCTACAGACTACAAGGTCTTTAAAACATCACTGTTTTGAGTTTAAAACCACAACTGGGTCACAGGGCTTCTTGTGAGGAGAATGTATCAATTAACTATTTGAAACCCAAACGTTAAATAAAAAGAAATATTGCACCTCATTCTGAATGAATTTATCATTAAACACTGCAAAACAAAATGTAATATATTAAAGTCCCTCAGTGAAAGAAGCCATTTGTGTTATCTATGGCATCAGATTTCACAGATCTAACAATGCCTCCCTCAGTGGTTTCACACCTTGATTCATGTGACAAAAACATTTCTCATGCTAACCTGGTAAACAGGTCACACTAGGCCAAAAAGTCATTTCCATTGATTTGAACAACTGAATTACAGGGATCATAAAGTTGAAGCACTTTTGTCAGATAAGCATGTGGTTAATGCACTTATCAGCCTCCAGCACAAAACTGTGATAAGGGAGTAAGTCAGCAGAAATCGAGTTCAAGGGCATAATTGCTCAAAAGATTACACAGGTAAGAAATCAAAATGCACGTGTGGAAGGCCTCTATACAGATGGACAGATACTGTCCAGCGGCCTGGTTTTTGAAAATGTAAAATATATTTTTTGATTGAAGCCATCTTTTTTTTGATTGAATAATTAAGACACAAATCTACCTCCATAGGTTTTGTGCAGCTTTCTTTTTGTTTTCTTTTTTCTCATGGGCTGTTTTCCATGTGATGCAATCACAAATCATGAATTTGTTCATGATTTGTAATATAACACTTTTGTGAGCATGATTCATTGTGCTCTTAACATTTTACTTGCTGAATACAGCATTTTAGCAAATCATTATGTGGCAGTAGTACTGCATACAGTTTTGTAAATTACAAACATTAAGCTGTTAGGACACACTGAAGACTACCTGTGTACCTGTATATACATATTTACCATAGAAACAGCAGAACTGAAAATTCAATTTGGTTCCAATTGAATGAATATATGCACATTTGTACTGAGGTGCAAGCATTTTTTTTATTTTCCTCCCCACACGACCTTAGCTCATGTCATCCATGCGCCACGCTTTTATGAGACGCTCTTTCTTCCTTGAATCCAAGCTTTAATTTTGAGGAAACATAAAAGGTTTCAAAACTTCACCAGCTTGAAACTGAAAAATATAATTTAAACCGTCGTAGTGAATATATGATTATTTTAACAATACTGAATAGTTGTTTTTTTTCTGTCAAAGAAACTTTAGGAGTTACATTTGTCAAGTCCAAGTTTTACAAGCGTAATTAACAGATTACCTTTTATAACACCATCAACACATTTAAGTAAACATGAGTAATACCTTGTACCTATAATATTTGTCAGAAATTCTAACCATGTAAAATAACTTTAAATATATATATATATGTTTTCAAACAAATTGTTCACATTTTACCTTGAGATTTTGCCTGTGAAAGAAAGATATCCCCTCACATAGGATGGCTGTCACTTTCCAAGAAGTCTGAGTTTCTGTGAAGCCTGAGAGTGAGTAAGGAGTGGCCATGGAAAATAACACTTTTCTCAAGAACCAATTGAAAGTGGTGGCTTACGCACACACAGAAACACACTGTATGTGTCAATGTCTGTAAAAAACAGATAATGTCTTGCAGGGGCTGTGGTGGGGCGTGTGCACTTGTTGTAGCTTTATCTTTAAGCGACAACAATCCTTTTTTAGGGCCCCAGCACGAAGACCCTATTGTATTTGTAATATCTACTTTTATTATTAGGGCCTGAGCACTTACAGTTCGAATGCCCTATTGTATCTGTAGGGATTTTTTTTTAGGGCCCGAGCACTTACAGTGCGAAGGCCCTATTGTATCTGTAGACATTTTTTTTTCTTTCTTTCTTTCTTTCTTTCTTTCTTTCTTATTTTTCCGACGAAAAGGAGGGTCTTTTTGCCCCCCTAAATGTGCCCCACAAGTCACCAAATTTTGCACTCATGCCATTTCTTCAGCCGCTTCTTCGCCCGAACTGTAACGTGCACCCAGGTGTGTTATACATCAAAATGTGCATCTCCATCCTGCGATGACGTGCATTACTTTTCTCAGTCAAAAGCGTTACCATGGCGATGATAGATGCCAAAAAGCGCGCCCCCACTTCATCTGGTTGGTCCATATTTGATAGTTCCTACTTTCTGCCATAACTTTTGAATGGTGTGATATAAAGAGTCATGGGTGGTGTCATCGGACTCGGTATTGACTACTTGACCTTCATTGGCATGAATTAGCCCCGCCCCTTCTTCTGATTGGTCGATATGTGGTAGTTCCTATTTTCTGCCATAACTTTTGAATGGTTTGACATAGAGAGTCGTGGCTGGTGTCATCGAACTCGATTTTGAGTCCTTGAACATAATTGGTTGCAAATTAGCCCCGCCCCTTCTTCTGATTGGTCAATATTTGATAATCCCTATTTTCTACTATAACCTTTGAATGGTTTGACATAGAGAGTCGTGGCTGGTGTCGTCGAACTCGGTTTTGACTCCTCCTTAATTGGTGCAAATTAGCCCCGCCCCTTTATCTGATTGGTCGATATCTGATAGTTCTTACTTTCTGCCATAACTTTTGAATGGTTGGGTATAGAGAGTCGTGGCTGGTGTCATCCGCAAAATTTCCAGGCCTGAAGAATCTACATGCAAGTCATACAAGCGCTTCCACTGCAGCACACCTGAACATGCACACGGGTGCGAGGGCCCGTTCATCGCTGCTTGCAGTTTTATTATTAGGGCCTGAGCACAAGGCTACGAGGACCCTATTGTATCTGTAATGTTTATTTTTTATTATTTTATTCACCTTTATTCATCCCACAAGGGGAATTTATTATCTGCTTTCAACCCATCTCTAGTTGACTAGGAGCATTGGGCTGCCATTGTTTGGGTTAGGGTTGGGCCCCAAGTGGCCCAAAGTGGTTGCAATCATGGGGCTTGAACCCGAGTCCTCCAGACCCAAGCCCACCTCTGTAACCTGTTCTGCTACCATTCCTCAATCCGTTTGATCTGGTCCAAAAATGATTTGTACGATTGTGGTCTGAGCCTGAACATGTCTACATGCAGTGGAATATTCAGGAACAGTTGTAGCACCACCTTTTGGCACAAAGGAAATGTCATGTTTCCTATTATGCATCACAGCTCCAAGCGAGAGGAGCTGATACAACCAGTAGTTAAGACATTGAATATGGCTGGAAATTTTTATCAAGGCGTTGCTGGGAAAGGGCAGCAATGTTCGACATGAACATAAGTTGTTCTAACTTATTAACTTATATTAAACTTATACCCGTTTGTGTTTATGTGCTTTTATGTGAGCTAATGTGTTTGTGTGCTATAATTCTTTTATGTTGTCTGTCATTATTCGGAGTGTCATGGTTTTACTAATTGTTTGTACTCTGTGTTAAGGTTTTAGTGTGTGTTTTTACATATGCCATCAACCTGCCAGGGACTGCAGATGTAAATTAGCCTGTATGGCTAAATCTGGCACATTTAATTCAATTTTATTTATATAGCGTCTAATACAACAGATGTTGTCTCTAGACGCTTTCCAGAGATCCAGAACATGAACATAAACAAACGTGATGAACTCATGTCAATGTGCGTTGTCCCTTTTAAATAAATAAAAAAACTTGCACATACCTTGTCCAATCTCACCCAAAATTTAAGCACTTAATGATCCATTCTGAACAAGTGGGTATGACAATCTTGGATGAACTCCATAGCGCCACCTTCTGATTAAAGGATAATGGTTTTTGTTACATAATCTCCATGACCACTGATGTTAAAAAAAGATGAGAAATGCTGGGCTGGCCCTTCCCAAACACTATACTTGACTGTTGAGTCAGAGAAAGGAAATGAACAAATGGTAAGTATAATCAACCCAATATGAAACCTGTACCTAAATAAACCTATTAAACTAATTGTGCATTTGCTTTCATTTCCTAATGTTTTGGATATTGTGTTTAATGGTGCCACAAACAAACCCAGGATAGTAAGTGAAGCATTTCAAACAAATATGGCTAAAAATGTAATGCGAGGAAAGAAGTGACAAGTAAAGTACATCACCCAGTTTGTCACAGAAGTGAAAGTAAGATGTTGTGTGATTTGAATAGAGAGTAATGTTTAATTGTTCTGCACTCTCTGTAGACTGTTTTTTTGTTGCCGATTAGGATTTGATTCAGATCCTGTGGCTAGCCAGAAAGGATGAGGGACTCAGACGAAATGGTGCACAGTCTTGCCAACTGTTGGATCCACTCTGAGGAAATTCTGACCTTATTTCATGTCACACGTGATACAGATAACATAACACAAAAATCTACCCAGATAGTACCCATATGGACAGAACATTACTGTTAGGCTCGAGGGAAGGAGGGCGGACCCAGATGCAGGACAACACAAGCAAGGTTCAGGTATAACAAAGTTTATTAACAAAAGGCGCTCCACAGGAGGGAAGGAAGACAAACACAAAATCACAGACCATAAAAATACGGCTGGAAAGTCCAACAAAAGGCGCAGACCAGAGGGAAACTCACGGCTGGAAAATCCAACAAAGGGCGCAGACCGGAGAGAAACTCACGGCTGGAAAAAGTAATCCAAAAGGACCCAGGAAGGGAAGGTCCACAAACGGGAAACGGGGCTCTGAGCTGGAGAGAATCATCCGACACCGCAGCTTGTGGGAGGCAGGCTTAAGAGCAGGCTGGGTGACGAGGCTGAATGGTGTCAGGTGTGGGGATGGTGATTGGGATCAGCTGCGGGTGCTCTGGCCAAGCCTGACCAGGTTTTGGCGCCCTCTGGCGAAGGAAGGGTGTGCCAAACCCTAACAATTACATCGATAAAACACAGAACTGAGACTGAACTTTGACCTTCTAATAAAGGAGGGAAATTTTTTTTTGAACTTAAAAAAATTTAATTTTTTTGAAAGAGCTGGGTTGGTAGGACAGGCCAGGATGTCAGGATTATTATCTCTCAGAAGCTAGAGGGAATGTAGGTGGCATAGTGTGTTTTTCCTTAGGCGAAAGGCACTACAAATATAAAAGTTTAAGAGTTAGTTTGTAAAACATAAAATTATGATTGTGATATCATGATGATGATCAAAATGCCTGCTGATACCAATAATACTAAAAATCATTGGCAGGGTTCCCTCCATTGTCTCCAATGAATTCAAAATGCTGCAGCAAGAACTATGATCACATCTCCCCTGCTTGCTTCCTTTCACTGGCTTCCTGTTAAATTGAATATTGATTCCAAAATCTTACTTATCATCTTCAAAGCATATCATATCATATCATATCATATCATATCATAACATGTCTTGCTCCAACCTAAATGTAAGATTTGTTTACCTGGTATGTTCCCTCCAGACCACTGAGCTGCACAGATGGTGTCTTTCTAACTATCCCCAGGTCACAAAGGGAGACCAGGATCAGATGCACAACATTGTAGATAATTTTATATCTTTCCTTAAAATTTTCCTTTTCTAAAATAGCATATACAGCATATAAAACAAATGTCTGAGTCTGATTTCAGTACCAAAGAGAGGAAGCAAGTTTAATATGGCTTTTTAAAACATGAAATGTGGTGGACATTTTACATCTTGGCTTAATCTGCTCATCAGTGAAACTAAGAATCCACTAACACATGTACTAAATTAAAAGCAAACAGGAACATTGTACAGTCAAATCTAAATAAGTAATAACAAAGACCACAGAGTCTATCACTAGACCCAGTTCACCAAACATGGACTGCAAGACCTCCTGGTACTTGGGCCTTACAGTATTAAAAGAGGTGGCTGAGGAGAGGGAGCTGTGAGACCACTGTTCAAACTGTGACCTGGAACCAGTAGTAGCAAAAAATGGATGGATGGGATTAATCTGATTTCATTTATTCATGAGGATTTGGATTGTTAAGCCTTATCTAAAATGCAGCCAGAAATAAAAGTTTGTGAACCATTTACGGATATTGGAAATGTTATTCACAGGGTGTATGTGTATTATTAATGTATCATTACTGAATGTATACTATGATGGTGGCATTAAATATACATAGACAGAACAAGGTTAATCAATAATTAATATTTCATAATGGTATTGTGGATGTGAGATGAGATGCTCAGAGCTTCTCTTTCAGTCACTCAGCTCTTTCCTCTTCAGCCATACAAACATCACAGATCATTAACACAACCAGTGGACTTCTTCCTGTTCATCATCTTCTGTTCCCTTGTTATCTGGAGCCACAGAACAGGACACAGATTACATCTCACCTCATCACTCCTCTTCGAGTTTATACTTATTAATCGTCAGCTGCAAATTAATCGTCAGATGCAAATAGTACCTTAAAGTAGAAATACAGGGCAGTGTTAACCAACAGTAAAGCCATCGACAGAACGGCCGCTCTGATGAGAAGAACTTTTGAATCTGTTGGCTCTGATCAAACACAGACATACACAACATCATAAGCCCAAAAGCTCCCATGAAACCCAGACCAATACAGACCACCTCAAATTAAATGTTACCAACCGGTGTATACTCTCAACATGTTAGACTTGTTTGAGGTGATGCTACTTACACATTAGCCTATATTGGTGTGCATTTCATTAAATTTGAATAACTGGATCTGTGTCTCATTCTACCTTTTTAGACTGGAAACTGGTGGAAACAATACCGTTTTACTGAAGCTTCTCATATCCACCTGTTGCTGTTGCCCACCCTTCCAGGGATACTGCAGTTCAATACTCACACGCTTATAATGCTGAGGATGCCGCATCATTTTAAACATTCACTGTCTTAGATTAGATAAAAAGAGCTAGACAGACCCTTGATCTCTTAACTTCTACTTGAATGATAATACGTTGAGAAATTTCTCCCCTCATGAGGTGTAAGACTAAGTGGTGTTATAATGAATTTAGTGGCTGCAAAGAAACTGCTTCTCAGTGAAAGGGCTTAATTAGTCTTCAGTGAACATGTGTAGTGTGTAAGCACATAAACATTGTGACTGCTTCAGCTTACCTGAGACGGTCAGAAACAGAAGATGACTCTCTGAGGACAAGTTACGAGAAAAAATATAGATGTGATAAACACAGCTGTAGTTTCCTTGGTGGAAAGGCTCTGCAGCGGGAAACAGGAAGTGTGCGGAGTGACTGACAGCTGGTTGGGTGTAGCTGTATGATGTGTTCATGGAGAGCTGGAAGGAACCACCTGGGTACTGAGGCTGGATGGAGCAGCTGATGGTGAAGCTGGAGCACCGAGAAACCTTAAACTCCTGCGGTTGGTCCCTGGATACAATGTTCTTGGAGGAGGACATAGATATAATTGGCCGAGACAACAGATCTGTAATGACACCAAGGGTGAGATCAGATCGTCAAAGGGAAAAAAGATCTGCAACGACACACATTTGATGTCGATGGAAAACTTTATGAGATTGAGAAAAGATGGTGGGAATAGTGTAACTTATGCTAAGTAAGATAATAGAGGATGCATTGCAACTTTATTCTTCAGTACTTAAGGAAGTACACCAGCTTTTTTCTGAGTCACTTTACTCAGGAGTTTCACAAAACAAAGAACACCATTCTAACACATCCAGAGATGATGGAGATAACGTGCACATTTACCTTCAATCCAACAAAACACCCCCTAAACGGAAATGATGTCACCAGTCTGACGTAGGTAACTGACATGAACAAAAATATTCTATCAAATCAGAGGGGCCTCCTCAAGCCCAGAATGTCACTGAAGTCCAGGGTTCTCAGTCCTGAAAGTTTGAAGTATTCAACAAGATTCAAGATTCAACAAGGATTCTTCTGGATAAGATCCAGTAAATGAATAAATAAATTACTGATTGTAAGTGAGGTTGAAACAGACTGGAACTATTACTGCTGTACTTATACCAGAGAGCCTTCGTCTTTGA
The DNA here is from genome assembly GCF_033807715.1 of Cololabis saira. NCBI lineage: Eukaryota > Metazoa > Chordata > Actinopteri > Beloniformes > Belonidae > Cololabis > Cololabis saira. The sequence goes on along the minus strand of NC_084594.1, from coordinate 22,296,002 downwards.
TGGGCTTACCTGAGCAAGTGACATCCAGGTTAGAGGAAGAGAATCCTGCCGTTGCACAGTCTTTCAGAACAGATCCAGACTGAATGCAGCCAGGTCTCATCCACCACACAGATCTGTCTGAGGACAAATGTATCTGTCTTTTGGAAACTGCAGAACCACAGTTCAGATGTTTACACACTACCGTTGCTTCCCTGAAGGTCCAAAGAGAGTCATACACTGATCTCCACTCTCCCAGATGTTGCAGCTGGAGTATACCTGCACAGCGACTGGTTCCTCCCACCAACCTGAGAGGCTCTGAACACAAACCAGAGAATCTTCAGTGAATAAATATGGAAAATTTGGCCTTTCAGATCGTAATAAATGATGAAGAAATAAAGAGAGTAAACTCTACAAAGTTCCTTGGGGTCCTCATTGATGACTATTTAAATTTTAAATGTCATATAGATCACCTTGTGGAAAAATTATCTAAATATGTCGGTCTGTTTTTCAAACTGAGACACCTGCTTCCACGCTCTGCCCTTCTCACTCTTTATAAAACCTTGTTTGAACCTCATTTAAATTACTGCAATATTATTTGGTGTAATACTTACCCCAGTCATCTAAAAAAATTAGAAGTTTTACAGAAAAAAATTATCCGTGCCATCTCTTGGACTGAATTTAACTCACCTACTCGACATCTGTTTGCCCACTATGGTATTCTCAAAGAATATAACTACTTCCATAATGCGTGTACAATATATCAGGTGGTCTCAGGTTTGAATCCCAGATTAACTCAACTCATCCCAATCTCCGTTCCCCAGCACACCCACAAAACTAGACGCAAACACCTCATTATAGGGAAAAAACGTGAACTTGTGGGAACAAGTATGAGTGTTGTGTGTCGGGGACCACAGATTTGGAATGAGCTGAATGATAACCTTAAAAAGTCACAGTCCATCTCCATATTTAAACAGCAGTTAAAGAACCAATTGTTAAGCTCATATATATAAACGTACACTCCGGGATCACAAAATGTTTCATGTTAAGTGTTTGTAATGTGATATGTTGCATGTAAGTGGTAGTCTAGTATAATGTGCATGTTGTTTTGTTGTGTTATGTGTGTATTAACTGCAAGTGTATGTATGTATTCCTGCCTACTGTATGTATGTTCATTGGCACCTACCATAAGCTTTTGATAGCTTCTCCAGGAGACCAATTCACATGTGTGAGTGTGAATAAAATTCAAATTCAAATTCAAATTCAATTCAATTCAAACAATCAGAAAGGAAGCAATTCATACCTGCACCCCATGTTGTACCTGAGCAGGTGAGTCCAACAGCTCTTCTAGGTGAGCAGGTGTTTATATCTGAGCTTGAACTCTTACAGTCCATGAGAGCTGATTCATAGCCTCCACAGTTGAATTTTTCCATCCAAATTGGAGCCTCCACTTCTCTGTAGAGCATCCCCATGAGAACTGAAGGAGATCCACAGCCAAGCTCCCTGCAGACCACCTTTGCATCCTGCTGGTCAAAGTCAGCTTCACACACTGAGGACCACTGGCGGTGATACTGGTTAAATGAGTTGGACTTCACCTCCACTCTGCCTGAACACAGAGTGGTCCCATTCACCAACTTGACATAGTCTACATACAAGACAGAGGTGAAAGACAGCAAGAAGCATGAGAAGAGATTGTTTATCAATATAAATACATTTTTGCATTACAGGTCTGGCATACATTTAAACAAAACAACAACAACAACAACAACACTGAAACAGTAAAGGTTTTAAAGCTTTTTAAATGTTCCTTGTCACAACCCTTAATTAAAAGATGTTCTGGCATCAAGGATACCAAGTGATAAAAACTTTCAGATGTTTTGTACCATACTTCTTGCAAACATGTCTTAGGGCATTCAACATCTCAGGATAGCTCAAGTCACCTTTTTGGTTGTGCAGTCTTGAATTGTACCATTTCTAATTTGTGCATAAACTTGTACCACTCTGGATATAAGTGAAAATTGATGTTTGGATGATAATTTCATTTGGTTCAGAGCACATGGTGCATTTGTTTAATAAAAGATCTTGAATACTACATTTTCTGACCTCTATACATCCTTCCACTGTGTGATAGTCCCTCCCAGAGGCCTCTGGGTCCGGAAACAGTGACAGGACCTCTGGACAAGGTCAATTTAGGATTGTTTTTTTCTATAGTAAAGTTTTAAGTGCCATCTGTGAATATAGCTTCATATTGTAGTACTTGACAACAAATATTTTGTCTTTCTGGTTTTATCAACTTTCAAAGATGGAGCGCCATCTGATTGATTGGAGATCATTGGTGTTAAGTTTCAACTTCCTCCATGTGTCATTTACACACAGACATTTCTAAGAATTCTCAAATGGCTTAATGATAATATGCAGTGAGGAAAGAAAAATATACAGATATTTTCTGATCTGTCTTTGTGGAAATATTGATTTGAGCTTCTGATCGTTTTTCAAGACTCTTTTTGACTTTTGACTTTTATTGATACCAGTTTGAGATAACAGGGTGATCTCAACAGGTGGTAGTTCATCTCCTTTGTAGCGTTTGAGTGCCTTGCACCAACTTATTTCAGTGTGTTGAAGGTCTCATATGAGAAAAAATTATGATAATTAACAAACAGAAGGAAGATGATGGAGAAAAAACATGGAATATGTTGGGTTTATCATTTCTGCAAAAAATTAAAATTGTTATAATGTACCAAATTTCCAGAGCTGCAGTTATAGATTTTAAAAGCTTTTTGCAATTTTCAAACATTTTCATCATCAAGTACCGTGATAATCACGAATGATAGCGCCAATGGATTCACCTGAACATTGGACATCCAGTATGTAGTCTAAGGAGCGTGATATTGTACAGTTCTTAAGAGAAAATCCAAACTGAACACAGCCAGGATCGATCCACCACACAGGCCTACGTGAGGACAGCTTTCTCAGTTGTACAGAAATTACAGAACCGCAGTCCAGATATTCACACACAACAGCTGCTTCCCTCCGGGTCCACTCTGGGCCATATACTGGTCTCCACTCTCCCAGATGTTTCAGTTCCAGTGCACCTCTACAACGACTGGTTCCTCCCATCAACCCGAGGGGGTCTGAATATAAACAAGAAACTCATCACTGAAACAATAATCAAAAATGATGATGAACAAAGCTTAAGCATCTCTTCTACCTGAGCAGGTGAGTCCAACAACTCTTCCAGGTGAGCAGGTCTTTAAAATTGAGCCTGAGCTTTCACAGCTCTGGATATCAGACTCATCACCTTTACAGTGGAATTCTTCGGTCCATAGTGGAGCTTCCACTTCTCCATAAAGTACCCCCTTGAGAACTAAAGGACGCCCACAGCCAAGCTCCCTGCAGACCACCTTTGCATCCTGCTGGTTAAAGTCAGCTTCACACAATGAAAACCAGGTCCCCTTTCGTGGGTTATAGACCTCCAGTCTACCCGAACACAGAGTGGTCCCATTCATCAACCTGACGTATCTAGACAGAAGAGACTCTAAGAGATAAAAGAGAGCAGACACACAGCAGAAGATGACATGAAACAACAGTTAAGTGATTCAAACCTCCCTCCATACATTTCTGTTAAAGACTCATCATTAAATAAAAAACACGTTTTTAACAGCACAGATATTTCAACATCACATCTACGTACATTCAATACAGCCCGATTAACTCGTCAGAACCAAGCAGAGATTTTACTTATTTTAGAGAATGACCGAACAGATGTTTCCTGTTATATTAATTATTATTCAAGAGAACCAGTCCCCTGTATTTTCAGTTTTAACATGGAGGGTCATGGATGATCTGACATTTTTCTCCTAAAGACTCCGGTAAACTTTAAAAGATGCTGCGTTCGTTCCATATTATCTTGATTTCCACCTGTTAATGTCACCAATTTGAAACCGTTTTTCTTCCCTTCCTTACTGGTGCTAGAGTTCCCTGCAACGATTTTTCTTGAATGTGTGCAGACGTAAATAAATAAAAAACATATTTTTAGTTAATTCATTCATTCATTCATTTATTTTTTCAATCATTTCCAAATGATCCCCTTTTCAAATGGATCAATTATAGCAAAAATAAACTGAACATGCAACAACAACCAACTTGTTGTTGTGGACTGGGTAAACAGTATAATTGAACTGGAAACTTTCCACCCTTTGGTTGCACCCAGAAATCATGTCTGTAGAAATGAGTGACAAATGACAGCTCTGCTGTAGTCAAGCACTCAACAATGGGTCTCACACTGGCTGCACAGTTGCAGAACAGCCTATAGGAAAGGGCATGACACCCTATACACCTGAAGCACTTCTCACAGAACATATCACTAATGGATTGGGTTTCAATTATGTACCTGTGCTACTAAAGCCTGATGTATTAAAGGGGAATTAAAATGGCAAATAAACACCCTTTCTTCCCTGTCAGAAGGTTAGAGATTATCCTTTATTTCTCCCTCAATGGGAAAACTCACTTTGTTTAGCAGCAGTACACTTAACACACACATGAAGGGGAGGGGTAAAAACGTAAAAAATATATAATTACGAAATATAAACAGTATATACATTGGAATGAAAATAAAGCTTGTGCATTCTGGATAGTTTGTAAATGACTGATCAATCCAAAGTAGAGTTACAATAACCCAATCGACAGGTAAGGAAACAAACAAACAAAAGGGTTGACAAGTTTAGTATGAGAATAACGTGAAGAGCAAGACAGTGATGCAGGAAAAGCTGGAGTTTCCAACAAAATCAGTGTTGACATGGACAGAAGGTTGAACATAAAGCAACACATTAGTTGGAACGTCAGCACCTTCATAGCTGGCACAACGGGGGGAAAACATGCAAATCGATGATGCTGAAATGTAGATGTTACAAAATTGTGTTTTAGATATATATTTCTTGCAACAATGAACGTATCCCGACAGAATTAAGTAAACTATATTTGTAGAAATGGCGACCGAGAAAGAGTGTGAGAAAGACAGGTTTTGAAGAGAGACGGTCCGTCAGCAATAAGACCTGGAGCCGTTTTCCTCAGACACAAAACAACTAACAAGTTAACAAGTCTGATACGGTAAAAAACAACATGCAGTTCTGGGAGTTCCCTGAAATAATGAGCAGGCCTTGGGAAACAATGAAGGATAAGAACTGGAAACCATTGAGAAAAGAATTATAGTAATTATTATACATTCTACTTTATCATTTAGACACATTTGACCAAAAATCTCCAAACTCATTTCTGCTGAGAAGAGGTTGTTTTTTTCTTTTTTCACATATCTCAAAATATTTTCATTACTTTTAGGAATTAAGATTTTTCTTATTTGATCTTAATTTGGTAAACGCTTTAGTTTCAGATTATATTGTCATCAGACAAAAATAAAATGTGTCTGCCATAAAATGAGAAGTGTAATTGTCATTTTATGAATTGAGATTTGTTTCTGTCATTTACTTTGCATCCTTTTGTATATGTGTGTTTCATTAATTATGCTGAGTGTGAACAATAATCTCTGCATCCGAAGTCGTACCTGAGCTCGCCAACAACGGGAGCAGCAGCAGCAGCAGCAGCAGCATGTTATCCATATCCAGGTGGACTTTGGTCTGATGGTGTCCTTGGACTGTCTTCACAACTTATCTGAAATACACTGCATGTTCGCAAGACACAGGCAGTATTCAACTATTACCATTATTTATATACCCCTACAGAAGACTATATGAAACATACACACTGTATTCAGGTCTGTCTACTCAGTCGATAGTTAGATTTTTTTTTAAAGAGAGAGATAAGTCTCTGAAAAGCAGGGCAACTCAGGCTAAAACATTTGCAAAACTGTTAACTATCAAAAAGTATTAAACTGACCAGCAACATGAAATCCAGTGTAAAAATAAGAACAATAAAACAGATGACTGAAGTAACCAACTACAGAACGTACCTTTGGAGGAACATAACAGATTGTAGCTCAGGAGATGCTCCGCAGCTATTTTTACAGGAAATGGGGGAGGGGGCCTGAAGTGGAAGATGCTGTGTCAACGCATGTGGTTTTAGATGTCCTGCTGGTCTTAGAGACATGATCTTTATTAACATATTCCTTAACTTGTTTGGAATCAGATTAAAGACAGCATGTTTCTTCTGATACGATCATCCTGTTTACTAATTCTTTGAATATCTGAACTACTGATGAAAAGTCAAATGAGTTGTGAAATGTCAGAGAATTCAAGTCGCAATTAAAGCTGCAAGCAGCGATGAACGGGCCCTTGCACCCTTGATCTGTAGTTTGCATTATTCGTTTTGGAATACTCAATTTAGGAATATACTGCATGGGATTTGGACTCAGAATAATTGCTATAATTGCCACGGCATGCCACGGTCAGCTCGAGACAATTCAAGCTGACCGGAGCATCGAGACTGGAGAGATGATTAAAAATGTGAAATGCCCGCGCACCATGAACTTAAAAATGTATTGCCACCTTGAAAAAAAGTAGCTTGTGTCTATTTTTCTACATTAGCCGCCCTGACGGTTATTTTGCACATTAGCCGGCTAATTTATACATTCACCGCCTTCACGGTTATTTTGCACATTAGCCGGCTATTTTACACATTCACCGCCCTGCCGGCTAATTTACACATTGACCGGCTAGTTTTCAAAATAGCTGTTTTTCTACATTAACCCTAAAATATATACGGTGTGTGTGTGTGTGTGTGTGTGTGTGTGTGTGTGTGTGTGTGTGTGTGTGTGTGTGTGTGTGTGTGTGTGTGTGTGTGTGTGTGTGTGTGTGTGTGTGTGTGTGTGTGTGTGTGTGTGTGTTTAATTTACAACCCCTGCATTTGGACCCTTGCTCCTCCAGTGTGTTACAATGATATGCTTGTGGTTACAGTTCAAATAATCCCAGCTCCCAGAATGCAGTGGTGAAAACTGATCATAGAAGGGGCGAGTATTACAGTATCTCTCACAGTGTTTGTAGATGTCCTCTAGAGGGGGCCGAGGAAGTATTGTTCTATCTGTCTGCTCTTTCAGCCACTGAACAGTTCCCCTATCAGGCTGCTAAATAATTTGTCACTATATTTTCTACTGATAAGTCATGGAAGGATCCAAGCAGGTTTTCAGGGTGATGGGTTTTCTCCAGCAGAAGAAGAAGAAAAGTCTCTGTTGAGTCTTTTTATACCAGAGTGACAGCGTTCACAGACCTTTTTAGGTCCTTGCCAACATGCAACTGAAACATGAACTTAAAGTTGGTCACCCTCTCCTCCACCTTCTCTCCCTCTATTTCCAGTTGTTGGATCCGAAGCTGCAAACACTGATGTAGTTTACAACGCATCGTCAACATTAAGATTGTTGTGTTCCCTGGTTATTGCTACTTTATGACGCTAGGTGGCAGTGTTGTAAAGCAGATACTGTTGAGACGTAAAGTGTACGCAGAGTAAGAAGATTCAGATGATGGCTACTGAAATGCATGATACTACGATCTGCTGCTGAGTTGTATTTTGCTGTACTGCTAGTTAGTTTAAGTAAACATTATTTTGTTCTACATTCCGGCCTTGTCATTGAGTTGCAACACTACAAAGATCACATGGATTTAACTACAAGGAAGGAAAAAATGGGGGAAAAACACAATGTTGAGCATCAGTTTACAAATAAGCAAGAGCAACAATTGTGTGAATGCTTACACAGGCACAGTGTACAGTTACAGTACAGTACAGTTACTAGCAGCATTTCAGAATCTGTATCTTGATAGTTAATAAACAGCATGGTTTCAGTTGTTTTTATCTTGAAACATGTACATGTACGTGTCTGTACATCACGTACTTGCTTAATTTTCACATATACATTACCTAGGGGGTGTCATCTTAACAGTTTACATATTCATTATGTGCTATAAGTTTTTCTTTTTCACCATTATTTATAACAACGCTTTAAAAATAATGTAGATGATGCAGACCTTAAAATACGCAAAGTAATTCATTTAAGACTGTTTCTTGCCAAAGGAAGAAAATGTACAAATACCTTTTTAATTTGCAAATTCTTTTTAAATATTTAAATACCTCTTGCACACTAGACATGAAAGCCACGTTAATAAAATATGCTAAAATAAAAATAGTAACTCAGTTTGATAAAGACTTATGTTTCTGTGAACTTCATGAAAAAGTTGCCAAAGATAATTCATTTGCAGTTTGTGTAATGATTTCTTAACATCTGCCCTTGAGGGGACAATAAATGTCATGAAACCAACAGAGCTTAGTATCAGAGGGACTCCCAGGACATCGAGCGGGTGGCAAATGGTGAATAAAAATACAATTTAATTCCTATTTTTGGTTTTGAGAAATTAACAGAACAATGTTTTACAGGCCAAAATATCTTGTTTTGCTTTCATAAGTAACTTTTGTATTGGCAATGCAATTCTAAATGTTTTAAATGTTAATCAGAGAATGAGGATTTATGTAGAAAATAATTCAGACTGGACCTTGTGCAAACAAGAACTGTCACTGTCCCTTCCATGTTTACTTGTTTCTTCTTCTCTTTCTTTTTTTCCTCCATTCTTCTTTGTCGTCTGCTTTTATGTCGTTGAACGTTTGCAAACAACGAAAAATAGACATTACCATCATCACATGGTAAGCAATGTTATTTGTTCGATCATTGGTTCTTGTGTAGAGCTGCAGTGTAACGGAGACACGCTGACGGAGCTCTGCAGGGCGTCGGCCCTGTTGGAGGTTTCCTTCTGGCAACTTTACCTGGAACTCTGTACGCTAGCTTCAGTTAATGATGTGTGACATAGTACATATAGTGCAAAATTCAGTTTTAGAGAGAACTGACTGGCGTGGGAGTCCAAAGTTACTTTAGGTGTTTTTTGCTAATAGTAACAAAAGTAGAATACACAAGTTACTACTACTACTACTACTACTACTACTGTCATTAGAAGACACTTTTATCCAAACCGACTTACATCTGAGAGAACAACACAAGCAAGGAATCACATACAGTAGGAGGGTACAGCTGGAAAAGTGCTGGTCAGACTGCAGTGAGTCCAGTTGGACACAGGTGCTGCCATGCCATTTGATATTTAATGGTTTGCATTAATGGGCGTGGCCTAATGGCTCAACAGCGCCCCTTAGAAAACTTTGTGCCTCAAGCCTCACAATACAGTTTGACGTACATGCACGGAAATCGGTACACACCTGTATCATGTCGCAACTTAAAGAAAAGTCTCTTGGCGCCATGGCCGAAACCGAACAGGAAGTCGGCCATTTTGAATTAATCGTGTAATTTTGGCGCAATTTATGCCATTCCTTCGGCAGTTAATATGGCCCGAACCGTAACGTGCACCCAGGTGTGATATACATCAAAATATGCATCTCCATCCTGCGACCACGAAAATTACTTTTCTCTTTCAAAAGCGTTACCGTGGCGACGCTAGACGCCAAAAAGCGCACCCCCCCTTCATCTGATTGGTCCATATTTGATAGTTCACCAAAAGTCGCCAAAATTTGCAAGCAAGCCAGGCCTGACGATAAATTTGATATTTCACGGTTTGCATTAATGGGCGTGGCAAAATTGCTCAACAGCGCCCCCTAGAAAACTTTGTGCCTCAAGCCCCACAAAACGGTTTGACGTACATGCACGAAAATCGATACACATCTGTATCATGTCGCAACTTATAGAAAAGTCTCTTGGCGCCATAGCCGAAACCGAACAGGAAGTTGGCCATTTTGAATTAATCATGTAATTTTAGCGAAATTTATGCCATTCCTTCGGCAGTTAATGCGGGCCGAACCGTAACATGCACCCAGGTGTGTTATACATCAAAATATGCATCTCCATCCTGCGATAACGCGCATGACTTTTCTCAGTCAAAAGCGTTACCGTGGCGACAATAGACGCCAAAAAGCGCGCCCTCCCTTCTTCTGATTGGTCGATATGTGATTGTTCCTATTTTCTGCCATAACTTTTGAATGGTTTGACATAAAGACTTGAGGGTGGTATCATCGGACTCTGTTTTGAGTCCTTGAACATAATTGTTGCAAATTAGCATCTGATTGGTCGATATCTGATAGTTCCTACTTTCTGCCATAACTTTTGAATGGTTTGATATATAGAGTCGTGGGTGGTGTCATCTCCTAAATGTCCAGGCCTGAAGACATCTACAAGCAAGTCATACAAGCGCTTCCACTGCAGCACGCCTGAACGTATGAGGGCCTGTTCATTGCTGCTTGCAGCTCTAATTATTATTATTATTATTATTATTATTATTATTATTATTATTATTATTATTATTATTATAGCAATACATGCACAAAATCAAATCAATTCGTCACATCACATCAATTTTTTTACACTGGCTGCCAGTCAAGAATGCTTTGATTTTATGACTTTTAAAGCTTTTCATTGCCAAGCCCCAAAATATTTTTGTGATCTTTTAACCCCTTATGCTTTAGCTCGTAAACTTAGTTCCTCAGATCATAACTTTTATCAGTCCTAAGAACTTATGAAATTAGACATCATGCCTTTCAGTCTATTGCCACTCATTTATGAACACTCCCTCTTTATTTTCCCCTGAGTGTCTTCAGCTTTTTTTAAGAGTAAACACTGACTGTTAAAAACAGGTGAAGACCCTTTTATTTAAACAAGTTTTAAGTTGAATAGGCAACATGACTATATTGTTTTACCTAGTTTTGCTTATATATTCATTTTATTGTTGGCCCATTTTACTCCATAGTTAATTGTGATGCACTGTTTGAACTTTATCTTCGAAAAAGCGCTATTTAAATAAAATGTATTGAGTGATTGAAGTTGAAAAAAATGTGGTACTAATAAATATTAAGAACATTTATTATGCTACGCGGCTAAAAAAATGTAGAAACAAATCAATATACACTATTGCTTGTTTAGACTGTGAGCAATAATATAAACTTTATACAAACTCTTCAAATAAAAAGACAAATCATGCAAAGTGAAAAGCAATTAATAAGCTACTAGCCTAATTAAATAACTTATTCTGTGTTTCTACTGACGATAGGACAATAATAACAGGTGAGAGAAACACAGTATAATTAATGAACCACTCTTCTCCATCTGTTGTACATTTATACTCCCACGAGGTGGTGCTCTAGAGTCTAAACAACCAACACCACATCAACTGCAGGGAAGATCAGCACTGGTCTATTTTTGCAGCTGGCTCGTTGGCGTTATATGGAGCACGTCCAGCACAAGCCCGTTGTAAGTGGGGTTACATAAATCTTTGCAGCAGTCCATTTATTCTGTGCTCCAGTCATTTTATATTACAATTCCTATTTGTACCTTAGTTTTTCTTTATTTTGCCTTCATTTGTCAAACAACACTTATCACTCACACTTTCACCATGATGTCCCATAAGTACCCTAATACTGATATTCCTTGTTTTTCCCCACAACCCTATTTAGGAAACTTTTCCCTTTGGCAATCATTTTTCAATTAATTTGGTTGATAAACAAATATTTAGAATTGTTACCTTTGGTTTGTCTTCCTTTGTTGGGGACATTGAAGTAAACTAACAAACACTTTATCAATTACCTACTTTATCAAGTAGTTATGCAGACCAAGACACAGATTGGGGGAAAAAAACACCTTCAAGATCCTTTTGTTTTTACAAACATTTCTGATCAATTTTAGATTGGACTGGAGAAGGAGATGAAAGGACTCACCTGTGCTGCTGCTGCTACTGTTCTGTATTGTATATCCCATAATGCACTACAACACAACCAGAAGCCAGTCAACTGTCTGCTGTGACCAGATTCTGGTTGTGCCATCGCGATATAGCCTACTGAAGCTTGGTCAGGAGATCATTTAATTTGTTCTGAATGCACATAATGTTTTCCTTATTTTGACCATGTGATTTAAAGTCCAGACATAACCAGATACTTTAATTTATTAACCTTAGTGTAACTTTGAATGTGTCACAAGTAGCGGGCTCCACCCCTAGAAGACTGGTGTTTGCTGGAATTCATGGTTAACACAGTAACTGCACAGGATGGAAAACAAGCCAAAATCATTCCCCTTCAACCACAACTCTTTACTGATAGAAGATGGCATTTGTGCTCATACGCCATATTGGTGTTTTCCGAACGCAGCCCAGTGCATTATGGGAAGATAGGTATATTCCATATGGTCTTGTCTGTCAAAAGAACATTGTTTCAGAAGTCTTAAAGTTTGCTCAGATGATATTTCACAAACCTAAGCTGATGTCACGTTTAGACAAAAAGGGGCTTTTTCTACTACCCCTATAAGCAATTTGTATTTGTCATGAACTTTAACATTTTACACACTAACTGACGGTTGGGGTTTGACTGCTTCTTTTTTTCTTTTTTGCACCATTGCGCAATTTGACCTTAATGTGATCTTTTGTCCTAAGACTCAAAACTGTATTTAGTGCTTTCTAATATTCCATCCAAATGATTTGGAAGTGACTAGTGACTTAAATGTGACTCTTTTAAGAGATTTGTGTCCCTTTGGTCTAAAACTCGGATCTGACTAGTCCAAATAGTGACTTGAGTACAGAGTAGTGACCAGGAGGCATTTGTTACCAACTATAAATAAATACTTCTGATGTGGATGAGATATATTTATAGCAGAGAGTGTAACAGTGGTTTTGAGAGGTTTATTCAAAGCTTAGTTAAAGCTTATTTAAAATAATGTTTTTTTTCTTGTTTTTCAACAAAGGAAGACTTCTGTTTGTCGAGAATATAGAAAAGTTCATTATTCAACACATTAAGTTTTTCTTTATTGTTATTTTCATACATTTCAGGAGCATGCAAACCTGCAAGCATGCAACATGAGAAACCCTGTAGATTCTGGCAGCACTTTTTCATTTAACAGTATCTCTGAAATGGGAGTGTGTGGACCCAGGTGGGTCTGTGAATTCTAGTGAGTCCATGGACCTGGGTCCTGATTCACAAACACAGATCTGTTGCATTTGCAAGACTTCTGGATCAGCAGGACGTCCGCACCGACTTTAACTCCGACAGCACAACTAACATGCTGTCAGCCTGAGAAGAAGGCTAAATAAAAGCTGCCAGTTGGTTTTGTTCAGTGGTGGACAGTAACGGAGTAAATTTACTTGAGTACTGTACTTAAGTACATATCCAGAGGATTTGTACTTTACTTGAGTATTAGATTTCTTTGTTACTTATTACTCTTACTTGAATACATTTCCAAGATAAATATTTGTATATATTCTACACAGAGGCATCCCTAGCACTAGGACTGAATTCCTTGGAGTTTGAGATTCGGAAACAATTGAGTTTGTTCAGTGATCCAGGTGATTGGCCCAAATCTGCAGGGATCCGGACATTCTTAGAAACGGCCTCATCAGGCTTCCCAGTTTGAGTTTAACCTCTTAATATCAAAGGAAGACGTTAGAGTGTCGTTTGTTTTTCACTCTTTGAACATTTTACAGTATCCTATTGTATGTTCAGTAGGGTCTACTTTCATTTTTATGTTTGTACATCATTTGGCATTGTGACACTTTAATGACTGTAACTACACGGTCTAAGTTCCGGTAAGCAGTTATTCAGTAAGCAAATGTCACATATTTCAAAATTCCCTGAAAGTCCCTTTTTTATTCATTCTCTCTTTGTTCCCTGCATTGACTCCCTGTTAAAACATTTATTTGAGGGCTTTGGTATACTAGACTGTGGTGTTACTATTTCACTCATCTGCCTCTTGATGACTGGAGGCCAAGTGACTGCGAGGACAAAGTGTTTCTCTCCAGCAGCGCAGGAATGTCGGTCATTAGAGTCACAGCCTCAACTCGGCTAAAGTCCTTTGTTTTCCAACTTTACCACTTTAGACAAAAATACTGTGCATTAGCTGTATTTATTTATTCATGGCAACTACTTTCACTGTTTTTATTGTAATGTTGCAAGAGATAAAATATATTTTAAAAAAACAATAATTTGAAGCTCATCAGAAAATGAGGATATTTGCTTTTAAGTCAAATCAAAAAGTAAATAAATGATAAACGTTAACCGTCAAAGTTCATCAACCTGATGAGACATGAAAGTGTTATCTATCCCTGGAAGGAAGAAAAGCTCTGAACAGAAGAACAATCAAAGTATGGTGGTGAGGTTTGTTCATAGCTATTCACAGAGAATGAGCAGACATGTCCAAACCTGCATCATAGCCTATATTGTGCATCAATAGTGTCCCTTTCAAGCTGCTAAAGCCCACTGAAATCACTTATTTGACAACCTTGTTATGGTGCTGAGATCAAAATGAAATGATCATAAAAGTCAGTTAGATTCATTCAGGCTGGAACTGGGCGGTAGCCTTGCTGCAAACATACGGTTCAGTCAGAGACACATTTTCATGCACACAAAATTGCGCAAATCCCTTCTTTCTATACTGTGCAACCGCCTGGTGGAACAGTCCCCGCCTTAAGCCGGAATTATGGTTCTGCGTTAAATCGACGCAGAGCCTACGGCGTAGGGTACGCGGCGATACGCACCGTACGATGCGCGTCGCCGCGTCCCCTACGCCGCAGCTCTGCGTTGGTGTAACGCGGAACCATAAATCAGCCTTCACATTGAGCCTTCAGCAACGCCCCCACCCCCTCCCCTTTCTGTCCTGCCTGCTCTTTCATACTCATTGTCACACCACGCAGCTCTGTCAAACCTCCACTCATGGACTCACTCGTGTTCAGTGCAGGAAATAACGCTTGTCCCGGTGAGAATTGTGGATCAAGATTAGTATTTTCCCCCAAAGATACTGGCTTGAAATGGATGACTAATACAGACGCAGCTACTGTTGTGAGGCTTATTTCTCAGGTACTCATCTCCTTCTCCTTTCTGTTTTCTTTCTTTTTGTTCTTTTCCTTCTTTTTTTGTTGTGTTTGTGTCTGTTTTTTGTTGTTGTTTTTTTTGCTTTGTAAGTGTTCTGTGTTTTCAAGGATTACTTCTACAGTTTAGAGCTGCACCAGGCTCGGCACTTGTTGCTATATTATGTAGGCCAAAGGTTACTTGCTCTGCTACAGTGAGGTTTTCCCTTGTTTAGTGTAACACCTCAGGCTGCTGCATGACCTCAGCTGCAAAAACAAACATTTGAAACCAATCATTTCTGGTGCAAATATTTGACCAGACTGCATTATAAGCTCATAACGGGATAACTTATTAAAACTGGATATATGAATAGGTATCTTATTGTTGTAGGAAATATAGGCTGCATTCATACATTTGAAAAGTGTGTTGTTGTTTTTTCACAGTGTAATCTCAACATTTGTATGCAATGTATTCAATTTGATGGCATGGATTTTTCTATCCTGGTATTTCACACATTGTCTAGAGTGATTACGCAACTAAAAAAATCAAAATAAAGAAAGAAAGTTAAAGTTCCATGGGACCCTGTACTTCCTTTGGGTCAGAGGAACTCACACAGATAGGTCGATAATAACATGATATGCAATTTGGAAAAAACTATCAAAAAAGGGTTGAACAGGCATGTTCAACTTACGAAAGGGGTCCTGACAGAAGAGGAATGTTGTTTTCTGCTGATGAATCTGTCCCAGATGGAGTAGGCTGAGTCATTCACACCTTGAACAACTACACATGATTGCTTGAGCGCCAGTTGAATGGCAATTTGTCAATTTGTCTTATAAAACAACAAAACATAACCCAATTAAATATCTAGTTTGAGGTTATCCTTTCACCTGTCTGTCTTACAGCCTTTCCACACCCCACACAAACCAGTTTCCTTTATCTGACCCTTCTTATACGGGCGCCGTAGCAGTGCAGGACAGCATTTCATTGACATTCTTTTACTTTAAAAAGAAAATGCTTTGAATTAAACACACTGAAGTGAATTTGAACATCAATGCGGTGTCACTGAAACAGAAAAAGTTTATGATGCATCAGAACCGTGTGTGTGTGTGTGTGTGTGTGTGTGTGTGTGTGTGTGTGTGTGTGTGTGTGTGTGTGTGTGTGTGTGTGTGTGTGTGTGTGTGTGTGTGTGTGTGTGTGTGTGTGTGTGTGTGTGTGTGTGTGTGTGTGTGTGTGTGTGTGTGTGTGTGTGTGTACACAGCCTGGTGAAAATGAAAGTATATTCTATTTGGGTTCCCTGAATTTTGCTGTGGGTGTTTCTGTCATACTTTCATCTTAGCAATAACTAAACAATCAAATGCCTTCCCACTTGCTACACAAATAACCGTTGTGTTTTGAAACAGTCCTGCCATCATGTACCTGCTTTACTGGCTAGCTCTAGCTGTGTAGCCTCTAACTGGTTGGAAGTGTGAGTTGAAGCCTGAAATTTGAAAAGTCTGTGACTTTTGAAGGGGGCCACTGCTCTGCTGAGGACACACGTCCAGCGGTATGCGTGATCGAATGGTAAAAGCAAAGGTTTTTTGTCTTTGCTCCTCTGATGCGTTCAAGTGGGAGTAAACTAAGTGCTAAGGAGGAAAGACATCAAGCAGTGATGTTAGAGACAAGGCAGTTTCCAAATAAGTTGGAGTGAGAAATATCATATTCGCAAGTGGAAAATATACAAGACGGTTGTCGGATGTGGATGTGCCAGCAAGTTCATCCCAAGGCCAGACTGTGCAATTCTCCAAACGCTTCTCTGACTTGTTTATTTCCAGGCTGTGGCTTGCGCATGCCAGCATGAGAAGACTGTGTGACCCGCTAAAATACTTGACTCAGAAAAAGTTTGCCAGATATTTTAAAAATGTAGTCCTCCATTCTGGCACCAGCTACATCATGTCGTATGTTCTCCCTTCCTCTACGGGGACAGTAGCCCATGTTTCTCTCTGCTCTTGAATGTGGTTTCTCTGGAATGCTGTGCGGGAGTTCTTAGAAGAAACATCCACTTGGACTCAAGGATGAAGTAATTAGATTTTAAGACTTCAAAGTCAGCAGTCAATGTGACATCACAAAACACATTATAACAAGGTGGCAGTCCATGACCCTATTTCACTGCTGATCCCATACCGCAGTGGTAATGTTGACCATCTGCCGGAGTGCTCAAAATCGCTGTAGGGTTAAAGGTGCATGAGTAGCATCCACATTTTCAATTTCAAAGCGTTGTTTGTTTGTTCCTGTAGCAGTATTGATATTTGACGTACTCCACATTTCATGAAGAATCAGAACCGTATGCTTCTAAAGAAAAGTTCCATTATTGATGTCAATGGAGGCAGAAAATGTACATGGCAAATCATCAAAGAGGCGTTAGACAGACGATAAGCCATTTGTGTTGAAATCTTACAACTCGGTGACAGACTCACACTTTTATGTTTCTGCACCGAAGTCCAGATATCGTCTTGGCATTAAATACTTTTCCTTTCTTATTTTGCACTTCATTTTTTATTTTTTTTACTTGTACTTTTATATAAGGACCAGTACCTGCGATGAAGCACCTGGAATTTTGTTGTTATGAAATATGAACAATGACAATAAAGAATCTTGAATCTTGAATTACCCCAACCAGGAGAAGTGTTATTTTTAGATTGTGAAATAGTAAAGCAATTGTGTTGAGGTTAAAACCTGTGTAGATGGATTTGTTTTTTATAATAAGGAAAATGGTGAAGAATCAGATCAGAGTTCCATCCCTACCCATAACTGTAAATGATGAACACTTTATTAATGCACAGAAAAGAATCATAAATCTCTTCTTGAGCTGTTGACACATGGTAGAGGAGGCTTTTTTTCCAGTTTAGGGGTAGTTTAATAATATAAATTAAAATTATACATATCTGGAGAACAGATGTATTGTTAAACAATTGTGTCGTTGGATCACTGCCAGGTCTGAGACAGCTGTGTATGAATCTGTAACCTGTCATTGTTTTTAATGAATGAAGTCTATTGTAAGTGGCCATATTATGTGTTGAACATTTCTTTCACAACAGTGGGCTGTCTTTCTGGATGACAAAGTGACCATTTATAGGACATGAACAGAGCAGATGATAAACTTGACAGCTGCACTACAGTACATGCCATTCCTCTGTGGAGCTTCAGAAAAAGTGAGCTTGCACCGCAGGGAGGAATTTATCTCTTAAACGGAAAAAACAGAATGCCTAATTAGCAGGGACGCAAACATTATGAGCTTCACTGTTGGAAAGCTTTTTGAGAGAAATTTCCACCCATTTAATGGACTATAAAAAAAAAAAAAATAAGCAAGATAATATTTGTCTGTCGTACTAGAGTGTATTTGCCAGCTTCCTGGATACCAAGTATAGCAGATAAGTGTCCTAATATTACTGAAATCATTCTGACATGGTATTTCAATTAAATTTAGTTCAGTTGAATAATAGTTTATTGATCCCCGAAGGAAAATTATATTATGCATTTTTCAACTTCTCCTCCAGGCTTAGATATATACATGTGGGCAATATTGCAGGGACTCTGGAAACATTTTTCAAATGTGTTATCTGTGGTGTCTGGACAGATGATTTACACTTACCGGTACTATAGTGCGCTGTTTTTAAACTGTAAGAGTTGAAAATAGCAGAATGTGAACAGAATGTATTTTCTTTAAGTATCAGATCATCAGCTATAACAGTATTCAAAAGAGTTGGATGTGCTTCTGGGGTTAAGAATATGTACAAAAATGAAATATGTTGCCCTGCCTGTCTTGTTGCTTGAAAAGCCCGTGCACACCTAAGAGAAGGTAGAGAAACCTTCAATGTTTGACATCCAGTTGCTGAAGCCTTGTTTCTCCCACGCAGTGCAATCAGCTGTCCACAGCATTTAAGTTTGCCAAATGGAAAACAAATCTTTTGAAAGTTCAGATAAATCTTGAGAGATCTTTAGAATAAGAACCATGTCTCTTGGTATGTGTCAGGTCTGATAAAGCTTTTCATTTTAACTTTTAGTTTCCTTTGTTTCCCTCAATTGTGATAAACAGTTCTTTTTTAAACAAAGCCTTTTAGGCCTTTTCCCCAGTTCTGTTAATGTTTAATGAGTCCTGATGATAATAATAATAAGTTCATGATTAGCATTTTTAGCAAAAACAACTGTGAACTAATAGTACATGCAAACATAACCGTTTTCCCACCAGCACATTCCCTGGAAATGGCCAGTACTTTATGTTTTCCACCTTTTTCAGCTCCAGGCCCCTGGGCTCTATAGAAAATCAAAATAAAACTGGTGTTAGGACTTGAAATATGGCTGCAGTATCAGTACAATATTCGGAATCCGGGATATGGCAAGAATAAAAATGTTCCCATACTAGGAGTTTGACATGCTCCGAACAAGAAAGTCTCCTTCAACTGCTGTTCAGAGACTATCCCATGTGGATATCACCCGATTTGATTCATATCTTAATATTTGGGCAGAGATTCTTGGTGTTTTTGTGCAGTGTCTCAGCATGTGCTCTCAGCTTTCTCTGCAGTTCTGACTCTCCACTGCTGATGAGTCCCTGTTGGGAACAACACAGTATACACATTATTTATGTCAAAATTGTTTGAATTTGCATTATTTTTAATAGCATGAAGCTGTGACTCTCAAATAAGTTTTAAGGACTTTTTAGTTTTATACTATTTATTTCCTTTTGCATTGCATCAGTCTAAATACTACACATTAGCAACACACTATAAACAGATTATGGTGTTGAAATTTCACATTCAGTGTTGTTTCTCACACTTTCTTTTTCATTCATCTCACCAAATGATTATTAACAGGCTTTAGGAATGTTGTTTTCAGTGTCTAGGATTTGAAGCTTTAATACAGTAATGTAGTAACACACATTTTTTCCGGTCTACTTGATTCACTCCCACATCAAATCGAAGGCAGACACACAAAAGCAACATTGATGAAAAGACTTGCCCTCCATTGACCTAATGCAAAAAGACTGCTGGCATTGTACACATTGATGAACTGTGACAGAATCATGCCAAAATGTCTGTTATAGTGGTCAGATCTTGATTGTATTATGTTGTTTGATGGCAATTAGACTACACAAGATGAGTGCTGTGATTTTGTAGGCATAATTTGAAAAAACTATTTAAAAGAAAAAGCATTTGCAATGCAAACATGATGCAATCATGCCCCCATCTAAAGACTAATTATTCTGCTCCCCACAGCCCAATAAATAACACCCATCAACCAGAGTTCAGATAGGACATGGGCACAGCACATCTTGCAACCTCCAGGGGACAGTGGTCAAGCAAAATTGAGTTCCTCTTGGCTGTTGCAGGACAAATTATTGGCCTAGGAAACGTGTGGCGGTTTCCTTACCTCTGTTACAAGAATGGAGGGGGTGAGTTTCTTTACAGTCAAAATGAACACCATTTTCATTGTATGAAATATAAATACACTTATATACAATGCAATCTTGTATTGTTTTAATATTTATTTAATCCAGTGTTAACCCAATATTGAAAGATGAGCTCCTATGGAAATTAAGATACTTGATCAGCTGACCTTATGTACTAAAGCTTTTAATGTTTTTCCCTAGGGGTGTTTTTTATTCCTTACGTGCTCTTCCTCTTCTCCTGTGGCATCCCCTTGTTTCTGCTGGAGACGTCTCTGGGCCAATATAGCAAGCAGGGAAGTATCACCTGCTGGAGGAAGATTTGTCCCCTCTTTGAAGGTAAACGTGTTGATTTACTCAGCGTGAATCTGAATAGAAGAACGGGGTTTAAATATTTAGAGGATGAAGATCATTTAGAGGTTTCTGCATTTGAAACCTGCTGCGAATATAAGCTTGAAACCTATTCCCTGTTGCTGGAATTTTATTTGTTAAGATGAAAGGGTTTAACAGGTGAAGCGTCCATTCTGAACCAGACCTCAAGATGTTGTTGGGCAAATCAAAGTTGTGGAGATCCACAAAGGTCCCAACAACCCAATTCCATTACGCCCTGTCAGCACGCCTTACACATTTTGTCAACCACCCCTCCATGAACAGCCTTCACTGTGCTCCTTATACCAGGATCAACACAGCCATATTACACCACACTGCTCTCCATTGGAACTACATTTTAGAATCAGTCTACTGAGTGCACGCGTGTGTGGGTTTTTTCTTTTTTTTTAAGTTACCCAAAAGTTGCGGAAAATGCGGATAATGTTTGACAATACAAATTTTGTAAATATGTTTCCCAGGTGGATTTGAGTGCTCTGCTTTAAATCACTTTCTTGATTCGCGAAGGCTATATGAATATGTTGAATAGTGTATTTCTTGAATACCAAAGCTGTTCATAAACCTCATATCATGTTTGCCCATATCAGATGATTTGGACACTTGCATCATAAACAAACTAAATAAAAATTACTATTTGACCACAAGAGCTGGCTTTTCCTTTTTTGACATCATGAAGAAATACAGCTGCATAATACTTCCCAAGCGGATATTTAAACTCATGTCACTCCTCTGTTTTTGATTAGTCAATTAGAGTAAAGATATTTTTTGTGTGTTTATTTTTTCAGGGTTGGGTTATGGAAGTCAAGTGGTTGTTTTATACTCCAGTATCTATTACATTATCATATTGGCCTGGGCATTCCTGTATCTCTTCTCCTCTTTCAATGCTGAACTTCCCTGGGCAAGCTGCAGAAACAGCTGGAACACAGGTAGGTCTAATTGTGATCTCAAGAGTAATATGATTATGATTTCAAAAAGTCATGAATTGTTGCTCGTCCATGCATGATACTACCAACATCCTTTGTTTCCCATGTCAGCAACTGCTTTAGGAATTGGGTAAGCACAAGCAGCAGTCAGAGCATATTCCCCAATCACATGGTGCTTGGACAGTGCCCTAAATGTGTTCTGTTTGGAGCTAATTCCTGCATTTGAGGAAACATACTATATGCACCAATTTGCCAGTTGGTTTTTGACCTATAAACTGGATTTTTTGGGGGAGTTAGGCATGCTGTTCTGGATCTGTGTCCTGAATTCTGGGAAACTGAGTCACAAGGTCAAAATAATTTGCTCTAGTAATTTATAAAAAACTGTGAAATACTATTCTTTATAGCAGAAAAAAATGAATGAACTTTGGGATTGTTCTTAGTGGATAACGGGGTACCATCCATGTTCCTCAACCCATCTCGTGGGTGGGGAACATGCTCTGACTGCTGCACCGAATGGCTGCTCACTGCCCCTGACCTTGGAGTGTTTGGCTTGGGCCTGTAAGGCGCTCCTAAATGGGTTTTTGTTATTCTCCTAGAAGATTTCAGCACTCACACTGCCTGGAGGTTATCACTCATAGGTAACAATCGTCCCGGTCGTGGAACAATTCGTCCCGGTCGTGGAACACTTCGTCCCGGTCGTGGAACACTGGACCAGCTCTATACCCTCCGCAGGGTGCTCGAGGGTTCATGGGAATTTGCCCAACCAGTCTACATGTGTTTTGTGGATCTGGAGAAGGCATTTGACCGTGTCCCTCGTGCCATTCTGTGGGGGGTGCTGAGTGAGTATGGAGTCCGGGGCCCTCTACTAAGGGCTGTCCGGTCTCTGTATGATCGAAGCAGGAGTCTGGTTCGCATTGCCGGCAGTAAGTCAGACTTGTTCCCGGTGCATGTTGGACTCCGGGCTGCCCTTTGTCACCGGTCCTGTTCATAATTTTTATGGACAGGATTTCTAGGCGCAGCCAGGGGCCGGAGGGGATCCGGTTTGGGAACCTCAGGATTTCATCTCTGCTTTTTGCAGATGATGTTGTCCTGTTGGCTTCATCAGACCGGGACCTCCAGCATGTGCTGGGGCGGTTTGCGGCCGAGTGCGACGCGGCAGGGATGAGAATCAGCACCTCCAAGACCGAGGCCATGGTTCTCGACCGGAAAAGGGTGGCATGCCTTCTCCGGGTGGGTGGAGAAGTCCTGCCTCAGGTGGAGGAGTTCAAGTATCTCGGGATCTTGTTCACGAGTGAGGGAACAATGGAGCGTGAGATTGACAGGCGGATCGGTGCAGCGTCCGCAGTAATGCGGCCGATGTACTGGACTGTCGTGGTAAAGAGGGAGCTGAGTCGAAAGGCAAAGCTCTCGATTTACCGGTGAATCTACGCACCTACCCTCACCTATGGTCATGAACTTTGGGTAGTGACCGAAAGGACAAGATCGCGGATACAAGCGGCCGAGATGAGTTTCCTCCGCAGGGTGGCTGGACGTTCCCTTAGAGATAGGGTGAGGAGTTCGGTCACCCGGGAGGAGCTCGGAGTCGAGCTGCTACTCCTCCACATTGAGAGGAGTCAGCTGAGGTGGCTTGGGCATCTGTACCGGATGCCTCCTGGACGCCTCCCTAGGGAGGTGTTCCAGGCATGTCCCACCGGGAGGAGACCCCGGGGAAGACCCAGGACACGCTGGAGAGACTATGTCTCTCGGCTGGCCTGGGAACGCCTCGGACTCCCCCCGGAAGAGCTGGAGGAGGTGTCTGGGGTGAGGGAAGTCTGGGCATCCCTGCTGAGACTGCTGCCCCCGCGACCCGGTAACGGATAAAGCGGGAGAAGATGAGTGAGTGAGTGAGGTAACAACGCTCAAAATGCAGGGAATTCTGCCTTCAGCAGATAACCATTATGTACATCACTCACCACATAGGTGAGCCTTGGAACTGAGCCAAGACAAGCCAGGTCTCAAGGGTGGAGTTTCAGTGACCCGATATGCTAAAGAATCCATATTTGAACTGTTGAGTCACTCTTTCTGGTCCATTCCTCAGGCCCAATTTGCCATGGGAATCATCACTATCAACAAAAGGCCTAGGATTATTTGGGCAAATGGAAAATTAAATAAAATTTAAACAAAATCCTTCACCTTAGTTGTATTGCTAACACTATGAACCAAGGATCTTTCATGTTTTGTCTTGTCAACTTTATTTAATTTGTTAGTAGATCCACTGTTCTTTTCAGGCCTATAACACAGTACAACAAAAGTCGAGGTCTTTGCTATTATTACTCACAACACTGATACATCCTCTTATCTTTGGTCCAGACCCTCCAGGATAGTCTGACTATAATTCACACTTTTACTGTGTCTTCTGTTCTTGATAAGAATTCTTTGAAAAAGTCTCTACATTTTTCAGACACGTGCGTGGAGTTTGATCGAACACATCATTATTCCAACATGACCATAAATGTAAATGCAACATCACCAGTGAGAGAGTTTTGGGAGTAAGTGAAACAACTAAATAAATAACCAATAGCTAAATAAATACATGCAATCCAAGGCCTAAATACTGTTCATGGAGATGCTGTGAAGTAAATGATGCTGTAACTTGCAGGAGGAGAGTTCTGAACATCACAGGTGACATCAATGAGTTGGGCAGTATACGATGGGAGTTGGCTCTGTGTCTATTGTTGTCTTGGATCCTCTGTTACTTCTGTGTATGGAAAGGAGTACAATCTACTGGAAAGGTAAGACAAAGACTAAATGTATTTGCATACATGCAGCTTTTACTTAGGACAAGGAAAATTATTTTCTTTAGTCCATAGCTAAGAAAACATATGAACATCTTTCACTTGTATGCAGAGCCCCTCCTCCTTACAGCAACAACAAATACATTAAATTGAACTTTAGAAAAGCAGATCATGCATTTCACATGAAAAAAATGTTTTAAATCTATTTCATCCAACTTATTTTTGATTGTTTAAATGACTTTCATGCTCTGCTTTAAAGAGTGACAAGTGTTTTGTCTCCTTTTCTTCATCTGCCCATGCTCCTCCTTTCAGATTGGTTTTATTCGTGCGTTTTCCTTATTATCTAAAGCTCATCTGCTCTTCTTTTTCTTTACAAGAATATAGTGTAAGCAAGGATTTGAGGTATTTGTTTATGTAACACAACAGTAGACCCATCATCCAAGTGAAATGAAAAAGTAAAATAAAAAAAATAATCTTAATCACCGCCTAGGACAAATCAAACAATTACCATGGCAACATTAATGTCCATAGTTTTTTCACACAATAAATTGTTGATGTTTTTTTGTCTCTTCCACAGGTTGTTTACATTACTGCTACATTTCCATATGTGATGCTGGCAGTGCTGCTTGTCCGTGGAATCACACTTCCTGGAGCCTTAAATGGGATCAAGTTCTACCTTTACCCAGATCCTTCCCGCCTCTCTGATCCCCAGGTACAAAACCTTTCGCTTACATCTGCACTTTAATCTGCAACATGGAACACTACTGAACCCCTTCAAATACAAAATCCCAAGCACATTGTAGGCCCAATAGTGTTTGTAATTTAAAGCCACGCTATGTAGCAACACTTCGTCTGAACACATGCAAGCAGCATATCACAACACAGTTAATGTGTCAGCTCCTTTCAAAAAACAGGCATTGTTACATAAAGGGTTTTTAGAAACATTTTCAAATATTTTGAGCCAAATAATTGAGCCAAAATTTGTATGAAGTGATGATTTATCAATTTGACTGCCATTTGGTCTAAGAATGTACAGTAGCTTTCAGCGGGGACTATCTTTCATAATATACCGTAATCATTTTAATCTAATATAAAACTGTAACGTACATTAAGTGCTGGAGCAAACAGATATAGAGCATTTAGTAAACAACACTTACAGAGGTGCTTAAGTTAAAAGACAATTAAAATACAATGTTGCATCTTTTGCTATTTGTGTATTTGCATGTGATGCCTCTGCTCATGTCATATCTTCACAGTCCTGAAAAATAACAGTAAATGTTTTGTTCATACTCACTGTTGTTATGAGGAATAAACATTGAATCCATTATTTTTTTGTTGATCAAGTATCTCCATTTGTCTTATAGGTTTGGATGGATGCAGGCACACAAATATTTTATTCTTATGCTATTTGCATTGGCTGTCTAATTGCACTTGGAAGCTATAATAAATACAACAATAACTGTTACAAGTAAGTTAACCAGAAAATCTGCAAAGTGGGTATTCAATTTTTCTCCATGGTTAGCTCTATATACAGTAAACTACAGATTGAAAAGCAGAAAAACACAACACAAAATTGATATGAAAACTTTTCTAAGAATCTCAATTTTAATAGACAGCTGTTAGCAAAAAAGACTAAGTTTTTTTTCGACTAAGTTGAAACAATGTGGTAAAAAACTGAAAAATGTGTGTTTGTGGTTTCTTTATCCACAGGGACTGTGTATATTTGTGCCTTCTGAACAGTGGAACCAGTTTTGTCGCTGGTTTTGCCATCTTCTCTGCCCTTGGATTCATGGCTTACGAGCAGAACACAGATATATCAAAAGTTGCAGAGTCAGGTTGGTTTTTAAAAGGATATGAGAATTCATTTTTAGGAGAAAAAGCTAAAACATTTGAGTAGGTTTTCATTACATTTTCTTGCTGCTGTCTGCAGGACCTGGGTTGGCCTTCATTGCCTATCCTCGAGCAGTTGCCATGATGCCTTTTCCTCAACTCTGGGCAGTATTCTTTTTCATTATGATCATCCTGCTGGGACTGGATAGTCAAGTATGCAGAAAGCTTAATTATTGTAGAAGTACAGTGGAATCAGTTTTGTTTCACCCTTAAATGCTAAACTTAAACAAAGTGATAAACTGTATGTTCAATCGCAGTAAAATATAAAATTGAGATTTTTTCTTAGTGAAAAATTACGACCGTAATTCCTGAAAAAAGAGACATTGTGAAAAATTCAGATTAAAAACACAATGCAGTGGTTTGCAATTCTCATATACTTTGAAGAAAATGCATCTACAAATATGCAGTTTAATATTAAAAAAAAAACAAAGACTGAATATCTCATCTATTACAGTGTATAATGTCATGAAATGGGAAATGTCTGGAGACAGTGCTGAAAATCCGACATGTATCCATTCTTTTAAAGATTTTTGTGTCACTAGTGGCCATCACTGGAAAAGTAGATGGACAGGAAAAAGATAGCAAGAGAGGGGACTGACAGGCCAGGACTCGAACCTGTGATGGCTGCACAAGGAGTTTTTTTAGACAGTCTGAATAATTTTACCCCCTCAGCTGCTCAGCTCTGATGTGGCATAAGTTATGATGATTCTGTCTAGTCTCACCTCGACTATTGTAATTAATTGAAGTCAGGTTTCATCTGAGATCCACAGATAATGCTTTTCTAACACTCTCAGATCACATTTTGTCACAAAAAGAGATTGAACTTTTTTCATAAGAGCCCCTACGTTATGGAACTCTTTACCTGCTCACTCAGGCACACATATTTTGAAAATGTTAAATCTTTCCTTAAAACTTTCCTTTTTTAAAGGGCCTTTGGTATCCTCTGAATAATATATTACATACTGTATTATATTGGTCAATTTTTCCTCATTTAGGTTAGCAATGTTTTTAACTAGTTGGGACAGATTGTACATACCAACACCTTCTTTGAAGATAATTCATCCCTGATTAGTTGTTAGTTGTGGCAGCTTTTCTGTACTCTTTCCTGTCCTCTCAACCTCAGACTGGTTGAGGTAGAATGTCGCCCTTCCTGAGCCTGGCCCTACCAAAGGTTTCCTCCTGTTAAAGGGGAGCTTTTTCCTTTCCACAGTTCCCTGGCACTTGCTGAGTGCATGGGATGGTATCAAAGAAAAGTTTTGGTGCAACCATCCAACTTCAAAGGCCTATGTGGAACTAAGATTTGTTGCAGTTCCTCGACTAGCTGCCGGAGGCTGCCTGCAGAAACCACTCAATCTCCATTGACCTCCACGTGACAATGTCCAACGTTTGATCATAAATGAACATATTTACAGCCTGGTTCAAGAATCAGTTTTGGTCTCAATTGTTTGATTTAACTTCCATGACATCTCTGAGGGGCA
This sequence comes from Cololabis saira, assembly GCF_033807715.1. Lineage (NCBI taxonomy): Eukaryota > Metazoa > Chordata > Actinopteri > Beloniformes > Belonidae > Cololabis > Cololabis saira. The sequence goes on along the minus strand of NC_084594.1, from coordinate 22,268,341 downwards.
TGATTTTTTTTGTACCACGTCAGGAGAATATATATAAATCAATACATTTATTTTGAATTTGATTGATTGATGGTCATCTTAGCCAACAGCTAGCCTTTATCACTCCCTCACCTGTAATTGTCACGCTACCAAGGTTACTGAAGCAATCAGCTGTTAACACTATCCCAACGTCAGCTAAATGCAGCATTCATTTTTGGTTTTACCATCAAATCAACATTTGAAACAGGAAAAACTGCTGCAAATGTTTGCTGGCAGCTCTGCAGCTATTTTAATGGGGACCGGCTAAAGGAGCCAGTGGCCACACATAACTGTTTTCGACATACGCTGGACGTGTTCCCATCGGCTTCCCGAGTAACATGGCTGCATGCAGTATGAACAAGAAGAGGTTTCAAAACATCTCTTCAGAAACCAAAGAGTCATATGCGCAAAGCGTCGTCCATTGTCTTTACAATCTATGAATGCAATCTATTGGTATTCTTAGCGAGTCAATTGCATTATTGTTATTTTTATGGGCTTTGTATTAATTGAACTACCTTGAGATGACATTTGTCATGACTGAGTTTACGCTACATAAATAAGGCTAAATTTAATTACATTTTTTTCCTTTTGTTTCTCATGCTGGTTCAAGTTGCTTACTTGTTTACATTTTATGCTGCTATGTTAAGCACTTTGTAACATTGTTTGGAAAAGTGATTTATCAATATAAAATATAATATATAATTATGTATTAACATAACCATGTCACAATTTTATTTCATTTTTTAAGTGTTGTTGCCATTAAATTTAAATTACCTTTAGCCCTTTTATTCTTATGATGGCACTGTCACTCAGCTTTTTTTATGTTCCCTATGTGTATGTACGTAAATAAAATATGGCTTTCTGAGATTTGCAAATTTGCTAATCATTGCTTTTTCAGTTTACATTTCTAACACATTTTTTTTTTTTTTTTACTATAAAAATGTTTGCATTGAAGAGAATGTGATGCAGCTACTTTTGTTTCAGTTTGTGGGTCTGGAAGCTCTCGTAACATCAATTTCTGACACAAATCCTGCTTTCTTCCACGTTGGCCATCGACGTAAACTACTCCTGCTCGCCATCTGTGTTGTCAGTTTCTTCATCGGGCTTGTGATGGTAACAGAGGTAAGATCAAGATCAGCTCATGATGCTCAAGATCATGTAGTATAGATTTCTTTATGATAAGAGCATACCATATCTAAGCTGCAATGTCCCACACAGGGTGGGCTGTATATCTTTCAGGTGTTTGACTACTATGCCTGCAGTGGAATGACTTTGCTTCTGTTTGCCACATTGCAGTCTGTGTGTGTTGGATGGATATACGGTGAGTTTATTAAGATGAGGACCATACCTGCCTATTAAAAAAAAGTGAATCCAAATTTTCCTGACCTGTGTTTTTATCGCAGGTGCTGACCGCTTTTATGACAACATAGAGGATATGATTGGATACAGGCCTCTCGGCCTCATTAAGTACTGCCTGAAATATCTCACTCCAGTGGTTTGCGTGGTGAGCTGCAATAACATCCTCAGCTCAACATAAGTGCAATCATTCATTGATATCAGTCAGAACTACATAAAAGCCAGGATTAGCAATTTTGGAGGGAGATTGTATTAGCTGTTGCTGAAAAACAGATGGAAATTGACTTAAATGTTTTGGGCTAGAAATCTTCAATATTTACCTGATCAGCATATACAACCCCGTTTCCAAATTAGCAATGCAATGCATATCAATTTAACCCATGAAAACATTTGTATGATTTGTTTATTAAGTTGTGACAATAATTTAGTTATATAGTCTATTGTCTTTATGAAGTTGTTTCTGAACATGTTCAGGTTAACTGTGTTGAGTTTATATTCTTATCAAAGCTACACACCCCTAAAAAATTTGACAGAGATTTGAATTAGCTGCCACACAAAATTTGGTCAAATTAAATTAAGAAGTAGCAGTTCATCTCCAGATATTTCATTGGAATTTCATACATTGGTAGATACATTTACAAGACTAATAAATGCTTGCTTACTTTGATTTATTTATTTTTTTACCCATAATTATTTCCAGGGAACTTTTCTTTTTACCTTGATCAAGTACACTCCCCTGAAGTTCAACAACACAATTGAGTATCCATGGTGGGGTTACGCTCTCGGCTGGTGGTTCACGCTCTCCTCAACACTGTTGGTTCCCGTGGGGTTCCTGTACAATCTGAGCATGACTCCTGGTACACTGCGGCAGGTACAGTAAACTCATCCTATGGCATCACACAACTCAAACCTCTGGTGTGTTTTTTTTTTTTTAAATCATCCTTTACTGAAACCAATATTATATCTTCTTTCTTAGAGAATCTCTGCCTTGTGCACCCCAGCTGAAGATCTTCCTCTGACCAAATTCAGAAAGAAAGCCCCTGAACTGCACCTTGTACCCTCATCATCTGACAACACAGCGTGACAGAATGGATCAACCTCAGATATGCTAAGACATAAAGATGAGAATTAATCCAGGAGTTCTACAAGAAGTCCCTATGAAAAATGCTTCTCAGTACTTTTAATGTTTGAACCCATAAAGTAAGGACATATCTAACGTATGAACCCCCTGTCACCAGCTCATTAGGACTGATTGCTGGACTGGTTCAACCAAAGATATCAGAATGATTTCTTTAAAGTTTGAACGCTTACAGGTTTCGAGTTATCTGTAAAAACTCAAATATTAAATGAACTCCATTTCTTTTTTTCATACACTTTCCTCTTTTTTCCTGTTTAAAATCTCACAATGCCTAATATTTAACTTGCAACCTCTCAGCTGAGCAAACATTTTTCTTTACTCACAGGGGTCAGAGCTTTCAGCCACATGTCTTGGTCTTCAGTAAACACCAGTTCAATCAATCACAGCTTCAAAAGCCGCTGAAGTAAATTGGACTGCTTAATGAGCTAGACAAATCACACGTTTGATTTATTGATACTTTGATTTAAAGTCCCATGTCCAATGTCCATGGGTTACTTCATTCTTGCTTGATTGAACCAGAGAGCAAAACTCAAGGGACATGAAGCTAAATCATGCAAGTAGAGGTATTGACAAGGAAGGTTGTGTTTTTTACCCCTTTACTTAATTTACTTTCAAATAAATGAAATAGGGTACTGTAAAATAAGTATATTTGTGAAATATTGTGCAATAGTTTGTTAAACATTACATTGTATATTAAAGTAGGATGAAATTCTATAGTTGGCTGCGCTTAAAGTAGAAGGTCGCTGGATCGATCACCAACCCCCTAAAGTGCCGATGTGTCCTTGTTAGCCCATATTGTTGTAACCCAGTCTTAATGGCCAGTGTTTGCTTCGCGCCAGTCCCAAGGCTGGATAAATAGTTGAGATGTGTCTCGAAGGGCATCCAACTTTTAAAAGAAAAAAAAGTTATGCCAAACCAAAATGTATAGCGCTTGCTTTTTAGTTTCAAACTCAGATCACACTATTAAAAATCTAATTAATAAAGTCATAAAGCACAAGATAAGCTGTCCTGCAAATTATTTTAATTTTGACCAGTGATGGTATCTGTTTGTAAATCTTCTTGTTGGTTTATCTGAGCAATATGCAGCAGACAGGCTTCAACCCACGAGAGTCACTTCAGACTTGCTGCCTTAGTCCATGAATTATTTCCAACAGAACAGAAATTAAAACAAAAACACAAAGACATTTAGACTGCAGGCTTGTGTCCGTTTTTTGGTGGGGTTTTTTTGTTGTTTTTTTTATGGAAAGCAGTGTTTTCAAATAAACTGAATCCACTTCTTTAGAAGTTTCACACTACATGAAGACTTACAGAATGATTGTGTGCAATCTTTGTTGCACGGCGTCTTCAGTTGTCGGAAAAAACGATACAAAACATGAAATACAAATAAGAGATATAAGTGAAGTATGCCCTTTTCTGCTGCCAAAGTAGGAGACGATAAGGTAGTCTATTCTATCTGAGCAGATTCTTACATTTCCAAACACAAGCACTAATTAACAGTGTACTTATTCAATTTTTCACTGTGAATTACTTTTTATCTAATAAATGGCACCTGATGGGGTTTTTTTATTAACAGCATTAAATTTAAAAATGTATTTTCTGATATTAGAAATTAAAAGTCAATTGTGCAATTAAAATGCAAAAATAACCAATGTGATGCCTTTAGCATCCTGAACTACTGTCTGATTGTTATAGATGCTAGTTTAAAAAACGCACTTTTGTCTCTGCGTCGTGTACAATGCTAATGGTTTAGTTTTTTCAGCTGCTGTGATTGGTCAATAGTCACGATATCAGTCCAATTAAAACATATGATATAGTGCAAAATTGACTGTTCAGAGAGAATCAACACAAGTGGAGAGCATTGTCAAAGTTTGTGTCATTATTTTACTGTAATCAAACATAAATTAATGTTTACATCATTTCATGTTTTTTATATCTTATCTTTCTTTTTTTAGACCTTTATTTTTAATATAAAAATGCTGAATTATAAAATTGTTGAGTCTGATTTTTTTTTCTTTTATATCATCATGAATATACAGTATAGATCACATAAATCATTAGAATTCATGTTCAAGCTGTCATGATACAGTGTCATGCAATCGATTTCTCGTTGTTACAGTAGTAATTAAATGTGTTTTTCTGTAATGATTTGAATATTTCTTTAAACATACATAAATTAAACAACTATCATATTGTGTTGTTAATCTTTTTCATCTTGCTTGCGTCATCAAACTAACTGGTAACAATGACTCAACACTTCATGTATGAAGATAAAAGGAGATAAAATTACATCTTAAACATCTACACAAACACTGAGTAATGCTCTCTAGCTAATCACTATTTTCTTGGAAAAGAAATTTGACCTGTTTTTAATGTTAATAAATGTATAATTAATTTTTCTGTTAACACGACAAAGATCTAGATATCTCCAGCTGTGAAGCCTTCTGGTTTGGAATCATATCACCTCAAGGTCCAGCAGTCATAGTTAAAGGTCTTTTGTCCTACTGAATATTGACCAATTCCTAAAGACTTCTTATAAATACTTATAAGAAGTCTAATACAAATATATTCTTTTAAAGTTTGTTCTTCTCCTAGCTTTTTTTTGCAAACCTACATCTTTCAAACAAGTAAAAGAATTTGTTGGGTTTTTTTTTTCCAAAACAATTATTCCTTTTGTGAAGAGAAAATCCGAAGTGCTCAGGGAATTGTTCAGAAAAAATCTTGAAGGTGCTCTTTGGTGTTGGGGAAAAAACAATATCTAGTCAAAAAAAGGGAGTCCAAGGCACTCTTCTTGTGGAAAAATATAAAAAGCCTTTATTGAAACATGCCTAATAAGTATAAAAACATGGGAGCAGAGACCCACGCGTTTCGGCGCAAGCCTTCTTCAGGGTTAAATTATTCCTTTTATTTATCTTCGGTGTCCAGACTGAACTGGGAAAAATGGTATTAAACTATGTTGCTCTCCGCTTGAAGTCAGTTCAAAGACCAGCTGAGTTTTTTCTCTCTGCTCCAACGAAAAATATAAATAACCCAAGGAAATTCTGGAGAGTTATCAAGTCTATTTCAGTCCTTGGCACTCCTAATGATCTGGCTCCTTGCGTTGTTGAGGAAAACATTTCTATCTGAAAAGTCTGCTATGTTAGAATGTTTTAAAATGAGCACTTTATAACCTCTGGCATCCTTTTTAATCAGACCCCTCCCTTAAATTCCTCACCCTTTGCTGACATAAGCAATGAAAATGTTCCTAATGGTCAATCCTTTCATTTTGCATCTTTTTCACTAAAAAGGTCTTCCATGGGACCATGGGAGGGACTGATAGCCGGACCGGGTATGGGCTCGATTGTTTCAAAATTACCTTTCCAAGAGAATTCAGTGTGTCAATCATGATGGTAGTCTCTCTAGTGTTTTAGATGTTACATCAGGGGTTCTGCAAGGATCTGCATTGGGTCTTTTTTGATTTATTATTTAACCTGGGTCAAAATATTTCAAACACACAATTTCATTTTAATGCAGATGATATTGTGTTTTACTGTTGTGGTGCTACTATTGTTCAAGCAGTCACGTACTTGCAGTGTACTTTTGATATCATACAGTTCTGACTGCTTGATTTGAGATTGGAGCCAAAACTAAAGCTATGTTGTTTTACATATGCTTTCACATTTGTAATATTTTAACGAAAATATTTTAACAATAAATCAATTCTCGCTCTGCTTCCCTCTTACCTTTGTGGTTATATTTCATTTGAGTCAAGTAACTATGGTCTGTACTCTAATGATTTCCTTTTACTGACAGTCCCCAACTTGCACTGAACTTGGCCGAAAGGCTTTTAAATTCTTACGGACAGCTTACGGACAGACTTTAGCTGGGAGCTGGTCCCAGGAAGCGCTTTTAAAGGTGTCTTAAAGGACTTGGAGGCTGACTCAATATCGTCTAAGAATTGTAAATAATTCTCATACTAAACACTAGGCTACAGTGGTTATGGTTGACTAATCTGACCTGTGATGACCAATTAAAATGTTTAGCAATCCAGTTCTTCCGTTGTCTTGGCCAGGCCACCCTTACAAAAGAGATTTTGAGTCATTTTACTGATTAGTGATTTTAATAGTCCCCGGGACACGTTGCAAGTTCTTCATAGGGCCAGATACTGACAAACAACCATACACACTCTCTCGGGCAATTCAAAATCATCAATGTATCTGACGAACAACTTTTATGGGACTCTGGAGAGAAAACTCATGATACCATGGTACGAACATGGAAAGTCCACGGAGAAAGGCCCCGATCAGGATTTGAACCATGATTTATGTGAGGCTGCAGTGCTTACAACCGAGCCACTGTGCTTCCCGCAGTTATAGCATCACACAAAAAATGAAATTCCAGTGATAAATATCTAAGAAATCATATTGTTGTGACCTGCAGATGAAGGGAACATGTATATCCATGAGACACAACCGTGTGTGTGTGTGTGTGTGTGTGTGTGTGTGTGTGTGTGTGTGTGTGTGTGTGTGTGTGTGTGTGTGTGTGTGTGTGTGTGTGTGTGTGTGTGTGTGTGTGTGTGTGTGTGTGTGTGTGGATGGGTGGGTGTGAGAAAACAGCATGAACAAACGTACCATAGGTTCTGTTTGTATGAAAACATGAATATCATAGGACCATGATATCCTTTACATGTAAACACATTTCATGACAGAAAACTATAAAACCAATCTGACACTGGACATACTGCAGCTGCATTTTATCTTGTTTGTGAAAATTACATCTGGAATCACGTTTCATGTTATCAAAATGATCAAAATGCAGCACTGAGAAGCCTGGAAATATTTTACTTTTAGTTGCAGTTGACAGGCAGGGGGGAAAAACGGTCTGTAAATGCTGACTACATTTTATAATGGCTGGAAAAAGTACTTCATGCTCACTTCCATTGTACAAAATATTTGAATGTTTAGAGGCAGCAGCACTTCAAAACATTTAGCAACAAGCTGTTAAAAAACCTTGCTGGCATACAACAACATGTATTCACACACACATACACACGCTGACACACACGCACACAGTTATCACTGTTGAATTTTTTCTTCTTTTTTTTCTTTTTTTTTTACACAAAATATTTCAGACAGCTAAAATTTCATTCAGAACCAACCAATGTTTATAAAACATCTCAATATTACTGTCCAGATTTAATCTGAACATTTCATGATGACAGTGTTGGTTTGACCATTAAGTGCAATATTGTCCACTACACTAAACATACATATGTTTAAAAAAAAAAAAAAGTAAAGGGGGGAGGGAAAAAATCCCTGCTGATCACAATAACAGAGCTGATATATAATTCATTAAGTTTCATTTCAAAGCACAGATGTAGTTTCTCTGTCCCTTTCGCACAATGCAAAGTCCCGTCAAACACAAAGGTGCCAATGGGTGCAAGTCGTTTTGTTGTCGTTTCAAACATATTTACAAGTATTCTGGAGGCGTAAAAAGAAAGCTGCATGTGTTTCACCTGCAGAATGATGAATGGGTTTCCATGCATTGGAGATTGTGCCTTTTCTTTTTTCTTTTTTGCTAAACAAACTGACAGAGCTACGTACAATGAGTGCAATATGAAGTTAAAGTTGTCAATCTCAAATATCCGTTAAAGCTCGGGAACGTAAACATTCATTTATTATTCATAATCAGATATAATCAGCTTGGCGAAACTGTGCGGGAGTTCGGGAGGGGGGGCTTTTAAATCGTCCAATCCAGCATGCCTTTGGACTGTGATAGAAAGCAGATGAAAGTCAACAGGAGAACGTGCAAAATCTGCATGGAGCAGGTCCCATGTCGGACAAACTAGGACCTTCGTGCTGTGAAGTGGCAGTGCTAACCACTGCACCACACAATCACTTTTACATATACATTTCTTTTTAGACATATTCAAATGTTTGCAGCTGCCAATACTGTGAAATATTTCAGTCCACAGAGAACATCTCCCAGAAATGCCTGTCATATTTTGTTTAATTGGCTACAGTACCAGACTGGCTTTTCATTGGACAAACTGAGATGTTTTAAATAGATAAAAATAAACGATTTCAGAGTGAACTTTAGTGCATGACCATTGTCATGCACATATTGGAAAAACAAAGGGCTCAATTTGCTTTGTATTTCTGGAAGTAACCACCCCACGCCACAGTTTAAGTCCCTCTGTAGACCTTTTTGTGTTTTCTTTTTGTAAAAAATAAAACAAATGACGAGATCTACAGTGAAACATGACAAATGTCAGTAAATTGGGAATTTGCCACAGGTAAATAACAGATTTTTTTTGTTTTTGTACAATTTTGGTATGTGTAGTTTGTGCTTTTTTCTGATTCTGCTTCTGTTGTCTGGTGAAAACTTACGCTCACCTCTTTTATTAGGTGCATCTGGTACCCCTAATAAAGTGATGAGTGTATGTATCGTGATCGATAGAAATAGGAAATATCCATGCAGTGAAACTTGTGGTATTACTTCATTTGTAGTAGTATTTATGCATTTCTCAAATTTAATTGAAAGCAGGTTTGTGTAATTGCTAAGAAAAAGATTGTTAATTGAAAACCAAGGCTAAGTTCTAGGCAATCCATCCTTCAATTTTATAAACCTGGTTCATCTTGTTTGGGTGTCACGGGTGCGAGAGAGCTAGGCTCTATCCAAGTTGTCATCACATGAAAGGCGGGATACGCCAGTTCATTACAGGACCACACAGAAACAAACGACACACGAAACAACCACGCACGCTTCAGCTGAACATGTTTTTGGACTCTGGGATGAAGCCAAAGTACCCGGAGAACGCTCAAGTATATATATGAAACAACAGCACTGCCTGCCACACTGCCATGCTGCCCCGAAACTTTAACGTGAAAATTACTGTTTGTTGCAACACCACTTAGCTAACAGGATTTGTTATACCTTTTGTCCAAAAATACATATTGCACATTTAAAATTTAGCAAAGTTTCAAGTCTGAATCCCAAACACCTCATGATACATGCATGCAGCTGCCCCAAAAAGGCTAAATACCAATTACGATTCAGAGGTCTGAAAACCAGCAAGTGTGGTCTTGGAATCAGAAACACACTATGGAGGCACATGTCAGCTCTATACACTAGCCTAATGACAAGAAAATATGAGTCCTCAGTGTTTTAGAAGAAATAAAACAATATTTTGTAAAATAAAAGCTTGGGCCAAAAGTGTTCACCTATCTTCACTCAGTGATTCTGTAGTACTATCCCCACAGGGATGAGCGTCCTGGCAGTCTGATAGTCCGCGTGACAGGGGTAATGCTGTTTGGTCCACAAGCATCCCTGCTCACACTCTGCTTTATATGCATGAATGGTCACACTTGATTTGGAGATAAAAGAGGTTTGGATTAGAGGCTTTTATTCTACTTCATTCCTGCCTCTGCTCCAGGAACAGGAGGACTTCTCTTCTCCCATTCGGTAGTCACTGTTATGATAGACAGTCCCGACTCCTCCGCCGCTGTTTAATGCCTAACTCTCCATTCATGGTGGTCCTCGAGCTCTCATCTCGCTTCCTCTTCACCCTCCCAGTCTGTGAAGGAGAAGAAATGTTTTAGATGAAGTAGAAATAACTCAAGCTGTCAAGAATCCTCCAGAGCTGGAAAATAGGTTTCGTGGACAGTTCTGTGTTTTCCCTGTTTTTTTTTTTAAGACTTAAGTTTGGGTAAAATCATAGACTTTAAATTGAACTCTCCATTTACTAAAATTTTTCTGTTCCTTTTTTATTTTTTATTTTTTATTGTTTATTTACAGAACCGGGAAGCACCAACATTAAATGTGGAGATCGCTTTCACCACTAGAGGGGAGTATAACACTGAAAAAGTAGAATCACACTACAGCAGGACGATTCCATATCAGAATATTGCCTTGCCTGACCAAAAAGTTGATATAATTTTGGCAGGCAGTGGCAGATTGAACTTCTTTGACTGTATGATTTACAAAGTGATTGATCATTTAGTTTAAAAAAAAGTAAATTTACAGTTATATTGCAATGCCCTTGCGGGCATTCCAGTCAAACTGGTTGAATAAATATTATTTTCATGATTGAAAAAAATTTTTAAAGTATGAATATGTGGTTCAAGTAATTACAGATATACACAAATGCAAATATAAGTTAAGATATTGTTTTAAAACTACAGTATGCCATGAAAACAGTATTATGGTGAAGCTTGAATCAATCTCATTTAATTCCAATCAATTTAAAATCCACTGCTGGATAACACTTTGAAAGATTATAAAACATTAAAAAAAATGATTTTTCAAAAAGCAATACCCTATTTTAATGTATTCTGTTGCAGTATACACAGTATTAGTCACATAATGTGTGTTTGTGTGTGTGGGTGTGTATGAGCAAGAGAAAAAGAGTGTTTGTGTGTTTATTTGTTGAAAATATAAAAGCTAAAACTTTTGATTCTTCTAAGATTAAATAGGTGTTAATATTAATTTCAATTGAAAATAAGTCACTGTGCCTGCTGACTATATTTAGCCAAGAACTGTGAGTTTACAGACCTTGGCGTCCCGCTCTGCAAATTTCTGGAACATGTTGGCGTAGGTCCTTTTGTCGTGCTCATGATGTTCCTTAATCCTGTTTTGGCAGATGGAAATTTGACCACGAGCTGCTCGATTGGAGGGGTTGACTTGCAGCACTTTCTGAAAGTCTGCCATGGCCAGGCTGAACTCGTTGCGGTGGAACCGCGCTTCCCCGCGACGATACAGAGCCTTCTCATTGCTTTCATCCAACGCAATGACCTGACAAAAACACACGCAGAAACACAAAGGAACATTATAGGGCAGCAGCAGTTGAGGTCTAAGGCCAAAACATTATACATCAGGGTCAAGCAGCTCACCGCGTTGCAGTTGTCCACTGCTTGTGAGAACTCTCTCAGCCTCAGGAAACACAATGCTAAATTGAGGTGGGATGTCAAAAGATATTCTTTTATCCTCTTGTGTTGCTCTAACCCAGTCCCACACTCCATCTCCAACCAGGAAATGATGCGCTGGTATTGGATGACTGCCTGTTGGTACCGGTGTGCCTAATCATGGAATACAACAACACAAGTTACAAAAAAACAAAAAAAAAACAACCCAGTGTAATAAATATATGTGTTAAAAGGTAAGCATAGAAATTGCACCTTAAAATACTGATTCCCTTTATTTTTCACTCCAGCAGACATATCTAGCTTTTCGTTCAAGTCCATTTCCCAGGATTCTTTAGCCTTTTTTGAACACAGTTGACATCATAGAGAGTGTGTAAGCATTGTTTTTATGTTTAGGGTAGTTAAGAAGAATGTGCTTAGATTTGTCTAAAACAGGAAATAACCCAAATTTATTTTATTTTTTTTCATCCAGTCTAATATAACGAAACTTTGACTGACTCATAGAAATAAGAAACTAGCACTCACCCTTTTAAAGTCTTTGAGGGTAACTTCATATACGATGTCTTGGTCTGGTCCAATGTTGTACTCGGGTTTGCCTTCACTTCCAAAGCCATATCTGTCGATATGCACAGCTTTGTTTGTAATACCGAAGCAAATCAGTTGTTTCATCACATTTTCATATGGTCATGGCAGCATTTAAACCAATTTGCAAAGAAACAGCGACGCTCTAAATTCTGGCTGAAACCGTAACTAAACCCAGAGGGGAAACCCGCATGCATGTTACACCTGTCAGAAAGTAACAACCAATACTGTACATGTGCTAAAATGCAAAAGTGCAAAGGGAGACCGTGTCTGCTTCTTTTGGGAACTGTTCATGAATTCACGGAAAGAACTACCTGACATCCCTGAGCAGCTGCTTCTGTTTATGGTTTTGTATATTCTGAATGTAAGGGCTTTAACATGAAACAGTTCCAGCATGTTAAATTTAATCTGTGCATCCTGCAAACAAAGAGGAGTACTGCACTTACACTAAAAAAGCTAACATCAACTAAATGGACGTGAGTAAAATAGATGATGTTGTGCAATGACATTTAAAAAAGAAAAAAAAAAGATTTCACAGTAGACGTTGCAAAGTAAAGACGATAAATCCGGAGGTTTTTTTTTCTTTTTAAGAAGGACGGAGCTAAATTTGCCGGAGTGGCTATTCTGACTCATTCATAAACAAATGTAACAAAAGTACATTCCTAAGGCTGGAACTTTTGCAATCTGAGCTGGAAAAAAAAGCTTTTGTTTTTTATTTTCTCCTTTCAGGTTTGTCTGAGTACAAGTCAGCAATTTTATGGCTTAATTCTCAAGGACCTCAACTGTGAGCACACGATAAATTCCTGGTAAACACTAGTAGCCTATTTTTTTGAGCCTGAGGATTGGTGTGGGCAGGGTTGAAGGACTGATATTACATGCTTTAAAAAGTACACTGTGTGCTCTCTCTATCCAGAGTTTGACATTTTGAAAGATTTTGAATTCAGGAAATGACATGTTTGTGTTTTATATTGTGTGTCTGTGTGCTTCAGTTTATTTTTCACAACCTTTCTCTTAATATCTATAATTCAAAGGCAATTTTATAGTTAAAAATGTGGCTTTTTAATGAAAAACAATTATTTAAAAAAAGCACAAAACATGTCCTTTCGTATTTCAGAAAGTTCTTGGTTTTAAGCTTTTTAAAACATGATAAAGACAGTTGAAATATTAAAAGTATAGTACTTCACTAAAGCTGTATCACTGCATCTTTTATCCATCTACGGTAAATACTTTTCTTAAGCGTTATGAATATGAAAAACAGTGCATTTATTCATTTTCAACACATACATAAGTGCAAAAAAGTATACTATGAATTGTATACAATTGTATATAATTGTATAATGCTGAGTATTTTAACATGTTAGGAGAAGAACGTTAAGAAATCAAAATGATCAAGACAAAAGTCCCACATCAATGATCAGAAATCCCACACAGAGAGTGGCTCAGTCCGAGAGTAAAGACACACATCATACGTGGTAAGATTTGTCATCAACTTACTTTGGTTTCAAGAAAAGTAAACAGCACTCTCCTTTCTGCATCTTATCCATGGCTCGGTCCACTCCCAGCGGAATGCCTTTATCTTCAGCGAGACCAATAGTAAAGCTGACGTCCCTGCAGTCAAACAGTCGGTCGTCACAGCGCCCTTCCAGGTGCACTGTAAGACATATGACAGGATTTAGTCTGACGACTCGTCAAGCTGGCACAATTCCAATGATTGCCCGCGAAACACACATTACCTTCAACACTCGCTCCATCGTTGGGATTACTGTAACCTTCCCCTTTGACCTTTATTCGTCTCATGATGCCACCGTCCCCTGTAAGTAGCTCTCCTTCAAATCTGAGCAGCTCTATCTGTATTATGGCAAAAACATTTCATCACTCTTCCTCACAAACACCAAACATAAGGCACAAAACTGAAGCTCTGTAGAACAGAGTGTGCTGCACTGAAGCACATGTAGGAGGAGAATTGGATAACTAAAGAAGAAAAAAAAGCAGGACACGTTACAGAAAATGAAAACAGTGATACAGTTATGCCCACTGCAGACAGAACACTGTGAAATCAGAAATGAAATACAGATATACACATTAAATCCAAGAGATCTTTCCCAGCTATGGCATGATTAAACATTGTTTTTAGTTATTTTATTTATCTTCACATGACAATTTAAAGTACGTTATATCAAAGCTAAATAAATATTGTACTTTCTCATTGTCTTGCTTGTTATATTGACTTGACGATGTTTGAACAGTCTCAGCCTCCCCTTTAAAGTTTCAGTTTTAATGTTTTGTAAATGTAGTTATTTAGCTCACAAGCTCAAGATTTTTTTTTTTTATTGGATAAAAGTTGTTTAAAGTGAGAATGTAATTAGAAATAGAAAATCCAGAAGATTCACTTTACTTTCTTCTTCAAGCCCATAGAGAGACGTAAGTATGAGGACTGGAGTTCATGTGTAAAACCCTTTTTTGTGTGTGTGTCCACTTGGATCTGTGCAGGTCAGTGTGACATAAATGTCATCATCTTCTCCTGCGGATGTCTGTGTGTGGCCCAGAACATTTGACCACGTGGACTGTACGGACCTCAAGCGCATCAGCTGATAATTAGCCAGACAAACAAAAACAGCAGTAATTTCATGTGACTCCAGTGTAATGAGTAGATGTGCCACCCGGGAGTCATTATTATCTGCGCCATCATTCATCTCTAGATAAATATGTTTTCTGTGAGCAAAAACACATATCATTTTATTGTCTGGATTTTTCTTTTTTGGGCTTTTGTCTTCCCTCTATTGTGAAGAAGATTTTACTTCCTATTTTCCATTTGTAGAATACGCTGACAGGATAGAGCTGCCAAAATAAAAGAAATCCATCCATCCATCCATTTTCTTTACCCACTTTATCCTTTTCAGGGTCACAGGGGTCTGCTGGAGCCTATCCCAGCTAATTTTAGGCGAAAGGCAGGGGTTCACCCTGGACAGGTCGCCAGTCCATCGCAGGGCAGTAAAAGAAATGCACGCATCAATTCAGTCTTCGTGGACGTGAATGTGGATGCCAGTGCCATGAAGTAGTCTGGATAAACTTGCACTATTCCAGTTGACTGGTAGGTCACAATGTGGCGGCAAAATCAAGAATGTTAAAAGGCTACAGGATATCAAAGAGCTATATGGGGCGGCAGTAGCTCAGGTGGTAGAGCGGGTCGTCCAATGATCGGAAGGTCGGCGGTTTGAATCCCGCTCTGTCCCAGTTTGCTGTCGTAGTGTCCTTGGGCAAGACACCTTACCCACCTTGTCCCGTGTGAATGTGTATGAATATGGCAGCCACGCTTCCGTCAGTCTGCCCCAGGGCAGCTGTGGCTACAAATGTAGCTACCACCACCAGTGAGGATGTGTATGAATGAATAATGATCTCTGTAAAGCGCTCTGGGTGCCTTGAAGGGCGCTATACAAATCCAAGTCATTATTATTATTATTATATGGACCATGCAGTTTTCAAGATTTATTAAAATTTACGTTTAAAATGTTTTATGAGGGAAAAAAGCTCTTAACTGACTATACCTCAAAGGGTCATAGATGATAACAAAACAGTACATGAGCTTTTCTTTAAAGTACATATTTACATTAGATATAATTCCCTATTGAATGTCTACGTCATTGGCCTGACATGTGAATTTCGACTAGAATATTTTTGTAAGGCTAACAAATAATTCAAATGCTATTTGATTAGACACTGACATGTTAACTCTGATTTTACCAACGTAGTTAGACATTTGTTGGATATAACAGCACAGTTATAATTATCACTGAGTACAGAGCACAGATTGAGTATCTGAACTGTGTCCTTGAATAGCTTCAAACTGACTGGGAGGGATAATAACTGTTTGAGCGAGAAGAAATTAAAGTAGACATAACTGTTGTTTTATGTCCGAGGGGCTCCATCGTCAGAGAAAAAGGACATGTTTTTTTGAATGATTGGGATCCCTCGGACCTACACCTCATTAAGGAAAGCCACAAATGACAACAGTGACATGGCACACCTACCTCGAAGACAACTGAGGAGTTAGGAGGAATTTTGTTTGGGTTTCCAGCAACTCCATAAGCGTACTGCGGCTTGCAGATTAGCGTGCACACCTCTCCTCTCTGCATGGACAACACACCGAGGTCCCAGGCCTTGAGGACTTGTCCTTTGAGAAAGTAAAGGCTTAGTACACCGACTCAGCAAGTATTTAACAGTGAGTTGAGAGTATATAGATATATTTCACCGAAAAACCCTTCAATCAGTCACTTCCTTGCTCTAATTAGGTGTGATGTTTTTGTTTTGTAATATGAAGTCTGTGCCAGCAGCTATTACTTTAGCTTAGCTGTGCTACACATAGATTGGAAGAAAGGAAAAAGAGAGCTTGCTCTGTACAAAGTTAAGAAAAACATGCAACTATTTGCATCTGCAGCTCTATAATGAAAGCAAATAACCAGAATAGTGCTGGTTAGCAGATAACTTAGCATAATGCCCAAATTTGGTCATAAGGGAATAATGTTGAGGTTAAAAAAAATCCAAGATGGCAACAGTTAATGAAAAACTCAAGGTTTTTAAATGGTCTGCAGCAGACCCTGTACAGCGGTTATTTCATCAAGGCCCTCAGTTAGTGAGTCTCTGGGTTGAGGTACATTTTGTTCATGCTCTTTAATCAACTTCCATACTTGACATTAAGCTAAACGACTTGCTGCCAGCTGAAGTTTCAAATGTAATAAACAGGTTCATGAATACGCAAACATTATTCTTAAAGAAATTCTTAAAAAAAGCAAGGTGCCCACCTTTCCCCACGTGAAAGCAAAAAGGCTCTTTGCGATCTCGACTGCAGTCAAATTTCTTCCCAGAGAGCAGTTTTCCAGTGTAGTGGACAGTGACTTTGTCCCCAATCATTGGTCGGTCCCCTTCGACTCCCTGGTGGTTTATGACCTGCGCGAAGGGAGTCAATTTTGCCCTTAGTTGAGAAATCTGGAGTCACATCAGGTGTAACATCCAAAGAGAAACTGAAGCAATGGCAATTAGTACCTTCATAACCCCTTGGTCTTTATTTGGTGTTACATCAATACCCTTTGCAGCAAACGTGGCTGTGGCTGCAGGGCCATCCATGGGTAATTCCTGGTCAGTTGTCATTTCTGCAAATGGGCATAACACACTAAAGCTGTAAAAGATGTAAACAAACATAAAACCAACATTTTAAAACTTGAAGCACCGTCAGTTGTTAATGTCTCCTGTTTTCACTTTAGGAACATAAAATGTAAATTTTGCTTCTGGCACAAACTGAATTTGTGGCGTCGGACTGGAATGTCATAATCTCGGATAAAAGTGTAAAATGAGATCTGCATAGTCAGAGCAGTTCCTTGTGTGGTCCCAGCATAGATACAATAACTACATCACTTCAATCTGCGTTCAAGGTTTCTGCACAATGCTTTTCTGACTCATTGTACTTCCCTCTGTGCTCGCAAAGATGAAGCGTCTCCAGTTCATCATTTTTCTCTTAGCAAATCTAAACGTTAGTTTACAGACAAAAGATTCCAACCCAGCATACTATGACTAAGTCACACTCTGATGTTCTCGCTTGCTTTCTAATGAGCAGTTCAGCATTAATGAAGACACCCATCTCAGAGATTCATACACAGACAGGAAGTGTGGGCTCAACTCGAGCACACTGTGCTGATGTACCTGTGCCATCACAAAATCAGGTATTCAGTATTCTTGAAACTCCTTCATTTGTTCATACAAGCAAATTATCAGAATTTGAGGCTGCTCTAACTGAGCTCAAATCTTTTCTCTTTAGGCATTTTCTTTCATTTACTTGGCTGCCATCCTTCATGCGTTTCTCTTCAAACCAGAGGGCCAACTGTTATTGGAAATATTGTGTACATGTATACATTGTGTATTGAGTGATATGTTGTATAATATTAACAACTATTACTGTCTGTTCAGAGTTATTAGATTTCAAATGATCTACTTCTTGAATATAAATCCACATGTATGTATGTACATATTGGTTTAATATATGATGCAATAAGCCAGCAGGTTTAACACTCAGCCTTGCAAACAATCATCAAGATAACACACACACACACACACACACACACACACACACACACACACACACACACACACACACACACACACACACACACACACACACACACACACACACACACACACACACACACACACACACACACACACGCACACACAGGACAACAAATTAAGTGGCTACGATGTTTGTACGAGAGGTTAATAAGTAATTTTTATAATTTTTTATACTTACTAGGATCAATAATAGTAATCAATTGATTATTCTAATTTATATTAATATTTATTTCATCAGACAATAAAATATTACTTCTAAATATATTTAGATGCTGTTTTTTTGTTGTTGTTTTTCACTTGGCTTATTTATTTTCTAAATGAGGATGAATCCTCTCAAACACAAAACTTGCCAAGTTTTTGTTATTTATCTGTTATAAATGTGCAGAGATGTTTCAAACTCATCCTTTTAGAAAGATTATTTCAAATCAATCAATTTTGCTGCTGTATAATATAAAGTTTCCTTGTACATACATACATGTAAGGTTGAATACCATTTAAAATACATTTAATGAGTGTCGGCACAGATACAAAAATTCAACTTTGATGCGAAGCAATACTTTCTTCTTTTTTCTTATTTAGCCTACTACAAATATAGTTTTTGTACATAAAAAACATGCTTTCTCAAACATAAACTGTAGTCTGGAAACAATTAAATAAGTACATATTTCATATTTGATGTGAAAGAGGCCATTTGCTGTCATGAATGTTCAGTATGAAGTCTGACGAATGTCAAGACGTTCACTGTCAACGTCTCATGCCTCCACGTGGCACCAAGTATCTAACTCAAGTTTTGCCAGGGCAATAAAAGATGTAATAACATGTTGCTGTAGAAGCGCTGTTAAATGTTGCGCTTTCATCACAGCAGCAGCCGTTCATCATCTAACTGCCCCATTACACACTCTCACACACGCAGTCACCAGACTAGCCTGGAACAATAATCTTGACGTCGTGCGAAGACAATAAAGAAGTTAACTAAGCTATGCTAACCATGTTGGCAAACACTGTTGGCTGATTACAATCACACGCAGCAGCCAAGACGTTAACACTTGCTCACACCGAGCCAGATCCCAGCTGCTCTGGACCGTGCGAGGATGCTACTGAGGATAGCACTTTGGGTCAAACTTGTGACAAGATGTACAACAAGCACGTCCGTTGTGTTCTCGGACTCAAAACACTAAACAAGGCTCGCTTTAAGAACTGGAAATTCGGCGACCTTTCGGGGGCAAACTGCATCAGGTACAAATAGACTGTTCTGTGTGAAACTGGGACTTTTTTATTTACTTTTTATTTATTTTATTCCCTGAAGAGAACATTCCTGTGTGGCGACGCTTAGAACTGCACACAAACTTTACGTTTTTCTAACAAGTAAAGTAGAGATTCTATATAATTTTTTCAGAAACTATACTATAAGCAATGAAAGAAGTATTAAATTCACAAATGCTGAATATGTTTTTTACTAAATTGTTGGTGTGATGCTTCGGATCCCGGAGAAAAGAATGATTTATATAAAGGCTGCATTTTGTACTTGTGTTTACGAGAAAGAAACTGCATAAGGAAAGATAAGAGATTATCACATCCCAGACACAGATTTTCTCATGTGATACCTTCACTCTAGCTGAGCTTTGACTCGGGGCTGACCTTTGCTCCTCTGTTTCTTTAAATATTGTTTGAATTTGCATAAATCTGAAGACCCTAAAGGGCCCATGGGATGAAACGTGAGGGCCGATCAGTCAAAAGCACAAGTCACAGAGCAGTCTTGTGGCCTCTTTTCCGTGGAGATAATTCAAGACTATAAACTTTGCTCAACGACAGGTTGCTTTAAGAAAGAGGAACAGCTACTCTGAGTGTCTGCTTCGGTGTTGCGTTGAGAATTTTTCCATCGCTTCTCCTGTCATATCTGCCTAACACTCCAAAAGCTGTAAATGAGTAAAAAGAAAGATGCTCTGCTGTGCTGTCAAGCTTCTTAAAAAGCATTTACATATATATACATATATATATTTTAGTTTTTTTAAAGGACTCAAGCCTCAGTCACATGAACCAGCAACAATACATCATCCAGAGAAATACATTTGAGCTGATTGTGAAATTCTGTATAATTTCTGATTAACCATAAGCCACGGCGTGTGCCTCAGCCCACAGGATGAAACCATCAAGATCCCTCTCACTGACATCACTTTACTCTGCTTCTTTGGTTTTGTGCCTCTGGAAACATCGAGTGTTTGTCGCCTGAGCACAGGACAAAATGTCCCTTCATCACTTGCAACACCTTGTCCCGTGTTTTTCAAATTTCACGGACTTCATAATATATGATACTCGAGCATGTGTGTGTGTGTGTGTGTGTGTGTGTGTGTGTGTGTGTGTGTGTGTGTGTGTGTGTGTGTGTGTGTGTGTGTGTGTGTGTGTGTGTCTGAACACAATGTTCCATCTATTCAAAGATCCTTGCTGGCAAAGCCTGACGGTGTTCACCGATTTAAGACCTCCTCACGTACAAACCAGTTTCATGTTCTGGACACAAGTGAACAGTTTTTATTTATTAAATTAAGGGCATACTTGCATTCATGTTAGAATGTGATTCAAATAAGGAGAAAAACGTATATGATTTGGTGACTGCCATTCACCATTAATAATCACTCTAAGGAAAAAGTTACTCACTCCATCAGTTTGATCTTTTTCTGTTATTTTATAATTTTATTTCTTGTAAGAAAAAGATACAATTGTGTCAAAGGAAGCAGTGCATGTGGTTACAACACTGATAAGATGGCAGGTAGGCTTCATGTACCAAAACTAAGATACCCTGCAGAGGAATGCAGGAACAAAACACAATGAGACAAAGACCACATCCACAGACGTACACAGTGTTTCTGTACATTCTGTCTCACATCCGCGCTCTGGTGCTGATTCATACCTGAACCTATGAGTTCACACTCTGCGTGGTAAACCACACATCAACATGACAAAGTCCTGTTTATTTTTTAACCTCATGTGTAATTATACAGGAACAGCCTGCATCTATGGATGCTTTTTTTTTCTTTCTTTTTTAAAGGAACGGATGTGTTGCAACTTTTAATGCAACTTTTCTTACTTTTCTAAAGTGGAAAAAAAGTAATGTTGTAAATACTTATTTCTGACCATACACTTTCATTAAAGACACTGACTCAACTAACTCCACAGGCCCACCTCTGCTTGTGGCACACCACCTGGTCTTCTTCTAAATACACCCGTCTATATTTATAGTTTTTTTTCGCAAGCCACCATTGTGAACTGTAATGTGCAACTTGGTGAAAACATATCAGCACAGAGTGAACCAGAGTTCGAGATGCAATTCTGAGAAACTGCCGTGCAACCTGTAATTTGTGAAGATACACCTAAGCCTGCTGGGATTCTGGATGTTCTCATCCACCTCCTCTGGGACCCACAAGCTCCAGGACCACATTCACACACACAAGCACACGATCCTTAATAACATGCTGCGACATGTGTAGAAAACTCAAATCCCATCCTATAATATGTAAGACATCTTTGTTTTTATCCCTATTTGTATTTAAAATGAAGGAGTCTTTAAGTGCATGCATAGTAAGTGTCGGTTTAACTCATGTGTGAACAGAGGGCGCTGGAAAGCCGGTTAACCTAATATCTTCATGAAGTCCTTAATCAGGTCTTTCAGCGAGAGAATAAAAACATTTCATTAGAAGACTTACATTTTCTTGGGATCTCCTCAGTATAACATCCTCCTCTCCAATTGGACGGCGACAAGCTGAAAATTCACCCGGTAAGATGTCAAAACCTGTCTGCTTCTTCTTAATTGTTGCACTGCTTCTTCTTATGCCAAATCCAAGCAGGGTACCAAGTGTTCAACCCATGTGGTGATTAGGCAGCGCTCTTTTTTGTCTTTCTCCCACCCCTCCTCTTTTAGTCTTTAAGTCCCCCCTTTTTTTTTTTGTTTCTGTTTTTTACCCCCCCTACCTAACCCGCTTCACTGGTGATCGTGCCGGTGTAGCGGCCACATGGAGCTCTGACTTCAAAATGACACTGGGTTATTGGAAGAGCAGGGGGGGGAGACACGGAGAGTTAAAAAAAAAAAAAAAAAAAAAAAAAAAAGAAATGATAGAAAGAGAAAAGACAGAGAGAGAGAGTAGAAAAAAAACGAGTAGAGTTGTGGGAGGGCGCTTAGTGTAAAATTAAGGGCAGGTCTTGGAAAGCAGCCACAAAGTAACACAATGTTCCGGCTTGTACTGTAGCTGTACCGCTGCTGATGAGAACACTGTGTTCCAATAGACACCCTGACCTGTAACCCGTTCCGTGCCAGGCCGGGAACAGCCTGTTCCGCAGCAGGCTGTCCTCTCCGCTCAGCTGACAACACGTATCAACAACAGTCCGCCCGCCCGCCCGCCTGCCTGCGCACACCGAAATAAACGCGCTCTTCACTGGCCGATGATAAGATGCGCGGTGAGATGGAATTACTGTTTCTGAGAGGGACGGACAAAAAAAAAGAGAGAGGGAGAGAAATAACCTGTCTTTTTTCTTCGAATAAAAGTAGGGTGATTCCTGTAAAGCATAAATTATGGTTCCGCGTTAAATCGACGCAGACCTACGCCGTAAGCTTCTTTAAAATAGAGCGTTCTTTTTTGCTGAATGGTTACTTACCGCAGCATCGTGCTCGCTCGCCTTACTCTGATGATGACACAATAGTCTTTGTAAAAGTAGGAAAACAAAGTCACAGTAAGTTTTAACGCTTGAAAGTACGTAAGCTCATTTTTGGGAGTTTAGTACGATGTTATACGATTTGTAGTTGCGTGTAGGCTTATTTTACCTGCGTATTTTCAATTCTGCTTTATTCTAACACTTATTTCAAATGCATTATAAGTCTTTATCAGTCATGTGAGGACAAATCATCCCCTTTCAATTCAAAAAATTCTAAGGTTTTAAATAGCAGAACGTGTATACATACATTCAAAAATCAATACCTCAAATGAACATCATGATTAAGCATTTAAAAAGCTGAAAAGGTGCTAAACTCAGAGAGCCACATTTACCAACCTTTGTTATTAGTAATTATCACGTTATTTGTTATATTTATATTGTACATTTCTGTTTATACATTTTATTTTATCTCTTATATATTTGTTTTTATATTTGTATTGTATTGCACCAATCACCATAACAAATTCCTTGTGTGTGTTAACAAACTCGGCAATAAACCCTTTTCTGATTCTGATTCTGATTCTGATTCTGATATTGTTGCAAGATTTTGACTCATATTTTTTTACAAAGTTGCATCTCTTCATTGAAGTTTGGAGGCACTTGTTTATGCTCAGCTTTAAGGTCCAACCACAGCATTTCTGTCAAGTTCAAATTCAAATAAAAAAATACCTTCCTCGAAGGGAAAATTATTTTTGCATTAAGATTTAAGTCTCTTCAAACATTTGTTGTCCAAGTAAAGGTCTATATTTTAACTGGACAATTTCAACACCTCCATGATTTTTATTTTGTCTTTCTTTTTCCCTCTCTCTCTCTCTCTCTCTCTCTCTCTCTCTCTCTCTCTCTCTCTCTCTCTCTCTCTCTCTCTCTCTCTCTCTCTCTCTCTCTCTCTCTCTCTCTCTCTCTCTCTCTCTCTCTCTCTCTCTCTCTCTCTCTCTCTCTCTCTCTCTCTCTCTCTCTCTCTCTCTCTCTCTCTCTCTCTCTCTCTCTCTCCCTTTTTCTCTTACATGCTTTCTGCTGTGTTTGGCTTAATTGTCCCCCTGAATGATGCACCATTGGTCAAACTATAGCTCTTGGGCAGACTGCGTCACGTTTAACTCAACAGTGTGCTTGTATCCAGAAGAGGTCATGGTCAACTCAATGCCTGAAAGGTGCTAAACTCAAGGCCAAGGCCAAATCATCACCCCTCTGCCACCGTCCATGGCAGTTGTATTACTGTATGTCCAAAAATTTCTCATCCACCATAAGGACATTGTTTCAGAGGTCTCATCACATTTCGGATGCGTTTTTTTTATTAGTGGGACTAATAACCATTCCAAAGTAGCTGCACTCAGTCTCCACCGAATTGTTTGGTCATGAACTTTAACTTTTTTTTTAAGTTTTTTTTTTTGTGTTTTTTTTTGTGGCATTGAACATTCCAGCCTTGGAGTGAACATCCATTCCTGGGAAGTTTGGGAGTTGGCTTAAATATTTTCCACTGGTGAAGCATTTTTTTTTTTTTTTTAAATAGAATAACCTTATAACCCTTCCCAGATTGATGGACAGCAAGAATTGCTTTTTTGAGCTCATTGCCAAGGTTGTTCCTCCCTGGCATTGGGTTAACACACATGTCAATGTTCTAGACCAGCAAAATGCTTTTATAAAGGCGGTCACACTCATTTATAATAAATTGATCAAGTACATTTGATCTGCAGCAACAGACTGCTACTTAACCTTTTATTTCCCCCAGAAGCAACAAGGGTATAATGGGTTTCCTAATTTGTTAATGAGAAAATGACATAAAAAATGTATGATGTCATGTTTTGATGTTCATAAGGTGTTTACCTAATTTTAAGAATGGGCAATCCTCAGATGTTGAAAATATGTCTCCATTATGTTCTAGTTGTAATTTAGTGAAATCATTTTTCAGAGAACTTTGATGAACTTTTGGTGTTAAATATGTTTTGGTCTTGTGTCAGTTGTAGGTTTAATATGCATTTTGTTTTTGTGGTGGGTATATCTAAATGTTAATTTTAATAGAGCTATGTGTACTCCTGTCTCTGATTATGATCAAAGTACACTTGTTGATATGGTATATGTGGCATTATACTTGATTCTCTCTTATAGTTAAGTATATAAGTTAAGTTTTGATAAAGACATATAAAGCCTGTCTGTTTTCTTAAGACATTGTCTTTAGAAAACCTCTTAGAAGAAATCCTGATGCTCACCAGGAAGGAGAGTATGTGTTATATGAAAAGTGGATTTAATCTATCTGGGCCAAAAAGTGAATATGTGTCAATGAGTCTTGAATCCAAGGTAATCAATTATGAACCAATACAGAAAGAAAAATATGCCCAAAGCCAATTTTATGAGGTTTAACATGCAAATACTAATGTCATGGATTAGTGAGCTAATTTGATGACTGTTACTCAGTGTAGTCTGATGCATGTTTTGCTATTAAAGTCCATTTGAAGTACAAGTTAAAGTGTTTTTCAGTATTTTTCAGAGTGAAAATCATCCGAGACCCACACCTGGTTAAATAAAGGATAATAAATAAATAAATAAATCATTGAAAGTAATATACTTCATCCAAGTGTTTTTTGTTTGTTTTTTTAATCTGGAATCTGGAATCTGCACATGGTGAAATGAGCAGTAAAAAATGTATATAAAATATAATCAAAACTATAACTTGAACAAATGTACGCTGGGCCTACATTACTGGTAACTGTTGACTATTTTGTGTTCTTAGGGGGAAAAAAACCCAAAACATTTGAAGTAATAAACCACTTTAATATAAAGGATTCAAAGTTCCTGTCAATGTTAAACAACAACTAAACGCAGTATGCCTGTTCCACGTGAGGTGAATTTATTATACGTTATGAGGTCTTCTTTTACAAGTCAAATGCAGTGCTGCATAAAAAGATTCAAACATTTTAGGGAAATATAGTGTTGCATAATAACTTCAAGTACTGTAAAGAGGAGCACTTGACACAAACCGAAAACAATAAACAGATTAACATGAAGACTAGTTTTATAGAAACAAATGCTTTTCTAACATGTTGTGAGACATGAGCAGTTTTTCTGTTATTGAAAAGGATGCATCCCAAAGAGGTTGCAGAAGTTGTTTTAACTTCTCAAAGTTGTCAGAATCTTTCTGCAGATAAAAGCCAGTTCAGCTATTTTGTTCATGAAAAGCATTTGGGAATCTAATCAAAATGCCCCCACTATATAAAGGTTTTCTGTTCATTTACGGGGGTGTGTAGAGTAAAACAACCCACTGCATACTGATGAACCCTTGTTTACAATGAAGGATGTCATTCTGGCATTCATTTGCTTCTGCTTTGTGTTGGAATAAAGAGGATTTTGTATTTGATTACTTACAAAGTTGGCTCATTTTAAAATAGTACTGAGTCGCTCTAATGAACTCCGACTTATACAACAGGGATGTGTGAAATTCCCTCAAGGGTCATAAATTATCTTTATGGCTTGCCTTTGTGCCTTTGTGGTCTGATGATGGTCTGGTACTAATATGTCAGCGTACAATGTTGGAAATCAAAAGAAACTGCTGCTTGGGCTGAAGTTCATCTTATTGTTTTTTACATTGAAATGTTTTACATTGAAGTGTGGCACAGATTGTTGTTTTACGTGTTTTTGTCGCCACGCTCACCAGAATTTGTTCATATGAGACCGTAACACACAAGTTAATCTATTTTTTATTGCTTGAACCTGTATGTTCAAACAGTTTATTGTAGGCTTCAGGTGGCTGAATCTCACAGTGAGATGTGGGGGAGGACACTGTCTGACCACATCGCTAGCAGACAGAAGGCTGCTGTTGAAGGGAACATGTTGATCCTGGTAATTATAAAGGTGACATAACGTAAGTGAACCTGGTTCTGCGAATCCACAGGGACGTTATCATTCGGCTGAGTGATTCTCCGGGCATCTGCTTATCAGAAGAAAGCAGGGATCACACACTTTTGTTGTTGATCACTTCATTCACATAAATAGAATGTGTGTGGTCTTGTGATCCTAACAAAAAAAAAGAAAAACATTGACCGCAATCTCAACGAGCATCATCACCCACCTGCAGCTATCAGAAGTATAGGACACACGTGGATCATTCAGAATAAAAAAGGGAACTGCAACTCAGACTAAGATGAATCTGCCAAACTCTAAAACTCTGGTGACCCGGTAAGTTTGTTGGTAGCTTTGTCAAAAGCTGCAGTGTTTTACAGGAGATCAAACATGCTCTTGTAACCTCAGTTGAACTGAAATGCATGAATAGATTTCAATTGAAACACACGACTTGAGATCTTGTTTTCCTTCCTGTAACGTTGCGAACATCTTGTTTCTGTGCGGCCTGGTTAGCAACAGGAAAATTAGATGGTTAATTATTATTGAATCATCTGTGTCCCATAAATAATAATACATGCGCTCGTGAGACATACGGTTCATCTATATTTATCATTCATACCAGATCTGAGGCTTTTCAGCTTCCTATTTCTGCTTACTTTGTAGCACACTTTTCTTTAGAAGTCATGTACCCTTCTGATAAAAATGAGCCAAGCAGACTGTCAGGCTTCCGGATAATTGCTTGACACATTTGCCAAAGGTTGTATGAAGCTTTAAAATGTGACAGGCGGTTGCAAGAATACATCTGTCTGAATGAGAGTCTCGGTGTAACCAGAAGCATGCGGCTGAGTTCATTCAGGGATACAGGCTGCACAGTCATCAGGAAGTGAAACAGAACAGAATGTGCTGTACTAATCTGATTGAAAAACACTGCCCTGAGTGGCTGTATGAAAAAGAGATGTTTCATTTATACAGCTACGGTCAGGACCTATGGCAGCGAGAGGATATGCACTAAGAAAACAAAGAAACCAAAGTCTTCATTTGGTGATATGAAAGCTGCGCACTGCAACTAAAAGAAAGCTGAGCAACATAATGCTGTTTGTTTGCGTTCTAGGCATCCGTGTTACGTACATGGGAGTAATCTTCTGAGTGATCCCTTTTATCCCTGAACTTTTGCCCCCTGAAGAAAGAGTTTGATACTAGTGTCTGCCAGTTCCCAAAATAAATGACTGAGAAAAGGCGGAACTGCGAATGACAGGGAGAAATCTCTTGATAATTTCATGTCAAGGTTTAAATGTTTTTTATTTTCTTATTGATTGACTTTGCAGTTAATTTGACTTATCCAGTTAGGATGGCGTGTTGGAGGGTAAATATTCTTACTATAATACTCTTAGGGCTTATCGTAATGCTGTACCGAAGGTGTAAAAAGTAAGATAGCCTTCACTATAATTAAATGTAGAAAAAAGGTTCTTATTTCAAGAAGTATAGTTAAAAGACTTGACTGGGTCTATTTAATAAATATCTGTACAATCCCCCTACCAGCTGAGTATGAACATGTATATTTATAAAGGCTATTTAAGAAGTTTTGCCAATGTAAGTGGCCAGCATTCTTTTATTAGAGAAGATCAAATAAAAATTAAGGCACATTTAAATCCAATCTTTTGAATCATTTTTCCACACTGTTGTGGAAGTTTGTTGTCAAGTTGCCACAGCGCTGCATTGCTCTCGTGCATGAAGGGCTTTAAATCACAAGTTTATACACGTGTCTTCCAAAAATAAACATTATTTTATAATAAGTACATAGCTCAATAGTTTCAAAAGACAGAAACATGAAAGGCTTTGTTTGGCATCCTTGGAGGAGCTAAGCCATCTTTCCTCATATTTCCTCATATTACTTGAATTGATTGTGAATTTGAGGATGATAAATGTGCCACAAAAACTAAAGGAATCATATTTGCAGAAAAACCTTTTAAATGTCTGCGTTGTAGCTGGACCAGCTTGCATGTAAAATAAATACATGGAAATGTAGATTTCTGCAGAACTTTATTTATTCAACTGATTTTGACAAAATTACAGTTTATAATGCAACATAATTCATGGACACTACAGACTGCTCTCTCTAAAGGTATAACAACATTGACCAAACACCTTTCTAAACAGACTTTTTTATTATCATCATTTTCCGGAAAGATACGCCCTTTTTCCACTTAATTGCATCTAACATGAATCTTTGGCTATTTTCATAGTAACTGCATTTATGTGTGGAATCGAGCTGTTGTACTTTCTTCCAGCCTGTCGTCTTTGGGGTCCGCCTTTGTTGAGATTGGTCCCATAACTCAAAGCTGGTATGAAATCATAAATGTGGACACAATTTACACTCAGTACCCTTTGAATCACGTTATTGCCGTCTGAGCTCACATTACCAGTCACCAAACTGATAAAACAATACCGGACCAAAAATGTTTTTTCTTACATTGTGCTTGTCTACATTTCGGCCACAGATCCCTGTCTTAGACATACTCTCATCTTTAGTCATGCGTTGAACTGGCCCGGGTTGTTACAACGCCAGGTAGGAATGCTGAAGTAACACAACAGCCGGGCAACAAACCAGACAGAAATCACTTCATGATCTCCCTGTTGCAAATCAGCTCAGTAAGCGTGAAGGTAAATTCTGGGTACCTGTGGAGCATAAATAAACTGCCGAGACCTGAATTTGTCTTTAATGAGCCAAACCGCTTGTATGTAAATTCACAAACGCACAGAACAAATCAGAAATAGTTCTTTTGTCTGCACAGAATCAAAGCACCAAGCAAAGAGTTCACCTGTCACCTCAGGCATGTGACTTCGCCTCCAAAAATGAATGCATGTAGTGTTCGTCACATGTGGTGTACAGTAAGTACTGTCCCCTCAATCCACGAGCATAAATCTGATTCTCTGGGTGCCGTATCTAGCTCTGATATCTTTGATGAACCCTTTAAAATTTGCTATCCAACTTCTCCAACAGTTTAAATTCTGCCCTCCAGGATAAACTTGTTTCTGTCATGTTAGCCGGCTCATTATCAGATACACAGGTAGAGGGCTTGGCTGGGCTAAAAGTGCTGTAAAAGTAAAGAAAAACAACATTTTTTCCTTCTACACTTTGATTAATGATGACAGTTTAAACCCGTTGGGGAAAATCAGCTTTAAACAGCAAGGCAAAATGCAAGAGAAAGAGTTTTCAACTTCCCGCTTTTAAGTTACTGAAAATGCAACACGAATTGAAGCTGAAGCTTTGTTGAACTTATACCCTGAATTTAAGGATGAGGAAGCTGGGTAGTTTTACTCTAAGCTCAGTGTGAGATGTAGTAGCAGTACTCTTAATTCCAATTTACTTTATTATTTATTTACTTGTTTATTTAATGTCTAAACTGCAGCATAACTACGTGCACATGCTCAGTTCATAAAATCTGACTTTTTTCCTTATTTGCCGAGATAATGATGCTTTACACTCGTTTCCTTGTCTAGTTACCCTCATCTAATCTGTAACCACACTTTGTCGAGTCGTTCCACTTCAAATTATTATCAAAAAGTGTTTTTTTTTCTTCTCTCTTCTTTTTTTGAATTACCTACCCAGTTATAAGAAGTAAATGCATCAACACTAAGTGAAACATCTCTCTGCCACACAGGGTGGATTATTGTTGTGTATTTTCTGGCATTAATACCAGAATCATGTACAGTACAGTTTAGCAGTTTCACCCGTCAAAACAGCTTATTATCAATGGAAAATCATTAACTAATTTTAATCTTGTTATTTGGAAGAAAAATCCTGTAATATCTTCTACAATCAACCAGATTTTTAGAAATAGAATACAGTTTCATTTTTCCAGCGTGAGCATTTAAGGCATACTACAGACACGAGACCAGACACGATACTGAAAACAAACCTTTTATCTAAAAGGACTAGAAAGTCAGGAAGACTTGAGGACAATGTACTGGTAAGCATCTTGTCTGAACATACTTTGACTTGCAGGGCGGGGGAACTTGGAGGATCGAACCAGCGTTCTTCCGTTTAAAGGACAGCGAGTTCACCACCTGAGCTGCAAAGAGAAGTCCAAGGTTTTCCGTTACTCTCAGCTTCCCCTGTGCCACACTTCTTCTTGAACTCGTCTCTGCACAGGAAGCGTATACATACAGTGTCTGCCCGCCCACCTGCTCACTCTGATGGGGTCATTTGTGGTGATTTCTCCTGTTGAGCAATAACTCTGACTGTTGATTTACCAATGTTCTTACGTAATCACTAAATGGCAGGCAGCTGCTTTCTCTGTTTTGTTTTGTTTTCTTTTTCTTATAAGGTCAAACTGGCCCAGGAATGTTTGTGTTTCTTGTTGATGGGACCCATAAATATTATATTTGAGCCATGAATACCTTTGATGCATTGCACAGAAAAGAAAAAAAACAACAACCTTACAGTGGGCTCACTCAAGCTTTGCTCCTCTTGTACTTTTTATTTCTTTATTATCTTGCAGCTTAGTCGAGACCATTCTGACTCACTGAAAAAATTATAAAAAGTATCAAGGGCAGCCAAAAGAAAATTATTTTCATTAAAACTTCAACTACATGTTTGTTGTCTTGTGTTTTTGACCATTCAAAGTACTTTTACACTATAACCCCCTCCCCATAATTTACAACCATGCACTGATGAACGCATCTAAGGCATTTGGCAGATGGCTGCTGTATCTCCTGAGTCACGGCGGCCGTTAACCTTCTAATACTCGAGGTTGGGGTACTTTTACCAAACTCACAACCTTTTGAGGGGACTCGTCCTTCAGGGTGAACATGAACAACTGGCTGTGTGAAGGAGGGACACCTGGGAGAATTGTTCAATAAAGTGAATCTCCTTAACCTGATTGTGAGGTTAAAGTGAGATTTGAAATATGGCTTCAAACACAGGGAGTTTTATCTAAAATCATTAGAGAGATTTATCTATTTTATTTTTTTACAGTGGGTCAGTAACACAGATGTTATTTTTATTGAACCCTCTCTCAAGATTCACAACTTAATCTCTGCCAAAGTTGCTAAACAATATTTCTACTACTCTCCTAGTTAGGAAACATTTTACATTGATAGATGCTCTTACACACAACAGAACACATTCAGACACACTGTACACGCTGAGGAAAATATATAGAAATAGAAATATGTACAGGTATATACAGATGTAAATACATTTATAAACATGAAAAGGTGAGTGAGTGGTAGTGGCACATGTAATATTACACATATGTATAGATTTTTAAAAATATATATTGTTAGGCCGAGCAGGTACATGAATACTCATGTTTCTTTTTTTTTTTGCAATTATAACTGAAAACTTTAATGTTTTCATACCTTTAAACATATAATAATAATAATGATTTAAAAAAAATAAAAAATAAAAATAAAAAAATATATAATGGCAGCAACAGCGATATCAAACTATATATATATATATATCCATATATACATACAAACATACATACCTATAAGGCACAAGTTCGAAAAAAAAATAAAGATACTCATGTTTCTGACAACTTTTGGCATCATTTTTGTAATAGGTTATAAAAAATAGTAGTATTTCAGGATTCAGGAAGTACACTGATGTTCTTATCACCATCCAGGAAAATATGTTTAGAATTAGAAAGATTGGTTTAAGAGGAAAATGCTTTCCAAGAAATAAAAACTGGCATGTATTAATTTCTAAATATACTTTGGCTGGCACTGATACCTTTTGTTATTTAAAAGGATTTGTTGTCATTTTTGTTCCTGTGTATCTGTTGAAAAGCTTTGTTTATCCGTGTTGAGGAGAATGATGGTGCAAATGTATGGGCTTGACACAAAGCAAGGGGAGATATTTCTAAAGGAGAAATGTTATGCCTTTGTTATGAACAGAAGCACATCAGCAAATATCTGAAAAAAACAATCATGCAAGCGTTGAGGGTCATGCAAAAAAAATAGTGTTTTGGAAAATATCTGGCCTCCAGACAAAGACTGATATGAAAAGCATCAATTAAGGGACACACATATTATTCAATTGCAGAATATCTTTGTTCAGAAAACCCAGTGCCCTGAGGCTTACTGTAAAGTGTAATTTTTAAACTTTTAATTATAACGACAGTAGGTTGTCATGGAATAATATAAATACCATAGTCCAAGGTAGCTAATCTTTTCTTCTGGATCGTTGTTTATAATTGAGCTATTGCTTTAATTATAACAATGTGGACGTGTTGATGCAAATTAAACTGTCTGGGAGAAGACAAGTGATGTGTTTGGCTGGCTGCCACAATCCATTCAGGAAGCACTATAAACGCCCACCCAATGTAAAATTACCTAGATTGTCTTTGTATTATGTCTTAACTACATACCCAGACCCTTTCAGGGTAATGTAAACCTTTTTTTAAGGAACACAGACACTATCAGTGCGCTATCAGTGAAACAGTTTCGCTACAAATTAGGGCTTACCAAAAAGTGTACAGGTGTTGTGCCAAAAAGTGATTGCCTGCCAGAATCAATACATCCATGGCCAGAATCTGATTTCTTCTGATTTCTGGCCCCGGGAGCGTGCACAGCAGCCCGTTGAATGATAGCGCCAAAACGTCAGATTTTCAGATTATGAAGCTCAATAATGAGATCAAATCATATTTAGGCAGAAACAACCTTTCATTAACTGTATTTGGCCTTCAATCAATTTTTGGCAGGTGAAAATGCCTATTTTGTGTTGTAATGGTCCTTTAAAAGAGTTAAAAGCAATCCTGTGAGCTCTAGTGTTTATATTATAAAGCTCAAGAATGAGATCAAATCATATTTAGGTAGAAACAACCTTTCATTAACTGTATTTGGCCTTCAATCAATTTTTGGCAGGTGAAAATGCCTATTTTGTGTTGTAATGGTCCTTTAAAAGAGTTAAAAGCAATCCTGTGAGCTCTAGTGTTTATATTATAAAGCTCAAGAATGAGATCAAATCATATTTAGGTAGAAACAACCTTTCATTAACTTTATTTGGCCTTCAATCAATTTTTGGCAGGTAAAAAGACCCATTTTCAGGGGAGAAAGAAATCAGATTCTGGCAGGCAATCACTTTTTGGCACAACGCCGGTACATGACTGGTGCCATGTCTGCTACAGCCCAGTAGGCGGCGACATAATCGACGTTGTTTAATCACCGCCTTATTAATTCAGACGTAGAAGAAGAAACGCGTCACCCCTCTCTTCCGCTGTGCGCTTGCAGGAGCTATCAAGCTAACACATCGGCCCTCTCCTGGAACTGGCGGCAAAGCGTGTGCATTTAATATTTTGTGAAATTTTAACTCCAGATAGGTAAGCTTCGGATCTTGTGTTTGACTTCACAATTCGTATGGGGTTTCGTTCAGTAGTAGCTTCTTCCACTGTGATTCCGGCTAGCTTTGTTAGCATCGTGGTGGAGCAGAGACTCTGTCTGTTTGCCAAGTTACACAAAAATATGGTTATTTTGAGTAATTATGGAAAGGGATGGATGTAAAATCCATGACAAGTAATAAGTCACACATTAGCGGCATGGTTTGATCCATCTAACCCCCCCCCCTTTGACACAGTCCTGCTCTTTTCCGAGCAAATTATTGATAATTTAATAAGCGATAAATACGTAGATGTTAAACGCCTAAGGGGGAAAAACATTATCTAAGAAACTTATTTAACCTTCGTCTGTTGTTAGGGTCGCCACCGACACGTTCTTAGGTTTTAAATTCATAAAACTACCACAAAATTGCGTTTATTGCATCAAGGCTTTTTGACTTTGTCAGGAACCTTTATTTCAACAAAATAATATCCAACATTTTTTTTCACTAAATTATAAAATGCTCTGGTTGAAATTGTTACCTTTTACTTTTTTTTCCATTTCCTTGCAGTAACTGTGTCGAAATTTACCCATAACACCATAGATGTTACTATAGTTAATTATATTAAAATGAAATAAATGTATTTAAGATATGTTTTCTAATACCCCTCAGTAATAGCCAGGTAACACAGCAACCTTTTATTTATTCATATGATTCTCTTGAGGCTCATTTTACCAGTTTTTAAAATTGAAATTAAGGGCTATACTGACAAAAAAAGGCCCAGAGTCCCATACCAAAAATATCAAAACCAATATTTTCATGGATAAGGAAGCCTAACAATGTAACCAAGAGATGAGAAACAAATTGGATGATGGATAATTGCTTTTAGTTTATTTTAGAGATAATTTAAAACACGGGTCAAAACCGACCCGTTAACATCTGAGATGGTAACAGAAAGCTAACACCAGACAAAGGTTAAGTCATTTAATACGTTAAATGAGAAGTAACTTGTAAAGGGAGACATTTTACACAAAAAAATACTAAAGTACGTCAGAAAACAACCATTACACACAAAAGAGACGACAAGCTTCAATATGTGTTTAACGTAGAGACGTAGATGGAAAAGTACAGATATCCTGAAATAAATGTGACAAGGAAACGCCATCAGCAGAATGAGACAATCTTACTAGGAACGTGTTTACAGGATACACATATATACATCAGTGAAATGACCTATTCCTACTGTAGTTATACAGAGCTGAGTAGTGAAAATACATCAAACTTTTGTGACTCAGTTTTTTGCTGTTCTCTCTCTCATTCAGGTACATCTGTTTGTACGTGTCTTAAAAGAAGAACTTTAAAATGGGAGGTAAGATGACATGTCACGGATGTAACTTTTGCATTTTAAATGGCAATGTTAGCTGTTATTCATGCATGTAAAGTACATTGTCCCAAGGAATGTTAAACTTGTTTGATCGTGCCAGAGGGTTGAGGGGGCGGGTCCACAACTCCTTAGTTTTGTGAGGTATAAGTTGAACAGGTTCAGTGTTAGTTGGCTCAGCAGGCATTAAAATGGATATTGTTATGCTCATTTTCAGCCATCTATTCCTAATCTATGATATGTTTAATAATGGCTTAGAACCCAACACTCATTTATTATCCCAGTAATTATTTCTGAATAATGAATGAAGAGAATTACTGTTGTGGTAAAAAGTATCTAATACCTCTGTATAAACACATTTTAACCACAAGGTGACTTCAACACCCAAATAAGACAGAAATAATATGATAGCACCTTTTTTTTTTAAATTAAGACTCTTTAGACAAAAAATAACATGCAGTTTTCAAAACATCTTTGCAGTTGTGTCAACCAACTAAACCTGAAATGGCACAGACTAATAATGACCTCACAGAGTAACTGAACATTTCCATCACAACTCTACACTTTTTTTTTCTGTAAGAAAAAAACAACAATGCAATTGACATATAGAGATTAATGAATGTCTTTAATGAGAAATTAACAACTGAGTAATGTCAACAATGAATGGAATAATGAAATGGTGTAGAAATGTATAACTTGCTAAAGCAGAGAGGAAAAGTGTGCTCGCATGTTTAGTGCCCAAAATGCCCATTAGATGCGAGCCAAGGAGGAAACCAGAAACAGTACAGTTTACCCCTATGGCCACCAGAAGCTAAACATGAAGCTCAAAAAGTCAAGGAACCAGCACTAACTACACTTACAATTGGGTAAAAACCCCAAGAGGGAAAACAACCCAGAACCCATAACTGGAAAATAAGGAAGTTAAACACGTAACCGTTCTTTTTCTGTTTCAGAACAGGAGTCTGAAGATTATAAAGGCAAGTCGACATCAGGGCTGGTCCCACTATCAACCTATAAAAACAAGGACTCAACACAGCAACACAAAAATCAGAACCACACACACCAAATAATCAGAACTCCTTCAGTAACACCTCAATATAATACCCTTGAAGTGGTAATCTTTAAACAGGATCAGGATCCCGGTAGTGGGAGTCAACATAAGTGCAGTATGTATCTCTAATTATATGATGACCAACAAACACCACCATGAGTTATCAACACATCATTTTACAGTTCTACTTGACTGGGGGGAGTTTAAAGCCCCCTAGTGGTAAGAAATCTGAGACACGGGTGTGATCAGAGGTCTAACAACTTGATTTTCTTCTTGCTTTTTCTTTTAATATTCATTCAGGGGAGGTTGTTTAGGACATCTGAGAACCACATGGACAATTGTAATGGAATTGATGCTATATAAATGAATGCAAATATTGAATCGAACTGAATTTAAAAACAAAATTCGAGGGTTATCCTATATTCCAAATAATTTTTTTACAAGAAACACTCGAAACAGATCATTAATAATCAAGTCCGAACAGACGTGTGTGTGACACCACAAGCTACAGTCCTGGTGAGGTCACAGATGCTTTGTCCCAGGAATTGCCCTTGTGATCCACACTGCCCGTGGAAACAAACTGGAGCTTTAAAAATAGCAGGAGTGACCATAACAACGTCAAATAAACTTTTGCGTTCTTAATTTTACGAGCAACGTTTGAATACAAATTATAACCGAATACTCCGGTGATTGCATACTCAGACTTTAAGATTTATGTGCTATTAATGTGCACCCATAAATTACCTTTTCATTTGGACAGGTGTTCTTAATGTCCATCGTAAAGAACATCAACACTCCCCGAATTTTGAGGGGAGTGGAGAGGTTTAATTCCTATTTAACAATTATAATTCACATGAACTAAAGTTAATAGATGTCAGTCTCAGGCTTTTCCAAAGAATTGTGTGTGATTGAACAAATTATCTACCCACGCCCCCAAAAAAAAAATAAAAATAGAATGACCAGTAACATTAGACTTAGCAGAAAATACGCAAAGCTGAAACTCAAATGATCTCCAACAGGGGTGTCCAACATCGGCCCTTGGGGAACCAGACCTGCAGGTTTTAATGTTTCCCTCCTTCAGCACATCCTGATACAAATGACACTAACGGACGTATACAGACCTTGATGACAAGCTGATGATGACCATTAATTAGAGTCAAATACCTAAAACATGCAAGACGGCCCTTGAAGACCGGCTTTGGACACCCCTGTCCTACAATAAACACAAACAAGACTGAAATGAACTTAATACACAAACGGTTATCTTTAACCATTAATAGGGCTCTAAGTAAAATACCTTTTAAAATTTTTATTTAGACGGCTGTTGGATAATATTAAAGGAGTCCCCCCCCTTTTTTTCTCTCTCTGGTAGCAATTACTGGAAATAAGTGGGGTATACAGGTGTTACCATATGTTACCATACATGGTTACCTGCCCTGCAAAAGGTTAAGTCAAAACACGGGTCTTGTGTGTTCCAGTGAAGATCCCGGCGTTGGTGAACAGGCTCCTCTGTACACACAGTTCTTAAACAAATACAGAGAATTCATAAGACAAAAAACTAAGGAGACAGAAATTAAATATAAAAATAAGTTAACTAATATTATAAGGACCTGTAGGAGAGAATACTATAGTAAAGTATTGGATGATAACAAAAACGACATTAAAGAAATATGGAGAATACTAAAGAATGGAGTAAAACAAGGCAGTTGCCCAAACCTTTTTTATGTGGACAACAAAGAAATTATAATATGAATGATGTTAACAGATTCAATTAATTTTTTGTGAATGTTGGCCCTGATCTAGCAAGCAAAATACCTGATACTGCACCTGAGGGAGAGAAGGATTATTAAGTTCAATGTTTATTACAGCAGTGGAAGAAGAAGTCATACATACTGTTACTAAATGTAAAGGCAAAAAATCCACGGACTGTGACGACATTGATATGTCTGTAATTGAGGGTATTTCAAAACCGCTTGCATACATTTGTAATTTACCATTCACGACTGGTAAATTCCCAAATAAAATGAATACTGTAAAAGTAATACCTCTGTACAAATCTGGGAACAGACACCACTTCACAAATTACAGACCTGTCTCTCTGCTTCCACAATTTTCCAAAATTCTTGAAAAGCTTTTCAATAATCGGCTGGAAAATATCATAAATAAACACAAACTATTCTCTGATTGTCAGTATGGGTTCAGGACAAATGGATCTACATCATTGGCATTAATAGATTCAGTGGAAGAAATAAGTTCTATAGATCAGAAACAGCACACACTTGGAATATTTGTGGATTTAAAAAAAGCATTTGATACAATTAACCATGGTATTTTACTTACTAAACTGGAACGGTATGGCATCAGGGGTACAGTTTTACAGTGGGTGAGGAGCTATCTGAGTGACATTAAGCAATTTGTGAGGCTCGGTGATTACTGTTCCAAATGTTTGAGCATTACTTGTGGTGTCCCCCAGGGGTCAGTGCTGGGACCCAAATTGTTTATTCTTTACATCAGTGACTTATGCCAAGTATCTAAACTACTAAAACCTGTTCTATTTGCTGATGACACAAATCTGTTCTGCTCTGATACTGATTTACAAAAACTAATGATGTCACAACATAATTGAGTAAGTTAAAAATATGGTTCACTGATAACAAATTATCATTAAACATGAGTAAGACAAAAATAATGTATTTTTGGTAATCGGAGAAGTGATATGCAAATAAAAGTTGAATTGGATGGCAGTGATATTGAAACAGTAAACGAAATCAGATTTCTTGGAGTAATAATGGATGATCAAATTAGCTGGAAATCTCATATTAAGCATGTACAAAACAAAGTTTCAAAGAGCATTGCAGTTCTTAACAGAGCAAAACAGGTTTGGGATTACAGGGCCCTTCATATTCTTTACTGCTCACTAGCTCTTCCATATTTCACTTACTGTGCAGAAATTTGGGGCAATAACTATAAAACCAGGTTACATTCATTACTCATACTTCAAAAGAGAGCAATGCGATACATTCATAAGGCTGGATATCGAGATCACACTAACTCACTATTCTTACAGTCTAAAGTATTAAAACTTATGGATTTAGTGGCATTTCAATCTGCACAAGTAATGTTTAAAGCAAAAAATCATTCGCTACCGGATAACATTCAGATATTATTTATTGGGAGGGAAGGGGGTTATAATTTAAGGGGAAACCTAAACTTCAAATCTTTATTTGTGCGTACAACAAAAATAAGTTTTTGTGTATCAGTTTGTGGAATCAAACTGTGGAATGATTTGAATTTGGAGTTAAAAGAATGTACAAACATAAAACAATTTAAGAAGAAATATAAAGACAGTTTATTTGAGGTATAAAATGCAAGACTGTGTTTAAAGATCAGCAGCTGTTTTGCTATTTCGTCATGTTGTCTTTGTATTATAATAATAATAATAATAAATAACTATTTATCCGTTAGGAACTTAATTTGTGTAAAAGCATCAGCATCAGTGCGTGTACAGATAACATATGCAACAGGACAGTACAGAAGCAACCCAAACAATCACTATATACATTGGGCAATCACAAGTACTGCTGGACTTAAACCATAGCATAGATAAAATACGAGAGAACAAAGAGATAAAAAAAAAAACATAATAAGTCCCAAACATAAGTATGTTTGTATAGATATACGTATTATATTTATATCAGTCATATTATATTTATATCATAGTTATATTATATTTATGATAGAGCTTACATTTGGTATTAAACGGGTTATTTTTGTAAACATGATATATATTTATTTATACAAATTAGTGTATAGTATAAAAAGTAAATGCAGGCATATAATTTATGTCCACATGCCACAAATGATTTATAAATAATTTTTAAACTGAAGGAATCCTCTCTGTCAGATGTCGCGGTGAAGACCAAAAGAGTAGTTAACTGTCCCTGCAGAACCTGAAACACTACTATTAGTGTGGGTTTGACACTTGTCAGCTCATTCTACAAGTTTTCAGGTGATCTTAAGATGCTCAAAGGTGATGTCATCCCAGAGGCATTTCATGCAGTTAAGTGAGTTAGTATGCAATAGTTCATTAGTGTTAACAACAAATCATTCACACCACTCGGTTCAACCATCGCCACCATCACACATGATAAAAATTAAAAAAACAACAGAACTAGTGGTGTACCTAAAGAAAAAAAAAGTGTGTATTATGTCATATTTCATGCATCAAGGGGTTAACTAATCACACACGAACGGACGAATACTTTACACATCATATTTGATCTGTCTTATTCAAAATGTATATATTTTATAAGCTTTCTAAACAATCAACGGGAAATGCAGTTAAGGAAAACATGTCATGTAATGTTTAAATTTGGTTTTAACATTATGCTTTTTCTTCCAGATCCAGCTTTTCATCGAGACTGTCCTCTGGACTGCAAAGTTTACGTGGGTAATCTAGGAAACAATGGCAACAAGACAGAGCTAGAAAGAGCTTTTGGCTACTATGGTCCTTTAAGAAGCGTTTGGGTTGCCAGGAACCCCCCAGGCTTTGCTTTTGTGGAGTTTGAGGATCCCAGAGATGCATCTGACGCTGTGAGAGAATTGGACGGCAGGTAATACCCACACAGCATCTTTATTGTTCTTGTAGGAGTTTGTTTTATACACTTAATTGATTAAATTTCTGTAGAACAATGTGTGGTTGTCGAGTCCGTGTGGAGTTGTCGACTGGGGAAAAACGGTCTAGGAGCCGCGGCCCTCCTCCATCTTGGAGCAGACGACCTCGGGATGAATTAAGGCGACGTAGTCCTCAAGTCAGAAGAAGGTACGTATTTCTTGACAATTTCCATTAAAAAGATGTTCATGTTTTATATTCAGTGTGTATTAAAGCACATGTTGGTTAGTACACAGTTTAAACATTCAAATGTTAAAATCATGATAGAGCAACCAAAATGTCAGATTTAACACCTAATGTAAGTTTTTCAAACCAAAGCCAAATGGAGAGTAAAGATTCTGATTGCTGTGACCCAAATCAAAGTCATCATTCTTGGTGCTCCATATGACATCAGTTGAAGGATTTTATGACCACCATAAATTTAGAGTGAGCTTTTCAGTAGCTAATCTAGGGATCTGATCGCTTCAGACTTGTCACTCCCTTTTTATTTGTTTCGTGGCCATATTCACAAACGGTAGGATGATTCATTACGTACAACGTCAATTTTGATGTATAAATTAATTCATTGTAAAATTACTAAATGCATCTGGGGACTGGCAAAAAAACCGAACTTATTGTGTGCAGGTTTCAGTGGCTTTGTAGTGTTTTAGGAGCAAGTTTGACCTGCTCTAAATTGGATTTATCTAAAAGGATTTACATTTGGATTTAGGATTATTAATTACATTTTTTTCTTTTTGTGAATATGGCCCCTGATTACATATTGATTGAAGTGATAATTATTACATATTTCAAAGTAAGTTTTTATAAGAGCACCCAAGTTGAGTGGCAGCTTTTTTCAGTACTTGACCCATTATTAACCCTTTTTATAAAAGAATGTCTGTAAAATACCGAACTCTACCACAGTTATCTATCGTAAGGGTAACCTGGAGACGCACAGTTATAACTACATCATCCTTCATACACACTTTTAAAATCACTTTCTGTAGGTGTAAATTTTGTTTTCTCTCTGAGTTTAGTTGCCATCTATTAATAAAACTGAACCCCGTTGCAGAGTCACCACCACGCTTCTCACCATCTGAGTCAGTCAACTAGTCCTCTTTCAGCATCATGTGACTGCTGACCAGCGAGCCCCAATCAGCTTGTCTGTGTTGTCACATGACCCAGGCACACCGCCAGTCGTCAGGTTCCACCAACCTTTTGGTTCCTGAGCATGCAGTTCCCAGCATCCTCTTCTACCTTCTCCGACCTTTACCCAAACAACAGGGGTCCACTTCACATTATCAACCAATCAGCATCTATACTCTTTCTAGTCTACTGTATCAGCGGGAACAGCCCCGGGCTTACATCCCTACCAATCCCTCACCCCCCAAAAAAGGCAGGAAAAATCTACAGCTACCCCCTC
Organism: Cololabis saira; assembly: GCF_033807715.1. NCBI lineage: Eukaryota > Metazoa > Chordata > Actinopteri > Beloniformes > Belonidae > Cololabis > Cololabis saira. The sequence continues at coordinate 22,225,871 of NC_084594.1, read as the reverse complement.
CAACCAGCTACCAAGCAACTTCAATATCTCCAACATTTGCATCATGTGGCAAATCCTCTCTGCAATTCGACCTCCCACACCATCAGTCTGGCTTCCTTGCGCCATTTCTATCTTGCCCAATTCCCCCAGAATAGTAAGTTGTTTTTATCCTGCTCTTTATAGATTATATGGTTACTCTAGCATTCAAAGCTGCTTGACAGTTTTTTTTTTCTTCAGCAGTTTATGATATCTAGAACAATGTCAGTGCAGCACTGCAAAAATCTAAAGCTCAAAGAACTGGATCATCATTCATTAAATTTCATTTGAAAAGAAATTCTCATTTTATTTAATGTTCAGTGTAGTTGTGCTGCTGATTGGATTTTCATGGCTCGACATTAAGGTATCATAAATAGTATCCATAAGTAAAATAGTGTGCTTTATACTTTTAGATGCTGCTTCTGATTGTTTTTCTATTTATTCTTGCGACTATCACAAATTATGAAACACTAGTGTTTTATCATTTGTGCCACATGTTTTTATTTATTTTTTTTATAACCAAACCTTAAAATGATCAGCAGACCCACTAAAAGGCGCAAACTGCTTTGCATAGAACATCTTGCACAGGCTACGTGCCACCTGTCTTATCACAAACCAATTTAAAAGCTGTACTGCAGCAGACTCGCCTTTAAAAGAAATATCAAAGTTGAGTCTTAATGTCGAGCCCTGATTAAGTTGCTGGATGCAGATGATCCGTCTGTTAACAGACCAGAAGAACGTGTAACCACGTTTCCGAGTGTAATCCAAGGCTCTTTTAACGCTCAAAGTGCCAAAGGTTTCATTATTAACAGGAAATTAGTACATTTTCTATTCCAATTGTTTTTTTGTTTTATTTTATCTTTGTATTTTTTTTAACTTCACACCTTAGATCACCAAAGAGGAGGAGCCTAAGCCGCAGTCGCAGCAGGTAAGATTTGAGAAAAACCTTTTATTTAGACTACACAGTCTGTGAGCTACAAAAAACATTTTCTTTTCTTTTTTTGTCGATTAGATATTTATTTTTTCTTTCTTCTTCAGGTCTCTTTCAAAGGATAGACGTAAATATCGGTCTCTTTCCAGAGACAAGACCCGTAGGCGCTCAAGATCCTTCTCACGATCAAGGAGGTAAGATTAACTATCACCACACCAAGTACTTTATCTTCTATCAATAAGTAAAATTATTCACCGGATGTTTTGTTTTTACAGTCGCTCCAGGTCTAATGAAAGGAAATGAAGATCATGGATTGTTCTGCAGGGTCATGCTAAGGTTGTGAAAAGATGACATTTTATAGTCCTGTTTTTCTTTTTAGATTTCGTTTGTGAAGTTAAGGCAACCGAAGCGTGGTCATTGTGCAATGTCTGTTAAATGAACAACAAATGACTTGAGTGTTCTGTTTTTTTTTTTTGTTTTTTTTTTTCCCCTCTTGTCCTCTATACTTAGTTACAAGATGTTTGGTCTTGCCCTGCATGTTTTGACACTGTATACTGCATTTAATTGGAACAACAATGTAATTTTTTTTTTTTTTAATGTCAAATTAAACTTGATGTTTTGGTTTTTTATTCTTTGACTCTTCATTACTATGTGGATCACTGTGAGATATGGTCGAGGGACTGTGACAGAAAGCAAACTTAATGTTATAAATAACAGGGGTGGTTATTAATAGGTTGTCTAAAACATCTATAATCCATTATTTTACCTATGGTATATCACTTTTGCAAAGGATGGCATTCAGGACTTGACTCTGAGCTCTAAGAGTTTGTGATGATGCAGTTTAGTAACTTATTAAATAAATGTATTTGTTTTTTCCAAGGTGATGTCATTTTTGCCCAAACATTTTAAACTTGATTGTTGCATGCGTTAGTAATATCATGACAGTTTATCATGTGATATTTAAAAAAAAACTTTGCTATATGCACTTCAGGAAGATACTGCGTGGTGCGGATAAATCTGCAAGTAAAACCCACACAGGAAGTGCTCAGACATGCTTGCCGTTTATGAACACACCCCCATGTGTGATATCAACTCCCATTGAGCAGAGGCTGCCGAGTTGCCATTGCAGTGTAGCTCGTGTTGTGAGACGACACAGTTGGTAAGTACAAGTGGGGGTCATTTCTATTGAAGGTCACAAGTCGTTTAGCAAAACAAGGCTGCTAAACAGTTTTGCTTTTTCTTTAAAACTAGTTGTTTAATATGGATGTACTGGCTGTACCACGCTCAGTTGAGTTGTAGTACAGCACTGTTTCTAATGGTGAATTTACTGAGCTTTAATGCTGTTTGTAGGTTGGTTTGAAATAAAGCCTTAACACTTGGGAACAATTAAGAGACTTTGTTATATAATTTTCTCTTTATTCAGCTTATTGGTGCTTATTAATATTTAAACATGATTTATCTAACATATTGCACAACAGGATGTTTCATACTTGAGGCACAACCCAGAGAAACCATGTCTGCACACGGTGACAGGAAAAAACGGATTGGTTCTCGTCGAATGGCACCAAAACCAAAAGAAACCTTGGAGGCTGACTATCATGGAGTAGAAAACATGTCTACAGATCAACAGTTGGTGCCAGAGGAAGGTGTCAGATCATTACTTGCCCCGGCTGCAGATGGCTCAACATCAGATATCCAACACCCACCCGCACCTGAAGTCTCCATGCACAGAAAGAAGTTAGGATCTAGTCGAAGGAGGAGAGGAGGGCAGCATGCGAAAGGCTTTGAACCTCAGGAAAATATTGAAGAGACTGAGAGTAATAGTCCTAAAACTCAGATGTCTGTTGCAGCACAGCTAGAAATGCACGAGGAGTTAAATCGAGGGAGTGAGGATGATATATCTGCAACACTTGACACCTCCATGTCTTCAAGCACCACGACAGCAGTCTGTCTGGAGGATGTTACAGAACGTTTAACTCCCGAAGTTGATGTTCTGCAATCTTGTGAAAATGAGAGAGGGGCTGACATTCTTGAAAAAGAGGAACTCAAAGAAAGCACACAAACTTTTGATCTCTCTGGACCAACCGGTTTAGGTGTATCTTCGACTCAACTGAATCAGCACATAATCACTAATCAAGCAGAAAGTGTTAACGTGTGTGTCCTAGCGGAGTCAGAAAGCCCTGTGAAAGATGACTCCGACTTGTTCTGGCAAGATGGAAGTTTACAGGGCGACTACTCGGTGGATGAGTCACATGTTAAAACACTGGTTTTAGAGTCTGTGACGACAGAGAAAACCGCAAATAAAAGCACCCTCGAAGAGAGAAATGAAATTGTGGGCACTGTTGAGGAAACAAACGTTTTGTCACCAAAAGAGAAGTTTCCCGAAAATGAACACTTTGAAGTTTTCAAATTGTCTGAAGTCACAGATTCACAGCATTCAGAGTCTGTTATAAAGAGGAAACATGAAAAGGATGGTGGGGCGTTACGTCTGCAGGATATGCACCAAAATGATGTAGCCTCTCAAAGTGCCACACTACATGACAAAGACAATCCTGACATATGTTCTGTAGACCAGGGACCTGAAAATATCAGCACTGAGCAGTCTGAACTTGTCCTGAAAAGTACTGATTCTGCAGCAAAAAGAGAAGTTTCAACCTCTGATGAAAAACACAAGTGTCCTACTAGAGAAGGACATCTGGAGGCTTTAGACCAGAAAAATGAAGATGGCGATGCGATTGATTCTGAGAAAACTGGGGTCACCAAATTAGAAGTAGCAGATGGAGGCTTTGTGGAGCCTATAAAAACAGTACAGAGTTATGAACAAAGTGTTCATCAAATAAAAGGAGTCGTTAGTGCAGACTTCAACGCTCCACTTGATCCCCAACTTCAGGATAGTTCTGTGAGCATGGATGAGCAAATACATCCTGGCCTCAGCCTCAGGGGAAACAGAAGAAAACTTGCATCAAGCCGCAAAATTAAAGAAAGACATCTTGTTAAAAAACCCGAAGAGGACATTTTGGACAAATCAGGGGATGTTGAAGCCCTCGAAACCACAAATATACTCTTCAATACAAATACAATGAGCCAGGAAGAACCGAATCAAGACTCTGATCGTGATATTCTCTCGTCCATGTCACAAGAGAGCTCACTGTTTCCGATCTCTGCAGCTGGTTATTCTAAGGTTCAGATCTCTGTGCCAACAAAGGATGCCGAGGACGACCTGGACATTGTAATTGTTAAAAGCAAACACCTTCCAGAAGATCAAGATGAAAGAGAGGCTGAAAATAATTTAAAGGTGGCTAATAGATCAGTGGAAGTCTCGCTTCAGGAGGTGGATAAATCTGGAAGTCGTCAAAATAAAGAAGACGTAAGTGCTCATGTTTCAGAGGATGCTGAACAGGAATTGCTGGAGGACGAGGTTCACTCAACACAAATGCCAAAAAATCTGCCTAGTGATTACACATCGGAAATAATAACAGAAGATGTGACTTTTGGAAACCAGATTGACCAAGATAAAACCATTGACATCGATCTGCCTGATTTCACAGTAACAAGTCCTGTTAATTCTGCAGCCAAACAGGAAGTTTCAGACGATAAAACAGATGTGTATCCCACAAAAGACAACATCTCAGAGGCTTTAGGCACGAGAAATGAGGATTATGAGTTTTATGATACCAATAACCCACATATGAGTGATGTAGGAAAAGTAGACTCTGCTCCAAGTCAGGTGCACGAGTTCATGGGCAGAGTAGAGCATGATTTAAAGACTGACGCTGAGCAAATATTTCATCTGGAGAAAGAAGGACCCCTCTCTGAAACGTTGGAGAACAAATCCGCTTTGTTGACCTTTCATTCACAAAGTACAGTTTCACAAAACTTTCCTGAGGGCCAGCCTGAGAAAAGCTCTGTGAGTGTGGATGAAGAGGACCGCATGGATTTTCCACTCAGAAAGAAAATGGGATCCAGTCGTAAAAATAAAGGAAAGCAGAAGGTCAAAGATGTGGTGGCAGAAGCATACTATGAGGAATCAGATTTTAATGCAAACAGCAATGAATCCAGTGAAGCTGCATTAACAGAGACAGCCTTCCAGGAAAAGTCTTCAGAAATAATGCTGGAAGGAGAGCAAAAAATTGATATTTTGCAGACGGAAGAAGCAAATGCACAGTCTGGCTCTCCATGCACTTCTGAGTCAACTATTTTTGGAGAACATTCAGCCTCAATAATAGATGAACTTCTAAGTGTTCCTTTAAGGACAGACACAAGGAGTTTGGAGAGGGATGAAAGTACAGAGCTGTTGAGACAAGATGAAGATTTTCAGCCGACTCATTTGGTGTGTAAACCACTGTCACTGTCAGAGATGGAGACTGGGGAAACCAGCAGGATCGAACAGGCAGAACCTGAACGGAGAGGTGAGAAGGCATCAGCAGTTGACGAGCTGCCGACAAAAGAGGAGCACTTATCTAATGTCAGGGTGACTCGACAGTCAGAGGATGCTGTTGGGAAAGGCCATGAACAAAAGATTGAGCCAGCGCAGGCACAGGCCATGTTGGAAACGGATTACACAATAGAGAAAGAGGAGAAGGACGATGCTACAGAAAAAAATGAAAGCCTTTCCAGAACCTCAAATGACCAATTTGAAATTGGGGACATTCACTGGCCAGAGGTGGCTGTAAAAAGTGTTGATGATTCACAGCCACAGATCAGTGGCATAAAAGGAGTAGACGATGCAATGGTTGATGCGCACGAGATGAAAAACCAAGGAAAAGATGACATGAGTCAGAATATTGAAGAAACAGCTCTAAAGGGGATCGAAGGACTCTTTTCTGAAATGGGAGACACTAAAATGTACTTAGAAAGCCTGGGCTATGAAACGCCAGCTCCGTTGGACCCTCAGCAAAGTGACTCAAGTTTTAGCCCAGATAGGAACAGAAGAGCACTAGGTTCTAGCCGGGAAACATCTATAGAAATAAACTTGGAAGAACGTGACAAAACTGACCCTCTTGACATTGAAAACATTACTGCGTTTGGCCAACAAAATGCAGATTTAGGCACAGCTGCAGGCCTCACAGAGTTTAACATCTCAAGTTCACGGCTGAGTCCTGCAGCAGAGCTGCAGCTAAACCAGTCGTACTCCAGTGAGCTTCCAGACGATAGGCTTCCCACAGTGTCCTCCATAACAGAAAAGCAGGAACAGGGTGAGGACATGGAAATGTTAATGTCCTATGGAAATTCTCAAGGCAAGGAAAACACGGAGAACGCTAGTACAACAGGAACAACCACAGAAGAAAACAGCCCGGAAAACCCAACGGAATTTGAATACGGCGTTGGGCAAACATTTTCATCACCACACGATACATTTCTTAAAAATGAGGAACAGGGTGAGAATTTCAACTCATCTGAAACTGCAGAAACTGAACATTCAGAGGACGTTGTGAGCGAAGCACACAAAGAACACACTGTCCCAACAGAAAATCAAGACATGCATCAAACCGATCAAACCTCAATTACAGAGAGCACAAGCTCTGTGCAAACACTGCAGTCAGATACAGATGTTGCTTTGGACTCCAAACCTCAGGACAATTTCTTTATCAAGAACAATGAAAGTCAGCCAGGGTTCAAGCCAGCAGGTAACAGAAGGAAAATGGGATCAAGCCGGAGGAATAAAGGAGCACACCGTGTCAGGGGCTCTGAAGCAAGCCAGAAACCAGAAGAGGGAGATTTGGAAAACACTGAGCAAGATGAAGCAACAGAAACATTAGCAACAAAAACAAGGCAGGAAGAATTACAAGACAGCATATCTACTGATATGGTAGAAAAGAGCAGTTCAACTGGAGCTGAAGATGAAAACACAGTAAAGCAGCTGGAGGTGAACACGTGTAATCCTCACAGTGTTGTGGACATCAGCGCTGTTGCAACATCAAATGTTGATCCCAATAACGAGGACTCTCCTAAATCCATTACAGACACCAATGAGAAAGACACAAAGCCTGCAGAGATTTTCGGTCAGTTAAAAGGATTTCACAATGATAAAAAGGATCTGATGCAAGCCTCTGTTTATAAAGCTGACACAGATATGCAGAATATCCTACATCATGATGACATTATCAACCCTGCTAATCGAGTTCCTGATCAAGAAGAAGTCTTTCAGTGCCAAAACACAGACGCTTTATCTTGTGACAAAAGCTCACGAGGGCAAGAAGTCCAAATGGAGCAGACAGTAAATGTGATAGAAACTGTGGAATGTTTCACAACAGAAGGAGACGACAGAACAGAGGTGGAGGGCTCGACTGGTGTGGGAAGAGCTGAGCGACATCAGGGAGAGGAGCGCATACTCGTAACCGAAGAAGTAAATACTTCACGTGAGTCAGGTGTAGGTAAGTCCACCACAATGGATACAAGAACCAGCGGAGAAGGAAAAACTCGGACAGATTACAGTGAAAACGTGCAAGAAAACCCCCAACAGAAGAAGAGAAAGTTTGCTTCCACACGCAGGAATCTACTCAACAGGAAACAAGAGGGAAAGAACGACAACAAAGACAAAACGGAGAGTGAAAATGTCCAGTCTACGGTCGGACAACAGGATACTGATGAAGCCAGATTTTCTTCTTATGAGGAGTCTAAGCAACAAAGCGATACTTCTAACCAGCAGAGCAGCAAGGATGATGTGATACCAGTCTCTCTTCCTGAAAGTGAGGTGGCTGTCAATCCGGTGGCATTTGATAAAGTGGCTGATAAAGGGTCTGATGAGAAAAAATTGGAACATTGTGTGGAGGCATCACCACTAAATGATTTTACAAGCACTGAGGCGCAAAATACCTCTGTGGTTGCAGGAGAAAACAGCAGCTCATTAAGTCAGTTAGTGACCTCAAACACTGAGACGGACGCTCCCAATGCCCCAGGGAGCTCTGAGCTTCAGATAAAAAGTGCAAGTCCAGATTTCAATTCGACCCACAGGAGAAAAAAAATAGCCTCCACCCGCAGGAGTCTTGGGTCACGAGCCAAAGGAGAGAACTTGCACCAAAAGCAGAAGGTGGATAATGAAGCAACAGAGACTTTAACAGCTGGTGAAGACTGGACAGACTTGACAACTGAGAGTTTTTCTAGTTTTATGGACAAACAACTGCAACTCCAAACAGAACACAAAGAAAGCTACTCTAAACAAGATAATGAGGAAGAAGCAGTGGAAATCACCAATGTTGACGAGTCTATTTTACAACCCCTGGTTGAGCAAAAACCTCAGAGCCAACCGATAGAAACGCAAGATCAGTTGACTTTACATCAACATCCACCTCCATCCACCTCTCCCAAAAGTGATGTGCCCTCCGACTCAGCATCTGGAGGCAGGAAAAAAAAGTTTGGATCTAACCGGAGGTCACGCTTGCATCAAAGCCACAAAGAACAAACTCAGAACGTTAGAGCGATAGATACAGAAGATAAGAATGTCGGTGGAATAACAGAGGGAGGGGGACACAAGGCGGCTGAAGACCACGGAGAAGATCCACTGTGTCTGAATAAGATATCAGAGGTGAGCAACAAACTATCAACTTCTCACTTTCTCGTAGATCATTTCTCTTTGTTGTTTCTCATTCACTTCCCCATTATGTCTTAAAAAATAAATAAATAAATAAATATATATATATAAATATATATATATATATATATATATATATATATATATATATATATATATATATATATATATATATATATATATATATATATATATATATATATATATATATATATATATATATATATAAGCTTTCTATGTTCACTTTCGTGGGTGTTTGGACCAGGATTTGCTAATGTCACAGAGCACTTTTAAAATCAGATTATAAATAAGCAGAGAGAAAAGAGGCACTGTTGTCACCCGGTATGGAACAAACCGTTTAGTTTCGAAAATGTGTATGACTGTATTCATAGTTTTAAGGATCAAGTCTGTTGTGCTTATTATTGCAGAAGTGGTCATTCTTTCACACATTCTTTTACACATACACAGTCTGTGTTCAGCTGCACCTCCTATTCGCATAAAATATCTTGCACATCGTAGTTGTTTTGAGAAAAGAAATGACACAATGAACTCCAAAGAGGAACCTGTGGCAAACATTTCTTGTTTCACATTATAGAAAGAAGAACATGCGCATGTATCTCCCTTCCTCAGAAATATGACAGACAGGTTTCAAAAGAGCATACATGTTCTTAAAGTTAAATCGGTAAATTGAATCTGTAATAGCGCCTGGTGGTTATGAGCTCAACAATGACTTAAGTCAATTATTGTCATTTTTGTGTCTGCAGGTTGATGAAAATGATGACAACGAACCACCCAGTATCAACATATCAAAGGCTGAAAAGCTCTCACAGCCGGGGACGTAAGTTCAATAAGTTAATGTACGCCTCTTGAACAAAGCCAATCACCCTGACAGCTAAAGTTTTGCAGGTTCCTCCCTGTCTCTATAAATGATCATTTCCTGCATACAGATTTTCAATCTCACTGTACCAGGTACATTGACAATAAAGTATTATTCTATTCTACATCATACACGTCGATACGCGTGTTCCTCTGTTTCACAGCAGGACGGCTCCAGTCAAGTCCCAGCATGCTGAAATCAGCCTGGTTCAAGAGAGCAAAGCGCAGATTTCCTTTGGTAAATAGAGCATTAATATTTGCACAGTACGCATTAAGTATGGACGATGAAAAACAGTTCACGTGAAAGTGATTTTGCTGTTGTGTCAGCAGGCGATTCCCGGGGGATGGAGCTCAGCTCAGACAGTTACAATGTGGTTATGATTGGAGACAGCTGTGTGGGGAAAACTTCCTTCATGAAAAGAGCTCAGAGTGGGAAGTTTTCTTTAGATATACCTGCATCTATTGGTAAGGTCCTGCCCTTTGCCATGAGGAAATATAAGTAATGATAAATAAATAATAATTATGCACAGTGTGTAAATAAATATTTGTAAGTGAACAGATTTATGTCACCAAAATATCATTTGTAGGCCTTGATTCCTGCAAGTGGACCGTGGTAGTCGATGGAAAACCTGTTTTGATACAGTTATGGGATACAGCAGGTCAAGAAAGGTACGTCTCACACGTATTATTGTTGTTTAAAAGAATAAAAAATAAAAATTCCAGTACACCACAATCCAGCAGACATGAGGCATCCTTACAGCTGCAGAGGGTGCTGATAGATGAAAAGTGTGTGTTATTAATTAACCAGAACTGTTTGACAACTATGAGGTTAACCCATCTGGCCCCACTGCCACAGTCACATGACAATTTAGAAATCTAAACAAAAGCCTATTTCTCCATCTTTGCTCTCAAATCTGCCATCCCAGCTAATGCAGTGGTAGTGTGTGAAGGGCATCAGATTTCCTACAGTCAGCTCAGCATCTTCTATGGTTCTTAATAAATATACACACACTCTTTCCTCGTGGCGGTGTTGTGCTATCCCTGCAAGTCCTCTGCAGCAATGGTCACGGATACGCCAGGCGCCACATGTATTACATGTTGGGTTTTTTTTTTATTTGGAAATAATGCTGAAATCTTTAGCTTTGTAAATAACTGATTTAAATAATCGCCTTCCCATACGTGCACATACGACAGAGCGAAGCACAAAACTCATTTCGTCCACACCTTTCAAGCATCAACAACTTCTGAATCAATTTTTAATGCTTAAAACAGAGTTTTACACATGTCCATTGTCCAATAAAGTCATTTTTTTTATACGGGTAAAAGTAATTATTTGTTCTTCTACATTCTTCAGAAAAAAAAAACCAACCAACCCCAAACCAACATATTCAAACCCCTTTCAGTGAATAGTATAATTGATAGGGGATGAAATACTTCAACAAGCAATTCATTAATAAACCATTAATAAACAGTTGATGAATAGCAAACTAGATGCACGATCAGAGGGTTTGCTCCAGATCGTGGCTCTTATGTCGGCTGTGACTCCGGCAAGTACCTGGTCATGGAAATGAAGGTCATAGGTTTCAAGGAAACATTTCTGTCAATGGTACACAAGTGTAAGTTTGTGGTTCATTGTGACCTGAAATGTTTAACCGATTGGGTTTTTATTCTAGGAAGTTGCAGTGGTTTATTTGTGGTTAGACACACTTATTTTCTCTGGTGGTCAAGGACAGGTTTGTCTCACTGCCCTCTGAAGGCAGCTCAACATGTAACCTGGTAACATCAATGTTACTTACCCAAGTAACAACATATGAATCAGATACTGCTGCAGCTCTCCTGAGCGCAAACTAGATTCTGTGCTCAAAAGTATGTGAAAAGTGTTGAGAAATATCCTTGAGGCCAGACTACAAGCTGTTCAGAACTGGTTTGGCACATTCCCCTTCGTCAATCCTGAGCTGTCCACACCCAAGTTATCTTTTATCGTTCCAGCTTCTTGTACAGACTTATAAGATCCTTGACTTTTGTTTGTCAACTCACATGTCGTCTGAAATGCTATGTTGTAGATTTGTTTGGGCATAGTTAATATCTCAATGTCTGAATAAATGTTTTTGTTTAAAACTCACACAGACTCATACTTGTCTTCAAAGGTTTCGCAGCATCACAAGACAAGTTTTCCACAAAGCTCAGGCTTTCCTCTTGATGTATGACGTCACTTCCTCTCAGAGTTTTTCAGCAGTCAGCTACTGGGCCGACTGCATCCAGGTACGACACAACTGTGCTTCAGCAGCTCACGTCAGCACCGTAGTGGCTTTGTTTTTTTTATGGTTTGTGTCTCATTTAACAAAAGTCTGAATAACAGGTTCAGAGTTGAACGCAGTCGTATGGTATTTAAACAAACCCGATGAACCACACCATTGACTTGGGGGCCCCCCCACACCTCAGGCCCTAACCAAACATGGTTTCTGTAAACCATCTCCCAAGTACACAATGCAGCAAAGTTCATAGCTCTGTTACACGTCTGCAGCTTGACTTATCTTTCCTCAGATGTATTCTGCTGAGTCTTGCTGCAGTGTGCTTGTATAATCTTATAATCTTTAAATGTATTAACTTGCCTCCTGCTTGTCAAAATTGTTCTCAGACTTTCCTGCAGTAACGTTAGGACAGGGTGGTTGAGAGTCTCCACAGCCGTGAAACCATGTGCTGTTCCTGTTGCCTCAACTTAAGAGTTGTACTAATTTCTATTTCCAGCAATAATGTTTACTATTAGGACTAATGTTGGCTCTCCATGAGAAATTACTTTCGTCATACAGATCTCCCACAGCGTGAATACCACTGCTTTCAGGATGTTAATAGTCATGCAAAAGACACAATGATGCTTTTTCTTACTAATGCAATATCAATATTAGTTATGGATGGTATGACTCGAGATATCTGTGAGCCAACAAAATAGACCCGTTAGCCACAGAGGAAGATTTAAGATTTACAGCAGATGAAAGTAAGATGATAAAACGAACCCTCGACCCTGTTCAGTGAAGACCAGCCTGTGAAAACATGTATAGTCCAAATAATCACAATTAACCTACATTTTTCAGGAAGCTGCTGCAGAAAACGTGACCGTTTTACTTCTTGGGAACAAGAGCGATCACGAAGGACGTCAAGTTAAAACTCAACAGGGGGACATTCTTGCCAAGGTATAATTTGGTGCATTTAAAAACCTCTTTCAGACAACTTTCGAACACCCTCACTGACAGCATCCTCTACTCTACTCTCACAGGAATACAACTTTGAATTCATGGAGTGCAGCGCTGCCACGGGTGAAAATGTGATTGAGGCTTTGGAAACTGTTGCCCGGTAATCCACATCTTTTTTTTTTTCACGTGGCATGTAAACGCATTCTGTGGTTTCAGTCTGAAGCATGCTGCTACTGTGACTGATTTATTTTTTTCCCTCCCCCATCATTGTTGCCAGGATGTTGAGTCAACGAGCTGATTTAAGAGAGGAAGCCACAGTGTTGCACAAAGAGCCAGTGCAGAAAAAACGATCGACGTGCTGCTGAACAGATGTGTCTATCTGAAAATTAAGACATAAGGTGACATCCTGCAACAGTGGACACAAATTATAAATAAGATTATCGGTGTAAACAATATGGGTATCTAATGCTTCTTCTTTTAACATTGTTTTAGTTTGTACATTTCAGTGCAATAAAGAAAAGTTAATGTTTTCTTTGTATATTGTGTGTATATATACTAGCAGGTTGGTGCAATGTGAGGTAACAAGTTTGCTTTGTGTGTTTCAGTCTTGATGTTAAATCCTCTCTCTCTTTGTCCAGTTTAAAACGTTCAACTTGTTCTTTTCGTGCAAGGGGGTCACTGCGGCGGGAAGCCGCTCAAAAAGTCCTCATTTTGGTATCTGCTTGGGTTTGCATAATTTACTTGCACATCAGCCCTGATGATCAGTGATCAATGATTACAAAGAAAGTCATCTCACACCCTTTGCATTGCAACGGCCAAACGATTTAAATTTGTAATGTTCATCCTGGTGTACATGAATAAAACTGAAAATTTGACATGTTAGAGGATACCGGTACTTGAAAGAACTATTAAACGTTTTCATTCTTTCAAAAAAAAGAGTATACACTTCTAGACCTGAACAGTCCCACTAGCTTTAGTAACTAATCCAACACGTATTTATACAAATTTATAGTAGGAAGTATATGTCCTTCAAAGTGATTCTCCTCTGCTCCAGTTATTGAGCTATTGAACATTGTCAAACCTATGATATAAAACTGTTTGTAATATCCTGAATCTGAACAAGTTACTTCTTTTAAGTAATACTGACAATGTTTATGGATCTATTCCACATGGAGAAGGAGTTCCTTGGTTTCTTGTAGTTTTTTGCATACCAAGTCTCTCAATAAAAATGTCAACTTCTTATTTGAAGTTTGACATCTGTTCTGAATAAACAATCTCCGTCCTCATCTTCCTCGTCATTGTCACAGCTGCCAGTGCAGTCAGATGAGAATGCCTTTCATTCCTCTGTAATTAAAGCAGTAGCATATGGTTTAATTTGTTTTAAATTTGCGCATGTGTATTTTTTGAACGTGTTTCACTGGGTAACTTTACTGCATATTTCTATCCCAGTACCCTTGTGTCACACAATCTAACAATAAAATTGCTCTCAAATTATGTCCCATACTCAGAAAGGTTCAACAGTTGGGCTGTTTGTGTCTGAAGAAAGTTGTTTTTCTTTTTTTTCTGAGAACCACTGAGAAAGAAAATGTTCCCAGTGGAACAACGAGTCCAACAATAATATGAAGAGCATGACAACAGCACCACAGTGATAATCTCATGACATCCTGCAGGAGGCCTAGTGGGAAACACAAACACAGCTAAAGTATCTGCAGCGCCATCAGAGGTCACACTTAATTACACCAGACGTGTTATTAATGACTAAAAATGACGTCACTTATTCGAATAATTCCCTGAGAACGTGATACAGGACAGGTGCTTCATTTTACATGTTTTAAGGTTGAGTGTAAAATCCAATAAACAAACAGAAACTGCTGCTGGGACAAAGTCCTTTTACTTACAATCCACAATATTTTAACTGGAGAAATAAGCCATTTTTATGATCATTAGACTTGAGTGACAAGGTTCTGGTGAGGACATCTCAGAGGACATTATGAGGAAGCTGCAAACCTTTAAAATGGATCAAAGAACCAACTTAAAAGAAGGTGGTGAAACAGCTTTAAAGACCATCGCAGCTGGGATAAGACAGGTATTTGGGCATTTGACAACATGAGACAAGTTAGTTTAAATCTGATTGCAAATGTAATAGTCAAAAAAATATCAGAGGAAAATAAAAGTAATTTGATCTTTTGCCACTTGGGGGAGTATTTGTATTCAAAGCAGATGCAACGTTGTCATTAACAGCAGTAAATAGTCAAAACCTGATGTACTGATCTCGTCCTAATAGAAAATGTGAATTCCTCATCAAAAACTTTTACCACATTCAAACCCATGTACTTGTGTCAGACATTCCTTTACTTATTATTTCAGGATATTACATGTATGTATATAAAATAAGTTCAAGAATAAAATTTTATGATGGGTATACAGTACCTGGCTGAAGATAAAGTCAGCACCTGTATTTAACTAAGCAAATACGTAAGAATCTCCTGTTGGAAAAATACTGCAGCCATTAATGTTTCAGCTGCTGAGCTGTGATTTAACTGATGCTTCTCATTTCTTAAACAAACATCCCAGAAAACAAATCATGCAGTCATGGAAAAGATAGGTTGAATCAAGAAAAATAATAAATTATTAAAGAAAAAAAGAAAAACTATGGAGAGTGAAATTATGCAAGAGTGGTTTGGGGAGGATGAATCAACACCTCATGGACAGGCCACCACAAACTCCAGACCGGACCCACACTGAGATGCACTGAGTGTTTGGACTCTCCCATTGACAAGATACTGCCAGAAAAATTAGAGAACCCTACATGGAGACAAAAAGGCCAGGCTGTGTATACGAAGGTCAACTTATTAAACCAACCCATAATTGGAGCATATCAGTCCTGTTCCATCTTCTTCTTTATCCAGTCGCAACTCACATTCTCACTCTTAGCACCAAGCTACTGAGGTGCACCTACCAATGTGTCTTCATGAGCTTTGCTTTGTTGAGTGGCAGTCACATTTTCTTCAGGTGTTTGTAATGCTTGTTTGTTTACAGGTAACTTGAGATGTTTTCTATTTTTCTTGGAGCGGTGGTATTGTTGGATGGCTCCCATTACATCAGCAGCTGTCCAGTGGTGATGGGTGAGGGCATCGTGCAGGGTGAAGAGTCCATCCCTGGTGCGTCTCACTCCCTTACACAGTGCTGTGCTGCGAAGTTCAAGTCCTATCTCGTGCACAACTTTACGCAAATACTTCTGAGTCTCATTTAGGCACTGCACCTCTGTGAAAGGGGGAAACAGAAGTATCAAACCCGACGAGCATTTTACTAAATATCAGATCAGATTTTTGTCATGCTCATTTGAGTTTACCTAAAGTGAAGTTGGGGGGCTGGAAGTGAATGCAACGCAAGCCTGTCATAACAGGAGAGGATTTCCCATCTGGGCCCAGTAAACCTTGCACAGCCATCTCATAGGCTTCCTGTGAACTCATGTCCACGTTGGAGTACCTGTCAGAAAACTAGAATGAGTCACTTTCATCTACACTTTAAACATCTTGTAATTTACTGTGGCATCAAAAGGTCACATGAA